>NC_137151.1:9102795-10302795 GCF_951394435.1 Stenella coeruleoalba
GCCCACCTTACACATTTCTTGGTTTCCTTAAGTATCCCTGCCTACTGCATCAACAAATCTGAACATCTATGGGGCCCAAACTGACACAGAGAAAAGGCCATGCAACTAACTTAAGATATTTAGCTTCACAGGTAATTCGGGGAATGAAACTAAACAAGAGAAAATATTTTGGAAAGATTTTAAACAAATATGGTCATAAAGTGTCTTAAACTAAAGTACCTCTTTCCATTTTTAATATTTAATTCAGTGATAAATCTCTGAGTAAGCTCTCAAAATCCAAATGATCCAGATTTCTAAAAATACCATTTGAAAAGGCTACGTTAACTAAATGTCTATAATACACAAGTATTTTGGTTATATAAAAATAGTAAAGTATATACTAAAATACTAGAATATCCAAAATACAATTTAAATCCCTAAATTCACCATCTTTTATTAAATAAGCAGATACGATTTAGAAAGGCTCCTGAGCAGCCTTACTTTTCTATAAAGACATTTTAAAAATTATTTTTTTATTTTTTACTTTTTTTGCCCCACCTTTGCCCAGTAAAGTTCTGCTAAACCGCGTCCACCAACTTGCAAGCTGGCCAATGGGTGAAAAGGTGTGGCTCAGCCCTAACGACGTGTTTGGGGTTCTCATAAAAGCCATGCATCCCGGCCACAGAAGAATCTCACACACACACGCACGTGGATCTAATTCCAGAAGTTCCTGGATGTGCTGGAGCAGGGTCACCATCGTAGCCCCATTCCAAGAATGCCTAGTGTAGATGCTACAGCAGGTCTTCTGCAGAAAGCGTATTTCCTCTCCTCCTCCCAAGATTCCAGAATAAGAGGAGACTTCTGATCAGCACCCACCACCAGCCCCTAAATTATAACTCCCCCCCAGTGCTTTCCATCTCAAAAGCTGTTCTGATTGAGAACAAGAAAGAACATTCAGGATACATTCATTTCTTCGCCCCTGAAGGTTATGCTTCCAGTCTTGTAATGTCCTTTCTCTCTCTCCGCTCTATCCACATAGCTGGAGACTGGTCCACAGTCGATTTGAAGTAACTGAAGCGCCTTCTCATAGCTTTGCCCTGTCACTTGTAAGGACCCTTCCAGAGGGAGAGTCTGCTTACATGCGATTTTAGATCAACAATTAGATGGAAACATTCCCCGTGCTGACATGCCCATCTCCAGATGCAAACTAGGAGTTTTTGGAGTTGGGAAAAATACAGGAAATAACTCCTATTGGAGTTGCTGTTTTTCCATTACCATATTACCGTTTTTCAATTATTTTAAGAATATAAACTTGTTATTGTGACTATGATTAAGGAAAAAGAATCACACATATCTCTTGCTCTGTGTGAGAGAAAATAGAGCATAGGGAGGCCTTAGCAGAACATGGCATTTTTTTTTAAACAAGAATTCTAAATATACATGGTTTAAATAATTATTGTCTCCCTTTATCTAATTCTTAGCTTTTGCCATTGTCTTCTTCATTGGCTATTCCCCCAATTTTACTATGGTTAAGAATATATGAGTAAAAAAAAAAAAGAAACAAAAAAGAATATATGAGTAGCTGTAATATTTGTCTGAAAAGAAGTCTTGTTTTCAAGAAAAAAAAGAGGGGTGGGTGAGGAAGAACAACATGAATTGAAACAAATCTCTGTTTCATTCCTGAGATCTTGTAAAAATATGTTTAATCTAGGAATGTAAGAACTACTAGAAAATGGTTATGTTAATAAATGAGGCATCAGATCTTTTGCTTGCATTATAGTCCTGCAAGCAGGCAATTAATTCAGGGACTAGGACCCATGTGATCAAAGGGAACCTATGTGCTTTTGCCCCTCCATCCCAGGCACACACCACTCATCATGCCCTCCTTCCAGCCAGTGCCAAGTAGCGCCCCCATTGTTCCCAGAGCAGCCATCACTAATCAGTGGGAGTTGCCATCTCTGAACAAGACAGTGTTTTAAATAATCGCCATGACCCAGGTTTTCTCACGCCAGCATTCACCAGCTGCCAACCCTGAGTGCTGGGTCTCCCGACTGTTCTGCCTTGGGCACCCTTCAGAATGAGCGTCTAACTAACGGAGCCCCTTCCACTGCACACAATGGATAAAGCATTTTAGCAAACTGTGTCCTCGCTGCTCTTTGTTTATTCCTTTCAGTCAAACAGCCAGCACCCGGCCAGCAAGCAGGCTACTTCCTGTTTGGGAATGCAGCAGGACAATGAACAGCAAACTGTTTCTGGCATTTTAGCAAGAACATTGAAACTGACACACGGAGACGAAAAAAGAGGAATGACGACTCCTAGATGGTTCTGGGGAAGGGCACGGTCACTTGTCTGAAAGAACCTCAGAAGTGTCGCTCATTGCCAGCCCCGTGGTGCAGTCCGCAACTACATCCATAATAATACTGGTAGCAACTGATCACCGTATACTGGATCCTTGCTTTGTGGTGGACACTGCTGTCGCTTCCCCTTTTGTACTCATCATTGCTGTGAGTCCACATAGCGTCCTCTGTGGTTCTGATGTTACGACAAATGGAGAGCCTATGGCTCAGGAATGTCCATGGACTTATCCAAGGTCACCCAGTTGGTCAGTGTCAGAGCTGAGATTCGTTATCTGTTTCCATCTGCTATACCACTCTTTAGTCTGATGGGGGCGCCAAAGAACAACACGAACAGGGACACAGGTTTTCCTTCTTGAGACCGGAGTTCGCTGATGTGCAAAAAGTTGCATGGCTAGTTTGCAGTAAAGTCAGGGTTAAAATGCAAATGCTTATAAACTTTATTCTATAATCCTTTCTGCGTTTAATCCATAGTGTGTGGGATTAGAGTAGTGAAGGTCTTTGCCAAGGGGGAGCATGTGAAGTGATGAGTCAGGGACAGAGACTGCTGGTGAGTCAGGGGTTAAGCATTTGATAACGGGGCAGCTTTAGAAGGTGACCCCTAATCCCAACACAGTAGCTCAGAAATAAACAACAAATGGTTGCTAAATACCTGCATGGTTCCTTTAGCTCTTCTTCTGGTGCCTCAGGCAGCTTTCCCAGAAATATCCCTCAAGGAGAGGTTGGTTCTGAGCCTACTCCATGCCTGTGGGTATTGATTGTAACCCTATAGCTGGTGTGCCAGGAATAGTGCCAAATAACACCCATTATGAAGGTCAACTTGTAATTAGCACCCCCTTTCACTGTCAGAAGCTTTCCTGCATTGGTGATAAAGTATTGGTTGCACTAATCATAGCCTTTATGACAAAATATTGAATTTTCTTTTTTCTGTTATTTTTATTCTGCAAGACCATGAGCTGTGGACAGGAAGGGTGCTTCATGCATCTCTATATCCCCACATTTCAGGATGACATGGGGCACACATAGGTACAGTTGGGGCTTAGTAAATATTGACTTGTTACTAAATATCATCTTCCTGAAATTGTCACCTAAGAGGCTCATATCTCAGTTTCTGCCACGGATCTAGTTTTTTTTTTACTAAAAATTTCTCTCAGCAGGCAAACCATGCACAGTCTAATAGTCTAACAGAAACTCCACAACAGTTTCTTTTAAATTCCCTTTTAGCAAATGCTCTGGAAGTGAGTAAACATAACATCTGTATTTGCTATATAAATATTATACATTTGGAGTAAAATGACTCAGGGTTTGCCTAGAAATCATTTGAGATGTTAATCTGTTTCTCTGATTTCATTGTCTGCAGCCTGGTTTTTCTTCCTTTTTCCTCCCTCCCTCCCTCCCTCCCTCCCTCCCTCCCTCCCTCCCTCCCTTCCTTCCTTCCTTCCTTTTCTCTCTCTTTCTAATTTAAAGAAAAGACTAAATAACTTCTGGATACAGAAATACTTTACAAAACTGGCAATAATACATCTAGTTGGAAAGGGGCTGCTAATCACGCAATGTTTTTCCATGAACAATTCATGCCAAGGCAGTCACATTGGTTCTTTAGATGATTTATGTTCCATAAATACACAATAGTATGACTATAATTCTTCGCTTAATAGATTGCTTAAAATTGCCCATAATTCTAGTCTCAAAGGATGAGGGGAAGAGTTAAATGGGATAATGCTGTAGTGAAGAAAAGTGAAGAATCTTAATGGAAAAATACAAATCAGGAGACTCAGAGGGGTTCACTCCAGGACAGCCCTGTCTAAACCTCTCCACACCAACCTAGCAGAGAGGAAGGCCGGGAAGCTGTACCTGAGATGAGGTTCTGAGACCCCATATTAGCCAGCAAGACAGTCAGCGATGAGTCCTGAGGCTACAGATCTCTGAGGAGTAAAATCATAATTGAAAGTCAAACAGATAGTGAGTTGTAACAGAATAAATGGCTGGATGATTAGAGAGAATCCAGATACTCTGCAGACAGCCCAGGGTAAGAGGATGAGTCAGTAGGCCTAGGGTGGAGCCTGAGGGTCTGCATTTCCCACAAGGTTCCTGGAGATAAAGATACTGCTGGCCTGCAGCTCACACTTTGAGGTAGCAGGGGCACAGTGAACCAAGACTTAAAGAGCTTCTGCAGGATGCTGCAGTGCAGCTGCAGGTGTTCTGTAGGACCAAACCCTGGTTCTCAGCATCTAGTGTACATCACAATCATCTGGGTCACTGGTTAATCCCCAGAAACTGGGATTCAGTAGGTTTGGGGCAGAACCAACACTTTGCATTTTGAAGTTCCCAGGTACTGCTGACACTGCTGGTCCAGGGACCACAACTTAGAAAACCACTGTTGTATAAGGACCCTTTAGCTCACCTAAGTTTCAGAGAGGCACTGTTAAAGTTATAGGACCAATTAGTCTAAGTCACTGTTCACTTTTCTAAATACAGAACAAAAAGGAAACCTAATTTAGGAGTTGTCTGTTGCACCATGATCTAGAGATGGTGCCTTAAGGTGGTGATTTTTGAAGTGTGGTCCGTGGACCAACAGATTCAGCTTCACCTGGGAATTCATGTACGATATTTTTTAGGGCCTCACCCTGGACATAAATCAGAAATTCTCAGAGTGGGGCCCATCGATCTGTGTTTCAAAGTGCTCTGCAGGTGATTCTGACACCCACTAACATTTGAGAAGCACTACTTTAGGGCGAAAGAAAAGGCAAATGGGAGAAAGAGATGCAGGTGGATATGAGGACAAAATCCATGGGCTGGAAATTAGGTAACCTGAGATCCAGGCCAAGCTCTGTTTCTCTTTAGTTTTATGAGTCCAGGCACACCTCTTCATCTTTCTGTCCCTCAGTTTTCTTATCTGTGGGAGAAATGGACCCACAAGCCTTACTTCCTCATCCTAGGACTCTGAATGGAGTGACACATGGAGCACAGTCACAGGAGCTTACCCAGAGCCAGAGGATAAATGTAAACACTTGTTGATGGGAGCCACTGAGATCCGGGCTTTGTTAGTTGTGACAGTAAATCAGATTCACGCGGGCATAATATATAGATCAAAAGACAGACTGTACATAAAACCTTGTGGAATAATAGAAGGGGCCCCCATATTGAAGGGACGGTTATAAAGGCTGAAACTAGAAGCCAGTCAATGTAAGGACTCCACCCATAGGACTTTCCTAATTGTATCTAGTTAATAAGTTTGATTCTCTTTGGCTTCCATTCTCTCTCTTTTCTCCCTTGTTTGTTCATTCCCCCTTTCCTCTTTCCATGTCTTGTGATGTCCCTGCACTTTTACTTTTTTCCCCCTACTTTCCCCACCTGATATTTGGACTGGGGTTGTGGATACAAGTGGAGAGAAGGGACAGGAACTCCTGTCTTGGTTACTGCTCTCCACCCTTGCTGTGCCACTGGTGCCTGGTCTGAAGGAAATGCCACATCAACAAGCTGCAGATATGTTTGGAGCTGAAAGAGTCTTTAAGAAAATAAGTTCACTGAGGTTGATTCGATTTCCCAAGGCCAATACTTTGTAAGTGGAAGTATGTGTAGATTGAAACCTTCATTAAGAATTGCATTTGACAGAATTGCCATATGGTCCAGCAATCCCACTCCTGGGTATATATCCAGAAAAAACCTGTAATTTAAAAAGATACATGCATCCCTATGTTCATAGCAGCACTATTTAAAATAGCCAAGACTAGGAAAGAATACAAAGGAATACTACTCAGCTATAAAAAAGGACTAAACAGTGCCATTTGCAGCACCATGGATAGGTCTAGAGATTCTCATACTAAGTAAGTCAGACAGAGAAAGACAAATGCCATATGATATCACTTATATGTGGAATCTAAAATACAACACAAATGAACTTATCTATGAAACAGAAACAGACCCACAGACATAGAGAACAGACTTGTGGTTGCCAAGTAGGGGAGGGGAGTGGGGGAGGGAAGGATTGGGGGGTTGGGATTAGTAGATGCAAACTATTATATAGAGAATGAATAAACAACAAGGTCCTACTGTATAGCACAGGGAACTCTATTCGATATCCTGTGATAAACCATAATGGGAAAGAATGTGAAAAAGAATGTTTATATATGTATAACTGAGTCACTTTGTTGTATAGCAGAAATTAACACAATGTTTTTAACCAGCTATACTTCAATAAAATTATTAAAAATTTGTATTTGAGGGGATACTAATTCTGGGCACTTTACAGCCATCCACTGAGTTTGATAGTCCCTCAGTATTTCATACAACCTTAACTACATCATGTGAAAAGGGCCTTAAGAATCATCAAGGCCAATCTCATGGTAAGGATTAGAAAACTGACGCCTATGGAAAATAAGTGACTGGACTAAGGTTACCCAGGGTTTTTGTCTTGTTTAGCTTTAATCTATATTGAACTATACTGTGTAATTATACTTGTGCTTAGAAAAGTGCATATGTCATGCGTGTGATACTCCACACATTTTTCCAAATGGAATGCATCTAGAACAGGAAGCAACATTCCAGCACCCCAGAGGCTCTCTCAGACCCTCTTATTGTCACTCTGCCCCAAGGTTAACCAGTATTATGATTTTTAATTGCATAGATTAATTTTGCATATTTTTGAAAGATATAGAAATTGGAATTATAGAGAATATACATTTTTATGTCTGGTTTCTTTCAATATTGTTTGTGAGGTTTATCAATTTTGTATTTTGCATATATGTCACTCTTTCTTATTGCATTGAGTGAATATATAAGAATACCAAGTTTTTCATGACAAAGAAGCACTAGAAATGTGGCAGGCAGACTCTAGGGTGGGCCCCATGTTCAGGCTCCATGTAGAACCCCAACCCTTGAGTGTAGGTGAGACCTGAGATTTGCTTTCAGCAAACAGAATGTGACAGAGGTGATGGGATACAACTCCTGTGCATACATTTCAAGTCATCCATTCATACATATGCTGGTCCCCCCCTTGCTGGGTGGAAGGAATAGCTGTGAGGGTCTATAGAGAGGACCATGTGGCCAGGAACGCTGGGCTGCCTTTGGGAGCTGAGTGCCTGTTCAACAGCCAGAGAGAAACCGGAACCTCGATTCTGAAACCCCAAGAAACTGAGTTTTGCCAACATCTGGAGGAAGCTTGGAAGCAGATCTCTCCCCCGTGGAGACTAATGAGACCACAAAGCACCTGACACCTTGATTGCAGCCTGTGATGCTCTGAATAGAAGATCCAGAGGGACTGTGCCTGGACTCCTGACCCAGGGAGACTCTGAGATAAGAAGTGGCTGCTCATTTAAGCCACTGAGCTTATGGAAAGGTAGTAGTTAGCAACGGGAAACAAATTCAAGAACCCAGTTCTCTGGCTTTCTAGCATAGCAATTTTTATCTCTTCATGTTCCTAGAAGTAAATCAAATACCCTAGAAACACCTCCACATACTTTCTCTGTAACCCATTTTCAACAGTGACCAATTTGGCAAATGTAGATCATGAAGTACATTAGTCTTGGTTTAATAAGTTTAAAAGTATATATATTATAAGTTATTATTATGTTTATATATTATATTTATATATGATAATAATATATAATTATAATATTATAATAAATTATATTTCTATATAATTCAATATAATGTAGTTATATTAAATTATATATTTATATTATACAATACATATAAATTATTACAATATTTATAATAATTATTATAATACATAACCTATAAAATTATAATATGAATATATTATCATATTTATTTATGTCGCATATATATAATTATTACATAATTATTATAATATATTTATATTATATATGTTAATTTATATAATAGATATAGATTAAATATATATATAAACTTTAAATTGTAAAGGTCCCTTCACTATAAAATGCCGATTATTAAGTGGTGCGACACAGATGGGGAAACTCGTGATTAGAGAATAAGGTGGGGCATCTCAGGACAATTTCCTGGAAAGAAAGAACGATCCTAGTGGAGGAAAAGAAAACCAGGGTTGTATAATGTCATGATGCTGTTTTCAGCATGTACTGCCCATCGATGCATCTTAAGCACTTTGTCACAGTGTCAACCAGGGTGCAATGTCGATATAAGTCAATATCATTACAACGCAGCCACTTAACAGGAAGACATGACTGATGCAATACACCTGCTCGCAGGAGACGAAAGCTCGTCCGCTCTGGAGAAATAAGTTTCTGAGAGCCCATTTCTATGCTCTTTCACTTTTCCCCTGATTTATTGCCTTTGCCCAGCTTCAGCATGACAAAGGCTTCAGCTTTCAGCACAAAATGATATTCCAGACTCCACTAAATATATTTTTGTAAGACAAGGGCAGCCAACAAAATTAAACTGCCGGCACAAAGACCGGCTGTTATTTAAGGCTGGAGAGAGATTATGGGGATTATTACCTTATCAAAAAACCATTTCAGCTACGAAACCAGTGTTTATTTCTCCAGTACCTTTGGCTGTGTGCTAATTTATCTCCCACCTTGCACGGATTTAGCTTTTCATGGCCAATTTATTGAAAAGCCTGACAAATGTCAGTGGTCTGTGTTATAGGACATCCAGGCTTACTTAGTTATTGCTACAGAGAGCTGGAAATTAGGACCTTCACAGGGGATTTACATGTGCTGTTTCTTTGATTTTTATTGTTGTGCTTTCATTTAAACCATCAAGCATTTCATCTTTTTTGTTTTTTTTTAAATTTTTGTCTGGCTGGGTCTTCATTGCTGCGCGTGGGCTTTCTCTAGTTGTGGTGAGCAGGGTCTGCTCTTTGCTGCAGTGCACAGAATTCTCATTGCGGTGGCTTCTCTTGTGGAGCACGGGCTCCGGGCGCGCGGGCTTCAGTAGTTGTGGCTCTCAGGCTCTACGCGCAGGCTTAGTTGCTCCGCGGCATGTGGGATCTTCCCAGATCAGGGCTCGAACCCATGTCCCCTGCATTGGCAGGCAGATTCTTAACCACTGCACCACCAGGGAAGTCCCAAGCATTTCATCTTTAATGTCATTTGTCTTTTTTTTTTAAATAGATTTTATTGGAGTATAATTGCTTTACAATATTGTGTTAGCCTCTGTTGTACACCAAAGTGAATCAGCGATATGCATACATGTGTCCCCATATCCCCTCCCTCTTGAGCCTTCCTCCCATCCTCCCTATCCCATCCCTCTAGGTGGTCACAAAGCACCAACCTGATCTCCCTGTGCTATGTGGCTTCTTCCCACTAGCTAACTATTTTACATTCAGTAGTGTATATATGCCGATGCTACTCTCACTTCTTTTTAGAGGTCCCACCTACAGAAAGCAATTCAAACAACTAAAACCCAACAGTATTACCATTATAGAGCTAATGACTTGGTCATATTTTTTCCTCTATCTTCTTTAAATGCAATATTTTATCTATTTCAAATTGCCCCCCTTTTAAGATATTCTTCCTCAGACCTTTAACATACTTTGAGAGGAAAAATACCTCTCAAAATTAGAAGAGGATAAGAGTAATCCATTTTTATTATCTGTTACTTCTTAAAGTTTTTCTCTCATTTTAGCTTCATTCATGCTTTTAAGTAAAGTTGTTACCCAATTTCATCTATTCTCCTTGATTCTTAGCTGTGCTTTAGTGCACCACAGAAAATAAGACAGTGAACTCTTTAAAAGGTGAACCTAGAATCTACTTACAAAAAGGTTCTTTGCTTGAAAAAAAAATGTGCCCTATTGTCATTAAAAGCTCTTAAGCAATTTCACTAGAAAATGTTGTCCATAATGGTAGAGTATTTATCATGTGTAGATACTGGGCCCCCGAATGGTACAAGAGCAGTGCTGAGTCCCTGAATTAGTGTCATAGTAGGGGATCCAAGAGATTAACAGAGGTTGCAACAATTTCTATAATAGGCTGCTGCTGCAGAAGTCCATTGAGAGGGCACTTAACATAGTCTTTGGGAGGGAAGAAGGAATGCTTCCCGACAGTGACATTAAACCTGGACTTGAAGGAATAAGAGTTGGCCAGCAAAGAAGGCATGGAGTGGGAAAGGAAAGACTATTTCAAGCAAAGGTAAAATGTACAAAGACCCAAAGAATATTATATATTCAATGATCTGAACATAATTCAATATGGGGAGAGGGTACAATGAGGTGTGTGAAGAATAAGAATCAAAACTTCATAGAAAAGCAAGAATCTAGAATGGAGGAGAGTTTGGAGGAGAATTAGCCCAAGGGCAATGGGAAGCTATCAAAAAATGAGTGGCATGAATATATTTGAATTTAAAAAAGATCACCCTGGTCAGAATAGAGAATGAATTTAGAAAGCACAGGCCTGAAGGTTGTGAGAGGTATTTGAACACTTTTGCAGTCATCTGATTCTGAGATTACAGTAGCCAGACAAGGATAATCAGAGTGGGAACATAAAAACTAGACTGCTAGAAAAGAGACTGAGGAAATAAATACAATGCAGTGCAAGGGGACTGAAAAAATCTTGGTTATTGATAGACTTTGAAGAAGTGAGAAAAGAGGAAGACATGGGTGAGGCATCTCAGAGTTGGACATTTGGGTAAATGTAGAGCACACCTCCGATAAAGGGAAAACTCAAGGAAGAGAATATCTAGTTCTCTGTGTGTGGTGGGGGAGGTGTTAAGCTTGAGGTCAATTTTGGGTACATGGATTTGGAGGAGGAATCTATGGGACAGCCAAGTGAAGATGTCCCTCAAGCAGTTGAGATAGTCCTCATAAAGTCACAAAGAACCTACATAGTTACTAATTGAAGTCATGAGAATGGATGGTCCATCTCAGGGAGGGTTTATCTTTCCTCCAAAAAAAGCCAGAACTACCACAAGGAGGCCAACATTTAAAGGGCAGCCTGGCTGGTCAGAATGGCCATCATTAAAAAGTCACAAATAACAAATGATAACAAATGCTGGAGAGGGTGTGGAGAAAAGGGAACCCTCCTATACTGTGGGTGGGAATGTAAACTGGTGCAGCCACTATGGAGAACAGTATGGAGGTTCCTCAAAAAACTAAAAATAGAGTTGCCATATGATCCTGCAATCCCACTTCTGGGCATATATCCAGAGAAAACTATAATTTGAAAAGATACATGCACCACAATGTTCATAGCAGCATTATTTACAATAGCCAAGACATTGAAACAACCCAAATGTCCGACAGATGAATGGATAAAGAAAATGTGGTATATATATACCAATACAATGGAAAATTACTCAGCCATAAAAAAGAATGTCATAATGGTCTTGGTAGCAACATGGATGGACCTAGAGATTATCAGACTAACTGAAGTAAGCCAGACAGAGAAAGACAAATATCATATCACTTACACATGGAATCTAAAATATGACACAAACTAACTTGTCTATGAAACAGATACAGACTCACAGACACAGAGAACAGAAATGCGGTTGCCAAGGGGAAGGGGATGTGAGGGAGGGATGGATTGAGAGTTTGGAGTTAGCAGATGCAAACTATTATATA
Organism: Stenella coeruleoalba; assembly: GCF_951394435.1. Lineage (NCBI taxonomy): Eukaryota > Metazoa > Chordata > Mammalia > Artiodactyla > Delphinidae > Stenella > Stenella coeruleoalba. Next base: position 9,114,631 of record NC_137151.1, read on the forward strand.
CAGAATGGATAAACAACAAGGTCCTACTGTATAGCACAGGGAACTATATTTAACATCCTGTGATAAACTATAGGGGAAAAGAATATGAAAAATAATGTGTGTGTGTATATATATATATATATATATATATACACATAACTGAATCACTTTGTTATACAGCAGATATTAACACAACATTGTAAATCAACTATACTAAAATAAAATGCATTTAAAAAGTAAAAAAAAACAAAGGCAGCCTGGGCATGTGGTATCCATGTGGAAGATTGAGAAGAAGTATACAATAGTGTTATTTGCTTTGTTAAGCCCAAGAACGTGAAGGCATGAAACAGATCTGGAAATGAGGCAACTTCTTAGTGGTTCTAAATAAAGTGTGCTTAACTGTTAAGGAAGTAGAATCATTTGTTGTATTAAATGTCTCCAGTTAAATAAGTTCATTCATTTATTCTTCCATTTCTTCCTTGAAGGACTTGATTCACTAACTGAGGACATGGAAATGGGGTATTTGTGCAGCTGTGTAGATAACCATCTAAGTAAGGTGTCTTCACCAATATCTTTTACCTATTTATATGCATTTATTGGTGGTGGGGAGAAGAACTAGCTTTTGTATTAACAATACTGTACATCTCTTTCTTTATATTCAAATAATGGATTTTTTCATGAATTTAATGATTGTTCATGAAAATTACACATTTTAAAAGTCAAATAGTATAGAAAGAAGTGAGGAAGCAACCCCTGCCCCACTCCTTCCTAATTCTAGGTCCTCCTCCTCATATGCAGTTACTTTTAGTTATATTAGTTTTCTTGTTATTTCCCTTCAACTTCATCTTATTAAGTATATTGCTGGTTCTTTCTTTTTTATTTTATTTTTTATCATCTATTTATTTATTTTACAGTAGGTCCTTGTTGGTTACCTATTTTAAATATAGCAGTGTGTACATGTCAATCCCAAACTCCCTGACTAGCCTTCCTGCCCACCCTTCCCTCCTGGTAACCATAAGTTCATTCTCTAAGTCTGTGAGTCTGATTCTGTTTTGTAAATAAGTTCATTCGTATCATTTTTTTTTTTTTTAGATTCTGCATTTAAGCAATATCATATGGTATTTGTCTTTCTCTATCTGACTTACTTCACTTAGTATGATAATCTCCAGGTCCATCCATATTGCTGCAAATATATTGCTGGTTCTTGACTTATGGATTTTAGATATTATATGTTGCCTTCCCACATTGGTCCATGAGGAATTCTCTTTCTTGGACCCAGTCTCCTGGCATCCTCCCCATGCTTCCAATAGAGGTATACTGCAATTTTAGATAGGTTGGTTTTCAAAATCCATATCGTTGTGTCTGATGTAAATATCAGCCTTTGCTGGTATCTATCACTTGTGTGTTTTCTATAAGAGCCACCATATTAAAGCCCTCTGTCGATATGCCTCACTCAAGGCCAAATTTTCTCAACCTCAAGGATACTGATATTTTGGACCAGATAATTCTGTGTGTATGTGTGTGGAGGGGATTACTGTCCTGAGTCTTTAAGATGTTTAGCAGCATCCCTAGCTTCTACCCACTATATACCAGTAGCACCTCTCATCTTGACATCTAAAAATGTCTCCTAATAATGCCAAAGTTTCCCTGGGGGACAAAATCCCACCCAGTTGAGAACCACTGGCTGACACTTGTTGCTTACTGGGACTCTTGCATGCTGTTATTCTGAAATTACCTTCCTGTTCTGTGGCAGATGACCTGTTTCCTGGATCCCATACCTTTCTTTTTTAAACACTACTTTCTTTGGGCGAAGCACATTGTAGCGGGCAGGTTCTACAGGGGCCCCAGTGACCCACTGCCAGGAGTCATATGCAATGTCCTCCCACATCACATGGTACTAGGTGTCCTTGCTGAGTTTAGGCTGTTGACTTAAAAAAATGCACAACTTGAGAGTTGTGAGTTGTTTTATTTGGGGCAAAATGAGGACAACGGTCCACGAGACAGCATCTCAGATAGCTCTGAGTAACTGCTCCGAAGAGGTAGGGGGCAAGGTCAGTATATATGTGATTTTAGTGAAGGGGGTATGTGCAGTCAAGCACACGTTTTGACACAGGTTTGCTGCTAGTGATGAGGAGCAGATGTCACCAATAATAATTTTAGTACTTTTCTAGATATAAGAAGATGCAAGAATTGGGCTGATAAAATCTTCTCCTGAAAATATCTTTCTGAAGGCTTGTTCTGCCAGTTTTTCCTAGAGCGCAGAGGGCCTTATTCCTGATCACCCTGAACTCCTTTCAGAGGGTGTTGAAGGTCAGCGACTGCAGTGGCTAGTGACTTCACCCTTGACGCAGGGTGGCAAGTGCCAATTTTTAGTTGGGAAAGCTCTGAAAGATTTTGATTTCTGTCTGAAGTAGTCTTCTTCTGTGTAGCTATCAATCTCTCACTCTCTCTCTCCCCTCCTTCCCTCCTCCCACTTTCACTCACCACTTTCTCTCACACAACTTTGTAAGGTGATAGATGTTTGTTGTTTTAAGGTGCTAAATTTGGGGTTGATTCTTACATAGCATTCAATAACTAATATATGCATATCAAGTAGTGTCTTAATAAAGGTGCTAAGGAAGTTTTAAATGATGATGTGAGATACGTCTTCCCTTTTATGCATGAATAGTTTTATTTCTCCATATGATATATGACTGATCATTAGACCAAGCATAAAGTTCTAGCTTGAAACCCATTTTCCCTTAGAATTATGAATATGCATTTCTATTATCTTTGAACTTCCAGTGTTTCTGTTAAGAAGTCATATGCTAGTCCGAGTCCAGATTCCATCTTTAGCAGATTTAGGATTTTGCCTTTGTATGTCTTCTACTGTTCACAGTGCTGTGTAGAGTAGCAAAATTTTATATCAGGTTTCTTTTATCCTATAAAGTGTGTTCAATTACAACTTTGCTAATGGTCCCTCCCCACATCTATTCTCTCTTTCTTGTAAATCCTATTGGACATTGAAACATCATGTTTGACCCTCTGATTTTCTCTCCTGCTCTCCTACTGGCTGATTTTTTGTGTTTTTCCTCAACTTTCTGAGACATTTCTCAAATTTTATCTTCCAGTTTTCCAGGATTTTAACAATTTCCTCTGTTGCATTTCTGAGAGTTCTTTCTTATGGCTTGCCAGTTTTATTTTAAAGCACCATGCTCTTGTTTCCTGAATTCTTATATCCTCCCACTTCTCTGAAGATATGTCTTTAGTGTTTCTTATGCCTCCTGCATTATCCCTGTTCTCTTTAATTATCTGTGTTTGTTCACTCTGCTCTTTACCCTTCATCTTGGAGCTTTGATGGAAATATCTGATGGTGCTTGTTATCTGTTCAGACTCATGACTGCGGCAATACAAATTGGACTGAAGATTCCACGTGTACGGGGTGACGTTTTCAACAAATGGGCTTCCCTGTCAGGTGATGATATGGATAAACTTTTTTTTTTTAGTGGGAGCATCTCTAAAATTCTAGTTATTACATATATTTTTAATAGGGCTGTTCAGTTCTTTCACGGAAAAAACTTCCCATCTCTTGCATGCAGAAAGAAAACCCTCACTATAGAGCTCTTGGAAGAGGGCAAAAAATAAGGCTAGTGATGCAGCGCCCAGTGTACAGAGTGTCACTTTATTTCTACCTTTAACCCTGCATCTCTCTCAACCCTGCCCCTCAACAGCTTTGACCCCCTTTGGTTCAATTCCTATAAGCTACACAATAAGTCTCTGGTCTCCTGAGATGGAGGGGAGAAGGAATTTTCTTCCCTGGCTGGACACAGAAAAATGGGTCCAAGTTCAACAGCTCCCTGTACAAACTCTGCAATATTTCCCCCAACTTCATGTCTCAACACAGCCTCTATGGTGCACAAACCATCCCAGGTCTGAACCTCTCCCAAGATGCCTTTTTGTTAGCATGCCTTCAAAGAGACCTGAAAGGAGGCAGCTTTCACCTCCATCTGTTGCCCAATTTCCAGAAGTTTGTGTTATTTCTTACCCACCCTAAGCTCTTTCATTTGTCCTCTTTGTCATTTTGAGCTCCAACTTTTTAAAATTTCTTTATGTCACAGTGGAGGAGTTTAAGAAGACAGTGACAATAACTTTGTGCCTGATCATCCTCCATGTTTAAGTAAGAACACGCCTTTGTTACATGTGAATTTTCTGAACCCCTAAATTTTTGCTAAGCGCTAGTAATCATTGTAAAATCACTTGTTCTGAGAAAGGAGCACCCCCCCCCTTGTGCTATTTCACTTCAAAATTTCAATTGAGAGTGACTGCCAAATTTAGCTGGCTAGTCTCAGAGCTGGGGGCTTGACCTAGTCCCTGCAACTTGCATTGCAGAAATTGGCGTCAATAAGGAATGCTATTTTTTCCCACTCGATAGCCCTGTGTGCTTCAATGTGCACCACAGTGCAATTTGCCAAATATAAGAGATATCTGGCAACCTCTTTTGGTAGCAATGCTTTTCTAAATATTCCAATGGGGGTTTTAGCACTCGTATTTTGCCCCATCATTTCTGTCTGGCCCACCTTTTTAATTTTTTTAATTACTATTTTTAATTCAAGTATAGTTAATTTGCAATGTTGTGTTAGCCTCAAGTGTACAGCAAAATGATTCAGTTATATATATATGTATATATATATATATACAAACACATATATATACACACACACATATATATACATACATATACACACACACATATATATTCTTCTTCAGATTATTTTCCATTATGTTATTACAAGACATTGACTATATAGTTCCCTGTACTATAGAGTAGGTCCTGTTTTTTATCTGTTCTATATATAGTAGTGTGTATATGTTAATCCCAAAGTCCTAATTATCCCTCCCCCATCTCCTCTCGTAACCATAAGTTCATTCTCTACGTCCGTGAGTCTGTTTCTGTTTTGTAAATAAGTTCATTAATATCATTTCTTTTAGCTTCCACATATAAGCAATATCATATGATATTTGTGTTTCCCTGTCTGACTTACTTCACTTAATATGATAATCTCTAGGTCCATCCATATCTGGCCCACCTTTTAAATAGGGTTCCATAAGCTAGGCACTGTGAAGTGAACATGGCATTCCTAACAGAGCACACACTCTATGTGAAAGCTAATGCAAACACCAAGGAGAAACTGACAGGTTCCACGAGAGTAGTACACACAATACAAGGAGAGGTCAGAGCATAGAACAGAATAGTTTACAAGATAAAAAGTGAGCCTAGGGCTTCCCTGGTGGCGCAGTGGTTGAGAGTCTGCCTGCCGATGCAGGGACACGGGTTCGTGCCCCGGTCCGGGAAGATCCCACATGCCACGGAGCGGCTGGGCCCGTGAGCCATGGCCGCTGAGCCTGCGTGTCTGGAGCCTGTGTGTCTGGAGCCTGTGCTCCGCAACGGGAGAGGCTACAACAGTGAGAAGCCCGCGTACCGCAAAAAAAAAAAAAAAAAAAAAAAAAAAAAAAAGTGAGCCTAGCAGAGTTCAATTTTCAGCCACACTGGCTCAGCTGTGTGAACTTGAACAAGTCACTTAACTTTTCTGTGCCTAAGTATCCTCATCTGTAAAATGGGGAAATGTTGGCACTGACTGCATAGCCATTGTGTGAGAATTGAATGAATGGACATATGCAGAGTGCTAAACCTGCAGCTTGGCACACATGACACACTTGATAATATTGGCTGCTATTAACTGTTTTCTAACTAAGAGGTCGAGGGAAGTCTCCTGTCGGTGGTGGCAGGAATTTAAACTGGACTCGAAGGTTTAGAACCCCACTGCAGTGCTAGCTAGAGGATCCGGTTTTCAGAGCCTTCATTTCTAGGCATCAAGAGGTCAAGCTATTTATTAAAGTGGAAACACATTTTCAATAACTTTAAGAGCAATAATGATAATCCAAGCCTGACTTGTTGTACAAAAGGCAATTACCAACACAGAACACTGAACGTGCCCTGGACTGTGGCCTTCTGCTGAATTTGTTCCACATCTCGAGATAAAAGTATTTACGGCTCAAGTGGTCAAAGGAGAATAAAAACATGTCTTTTATTCTGAGAAAAGCTTTCTTCACACAGACTTCAACTACTTTGTTAATCCTTAAGCCTCTAATTAGAGTTCTAGTCCAAAAGCTAAATATTCAGCACCCCTACACACCAACTCTCTCCACCAGGTTTTAAAAAAAAAAAAAAAAAACAAGGTGGCTTAGTCACCAGCCACCTCTTTGGTCTGTTTTGTAATAACCCTTCTTTGTACTTATCCTACATCTTTCATCTGAGTTCCTTAAGACCCTTTACAAACAGGATCTCATTAATCCTTAACAACACTGCTGTGAGGCCCTTGACCGCTGCAATTATCCCAAATTTACAGATGAAGAAAACAAGGCACCGAGTGCAGGCCTTTTCTCTCCTTACCAGCAAAGCAGATGATAATTTCTCATGATGCGCACACTACATACACATGACAGTTGTAAGCAACCGGCCTTGTTGCAATAACAAACAGTTGCTCAATTCCTGGAACATTTCTGAAGAGTTATTTAAACTGGGAAAGTACAAGGTGAGAAGACCCCAAAGGCCTTCAAAAAAGAAAAAGCAAGCCAGCTCCACAGAACCCCACTGCCCAAACACACTGCCTCTCACATGTGTATTACAGGGGACAGAGCAGAATCTCAGGAAGAACACTTTTAAGGACATTACTACTCAATTAACAGAATTTATATTCATGTGCATATTCACTATGGTGTCTTTTGTGATGCCCTGGGAGGAGCTGCCCTCTCTCCCCAATATGGCCCCACTGTAATCCTATAAAGTCTTTTCATGGAGCATGGAGGGTGTTCCCACACTAGGTATATACGTCCTTCTCCCACTAGATTCAAAATACAGAATTCTGTCCAAGAATACTGAGGCCAACTATGTGCTAGGTACTCTGTTAGATGCTAACATTACAAAGATCAATTGTATATGGAAACTAACCTCAAGAATCTCCCAGAAGCCAACTACACTATATTCATGTTTCTATTCTCAGCACCTAGGATAGCATCCAGCTTATGATAGGTATTAGGGACTGAATGTTTGTATCCCCCTCGAATTCATATGTTGAAGCCCTATCCCTCTGAGTGGCTGTATTTGGAGATGGAGCCTCTAAGGAAGTAATTATGGTTAAATGAAGTTATAAGGGTGGAGCTCTGATCTAACAGGAAGAATGTTCTTTCCAGAAGAGATGTCTGCAACCCAAGGAAAGAGCTCCCACCAGACACCAACCCTGCTGACACACTGATCTCAGACGTTTGATCTCCAGAACTGTGAGAAAATACATTTCTGTAGATGGAGCCATCCAGTTTGCGACATTTTGTTATGGCGCCCCAGCCAATGAATACAGTAGGTATTCAACTGATGTTCATAGATTGAATTGCACTTTGTTATTTTTGTTCACCTTATTTCCATACTAGTCTTTGATTACCACTCTTCTCTCAGGGGCTTGGAACACCGAGTCAGTAGCTGCTGTCCCCCTATTTTGGTTTCCTTGACGCTGGTGCATACTGCCCAGCCTACTCCATAGCCAGAGGGGTTGGACTTGAAGGGGGGCATCTCCCAAGTGCTTAACTACATCTCCCCAGCTGTGTCCTGCTGAGCCTGATCTTGCAAGGAACAGACCTCTTCAACAGTTCATTAGTCCTTTGCATATACCCTGCTCTTCCCCCCCCCCCCTTTCTCTGTCTTGTTTTGGAAACATCAGACAAGTTTCCCAAAGATCTGATTCAGAAGGCATTTGAGAAAAAGCCATTCTTAAGGTTAAAAAAATTTTTTTTTTCCATGTCATGTTTTTGTACATCAAAAGCTGCTGCCTGTGCCTGGTGACAGTAGCTCATGTGCAGGGTGGGCACCCTATATCTCATCTTTCTCCTTCCTGGGGAATGTCCCCCTCATTAGGTGTTCTGCCTCCAGGGAATGGGCAATGCTTATGCCCTCTTTGTATTCAAATTGCATCCCAGTTATCCTGAAACCTGCACTTTACACTCATGCTCTGATCACCCAAGCATGCAGATAATTCATATTATTTTATTATCATCAATAAGAAAATATACACCGTGTTTTGTACTTTACAATGTATGAAGCACATCCTCTTGCATCATCCCATTTGATCTTTGTCTTAGCCTGATTGAGCTGCTATAACACAATACTGTAGGCTGAGTGACCCAAACAACAGAACTTTATTTTCTCACAGTCCTGGAGGCCAGCAAAACCAAGGTGCCAGCCAATTCAGTCTCTAGTGAGGGCTCTTCTCCTGGTTTGCAGACGACCACCTTCTCACTGTATTTCTACATGGCAGAGATGGAAATACAGAGAGAGACAGAGAGACAGAGAGAGCAAGCTCTGGTGTCTCCTCTTACAATGACACTAACCCTATCAGATCAGGGTTCCCCCTTATGACCTCATTTAACCTCATTACCTTCTTACTATAAATACAGACACAATAAAGTCAGGGCTTTAACATATGAGTTTGATGAGGACATGATTCAGTCCACAGTAATCGTCAAGAACCTATGAGCACACTACAAAATAAAGGATCTCCCACAACAAGGAGTAGAGAAAGAGAAACGATGACTGACATCCAGTCTTACTCATCATGCCTGCATTTCTCCATTCACGCCCACCCCTCAGCTTGGTGGACTAAGTAAGTGATGATACTGGGAATGCTATTTCCTTCTGCCCGTATCACTATCCTTCCTCTAGAGGGAAAGGTGACCTCTCAAGGTGTTATAGCCATATTCTTGTGGAGTGGAGGACAGAAGTCCAGCAGGACCTAGTATCCCTGAGCAAGAGATGATTGGAAAGCTCAGAAATGTAGGAAATGAACCAACCTAAACAAAGTCTGGGTGCTAGCAAAAGACATGGGAATTTTAAATTCCAAGCAGCAAAGTGTTGTTTGATATAAGCCCAGAGACAAAAGTGATCAGGGCTTAGTAAGGCCAAGGAGACACGCCTTCTGAGGCATGCTTTTCTCAGGCTGTTTATCAGGATTCTGTGGCTCTGAGGATCTCAAGCATATGCCAGGGTCAGAGAGGGAGTGATGGGGGCAGCGTGAACCTTTGAAGATCTCCGGTGAGAAAACAGCTGTTGAGGATTGTACTTTGAAGACACTCCCTCTCTGGATTCCTCTTCATCCCTGTCTCTCTTGAGTCAGTCTGTTCCTGATGAAGTGACAGGAAGGCGAAGTGTCTGGGTTCATCACTATTTCCTCCAAGGTATGTGCAATCACAAATGCAGACAGTGCATCTTATGAATATATATGGTAAAAAAAAAAAAAAAAAAAAAAAGACTGATAAAAAGAAAATGCTGAAGCAAAGTCAGACGTACTATTTGGTGCTGGAAGGCAGCTGAGGAGCCACCAGGGGAAGGTGACCAGGAATCCTGTTTGGATTTTGTACCCAAGTGATTTCACCCTCGATTGATGGTCTTAGAATGATCACAGATTCTAAATTTATTTTTTTTTTAATTTCTACCATCAGGGAGCCAAGAAGGACAGATGATAAAAGAGTAGAAAAGGGAATTGATTGGTAAAAAAAAAAATCATATTTCATATGCAATGGGAATAAAAAGGAGAAAATGAGGAACAATCAAAGCAACAACTTATTTTATTAAAAGATATATAATATCCAGGTAGAGAACACTGATTTATCTTTCAGGGACTAATTCAAGGGTCACTCTCCATTAAGAATTTTCTGACCCTCCCTCCCAGAAAGACTTGCTCACTCTACCTGGAACAGATCTCTATGCTAGTATTGCTGATACATTGTTGCCTTACTTGCTTTTATCTTTGTCACTAGACTAGATTCCTTAAAGGCAGGACAGGATCCAGTCTATCTCTGTCTCTCCCACACATGAAATAGTGCCCACCACATGGAAGATGCTTTGGGAATATTTGTTAAATAACAAGCATGAAGGAGAGCTGCCCCGTACTGTGGGGAAGGCAGAGCCAACACTCAATAAAATGCTCTGAAAGCTGTGTCTCTTGAACATTCTCATCTCCTTCTCTAGACCATTTTCCTCCTTCAACGGCCCCTTCTCCTCCAATTGCCGTGCCTCTGAGAAGTTGCCTGTGGTCCCAAACCCCAGGTTCTTGAAACACAATTGCCTTCTCTTTCCTAAGGACTCTCTGACCCCAAAATGTCTCCCTTTCTGCCTTTGTTCTTCCATCTCAGAAATTAAAATCCTTTTCTTCCTTTAGGAAGCACCTGTTTTCATTTGAAAAGACAGCAGTGGCTTAACCTGAATGTCCAATTGGAGAAAATTCAAGAACAATGATCAAGGACAAAGAAGAATTCCAAACCTGCCAGATCAAACCCTGCCGGGGAGAGATTCACAAGCATGGCTTTGCATTCCTTTGCTCTTTCTCCCCCAGCCTGGGCCGCCTTATTAAATATATTTGCAAGCCATGTCTCCATGCCCTGGCTTCTTAACCAAGAGTGCTGAAATTGAAGCCATTTTATGTATGACGTGGCCGTGGGCATTTTCTTCCTCTTGGGGAGAACAAAAAAGGCTCCTTTTAAGAGTAACCCTCTCTTAATTTCCACCGGATTCCCAAAGGTGTCTTAAATCAAAGAAAGGTTAAGAAAGCTGTGCTAACAGAAAACTCTTCCGTCCACATCAGAGAGGTGCGAATCAATCTTATTATAAAATCCCTTCCATTGTTGTCCACCTGAAACTAACACAACATTGTAAATCAACTATACTCCAATAAAATTTTTTTAAAAATCCCTTCCAGAGACTTTCCCAAGTTAACTCTTTACTGTCTTTTCCCTCCTAACCTTTTTTTTTTTCAATCTGTAAGTATTCTTTACTTCCATTAATATTTTCAGAGGTATATTTTCCACTGAAATGTATCAGAGTTGTGTTAAAAATATTTCTAGTTCCTTACAATTCAGTGTCCCCCATATTTTTCACTGACAATTAGGCCAGTGACCTAATACTATGAATGTATTGGGAACAAGTTGTAAGAATACTACTTCTTTTTTTTTTTTTCCAGGAGAAATAAGATCATTTTTATTGGTATTATTGCTGTGGGCAAAATGAGGCTAATAATAAAAGTCTGGGCCAGTGACTATTTGGGCTTACTGTTTACAAAGTTGCAGTAATAATAATTGTGTACATATATATAGTATTTTCTAGTAGAAGCAGCACTTTTGCACATATTAACTTATGTTTTTTAATAACAGCTTTATGGACTTCCCCGGTGGTGCAGTGGTTGAGAATCCACCTGCCGATGCAGGGGACACGGGTTTGATCCCTGGCCCGGGAAGATCCCACATGCCACGGAGCAACTAAGCTTGTGTGCCACAACTACTGAGCCTGTGCTCTAGAGCCCGTGAGCCACAACTACTGAGCCTGCATGCCACAACTACTGAAGCCCGCGTGCCTAGAGCCCACGCTCCACAATGAGGGAAGCCACTGCAATAAGAAGCCCACACACCGCAACGAAGAGTAGACCCCGCTTGCCGCAACTAGAGAAAGCCCGTGTGCAGCAACGAAGACCCAACACAGCCAAAAATAAATAAATGAATAAATAAAAATTTTAAAAATAACAGCTTTATGAAGGAGACAGGTATTATTCTCTGTGACTAAGTGAAGTCAGACAAAGAAAGACAAATATCATATGATATCACTTATATGTGGAATCTAAAAGAATAATACAAATGAACTTATTTATAAAACAGAAACAGGCTCACAGACTTAGAAAACAAACTTATGGTTACCAAAGGGGAAAGGTCGGGGAGGAGGGATAACTTGGGAGGTTGGGATTAACACACACACCCTACTATATATAAAATAGATAAACAACAAGGACCTACTGTATAGTGCAGGGAACTATACTCAATACTCTGTAGTAACTTATATGGGAAAATAATCTGAAAAAGAACAGATATATGAGTATGTGTAACTAAATCAGTTTGCTGTACACCTGAAACTAACACAACACTGTAAATTAACTATACTCCAACATAAAATAAAAAATTTTAGAAAAGCATACCACTTCTTAACTTCTTATAGAAGCATTTCTAAGTCTGCAAATAAAGCCCTAGCAGAAAGAAATATAAATGTAAGACGACACAGGAAGGGAACAGAGAATCACGAAATCTAAGACATGCCAAGAAACTAAGAGGTTACTTTTCTCTGCCATCCACTGCTGGAATTCTTATTATGGTTTCTCCAACAAATCATCATGCAATTATTATTCAAAGACCTCCAATGACAAGGAATTCACTGTCGCACAAGGCATTTTACTCTACCATTGTAATCTCTGAATTCCTAGGAGATTGATCCTTCAAGTTAGGCAAACTCTCACTTCTAGTTAGATTGATTGAGAAATCTGGGCAACTGGATCCCCTCATGTATTTAGATTATCTTTCAAAAAGTTTAAGGTAGTGTCTGAGTCTCTCTTTTTCCTGATTGTGTTGAGAGAGCACAGTATCCTGTATCCTGCTTACTTTTGTCAGTCTCCTGATCCTGTGCAGGGGGACTAATGACCAGAGAATCAATGACCCAGAGAATCAATAGAAGAATGAATGAATGAGCACTTGTCTTAGTTGTGTCTCTGTAGGAGAAAGAGATGGCAGGAAAAGTCCAGCATCCTCAATCACTGAGTCCCCCAGCACTACCTACTACAACAAGAGGTCCCTAGAGCAATCGTGGTGGGGCGAGGTGGGCGGGGATAGTGATTCTCTGAGATTGAGTAAGGGGTTGGGGGACACCCCATTACTAACCACGGCTTGGACACCCATTTCCTGTATCTTAGACTGAGCTGCAAGGCCTGTACTTTTATACTAGCCCTGAGATCTAACATTAAACCAAAAAACAAGGCACAAATATCTCCTTGCTTCCTGCATTTAGCCAGGGTTTAAAACATGTAAATGCCTATGGGGTCAGGTAGAGCCTTCAATGAAGTGAGGCATTAGAGTATAAGAAAATACAGGTTAAGGCAGAATTCAAGAATGCCTTCCCGACCAGCAAGGACCTGCTGTATAGCACTGGGAACTATATTCAATATTTTGTAATAACCTATAAGGGAAAAGAATCTGAAAAAAAAAAAGATATATATGTATGTATAACTGAATCACTTTACTGGACACCTGAAACTAACAAAACATTGTAAATCAACTCTACTTCAATTAAAAAAAGAGAGAAGAATGCCTTCCCAATTAAAGTTATTTAAAATATGCTGTCTTTCAAAAAATAACACTCTTAGCTTACCTCATATGGTCAAGAATACCTACTAGACGTGGGGAGGGAAGACTGAATCTCAGCTCTCTCCTTACTTGCTGTGGGATTTTAAGCAAGTTATTTAATGTCTGTCTACATGCCTTAGATTCTACAACTCTAAGATACTGATTCTGTTAATACCAGTAATCACACAGGATTATTGTGAGGCTTAAGTCCTCTGTACTAATGAGAATAGTGCCCAGCATAGAGTTCAATATCTCTATTATAATAGACTATACGGAGTAATATATATGTAATGTGATATAGTTATTTTTGTTACACAGTCTGTAACCATAAGCATGATCCTGCAGAACCACACCCAAAAGGTGCTTTCGGGGAAATCGGGCATCTCAGTGCTGTGTAACCATCTGACTATAGTCCAGTCCCAACAGAGCAGGACGATCTAGTTTAGAGGAAAGATTGTTGGGCTGACTACCTAGAGACTTGGCATCTGGCCCTAGCTGTGTCATGAATTAGCTGGCTGGCCTAGGTTAATCCGTTAATCCATGCTCACTCTCCTCAGCCAGCCTTATTGACCTTACAGAGACATTTTAGGGGCAAGAGTTAAAAACTGACATGTTTCTATAATGGTTCTATTCATACAGAGCTCTGCTGATAAATAAGAGGTCTAGTAACCCATAAGGTTTTCCTTTGCTCTTGCAGAGTCTTTCAAGACCAGACAGTCTTGGATGACCATTCATTATCCTAGTTTCTCTATCTCCTTTTTTTCTTCCCTTCCATGTTGCTTTCAGGATGAATGAGTCCTTTAGAGTTAGCCATTGTTATTATTATTGTAAATCAGGCCCGATTCAACCCACAGGTCCACCAGTTTTGAACCTTGCTTGAGGCCCACATATCATTCTTCATTATCTAGTTCATACCTAGTTGGAAAACAAGATGACACAAGGAAGAACAAACTCAAGTAAAAGTAGAGCAAGAGAGATTTCTAAAGTTTCCACATAAGGTCTAGAGAGGGCACAGTGTGTGCTGTGTATCCCCAGCTTCCTGTATGCTCCCCGCCAGTGCCACAGTCCATCCTTGTGGTGGATGGTTCAAAAGCCCAAACTCATCTCATTATATAGCAAGTTACAAGAGGGGAAAAGAAATTCTCAATCATAGGAAAGTGTTCTTTGAGACCATACTACAGGGATGTCCACATCTGCCCTCTTCGCCTGTTCCAACTGTTCTCCAGGAGTTTGACCTGAGTGTCCTTGGTCGTGACTACATAAACTGTCCTCAACATTGCAGGGTAGAATTAAGTAGTGTGAAGAGCAAACCTGGCTTCCGCTAACAGCCATCAAAACTGATGTCCTTCAACGGTCCTTGTACTCATTGGGTTCTAGCCCCTTTATCATTCTAATCTTCACATATTTCCTTTTGTCCACATTCTTTCCAAAATCTGATTCTCAGCACCCAGCCCCATACTTCACAAGGTTATGACTCACACATACTACTTCTCTCTAAGACCTAGGCATTCAGCTTTTATTAATACAGCATGCATTTATGCCAGTTGTTTTAACAGTCCTCAGTAAAGGATCCTGCAGCAAAGACGACAGGATGTATGTGACGAGTGTCGTTCTGAAATTCAGATACGCTGATGATCTGCTCCTTTACACTTAATGGATTGCAGCACAGAATAAATAATAAAGAATGACTGCTACACAGTTGAAGCAAATTAAAGTCAATGTATTCGAGACTTCAGCAGTGAATTGACACGGCTCCTGAATACCAATTGCAACTCATAAAGGAAAAGCACAATCAAAGGTTGGACTGGAGATCTGGAAAGACACTGCCCAGGTGGGACCATATTCAATTGAAATTATGCAGAGTTCTGGAGGGTATGTACTGACCCTCCAGCACAGAATAACACTCCATCAGGCTTCATGCCAACAGAACTCACCATTCTTGCAGAGCAGGACAGCCAGGTAGCCCTGAGAAGAAGAGTTGATACAGAGCAGGAGGCTGGGTGCCTGGGCTGTCACAAAGCTCAATGCAATGTTTTCTTTGGATGGGGCTGCATCTGCATAAATCGCTGAGGAAGACAGGCTTATATTCTTGGTCACCGGGTAGGGTTCTTGAAACATGTAAGTCACTGAAGTGCCAGCCTCAAAGACAGCAGAAACCTCTGCAAAATATCAGAGGGGAAAGCACACATTAAAACATTTGGTCGAGTATGCAGGAGAGCCATCATTGCTTGTTTATTGTTTCCTATGCATCGGTCACTGTGTGAGAGTTTTTATATGAATTATAGAATATGCTTCCCACAATAATTTTGAAGTGGCAGAAATCACCATTTCTATTTACAGATGAAAAACATGAGGCTTGCCGGGGTTAAGCACCTTGAACAAGGTTGTGTGGCTAGAAGAGAGAGCTCAGATGTGCACTGTGAAATGTAGGACCAGTTTCATGTATGTCTGCGGAACAACTACCACGTGCCCGGCTGATTTCTCAAGAAGCAAAGAGGAGATGTCCCGGCCTCCTGCATAGTCGAGAGAAATTGCACCAGGATTATCTTACTTTCAAAACTGAAATCCTAACAATTCTGGTTTATGTTTTTCTCGTGGGTCAGGAGGGTGTTGAGTGGGCTCAAAACTACTGAGAGTAGTACATTGGGAAAGAAAGTAATTCTCTATGGTGTTGGGAAAGTGTGAGGACCCGTGGAAATGGAGGAGAGAAAATCTGTGGAAAGAGTAGGAAAGGCATAGGTATCCAATTCCTGGACTCAATTATTTAATTTTAATTTATTTTTTTATTTGAAGGATAGTTGATTTACAGTATTTTGTTAGTTTCAGGTATACAGCACAGTGATTCAATTTTACATAATATGTATCTATTCTTTTTCAGATTCTTTTCCCTTATAGGTTATTACAAAATATTGAGTATAGTTCCCTGTGCTATACAGTAGGTCCTTGCTGGTTATCTCTTTTATATATAGTAGTGTGTTTAGGTTAACCCCCAAATCCTAATTTCTCTCTCCCCCCTTTCCCCTTTGGACTCAATGATTTTAAATACCTAGGGAATTGGTTTTCAGTTCCATAAAAGAGCAAAGACTTTGGCAAATAGGCATGCCCATGGGAAACAATTCCTACAGCACAACATAGAGGATACAGATCTGCCATCACCATTGGGAAGGGAAGCCTCTACAGACTGATGACATTCAATCTGCAGGAGCAGGAATCACCCAATCCTCCCTGTATAATGTCTTCACTCCAATTGCTATCATTTTTGTTCGGTGGAATCAGCAAGGATCCAATTTCACCACTGGATCTGAAGCCTCCTTTGATTTCATACTAGCTGTGTGGTTCCAGGCAAGTTAGTCAAACCCATGGAGATGGTTTTCTCATCTGGCAAATGGGAAACATAACACCTCCCTCAACAATATTTCTGGGCGGATAAACAAGAGGATATGTTAAAAGCTCTTAAGAGAGTTACCACGGTAGTTTAAACTCACAGACTCTCCATATTAGAAGAGAATTCAACCTCAACCCATACTAATGCCCATCATAAAATATATCTGTTTAATGACTGCACATGCATCCAAGTGCTGGCATATTTTCTTCTTTGAATCAGGGCTGCTCTTAAGTTTACTTTCAATTTTATCTCTACACAGTATCAGGGTATGGAGCAAAGGTTCCTCAGTAGAACAACAGAGCTTGGATCTGAAACAAACCTCTGCTATGAAAACAGCACATTAGACATGAATCTATTTTTTTTTCTTTTTTTTTAATTGAAGTATAGTTGACTTACAGTGTTGTATTGGTTTCAGGTGTACAGCAATGTGATTCAGTTAGACATACATATATATTTATTTTTTTCAGATTCTTTTCCCTTATTACAAAATATTGAGTATAGTTCCTTGTGCTATACAATAGGTCTTTGTTGGTTAAAAAACACATGAATCTATATTGGCATAATTAATTTCTTTTCTTTCTGAAAGATTGAGTATCCGTGATTCCCCATGAAGTTCTCTGATTGAGTTGGTGCCACCTAGAACATGATCAAACCTGGCTTTTGCTTCCTAATTCCATTGCAAATTTGTTCTACCTTTGTGAAAATTCTGTAACAGTCTGTCACGGTGCCAAAAAAATTAAAGTTGCATATTTATGCATATTGCTTAGCAGACTGGGAATACCGGTTCCTTTTCACTAAAGATTCAGAGAAAGGGTTCTGCATTTTGCATGCAGGTTAGAAAATCATTGGTCCTCCTGATTACTGAGATCTGTGCAGAAACTGGCAACAGGAGGGTTCTAGGTGATCATCAGCTGGATTCAAGCACTCTTCTCAAGTGAATTTCCTTGGGGACATTTGGTCTGCGTTTTGAGCTACTAACTCCTAGTTAACAGAGTAATGGCTTTTACGGGATGTTCGTGTGCGTATTCAAATGTAAGTATAATTCAGATCATTCTGTCATGAATAGTATATTAGATACAGGCATTCATACTACATTTTTTCCTTATACTTAAGATAGGAAATTAAAATGAAAAGCATTTTTTTTTTTTTACAGTATGCGGGCCTCTCACTGTTGTGGCCTCTCCCATTGCGGGGCACAGGCTCCGGACACGCAGGCTCAGCGGCCATGGCTCACGGGCCCAGCTGCTCCGCGGCATGTGGGATCTTCTCGGACTGGGGCATGAACTCATGTCCCCTGCATCGGCAGGCGGACTCTCAACCACTGCGCCACCAAGGAAGAGCTGAAAAGCAGTTTTTAAACTAGAACTGTCCTACCAAATTCTGTCTTCCCTCCTCCCCAGCCCCAGTTGTATTTTTATTTATTTAGATATTGTGAAGTTCAACCTAAAACTAAATTCAGCAAAACACCTGGATTTGATTATTCTCTCAGTTTCTTTTCTTTTATAATCTAAGAGTTTGAGCTCTCTGATCATATTTAAGCTCTCTGATTGATTTATCTGAACATCTGAAACCACTGGGCAAAATGAAAGAAAAATCTTCACTTGAAGGTGATTATTACCAATGACCATCATGCTACTCTAGGGCCATGATAACCAATATTAGCAACATCGGTTGAGTACCTACCTGGTGGAAGAAACTGCTGATTAGATTCTGAGAAGACAGAACACACATGAAAAGAAATAAGACCAATGGAAGGTGGCCTTGAATGTGATGTGCGAATGACGGAGACATTGAGTCCCAGAGTTGAATGCCTCTGTGGGCGGGAGCAGCGTGAGAAGACCTGAAAGAGGAGCTTGGTATTGACTAGGCCTTAAAGTGTGAAATGAACTCAGAGCAGATGCTAGGAGTCAGGGTGGTGCTGGAGAGGTTGTGTATCTCCAAGGCAGCCTTGGAGTCAGATTGACATGGGCCTGGACCCTATCTGTGCGCTCCTCCTGCTTTCTCATGAGATCCCGTCACTGATGGCTATTCATACACAAACAGGGATGAATTCAATCTCGTGGCAGGCAGACGGGTTGGAAGAGAGGATGTAAAGGGACAGCACGTAGTAGGAACTCAATAAACAACAGCTGGTCTTAAAAATAGTAATAGAAATAGATTTAGAATTAGAATAAGTATAAAGACCAGGCCTTAATGAATAGTCTAGCGTTTCCATAGAAATCAGTCAGGCTGTAAGTAATTTAGAATAACTTCAAACAAACTGAAAATAAATGAAAGAAATAGGAATTTGAATGCTGAGTGGATATTTCATATTATTAAAAAGTTATTAAAATTTTCTTACTATAACAGTCCTGTGGATACATATTTTTATGTCATCTTTTAACAATACATACTGCAGTATTTATAGAACTGATGTGATATCTAGAATTTGCTTCAAAATAATAAAATTCCCTGGTGGTCCAGTGATTAAGAATCCACCTTCCAATGCAGGGGATGTGGGTTCGATCCCTGGTTGGGGAACTAAGATTCCACATGCTGCGGGGCAAGTAACTACTGAGCCCACACACTCTGGAGCCCGCATGCCACAGCTAGAGAGAAGCCTGCGCACCACAATGAAGAGCCCACATGCTGCAACTAAGACCCAACACAGCCAAATAAATAAATAAATAAATAAAGTAATAATAGGAGGAGGGATGTTAGGCTGTAGACGAAATAAAAATGATCATGAGTTAATAGTTGTTGAAGCTAAATAATGGATGCATGGGGGTTCTGAAACCCTTCTACTATAGTGCATAATTGAATTTTTCTGTAATAAAAATTTTTAAAAAATAATATAAGTTGGCAGGAAGGTATATATTATAGAATTTTTTCAACAGGTTTTTGGCAATTGCTAAATTACCCGAATATGTATACTATGTTTTCACTGAAATTCCATTATTAAGGGAATAATCAATAATTGTGTTTATCACAGCATTATTTATGTGCAAAATTTGGGGCAATCTAAAATTCCAAAGCAATAGTAAGAGCATTTACTGAGACTTTATAGGCCAGGCATTATCTCAATTGCTATGTGAAATGCTCACTAAATTTCCATCAGAATCTTTCATGAAGAATTCCTGAATTTTCCACATTTTACAGACGAGAAAACCAAGGAATCGTGAGGTTGAATTACATAACCAGTGTCACACAGTGTAGACTGTAGATGAGCCAGAATTTGAACACAGGCAGGACTGGTACCAGAGTTCTACTACTGCTACACTAAAATGCTCTGTGATATAATATGTCAAATACACAGAAGCAATTCCACCAGATGGAATATATTGCAATCATTAAAATTGATGAATTATATAGGAATGGCTATGAAATGAAATAAAGAAAATTCAGAATATAAAATGGAATGGACAGGATTATCTCAGCTACACTAAATGCAAAGAAAAGAGCTACAAGAATATCAGATCTCCTTTTTAATGGTTGTCTTTGAATGATTAGCTTGGTTTTTATTTTTCTAGATTTCCAGATGTATTTTCAAATAGAATTCCAAATATATTACCTAGAGTTTTTAATTCAAAAAATTTAAATGACCGTCATACCTAGACACTTCAGATAGTGGTTGGGGTAGAGGTGGGCTACAGACAAGTACACAGATGGTATTGGAACAACTGGATAGTCACAAGCAAAAGAATAAAGTAGGACCCCTACCTTACACCATATACAGAAATTAACTCAAAATTTATCAAAGACTAAATGTGAGACCTAAAACTACAAAACACTTAGAAGAAAACATAGACATAAATCTTCATGACATTGGATTAGTCAATGGTTTCATAGATATAACACCAAAACACCACCACCAACAACAAAAAATAGATAAATTGGACTTATAAAAATTTTGTGCTTCAAAAGATATTGTCAAGCAAGTGAAAAGGGGAGAAACATTTTGCAAATCATATATCTATTATGAGAGTTATGTTCAGAATATAAAAAAAATTCTACAACCAAACAGTAAAAAGAAAAATAACCCAGTTTAAAAATGGGCTATAGATTTGAATAGACATGCAAAGAAGATGCACACTTGGCCAATAAGTACATGAAACAGTGTTTGACATTATCAGTCATTAAAAAATGCAAGCCAAAATTACAATGTGATATTCTTTCACACATTCACAGCAGAATGTGTCTTATGGAAAAGATAGTAACAAGTGTTGGTGAAGATGTGGAGAAATTGGAATGCTCATGCATGGCTGGTAAGAATGTAACATGGAGAGGTTACTTTGAAAACAGTTTGGCAGTTCCTCAAAAAGTTAGACAACATGTAATTACTATACGACTCAGCAATCCCATCTGTAGGTATATACCCAAGGGAACATAAAACATAAGTTGATACAAAAAATGTACATGTGTGTGAATAGCAGCATTATTCATAATAGCCAAAATAAATGGAAACATCCCATGTCCATCGCCTAATGAATGGATAAACAAAATGTGGCACATCCACACAATAGAATACTCTTTTGGAAATAAAAGGAAGTAAAGCATTGAAAAATCCACAGCATAGACGAACATTGAAAACATTACGCTAAGTGAAAGAAACCAGGCACAAAAAGGCCACTTATTGTATGATTCTATATATTTTTTGAAATATCCAGAATAGGCAATTCCTAGTGACAGAAAGTTAGATGAATGGTTTCCAGGGACTGGGAGAAAGGTGAATAGCTCCTAAGGGGTATAAGATTCCTTTTAGAGATGATGAAAACATTCTAATATTATGGAGTGGTGATGGTCATGCAAGTTTGTGAATATAGTAAAAACTCCTGAATTGTACTGTTGAAAAGGGTGAATTTGGGGTATGTAAATTACATCCAAAAATGAAAAAAGAGAAACACATACATAAAACAATAACAAAAAACCCCCTACATATTTGAATCCTATTAACACATTCCTGTACAGGATGAAATTAGGGTCAAAAACAGGAAAAAGGAATCAAAAAATGATGAACCTCCAGCTCTGACATTTATTAGCAATCACTAAACCAGTGTGATGGTCAGTATTTTTACATGTTAAATACAAATATTGCTTCTTCCCTCCTAGCTTGGGGATAAGGAATAAATGTTGCAGTCAATAACTGCTAGCTAGTTTGTGATTACCATTCCTTTGTATAACACTCAGAAACAGAAAATGGGTCAATAGACAGTGGTTCTAGCCCAGTCATTGGTCATGGACAAATGTCCTTAATTCTACACCAGATATTTCCAGGACTGGCATCCCCTAAAATATACATGCCATGGAAAGTTAACATAAAAGACTCCCCTAACAGAGAACAGCTTTATCCAGGACAATCTTGGAGCTAAGGGTTCCCATTTGAGTCCCAAGCCACACTTCTCAGAGCCAACTGGCATTGCTCAAAGATGCATTTAAAAGGTTCATCTCACATACTTTGCAACTGCTGAATATAAAGGGAATGATTTCCTTAGATTTATGATATGGGGGAAAAGTTCACAGTGAAATATGAAGGAAACTGAAAAGGCTAAGCAAATATCTGTCAAACTAAAACATGGGGAGAGAGCACAGCAGACATTTCAAGAAATACAGTCAAAAGATGCAGTGGCATGGGCAGAAGATAATGAATAGGAATTGTTTCAGAGAAAGGAACCAATGGGAAATTAGGCTAAATTTAGAGCAAGATGATCTATGAGATGTTTGAGTAATGTCTCTGGAGAAATACAGAGAGGTCTACTGTTTTTCTTTATTTTTTTCCCCAATAGACACTGGGTATAGATCTTGTAAAATAATGCTAGTATATTTTAGGGACTGGGTTTGGTGGTGTTTATTCTGCATTTGCTTCTTCTACCCTGTGGGGCCAGTCTAAGGGTGGCATTCAAAATTTCAGAGGAGGGCTTCCCTGGTGGTGCAGTGGTTGAGAGTCCGCCTGCCCATGCAGGGGACACGGGTTCGTGCCCCGGTCCGGGAAGATCCCGCATGCCGCGGAGCGGCTGGGCCCGGGAGCCATGGCCTCTGATGCCTGCGTGTCCGGAGCCTGTGCTCCGCAATGGGAGAGGCCACAACAGTGAGAGGTCCGCGTACCGCAAAAAAAAAAAAAAAAAAAATTCAGGGGAAGTTATTCCAGAGACTTCCACCAGTGTGAAAATGCAGGAGCACTTTGTTTTAGAGAGCCTACTGGGGTGGGATCTCTTTTATTTGGAACTCCTATGTAGGACCGACACTCTGTTGGCCCTGTAATTTCTACCATTAATTTTCTCCTGAGGAGCTCAATGCTTCCCAGCAATAACAAGCAAGTAATTCAAACTAATTGGGGAGGAGGCCAATGTCAATGAATGAAGAGCTTAAATTATAGTCCTTCAAAGAGAACACTGGGTGCTTTTTCCCCTGCTGTCTTTAAGTTCCAAGAGTAAGTTGAACTAAAATAAAGCATTGTTTGTTAAGGATGTGCTTGAAAAATGTGTTTTAATGAACTGACAAGAATTATTTGTAATTGCCATCATTGTCTGTATGTAAACGGTGTTTCAAAGTGATTAAAACATTTTATTTTAATAGTTTAAATGCTTCTCTTGAAATATTGTTTACATTCTTGGTCGACAAACTTTTTTTCCATCAATAAAGTAAACTTTAAAAGATTCTGCGAAGATTGATAGTAGACCAAATCTTTTGTCCTTCTAGTTGAAAAATACTAAGTATGGATACTGAATAATGAGTTTTTACAGTTTGTAGTTATTTTTAATTGATCCAGAGAATGTACACCATAACCATCATTCCTTGTTTAAGGTGTATATCCAACATATTTAGCTTTTATCAATGACATGAATTCATAAGATTAGGAGGGTGTGTGGAAAGGCACTGGGGCAGGGAATTTTTTTTTTTTTTTTTTGGCCGCAGGGCACAGCATGTGGGATCTTAGTTCCCCGACCAGGGATGGAATGTGTGCCCCCTGCGTTGGAAGTGTGGAGTCCTAACCACTGGACGACCAGGGAAGTCCCTGGGGCAGGGATTTTGACTCCTGTGCTCTATTCTCAGCCCCCTGAGGAATTAAGGTGAATCTTCGGGCAAGACGTCTAAAGCCTCAGACCCCACTCATGTCATCTGCAGAACAGGGAGATTTTACTAAATACAACTCACCTATACTCTCCGTATTGTAAAATTATTTACAATGGCTTCAGGGTCTCTAAGGGTTTTCCAAGGCTAGATTCTATAATTCTTTGATTACATTTGTGGATGGAGAAATTGGAAATGGAAAGGTTAGTACAACAGAAATGACAGTCCATCTCTCCCGGGGCTCAACTGGCTCTAGGTCACGTCAAGTGTGTTTTCCTGTTCCTATCCATTCAGTTCAACTGGACTGCCAGTATCAATGCACAAGAAGAATGAGTATATGTAATTATGTTAAGGAGCTATGCAGAGTCTCTAAAGAGAGGGAAACTGAGGAAGAGTAAATGATTGTATGAGGACTGTCTAGGGCATGGGTTTCCTATGATTTCACTACAACCTGTAGGCACTAAAACACAGCACATGGGGAAAACATAAGTTTCTATTGTACCTTTTCTGCAGAAGGGTCCTTCGTACGGTGAATTGGTGCAGTCGCAGAAGTATCCACTGGGCTTCTCCACACACTTGCCTCCGTTGTGGCAGATGCGGCCGTAACTGCTGCAATGGCCCGGGCATCCGGGCCGGACTCCAGACGTGACCTTTGCCCTCTCCTCCAGGTCCAGTTTCTGCCCATTCAAGTGTAAGGAGCGTATGCATCCTAGGAAGCCTTTCTGTCTTGATGATGTTCCCCCTGTGCAGTGAAAAATAAAAGGAAAAAAATATATAAGGTACAGGGTTCACATTTTTGAGGTTTAATATCAGCAGTGGTGATAGTTAATTATTGTGCTGTTGGCATCCTGTGTTGGGCTTTTCTATTAGTTTCCGGTGAGAATTAGGAATTCAAAGAATCTGGGGAAAAGGCATGTGTTTCCTGGCTGGAAAATGAACTCCCCCACTCAAAAAATAAATAAATAAAAGACTGTGATTCATGTGGAATCCTGTACTTGACATGTTTAAGATACAAAACTTCAGATGGACCCATTCCTTGCAAATAAAATAAAATGTGCTCTTTGTCTATAGCAGACATTTATCTGAAGGTGAATGCACAGAGTGGGATTGTCCCTCTGGTGAAGTTAGAAGCAAGGTAGGTTAGGTGCACTGAGTTAGAAAAGGCAATGAGTGTTGTAAAGCTTATGCAGCAGAGTGTCATGTACTATGAAGAGGTGTATGTTAGGACCGGACAGACGTGGTGTCAAACTCCATGCCAGTAGCCCATTAGACATAATGACCACTGGATCCCCTAAGCCTCAGCTCCTTGATCTGTAAAATAAGAATCAGTCTATTTCATGTGTTCATGGTAAGGCTTAGTAATCACTGGTCTTCACTATCCCTTCTCTTGAGCCCTCAAAATGGCTAGAACTAGTAGGTTGTATACATATACATACTATTGATTACCCCCAAATTATTATTTAGAAAATAAATTTTTCCTTCTGGAATACAGAATAGAATTGCAACCCAACTTTCTGCTGAGGGTATATCTTGAAGGTTTCAGCGAGATTCATAATGCTTGTTGCAAATTATTTAAGAACAGAGGAGATTCAAAGTGACAGAGTGTTTTGTTACTGTTGGAAACCTAGAATCCTACCAACCTAAATCAAAGGATATTAGAAAAATGTGTAAGGAGAGACAACACACCAAGAAATAAGCCAAATTCCAACACTATATTGATTTGGTGTTGGGAATTCTGGGAGCTCCCAGAGAAGACACAGGGCCAGCCTGCCCTTACAAAACACAAATTCTAATTGAAATAAAATGCTTTGGCCTCAAGTCCATTCAAGTGGATAAATGGAGGACACACTCAAGTCTTCAAGGTCTACAGAGTGTCCTAATGGAAAGGAGATGGTGTTAGAAAACAAGGGCAGTCAATATTATGTGTGTTTCGTGTTTGGTAGTTGAAATAATTGTTGCTTTTGTTGTGGTCATCCATTTACAATGCTTGGTGTCAGTTGATTTATCTCTTGTAAAAATAAAATACAGTGTGTGTGTGTGTGTGTGTGTGTGTGTTTGTGTGTGTGTGTGTGTGTGTGTGTGTGTGTGTAAAATAAATAAATAAATAAAAATAATAAAAAAAGAAAACAAGGGCAGTACTGATGTGTCATTTGTTTACTGTACATATCTCTCATTTCTGAGCCTCATTTACGTGTAATCCCTCATGCTACAATTTTATTAAAACTTGGTCTTGCAGATGACCAGATAAAAATATATTCCCATCAACGTGGATACACATATGAATTCCAAATGTATTATCTCTGACCTGGAATATCATGTTAAGCAAAAAACAAAGCTGTAAGTTAAATAAATGAAACTGTAATGCAAAAAAAAATAATAATAATTCTGGCATGTCAGCCTGGCAGGGTGGACAAGATAATAATTAGCAATAGGGTTGGAAGTAAGGAGAATTCTGTCTTTTCTGAATCACCACAGGTTATCAGACCCATAAATATATGTATGGTAGTCATTGGCTTCCTCTAAAAGACTGAAACAAAATGTTTTTAAAGAATTAATCTAGTCTCTTATTCTGAAGGCGTGATAAAACTCCACTCTATTTTCAGTTCTGATAAGTGACACTCAAGCAAGCCAGAAGGTCAAACCCACATTGCTTTCTCCTGTCTGCCTCAATTTTAATGAGTAAATCTCCTTTTAACTACAAGATAAATCAATTATAAATACAAGCAGATCATAGGGAAAGGTTCATTATTTCTTTCCTAGAGATGGTGTAGAATAAAGAGAGGAGGATTTATGTAGTCAAATGTTTTGTTTTATTTTCCCCTTTATTTTGTAGTCACTCCCTGTGGTGGATTAGAATAACTCTTCATAAATCTTCTTAGTGGCATTTTTCTTCTAAGCGGAGGTGGAGAATGCAAGATCTATTGCACATCTGCTTGCATGTGACTTAGTCAACACGTTTATAAACAGAGAAGTAGCTGGGGTGGTTTTTCTGGCAGAAATACACTCCTTGATGTCTGAGACATAAAGAGTATGGTGAGAATGACCCCAAACAAGGGGATCCTTTCAATCCTAGATTCTGATAAAACACGACACAAAGAACATGAACCAAATTGCGCAGTGAACTAAATTTCCATTTCAGCCTGACTGCTTTTTATTCTTTTTATTCTTTAGAGGTTAGGCTCTCCTTTCTTCATGGAGAGGTAATATTGTAGACCAAGAATAGAATGCTTCTAGAAAGATGCTTCCCACCCACACACACCCAATCGGTGGTTAGCACTCTCCATTTTCTGACGTTACCTACTATGTGCTGTGTTGATGGAGGTGAGAATCTTCCCTGAAACTTGAATACTGTAGAGAAAGGCAGCCCCAATCTTCCCTCCCCTTTCTCATTCACAGCCCTTTGCCCCCAACTCTGTCCTGTGGATATGCCCTCCCAGGTATCTCTGAATCGATCTGCTTCTTCCCACACCAAGAGCCATGTCTTGAATCCCTCTCACACTCACTTGAATCCCTTAAACTGAAACAGGCTGGGACCTGGGACCTGGGACCCTTTGCTGCAGTACTTGCACCTGGACAAACATCTCCTCAAGCAACAGATGCAAAGAAACTATGAGGGACTAAAAATAACTGCGTGCATGTGCAGCTGAGGCAAATTCTGGACAAGAAGATACAAAAATACCAAAAAGCCCAACCCCCACTTCTGAACAGCTGGGAGCCAAAGCAGGGCACTGCGTGTGCCCCCTGCATACAGCACCACCAAAGGGTGGGCAAACCGCCTGAGTCCCAGTAAAGCCTTGCCTGAATTTCTTGTGTGGCCTCTATAGTCAATTTCTGTTGATTGGTGTAGGCCAAGAACCCTGGTCAGTATCAGCACCACCTTCTAACGGATCTTACCACCCTCAGCTTTGACTCCTTCCACAGACTCACCGCTTAGCAATCAGAGAGACCAACGAGATGTGAACATTTGATCCTGCTAGTCCTGTTTAATGCCCTTCAGAGACTAGTCATCATCCTGAGGTTCAGGCTCAAATCCTTAGCCTAGATGGTACTGCATAGATCTGGCCTCTGCTTACCTCTTCATCCCCTCCTCCTGCACTCCCTGCCCTGAATTCAGTGCACCAGGCTTTCTGAACTACAGTGTCTCCCCACTGACCATGGTCTTTCTCAGCTTCGGACCTCCTCCTGTCCTGTGTATTTTTTTCTTTCTTTCTTTTTTTTTTTTGGTGGTACACGGGCCTCTCACTGTTGTGGTCTCTCCCGTTGCGGAACACAGGCTCCGGACGCGCAGGCTCAGTGGCCATGGCTCACGGGCCCAGCCGCTCCGCGGCACGTGGGATCTTCCCGGACTGGGGCACGACCCCATGTCCCCTGCATCGGCAGGCTGACTCTCAACCACCACGCCACCAGGGAAGCCCTGTCCTGTGTATTTATGTGGTGTATTACACACATCTTTCCCCTTACTCTCCACTGCTCACTCTAGTCCATCCCTGCAATCACAAACACACACACTGGCACTCACACACATGCGTCCCTTCATCAATATTTCTGCCTACCCAGGATTTATTTTAGTTAGTTGCCAATGTTTTTAAAACACGAACTACTTGAAATCTAAAAAAATGATGATACAAATGAACTTATTTACAAAACAGAAATAGACCCACAGACACAGAACATACTTATGGTTACCAAACGGGTGGGGGTGGGGAGGAATAAATTAGAAGTTTGGGATTGACATATACACACTACTATATATAAAACAGATAAACAACAAGAACCTACTGTATAGCACAGGAAACGTTACTCAATGTTTTATAATTACATATAAGGGAAAAGAATCTGAAAAAAGAGTATAATATGTATAACTGAATCACTTTGCTGTACACCTGAAACTAGCACAACATTGTAAATCAACTATACTTCAATTAAAAAAAAAAAAGACCGTGCCCTTATGTTAGCACTGGGCTTGGCACAGAGTTAATTAATTAATTAATTAATTAAATAGAACATGAACTATTTAAAAAAATTCTAGTAAGTCATTCATTGAAGAATCAGAAAACCTGTTAACAGTAAAGCTGCTTTCCTGCATGACAAAGCCCAGCTGCACTGGGAGAAGTTCCTGTAAGATAGGACATGCCCTTTCCACTTGGCCACGTTCCCCACCAGGACCACTTCATTCATTTAGACTGCTTTCCTGACCCTTGCAGGTATTTGAATTTTCAGCTAATGCTCTAATATATTTTTATCTCCTTCTTGCCTAGAGTTTAATATAAAGTTGAAAGAAGAACAAAAATAAATGTAGCATTATCCTTAAAGCAGATGAGAGTCATGTTTGGGAGTCTTGTACTTAATCTGCAAGCTGTTTAAGAATCCGAACAATGCTTCTAATTCTAAAAAAAAATTAAACATACTTGCTGTATGCTAGAAACTTTATAATTAACTCATTCAATACTCAGTGGGAAACAAGTTATTCTTCATATTATTGACATTACATAGTTGGGGAAACTTAGTGTCAGAGAGATTGTTTTGGCCAAAGTCAAGAATCAAATTGATTTTACGTGGCAGAGCCAGAAGTCTGACTGGGATCTCTTGACCTTCAAAGCCTGAATAGCTTCAAAGCCCTAAAATCCTAAAATGAGATATTTGATTAGACAAGTTTGAAATGGAGCAAGATTCTATGGTCCTGCCTGCCCTCATATTCTCTGCCTGCCTCTTGTCTGTAGAAAAATTTAGTCAAAGAATAAATTTAATCAGAGAAGTGAGAAAATGCAGAAGTGAAGAAAAACAGTCAAATAGGACAAAATAATAATCGTTTAGTCATTAAGCAAAGTCAAGGACCTTTAGTTCCTCTTCAAGGGCTATGGATAATATTCTGAGCCGTATCCTGTGAGACGTTTTGTAGATACTGAAACCCCCACCAGGTGGAAGAAGTTAACTACATGATGCCCAGATTGTAGCCATGACATAAGCTGCCACAATTCCGAAAACTGGTGTCAAAGAAATAGGAACAAACAGATCCTGGAACTGAAGATTAGCTGTACTCAAAACAATCAAGATGACACTGATGAGACCACTGCATGACCAATTTCAAGATGACTGCCAGAGCTGACTGTGCTGTTTCTGCACGTAGCCCCTCCCTCTGCCTATAAAACCCTGAAACTCTCCTTTAAAAGCTCTTGCCCACTGATTGTCACTTTGGACCTGAGTCCGCCCTCTCCCCCGGTTGCCAGTCTCTGAAATAAAGCAAACTTTCCTTTCCACCAACCTTGCCTCTCGAGTACTGGCTTTCAAGTGGTGAGGAGCCAGACTCCACTTTCAGTAACAATTTGGGTCCGTACTACAACTAAGTGCTGCTTCTACTTGCTTTTTCTCATCTCTTACATGGTTGCTCCCACCTAGTAATATACACATATGCATTTGTCTTCTTAGACCATTAGTTCACCAGCCTAGCTAGAAGCAATTTTGTATGACTCTCTTCTGTTGGCCCTTGGTATCAAGTGTGCTCATTCCTTGGACTGAGTATGAATCAACTCTTAAAAATGTTACCATGATCATTCTAAACCTGTCTTAGAAAACCTCCATGTGTCAGCTCGACAAATGCTCATTGCTTCCAGAGAAACATCTCAATTCCTTGGGCCCTCCTTGAACAAGAGCCTCTGTTTTTCCCATATGTGCCTGCTGTCTTGATCATACATGCTCAAACAAAACTCCTTTGCTGAACTCTTTTTTTGGAACAACGTTGAATGTGCCAGGTTGGGCTCCCATTTCACAAAAATAAGCGGTGTCATTCTCTCTCTCTTCTTGAATTTGGAGCAGTTGTTTTCTATATCAACTACTTTGCCTAAAGTCAAGAGTCGAGTGAAGTGCAGGTGTATTGCCACCTAGATTTCAAATTCTAAAGTGGGAGCAGGTTTAGCATGTACATGCTGAATAAAAACAAATGCACTAACCAACAGTTATCTTCTGTTTTTATCCTGCCCCTTCAACTGGCAGAACCTTGGTATCAGAAGGAAATCCTAGTGGAGGCTTTAATTCCAAAACATAATTTCCCTAAGGATAAGGCATGCATCTGGTTATGTTTTGCCAGATACGGGAATCAATAAACACACACGATGTAATAATGTAGGTGGCACTAACTGGATGTCTACAAAGTAAAATAGTGATAGTAAGAGCCAATTTGAACTAAGAGCTTACTTCTTATCAAGCACCTTTACCCATTGCATTTCATAGGCATTTTCTGATTTACCCCTTACCACAAATTGTGGTACCCAAACAGAATACCAAGTCTCCTCAGAAAACTGGAAAAGGGTTTGTTGATGATTTAGAATCAGTTAACAACAGATTGAAATTGTTCCCTCGTTTGTTTGGTAGAAATGAATGCTGTGAAAAACTTTTGAAGAGGAATTCAGCCACACTTATCGAGGGCCATTAAAGCATTATTATCATTGGCCTTACCCACATTTTAAAATAAATATTCCAAATGGAGCTGGGGGATGATTATACCCAGAAATATTTAATTTGGCTTTATACATAGTCATTACTAATACTTCATTATTTGCACACATAATATAGTTGTATATCTATAATATCCCCCCAAAATAATAATGGCAAATTATTACAATTAAAATTAAAGTATAAGAATGTGGATGGATATAAATATCAACATACCAAATCAATAATGGTCCTATAGAGCAACAATAACCAATTAGACCATGTGATAGCAAGAAAAAAATCCTACTTAACAACAAAAGCAGCCAAACATCTAGAAATTAACTTAAGATCTATGGCTATAAAAAAGAAAGTAATAACAATTTACCTTGGCTCATAAAGAATAAATAAAGAGATGGAACATGTTTCCATATAATTTAGCAATGTATAATTATTTCCTTTAATGCAATACAATCCCAGTCAATAACCCAAGAAAATTTGTAACATTCAAGAAAAATTATTTTCATAGAACATGAAAAGCTAATTCTAAAATCCATAAAGAAGGTGGTAGATAATAGTTAACAGAGTGTTAAGAAAAGGAATCAGGTGTGTTTGTGGGGTCGAGGGGAGGGATCGTCCTAATCAAGATCAAAATATGTTCTGTACCCAGCGTCTGCTGCCTGGGGTAGAGACTGCAATTGTGCTGTCCTGGCAGCTTCTTCCTTTTTGTTATGTAAAATTCATTTCTGATAAGCATCAACATGTACAGTTGCTAAAGTTATGATTATGTATACCTTAATGATTATTAAAGTATTAAAGTATTGAAAAAATTAAAAACATATATGTTCTATAAGTATGATGTTGGCACAGCACCTGGAAAAAAACTATGTAAATAAAACAGAGTGGGAAATTCAGAAATACATTCTTTACACAGAGAGATTTTAAACCTTATAATATATACTGGAGGTCCAAGTAACTAGGTAAAAGAGGAACCATGAAATAAATGGAGATGACAAATAATATTTGGGGAAATAAAAAAAATTACAATCTTGCCTCAAAACCTTAAACAAATTCCACATGCAATAAAGACATAAAAATGACAACAAACAAAACAACGACACAAAAACTAAAAATATTAGATAAAATATTACATAGCAGTTTAAAATAATATGATATTTATACTGACATGCTAAGTTTCCCATGGCATACGTTAAGTAAAAAAGCAAACGAAAACAAAAATACAGCAAGCAAGCTGTGGTATAATACAGAGAAGTATATTGATTAAGTAAATATATCCACAAATAATAACATTGTATGGTGTTTCCTAAGGGTAGTTAAATGTATGTAACTACTTTCATGCCTGGAAAGTGTCATACTAGGCTAATATTGGTCGTCTCTAAGAAGAGCCCTAAGATTATTATTGAATAATTTTACAGCAAACATGTATTTGTGTACTGACTGTATAATTTAAAATAAATGTTTTCATTTATTATGTATATCATGCATAATCCTGCTTATCTTTTTTAGAGGCATTTAAGAAATTATTTCAAGTTTCAAAAGAAACTCCTTGTTATAGAATTATGTATATCTCTAAAAATTCTTTATTAATATATGTGGTATTTGGATATTAGCAAACACTTTTCCCAGAATCAGCATGTTTGTGCCTGTGGGGTGGGTTGGAGTATGTATGGGTTTTCTGCAAAGACTGTTTTTTTCCCCAAGACTACAGACCAAAAACAAACATTTGCCTTCTTTTTAGTAGAATGGTGGCAGGGCACAAGATTTTGCCCATTCAGAGCACTATATGGATGTTCTATGGAAATCCCCATTTGGTTATTATTTACAAGTCAGAGGGAGGCGAAGGAAACAAGCAAGCAATTGAATTGTGCCTGTTTCTGTTGCCCACAGAATTGTGGAGCAGTAGGGAACTAGTTCCACCACAGTTCAAGGTGTCTGATGTAGTGGTCCAACAGTCTTGCTAAAGAAGCCTCTGAATTATTGCTTTGCATCTCATTTGGAGATACCCCTGAGAGAATATCAAGATGATGGGGCAGGCATTTGCAGCAACATGGATGGACCTAGAGATTATCATACTAAGTGAAGTAAGCCAGAAAGAGAAAGACATATATCATATGATATCACTTATATGTGGAATCTGGAAAAATGATACAAATGAACTTATTTACAAAACAGAAACAGACTTACAGACATAGGAAACAAACCTATGGTTACCAAAGGGGAAATGTGAGGGGGAGGGATAAATTAGGTGTTGGGATTAACATATACACACTACTATATATAAAATAGATAAACAATAAGAACCTACTTTATAGCACAGGGAACTCTACTCAATACTCTGTAATAACCTATAGGGGAAAAGAATCTGAAAAAGAATGGCTATATCTATATGTATAGCTGAATCACTTTGCCATACACCTGAAATTAACACAACATTGTAAACCAACTACACTCTATCATAAAATAAAAATTAAAAAACAAAAAAATGTTCTGTCAAATGATTTAAAAAAAAAAAAAAGATGATGTGGTAGGAAAGTCTGCCATAATCCTCATCACAGAGTCTGGAATAGTGACAGGAGCCAATTTGACCAGATGAGTCCCATCTCCCAACTCGCAAAGATGAGAGCACAGTCATCCCTCACTTTGCTTCCTTCTGCCACCGTTTTTGAAGATGAAAAATCACTGAGAAAATCACTATCAAAAACAGCCTTAAATCACCCTCCTTGCAAGAGCAACTGGATAAGAAATATCATAGGAGCTCCAGGTCTTTTCTAGAGTCAGCGGAGAAGCTACTTGCTTCTTCCAGGCTGGCTGCCAGGCCAAGTCATTCCCCAGATGACAGCAGCTTCAGGGTTTCCTGGAAGTTGGGGCCCGTGGAAATCACTCTAATTAGTTTTCTCCAGGGAGGCCCTGCTGAGAACAGAGATTCCCTCAGAAGCTGAACCACAGACCCATTCAAGGAAATACGTCAATAAAGTAAAAGCGTATAAGCTTTAAGAATTTTCCCTAATAGTCCCACCTGCCCTAGAGTGATTTTATGGTTGAGCTCAGGAGACCCTGAAATACAAATGGAGCCTACAACTCACTAACGGAATAGTAACAGTGGCAATTCATGGCTAACAGTTCTCACAATCCAGTCTACTAACATTGTCCTGACTTTCTGATGCAGGTGTGCAGTAATCACTTTGGGGTTCTTTCTTATTCCAGCTTCTTTTGTGGAAGTGATGGCTGCTATATGACTAAGGATACGTCATCAAATGTGGGAAGCAACTCTCTCCTTTCAGAAAAATTACCTGAAACTTGGAAATAAAGCAAAAAATGGATGATATTTGTCCAGTGGAGATGCAGATAATTTCTTTCCAGCGTAACAGATAACTCCGAAGATGGCCTGGTGAGCAACGGTTTATATTTAAATCTACAACTTTATTCTAACTTTTGTGTTGTTAAATTCTCCGTACATATGCCAGCTTTTTAGATGCTCTCTGAACTGATCATGACATCTTAATGGCTTCCTCATTAATTAGAGTGACATAAAATTTTTGACTCATGTTTATTTTCTGTTCACCTGAAATTCATTTTAGCTTTTGGAAGATTAGATTTTAACACATACTACCAGGATCAGTTAAAATGGTGTTACTTACCATTAGAAAATATGAAACTTATGGAAAGGCCTTAATCACACAGTGCACAATAACTGGGGCTAGTAATAACATAATAATAAAATACTAAGCTATCAACAGAACTTTTAGTCTTTTGTAAACATGATTGAAGAGGAGTCTGCCAGGTAGATCAAGGGTGGGGTTGCCCATCCTAGTTTGAGAGTCAGGACCATCAAGAGAATGTGAATCAAAAAATGCAAACTCGACTCTAAGGAAGCAATTGCATTTAAAGGGTGTTTTGGAGAAGAAAGTGGGAGAAAAGGAGGCATTCTTTTATGGTTAATTCTTGGGAGGAATGAAAAAGAAATTTATCTTAAAAAATTACTTTGATTAAAAAATGTGTGTGTGTGTGTGTGTACTGCACAATACATCCATGTGATTGTGCCTCAGGTAGGGTTCTCCAGCAAACAGGCTCTGAGATGAAGTTAAAGGGGCAGGATGTTTTTCAGGGGGAACCACTGGGAACCACACTTTTGAGCCAGAGAGTCAGGAAGCAGAAGTGGGCAAAGGAGTGAGCTCTGGCGCAGGTCTGACAGTCTAGAACAGCCCCACAGAGAGCGCTGGAGCTAGAAAAGTCCATCAGAGATATGCTTCCTTGGGCCAAAATGGTTGTGCCTTTGTACCCTGGACTCAAGTGATTATTGTCTGTGGACCTCCCTGGAAGGACGGGACCTTGTCCTGAAGAGATGCAGTAGATGAAGGGGCAGAGGGAGATTGTCTTCCAAGAGCACTCCCAGCAGCAGGGCCTTCTTGAATGGGGTCCTGGGCAGCACATCCTAGAGTCTACGCACGTTCCTAAGCCTCTCTACACAGGGGCCTGAGACGACCCTCACCCTTCAGCCTGAGACATGGATGGTGAAGCAGGAAGCTGAATTAAAACATGGCACCTCTCACCTCTTCTACAAAATTGCTTTCCCCAATTCAAGTGTCTCTGAAGTCAAATCCTTTTCTCTCTGAATCAGAAGAAACTTGGTAACACAATGAGAACAGAGTGTAAATCTACCCGTAACATGTTCAGAGAGTTCTGACTACATCTTCCCCACCATTGTTCTGCTCCAAGCCTTTCTCACCTCCTCCTCTGAGTCATCAGCTTTGTCTCCAGAGCCTTGGAGAAATGGAAACAGGTTATCAGCAGCGTTGCAGCATCAGTATGCCAGGCTGGGCCCACTCTTTTCTAAACTGGAGCTTCCCTGGTTGTCCTGGTTACATCAGCTCAATGGCGCTTTGGCTTTGGAAAAGACACAACAACTTCTCACCTCCCTCAGTTTGGGTCCTTGAACACCCAGAGTGTACTGTTTTATTTTCCAGAAATATCTGGCTTGAATTTCGTTTTATAATTATCACCCTAGCTCCACATGAACGGTGCTGTCTTAATGTTTTCTTTCTTTACTGAGTTACAGATTTTGATGAATGGCAGTGCCACAGTAACTAGAATGACTGCTTCTACCGTTGAGTTTTTGTGAGGTCCAAATCTCAGGGCTTTTTTCCCTGGGCTGCATGAGAACATGATGCCATGTTGTACCTTTCTTCAAAAACAGATAGTATGCTTTGAGATATGTTTTGTCAAAGGCAGAATTAAAACTTAAAAAAGTGAAACTGTACAAGAAAATTGTACATTCTCCTTCAATGTCACATTACCAATCTAATGCGGCCAGTATAGGATGAAATGAGCTTCAATTAAAGCATAAGAGATTGTAGATAAACATTTCCAAAAGGGTTTTGGAATATTAGGGGGCAGAAAATACTAACATGGGCTATTGGGATGGGTTCATTGTACTCAACTCTCAACATTTGCAAGATGAGACAAAATTTTGTGGAAGGGGTCATTTAATCATTCACTTCTCCGAAAATAAAAAGAACCAGTGTTCCTTCAAAGCACTTTCAAGCTCTAAGAATCTGTTTGTGGAGCAGAAGTGGTGTTGGGGGAAAAAAATGCATGAGGAAGCAGGTGGCTCTTCCTCATTTTTTTTTTTTTCATTGTAGAAGCGTTGAGTGACTGCCACTTGGTAGATAACAAGGAAGCAAAGAATTCACGGGACTTGCCCGCTAGTGATCTGAGGTCTCCTAAAACTTCTTAAACGAATCAGGACACGTTCTCTTATTTAACTACTATGGGGAATATCAGAACTCATGTATTAATTTTTTTACTAAGCTAATTTTTTTACTAAGATGATTCAAGTATACTTGACATATTAGTTAACTTTGAAAAAATAAACTTGTTGGTAAATCAGACCTTATCATCAGAAATGTATAGGATGCTGAAAAGACAATTTCTTTACTTTTTGTTTCACCATTGACATCCTCCATGCGCAATGGTTTTATGTAACAAATATGCTAAAAGGTGATTTTCCAGTTCTTCCTTAACATGAAAAGGATGTGTATCTCCTCCTGTGCTTTGAGACACAGTACATCCTCCAGACAGAAAACTCTGCTGGCCTGTGTCAGGAAAGCCATCCTTGTGAGGCACTCGCAAGTGTAAATATAAGTGACTATTCCACAGAGAGACTCTAGCAGTTTCTGAAGTGTCAGGGCAGAGAGCAAATGAGACCCACCTTTCCTGGTTTCACTGCTGACCTCGCTTTTGACACGCTTCACCTGAAAATAATAATAATAATTCCCAACCAGTGTGGAATCAGGAGCAGCACCGTGGGTAGGCGGGAAATCGCTTCAACTTTATGATTTACCAAGTCAATGAAATACTTCCCCCAAGGAGTTCTAAGTGGGAGTTACTTCAGTTTATTTTGACACAAATAAAGCAGCTGAGCCAAAAAAAAGAAAAAATAAAGAAAAAAGGTCCATAAAAGGCCAAAAAGATAAGAAGAAAGTAAAGCAACACAAAAATGAGACTCACAGGCTCACAGCTTTACAAAATGTCCATTCTATAACTGCAACATATTTGGAAAGATGGGGTGTCAGATTTGGGGACAAAGAGATACTTTCTTTGCTGTGACGTCCACATGGGCATGAGGGTAAGGATGATTGTCATGCTTAATATACAGATGGAGATGGGACATCCTCAAGTTGTAAGGGATCAGTTACCAGACTCATCAATTTCATTCTGCAAATAATAAAGACAATGAATCCACTTAGGCTAGTTATTTCTCTACCAGGGTCCCATGGCCTGTTGGCAGTTGACCTGGAGTTCTTACCCAGATCTCTTCATTTCATTTTCAGCCATAAGTGCTAGTTCTTGGATTTCTCTTGCCTTTTCCTCATATTAACTTGAAAAGCTAGTAGGGAAGAGCAAGGCGACGGATGATACTGCCAAGAGTTTTAAAGCTGAAACTACCCCAAGCTTGCAGTGCACATTTCAGAAGCTCTGTGTTATGAAGCTTCTCCTACTCTATTCAAGAAATGCGACCAGTGAAATGGCATGGTTGCAATTGTCCCTAACTATCAGGGAAATAAAAGCTTGAAGTTAAAATATTGATTCTGGGAATCCAGCATGCATTGACTCAGGTATCAGCACTTCAACTTGTCACATTCCAATGACAGGGGCAGTGCTAAGAGATATATCCATTCTATAAAATTCAACCTGTTTCTGGTACTCGGAAAGCACTCACAAGCACAGCAGCAATGCCAGTGATTACCATACTTGAACGATGCTATGTTTTGACTGAAAGATCCTTCAGAGGTTAAAGGTATCTAGACAGACATATCCAAATTAATATTTAAGTACTGTCACAATCAATCTATCCCAGTAAAAATAGATAATGAACAAGGACCTACTGTATAGCACAGGAAACTATACTCAATAACCTATGTGGGTAAAGAATCTGGGAAAGAATGTGTATATGTATACGTATACGGAATCCCTTTGTTGTACACCTGAAATTAACACGACATTGTAAATCAAATATACTTTAATTAAAAAAAAATTTAAACAGCACACCACAATCATATCTTTTTCTGCCTAGCAAATATAAAAATCCAGTGACTCAAATTTTCTGAATGATAGAGAATGCAATTCGTCATTTTGGCTGCTCTAGCTAAGTAGAGGCCTTTTTTTTTAAACCACTGAATCATACAAACTGGAAATATTGGGACTTCAATTTGTTTGGCCACCTGACACTTCTAAACAGGTTGAACACTAAACAACAAAATTCAAACCAACAAACTAAAATGGCCTCCAACAGCATGTTTTTCTTCTTCAAGTACATAAAGACAAATTCAATAAATCAGAGTACCATCTGAGATGGAGCCTATTGGGAAGAAACATACCAGAAGCAGGTGCTCTTGCTGCAGCTGACCTTGGCTCCAGCTAGAGCAAGGTATCTCTCCAAACCCCTAGATATGCTCTTACTCATTGCATTTGTGATCAGTTAACAGAAACATCTAGAGATAAAAACCCGCAAGGAAACACAGCTGCCTCTTTTCCCTTTCGACTTGCACAAAGTTTGTCACATATTCAGATCATTCACATATGATAATTTCATAACTACATGAAATTTGCATGAAGGGATTAAAAAAATTCCATCTTTATATACACCTTTCAGCCAGAAAGATTCATCAGTACTGCCTGAAGATAAATTAAACTTTGGCATGGAATATAATTTATGAAAATTGCAAACTACTTGAATTGATTACACCAAAAAAGACATTAAATATTGATGACTAGCAAACTTATTCAGAGCAATAAAATGTGATGTTTAAATAGAATGAAAACATCAATATAAATTTAAAAAATATTTTAATACTAAATCATATCACTGATGTAGGTTAATTGAGTACTTTTTCATCATAAAATCATTTTTAATCACTTATATCTTAGCTTCTGATGGATAGGTAAAACATGATAGATGAAGAAAGAAATATGATTCCTGTTGGAAAGAGAGATTACAGATTCTGTTACTTCTTTTCTTTTAGCTGGTATGGTCTTAGTGACAGATTTCCTCAGAGTTAAAAGTTGCACAAACCCAAACTTAAAAGAAGCAAGTAAGAAACACCCATTGATTGCTGATGGCATTTCATTACTAGCAGTAAAGCTATGTAGTGTGAGAATTGGTAAAATAAATACATAAGGAAAGAAAAGTAAATCTGGGTATACTGGCAAATTTTACAACTAATTTATGCTACTGTTCTAAGCATCTGAGTTTCAAGTTTTATGTAAGAGCAGTGCCTTGGTTTTGATAATAATACAATATCCCTAACATTTACAACTCTATTTGTTTTTAAAGCTTTATAAGCCCTGCTCAACCTACTTTCAAAAAATCCTTTCTAAACTGTAGCTATAAGGCAGACGTTTCTTACCTGGACTAGTGTGGCTAAACTCTCTCTCCCTCTCTCTTTCTGCCTCTTTATCTCTCTCGCACAGCACACACACACACACACACACACACACACACACACACACAGAGTGAGCTCTTTGAAAAGAAGTTTCATTGCACAAGTCATCTTTCAATTCCCACCATCTGACAAGGTGCCTGATTTGTTTTAGGTGCTCACTGACTGCTTATGGAATGAATGAATGATTCAGTGAATGATGTTTGAGCCTTCCCAGGCCCTACTGCCAGCAGTGGCAGCCAGTTCAGAGGAACAACTTATCTAAAGGTTGATTCTGAGTCTCATGGTGGAAATGACCAGTGGAGAGACGTCTGCTTAGGGACCAGGGCTGCTTTTCTGTGTAAGTTATCAGGCAGCCGCCTAAGTGACGTGATTTCAGGGAGTATCAAAGAAGCTCGTAGTTTAAAAACCAATAGCTTCCTCCACCACCATATTACTGATGCCCTAAATCCCTTGGAGATGCTGTAATGTATTTCATTACATGGTTATCAATAATTATCTGGAGTCAGGTATCAATAGGAAGGGTGAATGGTAGCCCACTGACTTAAAGTCAACTTCTAATAAGGTTTAAATAGCTGATACATCCTTTTTTCTAAGAGTAGGTTTTGATTATAGGGATGAAAAGTAATAGAGGTTCCTGGACATCCGAGAATATAATATGTACAAGGAGAAAAAATACAAATAGAGTTTGAAACCCCCTCAAACTTTGCTAAGAGATGACATAATCTTCCATTGTTGTAGCTAATAAATCTAGTAAGGAAGAATCTGCGAAATTAGGTTTATAATTATAAATGCTTTATGGAATATTTTAATCATTTCCCAGGTCTAAATTAAAAAGTAATTTTCCTTGGGCCTGGTTCCACAGTGGTTTTGTAGGGTTTTTAGCACACAGGGCACCTTAAGATGTCCCCTACCTACAAACAGCTGGCTGTTGAGCTGTAACCGGAAATGACCCTCCTCTGAGGTCTCCCTGGTCATCCTTGGGAGGTTGTCCACCTGGAGTGAGGTCTCCTTGAGGTTCCTCTCGGCCCGGACATAATGCCATTGGTTGTCATTCAGAGGAGAAGAGGACTGGACTATGAGCTCTATGGGGCCATTCCCAACATCAATGGCAAAAGTGATCTCGGAAGGAGCTGAAACCAGAAAGGAAACAGGTAAAAAGATGAAGGGAGTTGTCAGTGCATTTAGGGCACAAGCATACCCTGAATGAATGATAAAAACTATCGTACATCAACAGCTAGGTAGAGAGGCCTTCAGATGAAATCCCCTCAGTATAAAAACTACCATTCATGGTAATAACTACCAACTACTAAATCTCAAGCTCTTTTTTTTGGTCCCAGTTGGTTCTCATTGTGTGAATTCAAGAAATAGGATAGGGACCAGGGTCACTGATGCTGATCTGACAAAATGCACCTGCTCCAAGGTTCTGGGTTTTCTGGATCTCTTCTGACTTCAACTGTGTCCTCATGGACAGCTATAGATACTTGGTTAGCTAAGCAGCTACACTCCTGCGAGGAGAAGACCACATCCTGGAAAGTCCAGTGCTTGGTATTATTCATTATGCATGTTATAATAATGTATTTCATATATATATATATATATATATATATAAACATATTACTATGTGTATTATATATATTATTATTCTAAAATGTATTATTTCATCAATACATATGATACAAGAATTCATGCTATTCCTATGACTTTTTTTTTAAAAGGAGGCTCAGAAATTTTAAGTGCCTTGTCTGTATCACTGCAAGTGGCAGTGTCTGGGAACAAACACAACCCTATCCCCCCAACTCCCCATGCAGGGCTCCTTCCATGACCCTTTCTGCCCTTCTATAGCAATCTGCTTATCGTACAAGACAGGAAAGAGCCAGTCAGGGGTAATGTTACCTGTGATGATGATGATGTTGATGATGATGATGACAGGAAGATAATAGTGGTGGTCATGATGGTGATAGTTGTGGTGGTGATGATGGTGGTGGTGATAGGGATGATGATAGTGGTGGTGATGGTGATGGTGGTGATGCTGATGGTGGTGATAATGTTGATGGTGGTGAAGGTGATGTGGTGATGGTGATTGTGGTGATGGTAGTAGTGAGGATGGTGGCGATGGTGATGGTGGTGATAGTGGTGATGGTGGTGGTCATGGTGATGATGGGGATGGTGACAGTGGTGTTATCACCATTAACAGAGAGAGAGAGAAGTAGCAGCAGCACAGTAGTACAATGCACTCTGAGGAGCACTGCCCATAGATTCTCTCATTTTAATCCTCAAAGCAACTCTATGAGAAAGGTCTCATTTTTATGCACATTTTATGGGTGAGAAAATGAAAGTTCAGAGAAATAGAAATAATTTGCTTGAAGCTGCCTAGAGAGCAAGTAGAATCTGACTCCAAAAGTATAATCTCCATCTTTCTTCTCTATTTTAGTATACCTTCTTATATTTTCTTTTATTATGTAAGAATTCTAAATCTGAAGGATGTGGAGAGGTAAATTATAAATTAAAGTTGAGGGGAAGACAGTCCTCTCTCAGGAACAGGAGCCTTCATATTCCAGACCTTCCCTTCCTTATCAGCACCTTGTGATGGCCCCCCTCCTCTACACCCGAGATAGGACATGTGTATTTCTTTGACAAGGTCATCAACTAACAGATCTGAATATTCAGCAATACCAAAGGTCAGTCATCACCCTGGACCACTCCTTTCTCAGGCTTTAAACCCTAACAGAAAGCCAGCCTTGGTATAAGAAGCCCCCAATATGCAGAATTTCAAGTAGCAGAGAGTTCGAATTGCTCGTCTTCCTGGTGAATGTGAGCCCTGACTGCAAAGAGAGGCAATAAGATAGAAGCTTTACAAATGGGATTTGAGACCTGGACTCTGGCACCCTCCATGACCTGAGGTAAGTTTTCGAGCTTGTCACCTCTTACTTTTATCCTTTGTAAAATGGGAATAAAAACAATACCTAATTGTCA
This sequence comes from Stenella coeruleoalba, assembly GCF_951394435.1. NCBI lineage: Eukaryota > Metazoa > Chordata > Mammalia > Artiodactyla > Delphinidae > Stenella > Stenella coeruleoalba. The sequence continues at coordinate 9,157,642 of NC_137151.1, forward strand.
GGTTGTTTATAAATTCATCCCGACAAAGTTCTTAGAACTGTGCCTGGCGTGTAGGATGTACTCAACAATGATAGCTATTGTTATTATTATCATCACTGTGGCATGGTTCACCAACCCACGTCAGTTGTCTTTGGCTCATAAACCCATGCATTAACGGAAACAGAATTGAAGGGAGCAAATCAGATTCAACAATTGAAAGATTAAATAAGAGTGAAGTTAGCCCTTTGAGCCATTGCCTGTTTCTTATCAGGCCACCAATGCTACCTTGCAGCCCTGCTTATCTTGAGACCAAATAAACAATTACTGAGATATTGAGCATAAGTGTATTTCTCTCTAAAAACATAGGTAAAAACTCTTGAGGTTGAAGGGGAGGAATGCTAAAGATTTTCCTAAAAGCCTTCCTGCAAAGCTGGTCTTGTGGATATCCAGTTCCATGCAGACAGCACATCTCTGTGGAAGGAAGGCTTGCTCCACTGCTGTGACGGCCTGCCACCCCCTGTCACCACTACCTCCTTGTTAGTTTCTTGTCTGCACTTACCTCTGTCCCTGCATTTATCCCTCTGTTGTATAATGATCTGGTTATAGTCTGTCTCCCCAGCTAGTCTGCAACTTATAGATGAATTGGACACCCAGAACCTAGGATTGAGCCTTGTATACAGGAAGCTCCCATCAAACTAAAATTTCATTCATTAAAATGTTACCCTGTACACACTAAATGCAATTTTGTAATTTTCTTTCTTTCTTTCTTTATTTTTAGTTTTATACCAAGGTGTTAGTTTCCTTAAAAACCTTCTAAAATTATTATTATTTAACTTTATTCAAGTCACTATTAAAGACCTACTATGTTCAACTCACTCCTCCTAGAACTAGGGGAGAATCAGTGAAATGCAATAATAATAGCTAACATTTATTGAGCGCTTACCATGACCCAGGCACTCTGCTAAGCATTTTTCATGAATCAACTCCCTACAATCATATGAGAAAGGTAATATTTTACAGAGGAGGGAACTGACCCACAGATAGCTGAGAAGCTGCTCCAACCCAGAGGGGGCAGAGTCAGGATTTAAATCCAAGTGATGTGTCTCTGGAGCTCACTTTTTAACCCACTTATCCTATGAGAAAACCACCATCCCCAAAACCTATGCAGTCCCTACCTGGCAGTCAAAGCTAGATATATAATATGGGTGCCTGGAAAAAACTGAATGAAAATAAATGTAAGTACATGGTGATACCTCCAACACTGGCTAGTGACTTGGAAGACAGGACACCTGAGGCCAATGTCAACTAGATCTCATTTTCTGGGGGGATGGGCATAGCTCAGTGGTTCTAAATGGGAAAGCTGGAGGCCCACTGGCAGCATTACCTCTATCATGAATTTACCATCTTCTCTCCGCAACTGTCTGACAAATATCCTCCCTTATCATTTACACCCTATGGTTCAAGACAACGCAAAGGAGTCACTGGAGTCTTTCAGTGGGTTTTTACCCAGCCAGGGCCTGTGCTAAGCAGAGATGAATGAAACAAAATGAGCTCATGGTGTACTTTTGAGAAGACTGACCAAGAAGGGGCATGTCAAGTGGAGGAAACTGCCACAAGCACGAGAGATTGTACACCAAGTGGTCCTAGGAGATGAGAAGATGCCTTCTAAGTCTCCTGTACAATGCTCTTCCTTCCTCAAACTGTGACACCATCTCTGTGTTCTCAGCCCTGCACAGGTCAGGCATGTGAGATGTCTCAGGCACCATAATGGAATAAAGAAGAAGATGCAAGGCCTTAATGTAGTCTCCTAACCTCTCTGACCTCCCATGTATTCATCTGTAGAATGAGAAGTAAATGAAATATTGTTAAACATTTTTGGAGACATGGACTCTTGGAGGCGCTGATGGCAGCTGTGGCTCCTATTCCAGAAAAAAAGCACACACAGTTTTGCATTAAGTTGTAAAGACCTACTGAATGTCCTATGCCTCAAAACATGGAGGGAAATCATGCTATTTTCTCACCTTCTAACATTCTTGGCTCTTGAGACAGTTTTGCAAAGCAGAGTAGGGAGTTGTTCGAATGAACAGAGAATTGAATCCTGGATTCTGAATCTTACTGGGTGATGCTGGGTGTGTTATTTACCCTCTCAAGGCTCACCTTCCTCATCTGCATATTGGACTGTGAGTTGAACATGAAAATCATAATGCAATATCTTGATGATTATAGATGAGATTATTTGAAAACAAAATTAAATAATGAATATAAAACATTCAGTACTATGTCTAATTAGAGTACTCAACTATTTAGTATAAATGTAATTATTGTTAGAATTAATCTTTCCTATTCTTGAGGATCTGAGGATTGTATCTTCAAGTTACCATCACAGTTGGTAATATTATTGATATGATACATTTGAAAGTCAGAACTCAAATTTCTAGATATGTAGATATAGATGAGGACATAGATATAGATTTAGTTGTTCCTCCATCCCTCCTCCCCTCTCTACCAAGAGGACAAACATTAATCACCTGGAGACAACGTTAGACCCTATCAGCCTCGAGATGCCACCAGAAGAATCTACATAACAAACTTGACTAACTAGCTTTTATCTCTACTTTCAAAGCCTAAAACTGCTTTCCTTTATCCTATTATTTTTCCAAAAATTTATTGTTCTCTCTTATAGATGTCATATGAACTGGAGGTCTAAGTCACCTCGTTGAGTCACTCCTTTCCTCTGGGTATCTCCCATCCCTACATGAGGTATACATGTTAATAAACTTCTGTTTGTTTTTCCTCTTGTTATTCTGTCTTTTATCACATGGTTCTCAGCCAAGAACTCAGACTTTTAGGAATGAAAATGATTTTTTTTTCCCCTACAGGCTTTAAGGTCAGCTAGCTGCCCCTACCACCCAAGGGGTAAGGCTGGGCTCTGGCAAAACCAGTCTGAAATCTTTACTTCCCTGTCTAGAGGCATTTGTTCCTAGGTAGTCAGAGGAGTTGCATATCAGGAGGATTGTGTGGACAGCTGGCAAAGAAGTGCTTTCCCACCAGCTGAAATGTGGCTCCTTCTTGAGGGAAAGATAGCCTTGACGGAAGTAGAGATTCAGAAGTCAGAGCAGGGAGAGAAATAAATTAGACCACTGTTAACATTTGTTAAACTCCTGAATCCAACCAGAAATAAAGTGCCCCACCAATTCCAGACTTGGTCACCTGTCCTGGTACCAATAAATTCCCATCCTTGTGTCTATCAGTTAAGATTGTATTTTCTTTTAATTGCAGCCAAATGCATCTGATCGACATATGGGCATCAACAATTCCATTTTCATAAATAATCACTGAAGGGGTGAGGAACTTGCTCACAATTAGAGTTAGAGAAACAGAAATTAGAATACACATTGGATTCTCACCAGTAGTCTCTTTCCGCTATGCCATACTGATCGCAACAGCCATTTCCTTCTCGTCCCCCATCCACTCCAAAATATCTGTTTCAACCTGCACAGCCATTATGAGCTAATTGTCAAAATAGCTATTTTTTTCTCAGTCTCATTTGGAACAAATCCATTAAGACTTGAGGACATAATGAAGCATCTTGCCTTTCATAGAATATGGACTAATCTTAAAGCTACAAAATTCAAATGTCTTACTTGGAAGTGACCCAGAAAGAAATAAATTGAAAATTTTATGTAAGCTTCTTGTTCCCTGTCCAACAATTCGGATACATCAATTTTGAAAACTTCTGTTCGGATAGTTACAGAGGAATACTCCTTGGGGATGAGGAAGAGATCTACTTGAGAAATCTACTATATTTATGTGAAGGCCATTTTCTTTCTAAGAAGATGATCTGTAGAGGAATCTTACTATGAACACTTTAGGGTGAAAATTCCATCTGTGTAAAAGACATAGGTTGAGTGCAGCTGTTAGTAAGAAATGCAAGATGAGCCCCATTTGTTTGTCTGTTTTTCCTTTTAAATAATAATAATAAAACAAAATATTTTGAAAATTTTGAGGCCTCGTACTTTAAAAAAGTTTATACAAAATCTTCCTCTTTCAAAAAATACATATTCTCTGATCTGGTGAAAAAGTGTGCACTGAACAATGACATCAATGGATTTTAAATTTTTATCAGATTTAATACCACTTGCACGGAAAACATTTTTGTGCAGCCCAAAGGACAAAATATAGGATGAGGAAGTTCAAACAAACTGGACACTGAAATATAATTAACACGAAATCATCACTCATTACCTTGTGATAATATGCCATGACATTTGCTGCTGCTTTAATGAATCGAAAGGCCTTAGGGCCTGATTGTTATTAAATTTACATTGAGGTTATTATATCCATATTATGAAATGGCTGGCACTCAACTCCACATATTTAAAGCCTGGCCAAGGTAGCTATGAGGGATCTTATTTCACACTAAAGCCACAAGAGCTTCCTGCCATTAATAGTCTAAATCATTGGAGTAAAAGGAGATTACAACTACCCGTTAAAGAGATGCCTTTCCTTGTATTGGGCTGTAGCTGCAGAAGAAACACTTCGCTTGCTCTGTGCTCTGCAGGAGACCTGTACATGCACTTCAGCCATCTCCTCCAGCCAGCACTTTTGTCTCTTTTCCTGGAGGCCTCAAATTTCCACGTTTCTGTTGCTAAGACATTATTACTTAGGTTTTCAAGGGTATTTCATGCTGTCACACTATTATTGTAATATGGTCGATTGCCACAATCAAATCATAGAAAACATGTATTTAAAACCAGGTAAATGAGACACATAACGAAAAGCATAAGTCTTCATGGTCATGGCTTTAATAAGGGCTAGATGGCGGGAGCAGTCCACCTTGTGTATAAGAAAGAAGTGGGTATAATGAATGCAGAGAATCAGAAAACTAGCAAAAGCAACTAAAAGTAGATCTTTTTTTTTATTATTGCCACACAACAGTAATTCTAAATAATGTCAGCAATGAAACATTCCTCCACCGGGGGTGGGGGGGAAACTTTTGTAGGTTTAAGTTGTAACAAATGCTGATGTTAGTATTAATTTTTAATAATGTGTAAGCTTCAAAGAGTACATTTTATTACCTACCACATATTATATTCAAGAGGGAAGTTAACATAGAGAACTCCTGACGTACCATTGGCTCCTGAACATGCAGACTAAAATATGTGTTTGTTTTTAAGAATAAGAGCTCAATTTCTGATTTCCCATTTTTACAGTTACTGTGCTATCATTGTTTAACTCAGATCTACTGTTGAAACAAGGAATATATAGTACCACAGGGGCTGTGAACACAAATTGCACCCAAAGAGAGCTTAAGCAACTCCAAAACCTTAGGAACTCTGTAAGGTTTTACCAAGTAGAATAGTAACCCATGATGAATTTTCTAATAAAAATATTTTAGTGTTTTTTTTTTATTTCAGAGCTATTTGAAAGATGCTAACATTGATCATGAAAGAAATACATAGAGATTATAGCAATTTCTGGAATTTATTGTAAAATGGGATTTTTAGGAATCTCTATCAAACTTAGCCTTATGTTTAAAATCTTTTCTAAAATGTTTATATCTATTGCTTAATGTGAAAAACATTTTAAAGTTAATAAAAAGTATCCTTTGATCAGTAAGAGAGAAGATAAATGGACAAATCTGATTATACTCTCTTTTGAACATGAACATGCAAAGAAAATCAGTTCTGATGAACTCACTCAACAAGTTTACATAAGTCAAGTCTAAGGAACAGAACTTTTAATGTTACAAGTATTACTTGAACAGACCAATAAGTAGGTATTTTTCCCTTTTATATAAAAAATGAATGAATGAGATTAAAATTCTTTATTGTATTGTGTTTCTTTTTTGTACTGGAATATTTTTATTGGCATGATTACATATAAAAGTTCATTAACAGAACACTTCCCCGTATGCATTTGTACTACTTTTCATTTAACTTTATGATTATTTCTTAATATAACTTGTATATAGGAGATGGGATGTTAAAAAATGATCCATGTCCTGACATCAAACTCACTAGATACACCCCTGTTCAAGGTGAAGTGGTAGAGAAACAATGGAAATTCTGATTGGTCAGTCACATATGCCTGGTGATGGGAAATAAGTCAAGAAATTACTTGCAGAGAAAAAGTACAACAAAAATTTGACTTCAAGTACAAACAGAATGCAGAATACTAATGTTCTCAGCTTTCCATAGAAATTGCAATGAAAAAATTCTGTTGTGTGGAAGCTTAAAAGAATAGGTAGTAAATGCCCACGGATCAGAAAAAAGACACTGTAAATAAATATCTATGGGAATTTTGGGAATGCACTAGTTTGAGGACAGAATGACTCTTTAAACACTGATAAGTAATAATAAAACAAGAAGCATAAGGAGGAACTAGAAATTATCATTGTTAATTTGACAGAGGCTCAGGGAGATTAATTTGATAATCTAAATAGTACACTAGTTGTTGGTGGCAAAGATAAGATTAAAACTTCTGTTGACCAATTATATTAAATTCATAAATGAGAACACTCACAGCTTATTTCAAGTCGGATGAAGTCTTTAATGCCAAGGTTTTCTAGGAAAACTCCAGATAAAGCCGTGGTTTTAAAAAAGAAGGAAATGTCAGCACTGAATTCCGCATGGAAGGTAGGAAAGTGGAGGTAAGAGGTTTCTGTATAAAATGATACCGCATTCCAGAAGTGTCCTGCAAATGAAAAAAATCCTGAGTATGGTTCATTGTTTTTGAATGGGGTACAGGAAAGCACTGGGCATGTAGATAATTTTCTAGACTGGGGGACACTGCAGGGAAAAAGGATAAGGGAATAAAACATCTTGTGCTTATGTAAGACAGAGAGAAATCTTCTTTCAATTTAGTACTCACGGTCACCATAGCAACGCAAGGGACCAATTCTCCAAGCAGCTTCTGAGTTTGATCTGTTGGTATCAGTGATAACTATCTGAGTGACAGGCAAGTGGTCTTTGAAGGAAAGAAAGCCAGTATCATTTGTCCTGCAAAACATAAATTTAAGAAAAGAAAGGAGAAAATGTGGATAATCTAGGAATTCTTTAACAAGCCTCCTCTTTTCAAAAGTGATTTGGCTGGTTGCTGCAGGGTTGGGGCAGCAGGGGAATAACAGAGGGCCTTTCATCTCACAGGTATGCGTGAAAGTCTGGGATGCCAATTACAAAACCCATGGCCAGTTTCCAAAAACAAGAGCATTTTACATCTTCCTTAAGTCTTTCCAGAAAAGCAGATAGTTTACAGAGCTTGCTGCTGCTTTTTGTAGCTCACAGACCCCACCTGCCCAATGCAGTGCTGATGGAACATGAAACATTGCCTCTCTTTCCATGAAGAGATCAGCTATCTCAGTAACTAATTTGAAATAAGCATCACAAAGCCACTTTTTAAAATCACTCCAAGGACTTGTTTCAGCCACCTGCCAACAGGTTTTAATCAGTTTAGGATGTTTCTTATCACCTTTTAAGATGGATTGTTGCTTTTTATTTTTCTGTTTTAGAGACCTTTGTAGTTAATGACTCTGGCTTTGTCTCTGTTAATTACGCAATTAGGAAACTGACTAGTCATCCTTTGACAAGAAAGTTAAAAATGAATGGGGTTAAGCTATTCATGTTTTCCTTCTTTTATTTTTAACATCTTTATTGGAGTATAATTGCTTTGCAATGATATGTTAGTTTCTGCTTTATAACAAAGTGAATCAGCTATACATATACATATATCCCCGTATCTCCTCCCTCTTGCGTCTCCTTTTTTTTTTTGAGTTGTGTCTTTGAACTCATGGTAAGGACACACCATTTTACTGAGAGTAAAAAGGAAATGTAGGTAGGAAACTGACATTGAGTGAATATGCAGTGATCTTGAGCCAGAAGTATACTAGGGGAAAAGTAACACACCTATGCAGTGGGTACCATTATTTCTATTACAAATGAGGAAACTGAGGCTAAGAGATATGAGATAACTTGTCTATGGCCACAGGGTAGAAGGGGCAGGGGTCTAGTCACTTGGTGTCTATCTCAGCCCTAAATTTAACAAGTATGCCATAAATATATGTTAATCTGAGCTGAAATGAATTATATAAGGCAGTCTGATAATTGCACGTGGGTGGGTTGGACTGTTCAGCCACACAGCCTCAAGTAAGCACAGGATGGATCATCTTGTCTGTTCCTGGGAACTGGGAGACACAGCACCAAGCCACAACAATCAAGGCAAGGTATACGATGTAGCAATTTGTTAATGAGAACACAGAGGAGCTAATTCATATTGGTTCTCTCTCTGTAGACACAAAGACATCAACACAACACTCAAAAAACACTCAAAATCAACATTATATTTCAGCATCCTTTGCATATTATTTACAGCTCTGAGACTAAAGACAAAGAAAAAATGTGTCAAATTTTGAATTAAGGATGCATGGCAAGGTTCAAGTAGTGTGATGAAGTGCTTTAAGGACATAGGTTTAGAAGCACACAGATTTGTTCTGAAATCCCGGATCTCCAGTTTCCACCTGCATTAGCTTGGGCAAATTATTTTATTTCTGAGATTCCACAGTATCCTCAGTTGAAAAATGGAGGTAATGCCCATATCACAGAGTTATAGAGAGAATTAAATGATATGATATAGTCACAGTGCCTGATCTATGGTAAATGCTCAAAAAATAGTAGTGTTAACACTCATTTGAGTTCCCATTTTTGCCCCTGAATCACTGCAGCCTCAGGCAAGTCAATTTATCTTTTCATACATCAAGCTATGATTCTGTATTGGAGGTTTCCACACTGTAGAAAATTAAATGTTAAAATTAGACATACAACTCCTGAGATCTGTAGAAAAACGCACTAATTCATCTTGGTTATAATCAAATCAAATATTCACCTGTACGTATACCCTTACAAGTCTGTTCACCCAAAATGTAAAGAAATGCACTATCCACTGTCTGTAATTTGAGTACCTGTATTTAGAGGCCAATCAAAGGATCTGGAATAAGATTCTTGTGTCTATTTGAAAGCACATCTATGAATGTCACATACACACAGAATAAAATTAGAATCTTCATGTTCTAATATTTTTTCAAGCAGACATTGCAAAGCAAGTTTCAAGTAACCAAAGTGGAATAAAGATCAAACTCCTGTAGAAACTCTACATTACTATAGGATTTTATTTCTCCCTAATTCTTCTTTCATTTTCAAGGTGAAAATGGTAGATTCTGAAGTCTGTCCAGCAGTGTCAAGCACTGTCTCCCTCATACACTATGGCATCTTGCCTGTATCAATTTGATGTCCTGGCACCAAAGTGTTGGAATATACAAAATTGCTCCAAGAATAAAAATCTCTTCCAAATAACAGAGAAAAAGAACTTCATATTTAGTTTGATGATGCAGAGCATATTACCAAAAATACTTTTTATATAAAATCTAAAAATCTCTCCAAAGTTGTTTAATGTGGTAGAAACAAACTCAAATGCCTACAGGGTCAAGGAAAGTAATAAAAATGAATGAAGCCAGCTTTGTGTTAGGTGATAAATGGGACATGACAAACAGCTTCAGTGTCAGGGAGAAAGAGAGAGAGAGAAAGAACAAGAGGAAGACTGGGAGGAAGTAGTATTCTGTCTATAGGAGACAGTGATAGTCATTCCTAACAGGTAATTATGCTCTTCATGAATGTAGGACCAGTGGGCCAGACTGGAATATCAACGTAAAATTTCTCAATTTTTCAAATCATAGAAATGGATTTAAAATTCTTAAAAAAAAAAAAAGTATTGTGGGAATCAACACTGCAATAAAACTGACCAATAAAACACAGGTGGGCTTCCCTGGTGGCCCAGTGGTTGAGAGTCCGCTTGCCAATTCAGGGGACACGGGTTAGTGTCCTGGTCCGGGAAGATCCCACGTGCTGTGGAGCGGCTGGGCCCGTGAGCCATGGCTGCTGAGCCTGCGCGTCCGGAGCCTGAGCTCCGCAATGGGAGAGGCCACAACAGTGAGAGGCCCATGTACCGCAAAACAAACAAAAAAACAAAAAACAAACAAACAAACAAAAAAACACAGGTGAGGGCTGTGTTCAGCCTACAGGCCACCTGGGCATCAAGAGACTTTGCAAGTTCATTCATGCTCTTAGCATCACAGTGAGAATAGTGTTTGGATTTAATTCAATGTGTGAACGACAAGGCTGATTCAAACATTTCAAAGTATTAATGGGTAGAATATTTGGGGGGTGGCATAAAAAATGATACAAACTGCAGCTGTAGAGTTGATGTTCTACACACGAAGTTGTTTTCCTTTGGCTTCTGTATGAACTTGTCTTCTCAAGGGCAAACACTTTACAGACTTTGTCTTCCTTTGGAAGAATATACAAGACTCTTCCTAAAGGCACAGGGTGCTTATGTACTTTATAAGTACAAAAATGATTGTGTTGTAGTGGGAAAGAATTGTCATTAGGCCAGACGGACCTAGCTTAAAACATGTGCCTCAACACACGGGTTGTACGATGTCATGAGGTCAGCCTGGGACTCAGTTTCCTAATCTCTTAAATGGGGATAATAATACTAATTCGATGTTGTTGTATAAATCAAAGTAGATAATGTATATAAAACTTAACATGTTGATTAACACATAGTAAGGATTCAATAAATAGCTATTGAAATTCCCAGTCAAGTGTGAGAAAAAAATGTAAAACACAAAGAATTTTTGAAAGGAAAATAAGAAAAAAGTGCCCTACTGTTGGCCAGCCAAAGATCCCAGCTTATGGAAGCTTGAAGGGCCCAAAGAATAGATAACAGACACATGGTCCTCAAGAAACACATGTGACCTAATGATAAAACATGCACATTAAGGAAAAGACTCAAATATTCTCAAGAGAAAAAGTATGGCACAGAATTAGCCAATGTGGTCTCCTCTTAGTTTTTCTATCTGAAACTAGGGACTTTACCAAAATCAGGTTTGCAGAGCAGAACAGGGGCTACTGATTTCTTTAGTGTATCATTAAAGTGCAGTGAAAACTCATATACTGCTTTGTTTTTCTTTTTCTGTCAGCCAGTTTTTGGTTAACTGCTGCAATTCTTTTTATAGCATCATTTGGGTGACTGAGCTTATTAAGAGAGATTTTTTTTTCCTTTTTATATTCTTCTCTCTTTCAGTCACCCAAAAGTAACATATAACACGTTATTGATAAGATAAACCTAGAAAATTATGCAAAGAACTCAAGACCTCAGGTCCCTTGGAAGCCCTTGTGTGACTCTGAATGAATTATTCTCAGGAAACTCTGCACACCTTTCTGTTGAGTGGGAGACATGAAGCCCTCCATTTGCTGTGGCTGCAAAAGAGGTATAGCCAGGATGAGGCCCATAAACAGCTCTGCAAGTCTAAATGCCATATCAATGCTTGACAGTAATTCTATCCTAACTTTAGTTAAGGCATTATTTCCCTTTTGTCTTCCTTATTGAGACTTAAAAAAAAAAGAAGAACCTAAGGGATTAGATGACAAGAAGCTCACAACAAGCTCAAGGGTCACTTGGTTGACAAAATAGCAAGTGCAAACGTTGACTGTGGTCACATAGACAAGTCCACATCAGAGGATAATATCCCTTTAGCTGCGCCCCACACTGACCAGGACATATCCGGAGTCTTGATTTCAGTCCCTAGTATAAGAAACATGAGGGACAAAACAAGATGATGTTGGTATATATTTAACATTTTCAGAAACTACATTTCTTCTGTAAATACTTTAAGAAAACTGAAGCCATAGGGCTCTTCTCAAATAGGTGTGAGAAAACAAAGTCTGGTCTTAGTATATGAATACAGCCAAAGTTTACCCAATACTACTTTATTGTTAAGAAATGTAAACGGCCCTCCGGATTTTACGAGTATAAAACTGATTTTAAAGAGTACTAGCAAGGATGAAGGTTTTTGTAGACATCATTGGAATTAACCTGTTCTGGATAGGAAAGAAAGAAAGAAACATTCAGTAGTGCCATAAAAGCTCTTCACAGAAAGTCTGCATTTTTTCTTCTCTCTCACCCTCCTCCCAGACCTACCAAAATTGACCTCTTCTCCTTCCAGCCCCCTGAAACTTCAGAGAATCGCTCGTTTCCACAGAATGGAAATGCCAGTCCCTAACTTACTCCACGATGCTGCAGCATTTTAGAGTGCTGCCTTCTTTCCTGTTACACACACACACACTCACGTGCATTTTCTGAGGAATACATATTCATTCAACTGCCTATGAAAGATCTCCTTTGGACATCAATCGTCAACCCTTAACTAATATGCTCAACTCCCCTCCACTGGTCACTTCCCCAGGGATCGGCCACCCTACTTGTTACTCAGTTCTGTCAATGCCTTGGTCCCAGGCTCTCAGCTGCTGAGGCCGTACACCTGCGGATCTTCATTTCTCCTCTTATCCTCACTTCCTCCTTCATTCTTGACCGACAACTTCCACCAAACTCCCCAACTTTAGGTCTCTGTTCAGCTGCACTATCCTCATCCTCCTGGCCTCAGTTTTACTCTGAGGCCCAGAGTCAGACTGGGTCTGGGAGATAGTCACCTGACCTGCCCCCTACTTTTCCTCGCTCTGCCCCCTCCCTCCCTCTCACTCATGTCCACACCTCCAGAAACATACTCACACATGTGGACCACAAGATGTGCTTTATTGCTTCAAACCTTGTAAAGAAGTCTCTATCTCTTACAGGTAGGGTCCAAATTCCAAAATATTTAACATATTAGAGTAGAAAATAAAATGCAATTTAAAGCCACCCTTGCCTTTTACTGGAGGAGTTCTTCCTAAAGAAAAAGATCCACATGTTAGAGGCCCTGCTTGGGTGTGAGGCTGCTATTCTTAAACTTACTGATGGCTCTGGGGTTCGGTTGAGCATCTCACAGCTCAGGACCTGAGGATGGGAGCCACCTCTTGCCTTTCCCTGGCCAGGTGAGCACACGAATAGAGTTTTACACCTGATCTTGTTTCACCCTCGGAACAGCCCTATGATGGAGTTATAACATCGTCTGTCTTGTACAGCAGAGGCAACAGAGGTTGAGAGAGGAGGTACAACTTCTCAGAGGTCACTGTTGGCAAGTGGAGAGGCTAGGGTTGGAAGCAAAACTTTTGCCATAACCGGTGTGCTCTCCTGTTCCCCAGGCCTCGTCTGGCTCCTGCAGAGAGCGGCTCTCTCGTGAGTGGAAACTGTGTTTCCCACATTTGTCTACATCTTCTCCAGGCAGGGCTGGAATAACCTGGCCCTGAGTCCTTGAGTTGTCCTTGTGGGTTTCGGGCTGACTCTCCCCATTCCATTCACACAGGCTTTCTCCACACGAGATACACTTTGATTAGGTTTCAGTTGACTAATTTGCAATGTTCTCTGAGATTATACATAGGTCACCTTGACAGGAATTCTGGGAGTCCACAAACTCTTCGGTGACACACTTAACAAGCAGTCTCCTGGTTGAGTTCCATGGAGGCAGAAACACTCCAACCATGACATGGTGAGTTTTACCAGTGAACTTTCAGAGGGCAACACCATTTTGGGGAGAAGGGTCTTCAGTGCTCTTTCCTAGTCTCACCTAAAGTGTGATGGCTGAAGGATAATTTGATTGCTTTGGTATGCTAGTTAGTTATCTTATGCATTTTATTGCATAAGATAGAAATTAGTTTAACTTCTATAAGTCAATATTGCCTCATAGTTCATTTAAGATACTGTAAAAATAAAGAAAATAATAATAAAAATGATGACTAACACATTTTTGAGAACTAAATACCTGGCACATCTGTTAGACGAGCAAATTAATGCCAACTTAGCCAGCACTCCCCAGAGATAGGCATTCTTTCTCTCTTTTTGGTTTTATTTTTCTTTTCTTAAATCAAACAAGAGCCTGAAGCTCAGAGAGGCTAAATGACAGTCACTAAGTGAGAAATACAGGATTTGATCATCCCAGTACATCATATGATATCACATAGAGGTCAATTATATTTTACATCCAGAAAATGAGGGTACTGCCAGAATAAGTAGCCACAATTGTGTGTGTTCTGCGTGTATTACATGTATTACGTCATGATATTTTCACTAAAAATCTAGAAGGCAGATTTGCAAAGGAGATAAAACTGTTTCTCCTCCTTCTTCTTCTTAATGATGAAGACTCTACTTTTTGAAAATAATGCAGAGAATGTATTTATTTGTAGGTAGCTGAAAGTGTTGCCATGGATCTCAGAGCAGGACCAGGCGTGATAGAAATGACAAACACTGAGAGGAAGAACGGAAGGGGAATACAACATCACCAGGGTCCTGTCAGAGCTGTCCACACCTGCTGAAGGGTTCCAGCAAGTTCTGAGTCAAAGGAGGTTGTAATTAACGTCTTCCTGTGTGGCTCTGTTTCGACCCCCAGTGAGTTCTGTGGTGAAGCCACTTGCTCAAAGAGACTATAATTTCACCCCAGATTCAGGGAGGCCAGTTCTGAACTGACTCCCTTGTGGTCTATATAAAATCCTAAGTCCCTTCAACAATTTGGCCACATTCATCAAAATAGAAAAGTGGATGATTTAACAATTCTAAGCCAGAAATCTATGCGATAGAAATAATAACTTTAAAAATGAAAGTATGTCAAGATTCAAAAATGTTCATTGCAATATTTTTTTCTAATACTAAAACATCATTTAAAAATAAAATTTTTAGGGCTTCCCTGGTGGCACAGTGGTTGAGAGTCCGCCTGCCGATGCAGGGGACAAGGGTTCGTGCCCCGGTCCGGGAAGATCCCACATGCCACGGAGTGGCTGGGCCCGTGAGCCATGGCCGCTGAGCCTAAGCGTCTGGAGCCTGTGCTCCGCAATGGGAGAGGCCACAACAGTGAGAGGCCCGCATACCACAAAAAAATAAATAAACAAAGTAAAAATAAAATGTTTATTATTTTATGATAAACTGTAAGTTATGATACAACTCACTTTTCAGCCATTAAAATGGACAGGAGGCATTCCTGTTTATGCTTATTTAATGATGCCAAGTCAAAGCTCTTCAAGACATAGTTCATGTAGAAAAACAAGCTGCAGATAACATTTAATACAATCTCACATTTCGTAAAAACTGAATGAACTTTCATATTAATAAATATGGTATGTGCATAGGAAGATATTTATATGTAGATGTGCCCTACACGCCCCACTATTATCTCTAGGTATAAAATTTTACATGTTGGGTGGAAGTAAGAGGATACGAAGTGATAGTGAGGAAGGAGCTTCCTTTTTATTTAATATTTCTGAAATATTTGAATTTTTTATAATAATAATAGGACATATTTATTTTGTAATAAAAAACTCCTAAATTTTAAAAATCAGGATAAATTATTCTCCTTGGGCATTGTTAAATATAGATACCTCAGTCAGATAAATCAGAACTGAGAGCTGTAAGCAAACTTAAAGAGCAGACAAAAAGGTAAGCAGCTCCTCTAATTTGGTCCTGAGTAAGAACTACTATTAGGTGAGTAATGCTACTTAGTGGCAAGTAGGCATATTAAAATAGAAGCCAACATCTCATTGCATTCTTAAGTCAAATGATAATATTTTTGGTATACAATTGCCGAAATCAAAATGTTGTATAAAATATACTAAAGAAATGCAAACTTTTAATCCTGATATTGACTTTGAGTCCTATCTATTTCTGCTACTCATGATTTTGCAATTACCCAAAATGTGTAATGTGACTTTACAGACAACTTAGAGATAATAAAGTTGTACAGCTTGACAGGTAACTGAGGCAACTGAAGCCTCAGTCTATATTTGTGTTTCCTATAATCATAAAAAAAGAGTATTTCAGAGTTATGTTTTGTCTTCTGGAACCAATAGGTCTTAAATTGCTTATTGGAAATTTTCCAAATAGACGACAGGATGGTGGCATCATTGAACAAAAAGCACAAAAACAGTCCTTAATGCTACCCTTGGTGAAGTATTAACTATTTTACTCCATCTAGAATTCTGTAAGATAATGATGTGATATGTTAGTTTTAAATGATCAAACCCTGGTTAGAAGTTGTGCTTTCCCATTTTTGTATGGTTCCTTTTTGCTTTTCCTTGAGTGTGTGATGCCTTCTATCATGTTCTATCAGATGTACCACAAAACACTCTATCTAAAAACAATCTGAGGAGCTTCCCTGGTGGTGCAATGGTTAGGAATCTGCCTGCCAACGCAGGGGACACGAGTTCGAGCCCTGCTCCGGGAAGATCCCACATGCCACGGAGCAATGATCCCACATGCCCGTGCACCACAATTACTGAGCCTGCGCTCTAGAGCCCACAAGCTACAGCTACTGAGCCTGCGCTCTAGAGCCTGGGAGCCACAACTACTGAGCCCACGTGCTGCAACTACTGAAGCCCGCACACCTAGACCCCGTGCTCTGAAACAAGAGAAGCCACCGCAATGAGAAGCCCGTGCACGGCAATGAAGAATAGCCCCCAATCGCTGCAACTAGAGAAAGCCTGCACGCAGCAACAAAGACCCAACACAACCAAAATAAACAAACAAACAAATAAATAAATAAAATAAAATAAAAACAATCCGAAACCCAGTCGTGGGATTGTTAGTGTAAACCAGTCAGTATCAAGTTGCCCCAGGATACATACTTTAAGTGACAATTTAAGGAATAAAACAGCAGAACATACCTAGCAAGGGGAGGGCATATTTTTCTAGGAAGAGAGTATGGGGAGAAAGGAAAAAAAAATCATTCATTCATTCACTGAGATGTTAATGTATGAAGAACCTACTATTGCCAAACATATTCTTTCCAACCCAAGGCTCTGGCTCTGACTACATTGCTAAATGCATGTGGAATTCGGGGACTGAGTGAGTAAAAATCCAGATAAAGCCTTCCTAATCTCTACATGGAATAGCTCATAAATAACATTCATGAATAAAAAATTGCCACCAGGGCTTCCCTGGTGGCGCAGTGGTTGAGAGTCCGCCTGCCAATGCAGGGGACATGGGTTTGTGCCCCGGTCCAGGAAGATCCCACATGTCGCGGAGCGGCTGGGCCCGTGAGCCATGGCCGCTGAGCCTGCGCGTCCGGAGCCTGTGCTCCGCAATGGGAGAGGCCACAGCAGTGAGACGCCCGCGTACTGACAAAAAAAAAAAAAAAAAAATTGCCACCAGTTGAGATTGTACAATATAATTTTTTTTTTAAAATAAGAGATAGAGCCTTTCTTTTCTTTCAGGATTCAGAATTCCTGCCCCATTTAGGACACTACCGAGTCTGAAGCATCCTCACTGCACTAAGTGTGGAGATCCCAGAGGTGGAGATTTTGGGGAAATCAAAGGATGCCTGAGAGAGCAAAGAATATCCTACGTGAGGAAACAGCAAAACTCTAAGCTCTTGGATGTAACCAGCATCTTCTTCCTAAAGGCAATTGTCTCATTAAGTCTCCAGGGAAAGGAGTGAAGGGCCCTTGTGAAGGTCAAGGTCCTGGGGCTGGCTTAGACATGTCTTTACAAACAGAACAGCTCAAGACAAATGTTTAAAAAGATAACTTTGGGAGCAGCGTGATCACTTCTAGATACACTTTGATTAGCCGGGAGAAAATCAACCTGCAGCAAAAAGTTGAGGTTAAATTTTGAGTAAATATTTCTGGGGAGATAATAAAAGGTGGGTACCAGCCAACAATGCAGTGCATATCAGTTAATTCTAGAATCACCATGGCCCAATGTACCAAACGACAGAGAGGTAAAAATATATTTAACAGGAAGTCTTTCACCCATCTTTCACTCATGGCTTAGCACCATTTATTAAACAATTTCTTTGTGGCAGAGAAGTAGACTCTAGGGCTAAAGAGTAGTTTGAAGCTCCAGGATTCCACATGCTGAGAAAAAAAAAGAAATCCCTTAAATATCCTGCTTAAAAAAAAAAAAAACAACAAGAACAATAAGTTTCCTTTTTTGGATGATCAGATAACCAGAATTTAAACTTTATACCATTTCCTCCTTCTGTTCTGTGCCATGTCGCTTCATACAAGGGTGAAGTAAGGGCAAGAGGCAAAGAACAGAGTTACTAAAACTCACATAAAAATGTCTATACTTGCTTATGAATAAATAAAAGAATGTCCTGCTGTTAGAAAAGAGAGCTTCACCTTAGCTCTACCTGGTTGTCTGGATGAGAAAACTTTTCATCCGGGCCATGGGCCATCATGAAGAGGCACACCTTGGACCATCTCTCTGGCTTCTCCTCACCACCCAACCATCTTTTTATCCCTCTACCACCATCCTTTGTGTCCCATTTTGTACCCCTCTACCCAGATGACTGTTGTTCCACCCCTCATACAGCCCAACCCTCTCCTGTGTGATCCCCAGGCTTGGAGCTGTCGCCAGTTTCCTTTCTTGTTCTCAGCAGCCCATCCATCTGACGTGGTTAAATCAGAGAACACCTGATTGGGGGGATGTCTATAGGCTTAATCATTATGTTGATGAGAAGTTCCTTTGCAAACAATCATTTACTGTGAGATTGTTTTTCATGACAAGTTTTCTTATTTGTCTTTTTTTTTTCCTGTTTAGTTCTTTAGCTGGGATGGAAACCCCAGGAGAAGTCAGTTCCATAGTACACCTGATCCACGTCTCCCTGAGGCTTACCTTTAGTATTCTAAGAAGGAATTGTGCCTTGGGTGTTCCTTGAATTACTTCTTTTTCCTTCTTCCACCCACCTCCACTTCTGAGCTGCCTTACTTTCACCCATTACCCGCAACATACTCATTTTCCCCATTTACTTGGGCCTCACGGAAATATATGACAGCAGGTGATCCAGTTGCAGAGGTTAATTAAAACAGAATAAAATATTACCAATTACCAGAGTCTTGGAAGATAGCTGAGGCTCTCAGAGCAACCTGACTTAGCAGAAAGCAACATGCACAGTGCAGTGATATGATCTGAGATGCCCTGGGAGGGGTCTCTGGCATCCTCACCAGCTGCCGTAACCCAAAATGCCAACTTAGCAGCTAGTTGGATGTAGTCAGCAGGGCTTCCTTGGATTCAGCTGGAATTCCAACTCTACCCACTTAGTCATGTGACCTTATCCAAGCCACTTAGCATCTCAGAGCCTCAGTTTCCTTTTCTGGGGAAAGGAGTTAATAAAACCAACCTCAGGGGTTGTTGGGATAATGATATGAGATATAGTATATACAATACTAAGAACACTTCAGCATACGGTACTTAACTTTTTTTCCCAATTTTTTCATTTTGTAATTTAATTTTACTTTTTTTCATGATTAACTTTAAAAATTTATTGGAGTATAGTTGATTTACAATGTTGTGTTAGTTTTAGTTGTAAAGCAAAGTGATTCAGATATATATATGAGTATATATATATTCTTCTTTAGATTCTTTTCCATTATAGGCTATTACAGAGTATGGAGTAAAGTTCCCTGTACTATACAGTAAGTCCTTGTTGATTATCTATTTTATGTATAGTAGTGTGTATATGTTAATCCCAGACTCCCAATTTATTCCTGCTCACCACCTTTCCCCTTTGGTGACCATGAGTTTGTTTATACCAGCCCACATCAGTATTCTGACTAACTTTACCAAGAGCAGAAACTTAAGGGAAGTTTATAAGGTAAAACTGTTTGAGCTTTCTTAGAAGCACCCGGACACCAAAAGGGGCATGCTTGTCTGAAAGAAAAGTTTGAAATGTATGGAAAGCCAGCTGGACCACATGTTATCTAAGAATCAGGTTGAAAGAATGTTAAAGAACATGACCATTTCATAGTAGTGCCAGCTTTTGTGCTTTACCTTTCTGTAGTAAATAATAGAATTGGATATTTAAATAATGAATGCATTTCCACAAGGCTCTGCTGTGTTTCACTCTGAATGTATGTTCTATGTCCACAACCCCTGTTACAGACAAAGCAAAGCTCTCTCATTGTTATTTCACATACAAGAAGCTTCCTGATCTGGATTTGACCTTCTTCCCTGCCTACATCTCCTATAAGTTCCCCACATGAAAACTGTGCAGAAACTATACCAAGATACTTATATTTGGGGGAAGTAGTGATTTTTATATTAGTTCACATTTCCGTGTCTGAATACATGGCAGCACCTACCTGTACTACACTAACTTTAGCTCACTTCTTCTGATCCTTCAGAAATTAACTACGCTTTTCCTTGAAATCGAACTATCCCAACCCATGGGCACCCCAGGTTGACACAGAAGCACAGGTGTGCTTCTGTCTATAACCGAAGTCATCACACTGTTACATTTACTGCTAAATAACTAGCCTTTTCTTTTCCACTGTCCTGCGAGTGCCTCAAGGGCAGGGATTGTAATGCCCTTGACTTTCTCTGCACAGCAGACTGCCTGACTGCACAGAGTAGGCACTCATTAGACATGTGATATATGAGTAAATGTCAGCTGGAATAGTACGTACAGTTGCCTCTATAATAAGTTATTTTCCAGAATCGTTTATGACAGGTTATGACTTGTCCTAAAACAGTGAAATCTAGAAGAGTTAAATCCGAATCTGCTCCCTCAGGAGAATGATAAAAGGAAATTCCTGATCTCACCTGGATTGGTAAAGTGAATCAGAAAACTGATTTTAGGCTTGTATTTAGTAGATAGCATTTTACTATATTGCAACTCCTAGGAAATATTGTCACTTAACAATCATACACTGAAATGTTCTTAGTATTTTATACACTATACCCTGTATAATATATATATATATATATATATATATATATATATATATATATATATATATATATATATATATATATGAGATATTCAACTTAACTCTAGGACGGCCATGGTAAAGTGGGCATCTTTACAAAGGGAAGTTCAGATCTTTTCTCTTGATCCTTCATAGGTTGATTGTTGAACAAAACCTACATCTAAAATTAAATAAAAGGTTGCTGGCCACAGAAAGTGGCACATGATGAGGCTTTTCCCCTGGCTCTAAAGGAAGAGGAAAGGCTTATGAAATATGCAATAATCCATGTTGGAAGAGGTATGACGGCACCAGAGTTGAGGAAAAGTTTCTCTGAGCACAACCTCAATGATGAAGTCAATAGGAGGGGTTCAAATGTTAGTGAACGAGTAAGAAGGTCAAAGGAGGGAGAGGCTGGAATCAGAGTAGAAGAGACGATCAGTGGGAAGTCTTGGAGAAGAGAGAGTAGCAGCATTTCAATATGATGGTCTAAGTTTCCACTTTTAAGTGATGTGATGGGATTCTCCAGCCCTGCTCCTCAGTGTTCCTTAAATTAAGCCCAGACATGGTCATTTGAACTCTAGGAAGGGAAGGCACTGAGGCATAATTAGGTATGGAAAGAGTTTCATCAAAGGAAAGGAAACAGTGAGCAAAGATCAAGAATTCAGTCAACAAGCAAGTGAGAATTGAAGGCACTTAGGAGAAATACTTCCCCTTCTCAATAACTCTTTATATTCTACCCCCCTTACCAACTTCTCTGATGATAAAGAATAAAATGAACATGTTTCCATGTAAGTCTATGAATCTTACATTTCTAATGTCAGCATAGTGAAGGGAAATTAAAAAAATCAAAATAAACTGAGCAAATATAAGCTGCTGGTTGCAGAGGATTTTGACTATGTTTTCCTGGCCACACAACCATTTAGCCTTTCCACACATCTCTCAAGCTTGTAGGTGCCATTTTGGGATCCTTCCTCCTCCTCAAAGGTCTTCTACATTCATCTATTCAGCTAACTACCATCATCTTCTACTCTACACAGAGTAGGTCTTCAGGGATATAATGTTAAAAAGGACACAGTCTCCGAACAGAACAAGAGTTATTTTTGGTTTGTCGGCCTCCAAGATGTGATAGAGGGCTCTGCAGGGTAGAGTGGGAGTGCACAAAATGGAGAAGTCCAGTCAACTGCATCTGATTTGACCCCTGTGAAGATCGCGATGTTAGGAGAAAGAACCTGAGGTAGAAGATAGCTGGGCCCCTGGGCTGAGCAGCTGGGGAGTTTGTCAAACGGAGTAAATTGGAGCTCTGTTTTCCCTAACACTCCAAGGACAGAGTTAATGGCAGGAGCTGATCTCTGCTGGAGTAAAGAGATAGGGGGACCACATCTATCACTCCTGAGGTCAAGGAGACCTCAACAACGGCACATGTGCAGGGAGGCTCCTCTGGGGTCAAAAAAGGAGGGGGCGCCATCCCATAGTAAGTCTTGTCAAAGCTCCCAAAGGCCTCCATGCTGGAATCCATCTTGGCAAAAAGATGTGCACGTATATTGGGAAGGGCCCTAAGATAGGTCGGATGTGGGAAAAGAAGCAAAATAATTGGTCAGAGGAGAACAAAGACCCAGAAGAACTGCCTCTACATAAATGACTTAAGCACATTGTTACTGTGGTCCTCCTCATTAGGGAGAATGCCCATACCCTTTCTCCCTGGGTGTGTATTCCTGTTTTGCTTCTGTCTAAATAAACTGCTTCCCTGTGTGCTCTCCCACATGTTGTGCTGTGTTTCTAAGAATAAACTTTGTACCTGTTTCCGTAGTTTTTTCCTCCTTGAAACAGCCTTGCTTTCAAATGAGGGCAAGAGCCAGGGCAATTTTGCTCCCAGTCTCTACCCCCTGGTGGACTGGTGGCTAGGATTCCTAGTTTTCATCCAGGCTACTCAGGTTCAATTCCTAGGCAGGGAACTAAGATCCTGCTTCAAGACTGCTCACTGCTGTCTCTCTGAGATCAGACTCAGGTCACATGACTTGGGGCCCAAGCAGCCCTACAACATTCTGAAGCTGTGGTCCATCTAGTGTAACCTGATGGAACCGCATTCTTGGTTTTTTCCTCACTGAACTGAGTTTCAAGTGGACCTAAAATTTTATTTGAAACATTCCTGCTGTTATCAATTTAAATAGTGAAGGGAAAGTACTTAAAAGCCATTTCCACTAGGTTGAGAGCAGGTTGACATAGGAATTCTTAACTATACTTGAGCAGCATTTGATGAAGCAAGTACAATTATAAAGCCAAAACCAAAGAATGTCTTAAATTCAGTCAAAACCAAAGTGGGTTTGGAAATGTTCTGTGCATATTTTCATAATCAGTACAGTAAAAAAAATAAGCAGTTGATCTGCAGGGCAAAGGAAAACTACATGTGATGGCCATGAGAACTAAAACTAAACTTTATCTACAAAAGTAACTTGCTGTGGGGAAGGAAGAGAGAGTCTGGCCTCAGCTATACCTGAATTCAAATTCTGGATACACCTCTTAATAGACCTGTGCGTCCTTGAGAAAAGTATTTAACCTCTCTGTAATCTACATTCCTCTACCTTAAGGTGCAAAAGTGAGAAAATTATGAAAGATTAATAGGTTTGTTTTCTCTGTCAAATTTATGTTTACCAAAGGAGAAAGGGGAGAGGAGGGATAAATTAGGAGGTTGGGATTAACATATGCACACTACTATATATAAAATAGACAATCAACTAGGACCTATTGTATTGCACAGGGAACTCTACTCAATATTCTATAATAACCTAAATGGGAAAAGAACCTGAAAAACAATAGATATATGTATATGTATAACTGCATCACTTTGCTGTACACCTGAAAGTAACACAACATTGTAAACAAGTATACTTCAATACAAAATTTTTTAAAAATCATAAAAAAGGACCTACTGTATAACACAGGAAATGTATGATCATTACAAGATATATGCTTATAGATTATTACAAGATATATGCTCAATATCTTGTAATAATCTATAAGGGAAAAGAAACTGAATATATATATCACTGTGCTGTACACCTGAAACTAACATATTGTAAATCAACTATGCTTCAATAAAAAATAATACAAAAAAAAGAATTAATAGCTTGTTATGAGGATTAAATAGGTGTTTAATAAATATAAATTTTCTTTTCTCTATTTTTAGTGGCAATAATAGGGCAGGCCAGTGACTGGATCATCAGTGGGACAATGGGAGAATAAAGAAACAGTCTGTATAATTACACATCCCTGTCTCCCACACCTTCTCCCAAAGCCTATATTCTACACATTACAGAAATGCTGACTAAATCACAAAGCTAAATATTACATTTCATTCTCCTGTTGAAAATGGAATGTTCAGAATATAAAGGGGTGATGGTGTGGCAACACGCTATGTGTTAAAAACTTCAGCAATAGCCCTGAAAGTACGAGGACTAGAAATTTCCAAAGTTAAAGCAATCACCCTTATTCAGGAGCCCTAGTTCATATTGAATCTCTCATCTATTCTCTTTTATCTTAGGGGACATTTTATGCATCCCTTCGTGGGCATCCTCCACGAGTGCAGAGGGTTCAGGACGCCCATTACCATTCGTCCTTGTCAGCGTCACAATTGCAAAAGTGTCGAATGTCCAGGCAGCTCTCGTCTAGGCCACAGTCACACTGCTGAACTCCGGGAGGGGCGCCTCCCCAGTAGGGGTGTCTTTCATTGGACCGTCCGATCCACCAGGTCAGTGGGGTTCCATCTGAAAGACAAGATGCTTCACAAGTCAGAATGGAGCAAGCCTGAAATAGCACAGAGGATGTCACAGAAACTGAGATGAAAATGTCTCGAAGGATATATATACATTGTACATATGTATGCACAAATGTATATATATATATGTGCATACATATGTGCACATATATATATGTGCACATATATATATGTGCATACATACGTACAATGTATATATATCCCTCCCTCCCTCCCTTCTTTCCTTCCTCTTTTCCCTTCTGTTCTTTCTCCTTCACTTCTGTTATCTCTCCTTTCTTTCTTTCCCTTTTTCTTTCTTCCTTCCTTCCTTCCTTCCTTTTTTTTTCCTTCTTTCTTTTTCTTTCTGCCTTCCTTCCTCCCTTCCTTCCTTTCTTTTATTTCTCTCTCTCTATCTCTCTCTCTCTATATGCACACACATAAAGAGATATCTATATACATGTGCTCATATAAACAACACTTCCATGAAAAGCGTTTCTATAATAGGATATTGATTAATCACAATGTTTAGACTCAAGGTCACAAGCTCAAATGCTAACCAAATCAGGCAGGCATCACAATTGAGTAAACTGGGCTAGACCTTAGACCAAAAATATTGAATATATAGATACAAAAATTAACTTCCTTTTAAAACTACAAAACGATAAATAGTAGCATGAGGGCCAATATTAGCCCGACCTTAGTCCTCAGTTTCTGGTAGACTGTGGGGAGGGGTGAACACGAAGGTGAGGGGGAGAGTGTTGGCTCAGAGGACAGGGTGGCCCTGTCTTACCCCACACTGATTTCTGTCATGACAAAGATTAACGCCAGGGTTACCATATCTTTTGAATTTTTTAAAGAGAAGTCACAATATTTGAAGTTCAAAAATTTGGACAAAAGAAATATTATGAAGGTCAATACTACATAGGCCAATGAAATCCCTCTGTATGTCATATTTAACCCATACAAAGCTAGGATGCAACCTCTAATTTCTGGTTTATGTAGTTAACAGAAAACTATTTTTGAGTCTTGTCCTTGTCAATTTTCAATTATTTTTTCTTTGCAAAGTTTAGTTTAGTAAAATCTGTTGAAGTTATCTTGTATAATTGGGAATATTTAAGTAGATAAAAATTATTATCCAGAAGATGATAAGATATCCAAAACAACAGATGTAGGCAGAGATAGAGGTGTTATACACCCTTAGGCTGAATGGGGTTAGGCCTAGTTCCTCTTTGGAAACCACTGGTCTGTTTCTGTTTGGCATACAACAGGCACTTAATATGTGTTTATTTTTAAAAAATGAAAGAAGTAGTTATTGAGAGCCATTTTTCATGATTTATCATTTTAAAGTAGAATAGTAACTTTTGTCTGAGGATGGCGCTAGGTTGGAATTCTGTCTAGTCAAGACTTGATTTCATATACAACTCCTGATGTACAAACATATAATTTACAAATTATTCATGTATACAAATAGCAACAACTTTCTCTGAATTGCATTCATTACTAACATCTTTATGGAAGTCACTGAGGCAAGTAGGAAGAGAATGACAATCTGGGTTTTCCAAGAACCTGTAAGTAATGAGAAGAAGATAAAACAAATACTAAGAAACACAAAAGTATCTTAGGGGTGCTGAGTCAGGGGGCAGACAGCCTGAAGGACTATACTCACCCCAAAATACTACTCTTCACACTGTCTAAAATGTTTCAAGTCCCTTTGTTAGCTTTTAAGTTAGAATCCAAGTTAGAGATGTCTGTTCACTAGTATCTTCTTTTTAAAGAATAATTCTAAACGGTACAAATCCATTTAAGCTATTTCCAAACAGCTATAAGTCATTGGACACTAGTTCAAATGAATTGCTTTCTTTCTAACCACTAGTTCAGATAAGCCATACTCAAGTGGCCTAGAGGTCTGGTGGGTTTACTTAGAACAAAAAGCACTTTCAGGACTGAGGTAAGCTTAGGTGGATCGTCCCAGTGTGTGAGTCCAGGTAACACAAGGGTAAAACATTGTGTGTTCAGATGTTTGCGAATGTTGGCTTTGGGCACAAGATATGGGAAGAAATCTCTCCACTTCTCCCTCCTGGCACTTTCCAGACCTCTCCTCCATAATCAAGAATCCTGATCACATGGTGAAATTCAATGTCATCATGAATTATTTTTGTTTATAAGCAGAATCAAAGTTGTGATCTTATTAATAGCATTATTATCAATGGTCTCAATGCTGAAAAACCAATTTGTGTACACTCTGGTGCAAATGTTGCCTTCTAGTAGGTTTACCAATTCTTACTTGGTGCCTTAAATCCCTAGAAGTGCCCGTAGCCGCTCAACACTTTGTTTTGTTTCGAATCTACCAGTGCCTTGTGTCACTGAGGCTTGGGATCCCCTCCTCATGTCTGACAATTAGTATAAAAGTCGCAAACTGTTTTGACTGATTGAATATCAATGAGCAAGAAGAAAGAAAAGGAAATATAGAGAATAAAGAAGAAACACACACATATATTTGAGAGCAGAATTTTCCTCTTAGATGTCCCAGGTTTGTGATTATTCCCCCAAGGAGTATGAGCTGGAACATAACAAATGAAGAAACTGACGATCAAAAAGGGTGACTGATTTTTTTTCATTCATGACTCTAATGATGTAGTCAGGAAGAGAATCGGCACCATTTCTCCAAATTTTGGCCACTGGAGAAATTGGATTTCCTGCATGTGTTATAGTGGGCTCATGGGAGTAGTAAATATCCCCGCCCCACTGATGTCTTGGTCTTGCTACTTGCTTTCCCCGCTGGAACACAGACTGAAATGATGGCATGTCAGCTCAGTCTAGACCACTGCTCCTGGGACCACCTCTGACACCACGGGAGAACACAATCCAGATGGTCACAGCCTCTCTCCACACCACGGGAGAACACAATCCAGATGGTCACACACACGGGAGAACACAATCCAGATGGTGGATCTCAGGATGTGGCACACGGAGCACAGCCATCCTGCCTGACGCTCAGACCTGTGAGCATGAAAAAAAGTCCTGAACACTCTATGCCACTGAGCCGTGGCAACTGGCAGTATAGCATTATTGTGGCAATCACTGATAAAACACAAAGCAAATATCAACCACATACAAAAATTCTGTAGGGATTCTAAGGAAGTAAAACACAGTGATCAAGGACAGTCCTGCTTTCAACTGCAGTTTGGTTGGAAGCATAAATACAGAGACATCGGTGAATGAGGAAGATAAAGAGAAACACCAATTCTGTTTGGCTCAACTAATTATCTATCTTTTGGCCCATAAATGTAAGCAGTTAGAGCCGACATTTTAGCAGTCCCTTAGGAAGACCCTTCGTTACTGCCGCATATCCCTTTACTTGAACCCAGTCTGTGTTCACTCTGAGTCCATCCCAACTCAAGTCCCAGTTATTGGCAGGGTAACCCAGACTCTCACACCACCTTTGTCCCCTTCTAATATGGTGCTTGGATCTTCCTGAAATTTAGAGAGCAGTTTCCCCAGTGCTCAGGGTCCTGGCTTATCTCCTCCTGGCTCAGTGCTCCCACCCATGTATTCCTTTAGAAATTATGCATAGAACTTTGGAGAAACTATTCCCATGGATGATCATTGACTGTCACCTGTCACAGCCTCCACCTCTAGGTGACGCAAGATTCAAAGCCATATATATATATATATATACACACACACACACACATACATACACACATATGCATATATAGGATTTATAAAACCTATACATGCATACATATATGTATATGCATGATTTATAAAACTGTGATTAAAAGAAATGATATAATTATGAGTGTATATTATATTATATATATACATATATATAATCATTCCATTCAATTATTGCTTGATTCTATGCTGTGTGAAGGTCACGGGGAGATATCCTAGCTATACAAATTTTAATAGACTATCACTGCCCCTAGGGAGTTCATAACATTTAAGGAAGAAGGACATATACACAGCTAAAAGAAATGTAAGTCAGAATGAGATTAGGGTCAAAATATAGAAGTGAATAAAATGCTAGGAAAGTCCAGAAGAAGAAGCTATGAATTTTGTCCAAGATTCCTGAGAAATGGTTTATGGAAATGATTTTAATTTCATGGAAATGGTGACATTTGACTGGAAGCTTTGTGTTGAGAAGGACTTCAGCAAATGGTGCCACCAGGGAAAAGGGTGCAAGTAAGAGGCACAAGGAAAGGGGATCCGATTTTCACTACAGCATCGTTAGGAAGCAACGGTTTGAAATAACGAGATTTTTGCACATTCTAAAGATATCTTATCTCATTGACGGTAGTTAAGTATTTTGAGCTTAAAAATAAGAGGAAGGAGCCACCAAAGTTGTAAGGACAAATAATTACAGATGACTGCACCCAAATGTTTCATTCTATGATCAAAACACAAATCATCCAGATGCTGGTTTAGGAAAGAAGATTCTGGAAACCAAAGAAAGTATTTTACATTCTCTTTCTTTCTAAATAGAATGTAATTTCTACGGAAAGGTTTAGACCACAAGAAAAACAACCTCTTCCATATCACAAAATAATGTCAGACATTCATCAAAGTCAATCTTGGTCTGACTGCATGCTGATTAGGATCATTAAATCAGAACATATGTCTAATAGCGTGATTAAGAGCTAGTCAGTGACATTAGGAATTAACATTTTTATAATGTTGTTCAACATTCTCTTCTCCCTGCCTATTTAACTGAAGTGAGCCCAGAAAGGAGGGGGTTGCATAAAAGATTAATGATACCACCTCTCAAAACAAATGATAAAAATCACTTTGATGAGGTCATTTCAACCTGTACTGAACAAACCTCACTAGAATGTACCACAGGGATCCTTCATGGTTAGGCAAAGAGGTAGACAAAATGATTAACTTAAATGATTCTATTTGCATTGTTTTAATTTTTTGTAGGGTAATATAATAATAATTTGCATTTTGATAGTATATTTTATTGGAAGACCTGCAATGAAGAATCCTAGCAAGGTTAAATGACTTGTTCAAAGTCATACAGTCGCTGAAGGCAAATCTGGACTCAAGGATCTGGGTCCCTGAAGCTCTCATGTCCTGAACACCCACCTTCCCAATGACTCACAGACTTTCTGACTTTTTAATGTGCCAAAAACATATAGAGATAATGTGAGCCTTGCAGGGAAAAATGACCAGCTAGAGAAAATGACAATTATTATAAATTTGTGGGAACTGATAATACTAAATGAACACTGTAGTATGGGAATAAGACCTTTAGTTTATTCCACAATTTCTCTGAGAGGACAGACTTGAAAGCAGTAGTTTCCAGATGTGGGGTGACAAGAATGGAGGGGTATTCCTGTAACCACATCAAACTAATGTGAGAAGAAAGAAATCTTCATTGTGTTAAGACCCATGGACTCGGAGTGGGGCTTATTTATTACCATAGTATACCTATAGTATAGTTAACCTATACTGATTAATATAGTAAACAATTAATGAATGGGAAACAAATTTAGAAAAGTAAAATACCTAATGTCTACACACAATCAGGGAAATACCTAATGTCTACACACAATCAGAGAAATAGAGAATTGCAATCAATCTGTGTATTAAGGCTCATGTGTCTGTTTTTAACTAGTAATCCTAATTTTTAAAAAATCCAACAGTTATTGAGCATTTAAAATATCAGGAAGTTATATGCACTTTTTATACCCTAGTTTGACAATCTCCACAACAACACTATGAGGTAAATACTTTTATCTCATTTTACAGATGAGGATACATTACTTGCCCAAGGTAGCTCGGCTAGTCAATGACAGACCCATGCCAAAGCACAGTGATCGCTGTAGGTGATTACAACAGACGCAACAGTGAAATCCCTGCCCCCACTGTTGTTCCATCCCCTAAAAGGTATTCTTACAGCAGGAAACAGGGACTTCTAAAGTCTAATTCAGATGATTTATCTCTCTGATTAAAATCCTCCAGTATTCTATGTCTGTGGGTCTACTTCTGTTTTGTAAATAAGTTCATTTGCATCATTTTTTAGATTCCACATATAAGCGATATCATATGATATTTGTCTTTCTCTGTCTGGCTTACTTCACTTAGTATGACAATCTCTAGGTCCAACCTTGCTGCTACAAATGGCATATTTCATTCTTTTTTATGACTGAGTAATATTCCATTGTATATATGTACCATATCTTCTTTATCCATTCATCTGTCCGTGGACATTTAGGTTGTTTCCATGTCTTGGGTATTGTGAACAGTGCTGCTATCAACAGAGTGGTGCATGTATCTTTTTGAATTATAGTTTTCTCCAGATATATGCACAGGAGTGGGATTGCTGGACCATATGGTAATTCTATTTTTAGTATTTTAAGGAACCTCCATACTGGTTACCAAGGTGGGGGGTGGTGGAGGGATAAATTAGGAGTTTGGGATTAACATATATACACTCCTCTGTATCAAACAAACAACAAGGACCTGCTCTATAGCACAGGAAACTATACTCAACATTTTTTAATAATCAATAAGGGAAAAGAATCTGAAGAGTATATATAACTGAATCACTTTGCTATACACCTGAAACTAACACAACATTGTAAATCAACTATACTTCAATTTTTAAAAAGTCCTCCGATATTAGCTCAATACAAGAATAAAACCCAGCGTCTTCCTGTGGCCCCTAAGGCCCCGTACATCTGGTTCCTGCACTTTTCAGCCTTACTTCCTCCCTGGCTCCAGCTGTACTGGCTGTGCCTCAGGCCCGCACAGATGCTCTTCTGGGTTTACTGTCTCTGCCCAAATCCAACTTCTCATGGGTTTTTACAGTGCCTGATTGTCTTGTATCATTGGATCTTGAAATTAAAGCTCACCTCTTCCCCGTTGACCTTATTTACAATACTCCAAAGTCACTCCATTATTTTCTTAGG
The DNA here is from genome assembly GCF_951394435.1 of Stenella coeruleoalba. Lineage (NCBI taxonomy): Eukaryota > Metazoa > Chordata > Mammalia > Artiodactyla > Delphinidae > Stenella > Stenella coeruleoalba. The sequence goes on from NC_137151.1 coordinate 9,188,955, forward strand.
AATACTTAGGACCACCTGAAATCATACTTTGTTTGTTTGTTGCTGTTTGTTTGCTTAACATGGTCCTCATTTGTCATTAGAGTTGGAGAAAGGGCTTTTAAGTCTTGTTCATGGCTATATCCTCAGCATGTAGAATGTTCCTGGTTTGTGCTAAGAATTAAATTCTTCTTTGGTGAATCAACAAGTGACTAAACGCCAAGAAAAAGAAACATCAGCACAGAAGGATTTCACACAGATGACATTTAAAAAATTGTTTCAGGAACGTATATGGTTATGCGGCCTTTAGTCTTTATAGAGGTATATTCATAGTTGGCATTTTAGGCCATCATTGAAGACATCAAACATTTTTTTTTGTCACTTTAGTGATAGGCCCAGAGAATGACACCCATCAAGGCTTCGAACAAGTGCTTACTATAAACGTGGCATAGAATGAGATCACCGTACATAAAGGTGTCCCCGTACCACTTCATTTGTGTATTTAACAAAATGACAAAGTATCTGGACAAGACACTTGCCTGGTTAGAGTATAAAAAACAGAATAAATATAAACCCTGCCATTTGGACCCTCACAATGTAGTAAATGAGAAAAAAATGTTAAATATTACCTTTAACTCAAGTCAGAATAAAATAAATTTGAGGTAGAATTTTAAACAACGTGTAGAAAGTCAAGAGGAAAAAAAAGGCTAAAGTTTAGTGAAGAGTACAGTTCTGGAGAAAACTCCAAATTCATCCCTTTTTTGAATATACCTTCCTTTTCTGTTTTCCAGCCAGTGGAAGAAAGTTGGATTTTCATACCATTAGACTCAAAACAAGGTTCACATAAGTTATGTCATTCAACCCTCCTAACAGCTTAGTGAAGTTTTTCATTTTTATTTTACAGATAAATTGAAGCTAATGAAGGATAAGTTTCTCAAGATCACACAGATAGGAAAACTTGAATGTAGATCTTGTGGGTCCAAACCCCAAAATAATATTTTTATTGTACCTTATGAAATCTAGTCCTATGATAAATAGAAACAGGATGGTATTTATTCATAGAAATTGGTCTTGAGTTGAAATTATGAATATGCATCAAATAATTATTTTATTGGCAAAAGCACAGGGCCTTACTGAGTATGCATTCCTAATATCTTGGGAATATTTCAAACTGCATTATCTCCCCAATTATATTGGTCTATTTATTATTTACCTAAGAATCAATCAAACAAAAATACCTGCAAACACAAATGTTCCAATGATTACCATTGTTTCTAAGACTGATTTGCCTGAACTCCTATAACTTTGCTTAACAGATACCTAAGGAAGTGATAGGCCATCATATAATAAGGAACCTATTGAAATTTCCCTCTAGAAATCTTGGATCAATGTTTCTCAAAATGTTGTTTCTGCCTGACTTTAATCAAAATAATCTGGCGTTTTTGTAAGAGCACGGGTTCACAGCATCTTTTCCCAGACACGCAGTGAGTGAAGCTTCAAATTCTCCATTTCTATCATACAAAGTGATGCTGAAATGTTGCACACTAAAATTTTAGAATCACTGGTTAGAAGGTTCGAACCTTATTCAAAAATGTTCAAATACTCCCTTTTATTTTTGAAAAATTCTTATTCAATGACACTGCAGATTGCTAAGTACGAATAAGCTTAGTTTCAGATTTAATTTCATTATCAAAATATGTGCATTAGATTATATTCATTTCTGCTAAAGAAAGATATCATGATAGGAGAAGATGAATAAAATACATAACAAAGATTAAGTTTAACTTGTAACTGAGGAAAAGGTCACTGAAATTTTTATGAACTAATTTCTTCTGTTTTGTCTTGTTCTAATAGAAAAATGGTAGTGTGCATTTGATGCTGCTAATCGTCTCATGAATTCCCTAGAAGTTTCCCCAAGAGAACCATCTCCAGTTATCCTTCTTTCTCTACCCACCCCCCAAAGAAGGATCTCCCAAAGTTATCCATCCTTCTCTAACCCACATCCCCAACCCACTGCTGTTCATTTTCTTTAGCAAACTCTGTTTCATATTTTGGAAAGATTAGGGAGGGCCAGTTCAAGTTCTCTTAATTTTCTTCTACTCTGACTCAAAAAAGAAAGAAAAAAATGTTACCCTCTCCCACTTCTTGTGTCAAATGTCTCCCATGCTCACTTTTCATCTGTTTTGATGGGAAGATGATGAACTTTGTCCTCTATCCATCCTATTCCTCTCTGTGTCTACTCATTGGTCTCTCCATTCATCCATCCTCTTGTTTTTACCAGAATCCTTCCCACTCACAACCTTTTGGTGGGTCTGGCCCTTGGCGATATGAAATATTTTTCTTTGTCCTTCATAGATATTTCATCTGTTACTTATACACAAATGTCTAAAAAGTCTAGATTCTCCAGTCCTGCATTCTTTCCTGGGTTGTTTGGTGGACACATCAGTATTTTCCAAAACTTCCTCACAAAGCATGAAGAATATTTATCACTCATTATCCTATGAGTATGTACATAAAATAGGCACACAGAGGTATTCACACATCCATATTCCCCAATAGCTCCTAATCTTTCATGAAATAAAGGCACTCAATAAATCAATAACTGTGTTAAATAAAGTGAGAAAGGAGTAAATGTTGCATTGCTAATCAAAATGCCATTGTGATCATTCAGGTTGATAAACCACCTCTAAGTCTTTGTTACCATTTGCCAAGGCGACAACTAACCCACTATGGTTTATAGCATGAGACTTTAAACCATATTGTAAATTCTTCCTGACGATGGCCTATTTTGTGGGACTTTTTGTGTGAAAAACATGTAACAGAGGGTGAGAATGCTTATGTAAGACACTCCTACTGTTTAATCAACTAATACAGATTCCATGTAAATTGCAGAAAGTTAGAAATAAACACATACACCCTGCCATGCCCTTTCTTGCCTGAATCTTCTTTTTAATTTCTTCTTTCCTCTTCTCTCTGGTTCTCCTTTTCCTTTTTTTTCTTTTTCATTCTCTGTCTGTCTCTCTCTCCCCCTCACTCTTACTCTTTCTCTCTCTCCCCTCTTTCCATCTTTCTTCCCTTTTTCCCTCTCTTCTCTCACTTATGTCCCTCTCTTCCTTCCCCCAATTGTTTTCACTTCTCTCATTCCTTCTTTTTTTCTCCATCTTTTTGCTTTGATCCACCTCCAGCAATAACGCTCTATTTCTTCTTTTTTAAACACATAAACACAATCACAGATACAAGAAGAATTAATCACAATTCTGTCCATGACATTCTATCACTGACGGTTGGTAGACATTACCTGGTTATGTTAAAAAAAAAAAAAATAAGAAGAGAAGAAAAATGAAAGACCTAGCTGGAATGCTTTACATAAGTATCTACATGAATCAAGCTTTTCCAAATTATAATAGGTGAGCAAATTCATCAACGAGATCATGAAGGAGACGAAGTGATCTTGCTTTGCACAGTGTTAATGAACAAACAACAAACCCCTATTTATTTATTTCTGTACTTGAAACATAACTGATGGCTGTAAGTCTCATATTCTTTAGAGGTCTGAACAAGGCACAGACAGAAAGTTGATGGAGCTCACAGATCATATTCATTAGGAAGGTTTGGAAACAGTGCAAGGCAGCAGCATAAGAAGAATGGGCACAGAGCAGCTTGTGTGATGAATAAAATATGAAGAACTTTGCAATTACACAGACCAGAGAGAAGTGGCCAGAGGATCATCAGCATAATGATAGTAATAAAAATAGGAGTTCATGCCTGTATCTCCTATTTCACATCCCCAAATCTGAATAATATTTATTAACCACTCTCCTGTTTATGGTTATTTGCAGGGTACATAACAAAAACTAAAGCGAGACTATGAGTTTCCTGCCTTCAAGGATTTTTTGTTGTTGTTGTTCCATGAGTGCCCACAAAGGTCATTTAATTATTCTGAAAGATATTCTACAATCAAAAAATGTATGAAAGTGGTAATTTTGGTTTCCGAACAGGAATATGCCATTTAAAAGACTGCTTTATATTTTATTATTTTTATTTATTTATTTTTTGTGATATGCAGGCCTCTCACTGTTGTGGCTTCTCCCATGCCGGAGCATAGGCTCCAGATGCGCAGACTCAGCAGCCATGGCTCACGGGCCCAGCCGCTCCGCGGCATGTAGGATCTTCCTGGACCGGGGCACGAACCCATGTCCCCTGCATCGGCAGGCGGACTCTCAACGACTGCGCCACCAGGGAAGCCCCTGCTTTACATTTTAAACATTAGATAAAATGACCAGTTGAAAACATTGATTAACCATTTGTGTCCATACAAAGTAATTTTCTAAATTAAAAAAGTGAAAAAATATTAACTAGTGTTTATGTAGGACTCACAGTGTACCAGATGCTATGTTTCCTCATCATAAAAGGTAGAAAGCAAGCAATATTACAAGAGGTTGGCAGTGATCTACCTAAGGGCAGGGATGATTAGTAATCATTATACACCCAGCAAATACTAGACACAGTAATTTTTTAAATAACAACTGAATATATATGTGTATGTGTATGTATATATTACACATATATATCATACATACATGTTTGTAGATATATATAACTGTACACACACGTACACACACAATGTCTACTGCCTTATCCTATGTAAAAGATATTACAGTATAAACACTCTTAAAGGTAATTCCAATACAATTCCCCCAAAGATGAATTATTTTACCTAAGATTTGAGACAGGAACATTATCAAGAAATGTGTAGCTATATTGCTCCCAGTCAGGCATATATTTTATCAGATAACATGATGTGGGGCTTCATTCTGCAAAAGTCACTTTGTTGCTATCACCAGGAAAAGCTAAGTGATTGGACTAGAACATGATATACTATATCTAGACTCAACTCCAATGTTGGCAAACCTATTCCTTGTCTCCTATCAGGATATACCATTAACAGAGGCCTCCTTCTAGGATCTCAGTCAATAGGAACAAGTCAGTTAAGGGGCCTTTCAGTTGACAGAGACAGCTAATGCATTGTTGGTTGCTCTTCAAAGTCTAGAATCACATTAGAGAAACGAGCATATTACCAAGGGAGGGAAGGTTCTTCCGAGGGTTAACAGGTTTCTAGGACCAATTTAAGCAAGACCTAAGATCCAGGACTCATTTCTGGTTCTACGGAATTTATTCCAAAATAGAGGATATTATTGTATCCTAAGTGTCTCTGATTATTCTGGAATTGTGAAGAGCAACTATCATATTTCATCAAATGCCAGTTGCTATACATAAGTTGTGTCATTGTTTTATGCACCACTAAAAATGAAAATTGACTACGAGTTCAACTAAAATATGACATTAATTGTAAAATTCATTCCAATTTCAGAGATACTAAAAACGTAAAAAGAATGTTGGTTTCAATTATTTTTACATATATATAGTCAAACTTCCCATGACTCATTTCATCTGCAATTAATCCTCTTTTTTATCTAGTCAGGAAAATTGCTAAGTATCTATTTGTGTTTGTTGTCCATATAACAAGGATAAGGAACGTCTCCAACAGGAAACAATAATAGCAAATCCATCAGGATTCTAATAGTTTTCGTATGAACAATAACCACTGTTTAGCTTAAAATAGACATTTAATACCAGTATTTTGTAAAAATATTTAAACATTAGGGTTCTCAAACAAGAAACGCATAATACATGTGGTGATTTCAAAAGAGGGTATATATGTGGAGGCCACAAAAAAAAAGGTACAAATGAACTTATCTACAAAACAGAAATAGAATCACAGACATAGAAAACAAACGTATGGTTACGAGGGGAAAGATGGGGGGATAAATTGGGAGATTGAGATTAACATATACACACTACTATATATAAAATAGATAACTAATAAGGACCTACTGTCTAGCACAGGGAACTCTACTCAATACTCTGTAATGGCCTATATGGGAAAATAATCTAAAAAGGAGTGTATATATATATATGTATAACTGATTCACTTTGCCGTACACCTGAAAATAACACAACATCGTACATCAACTATACTTCAATATTAATGTAAAAAAATAAAGCATATAAAAATATTAAATAAAAAAAAAACAGGGTCTGAAAAGTCTCTGACAGTCCCTTCCTTTAAATCTAAGTGGGCTTGTGACTACTGAAACCAAGAAAGCAGGACAAAAGTGATACCAGGTAACTTGGCAGGCAAGGTCCTAAAAAGCCATGTCCAGTAGTTGCTGGACTGTAATTTCATGAGAGACTCTTGTTGAGTACATCGTGATAGCCTAAAATACTCGCATGCTTTCTGTATACCAAAGAAGTGAGGAACCCATGCAGAAGTCTGTGGATGCCTTTCTATTAGGATAAACAGGATAACAGAAAGTAGCTATTACAAATTGGATTATAAATTATCATTTGGTTCAGTTGAAAAATCAGATTATAAAGAACCATTGAAATCTTTTTGGGAGTTACCAGATCCCCCAAATATCAGTCGGAAGATTCAAAAGGACTTAGAATCATCTTAAAGTTTTTAATTTAATATTTCTATGCCTTAAATTTTACTAAGTTTAGAACTTCTGTGATAAAAAAAAACAAATATAAGTAAAATTCTGTATTCTAAAGAATAGTACTTTGGGGGAAGGAGCAATATTATTTATATGTATTCATTTCTCTGATTTCAGATGGTTTTCAAAAAGAACATAATCAATAAATCGAAAATAAAATATAGATCAGAACTGTCTTCATAAGAACAGAAAATGAAATGATGGAAATAAATTATTTTATTTTAAATTCTACTCAATACTCTCTAATGACCTATTTGGGAAAAGAATCTAAAAAAGAGTGGATAGATGTATAACTGATTCACTTTACTGTACACCTGAAACTAACACAACACACAACTAAAACAGCATTGTAAATCAACTATACTTCAACAAAAATTAAGAAAAAATTCATTGTGGCGGTAAAAGTGAAAAGAAAGATACTGTCAGTTTTACATTTCTTTTTCTTTTCTTTCTTTTTTTTTTGGCTGCGTTGGGTTTTCTTTGCTTTCTCTAGTTGCGGTGAGCGGGGGCTATTCTTCATTGTGGTGTGTGGGCTTCTCATTGCGGTGGCTTCTCTTATTGAAGAGCATGGGCTCTAGCTGCGCAGGCTTCAGTAGCTGCAGCATGTGGGCTCAACAGTTGTGGCACACTGGCTTAGTTGCTCCACGGCATGTGGGATCCTCCCGGACCACGGCTCAAACCCGTGTCCCTTGCATTAGCAGGTGGATTCTTAACGACTGCGCCACCAGAAAAGTCCCAGTTTTACATTTCTTACTCACAAAAAGAAGAAATCCAATTCTCAAGGGAGGTAAACAGTTTTTTGAACATTGAATTTTCAAAGTAAGTTTTCATATGAGATCCTTTATGGGAAGACACAAACGAGTCTACTGGAAAATGTCCTCAATAACACACCTACCAAAAAGGGAATACACTGAATTTCACATGGAAAAATTTCTTGAAGGACTTTATATGGAGGAATTTCTTAGAGGTCCTGTGGAAAAAGCTAAGGAACTAATGTTGATAAATTCATATATTACCATCAAGTATGAGCCTTTAAACGAATGGCTTGATGGAAAGAGTGAAATGGGCTTTGGGTGAGTGCTTGATAGAAGACACTTGGAGGATATACTCTCTGATAAGGGTCCGTGGTGTGTGATGTTGCTTTGAGTTCAGCCCAGATGCTTTAGAGGAGAGACGAGATGATGACACCACCATCTATCCTGTGTACCCAAGCTGGGAAAGGGAGGGAGGGAGAGAGCTGGATTTTCAGCTGTTTCCACACCCTGCTTCCCCATGCACATTACTCTCCACATGATTGGAGCATAGCAGGCTCTCAGAAAAAAAGTAACTGATGGTGACAGGTGTAATTGTTGTTAGCTCTCTGTAACCAGTGTAGGCTGGACTGTGTCCCCCCAAATTCCTATGTTGAAATGCCAACTCTGAATGCCTCTGGATGTCCTCGTATTTGGAGGCAAGGTCTTTCAAGAGGTGATGAACTTAACATGAGGTTGTTAGGGTGGGGCTCCAATCCAATGTGACCTGGGTCGTATAAGGTCTCTTCCTCTGAAGAGACACAGGGTGTGTGTGTTCACAGCAGGAAGACCACGTGGGGGCACAGAAGGAAGACCACGTTGGGGGCACAGCAGGAAGGTGGGCGCCTGCATGCCAAGATGAATGAAAAAGCAACCCTCCCTCTACCTTCATCTTGGACTTCTAGTCTTGAGAAGTGTGAGAGAATTCATTTCTGCTTTTAAGCCATGCAATCTGCAGTATTTTGACACTACAAACACAATCAGTACCATTTACGATCCCCCTCTAAATTTTGAGAGTACTGGACTTTAAAATCCCTGACACATCGAGGGAAAACTCTAATGACCCTGAACGACCAAGGGTTGGGGGGTGGTATTCATGAAAGGAAATAGGGCAAGACAAATTCAGTTTGTCAGTTTGTTTTTTGTAAAGCTGCTAACTTTGATGCCTTCTGTGGGTTTTGCTGTGGCTTTGGTTTGATTTGTCTGTCTGTTTCCAGCACTTTTCATCTGATTCTTACAGATAAAGCAAGTGGACACAAGTCCTTCTGGCAATTCCAGCTACTGAGATCTGCCCTCCACCCAGTGTGAATAGAAAATTGGGCAGAGCAAAAGTAATTGTTGAAATACACTTTTTTTCTTCTATCTGTTGAACAGGATTTGCTATCTTCACACATCAGGAGGTATATTAGCATTGGGAAAAGCTGGGAACGGAAGCAGACAAATGTTCCACAGAGGGTGGAACAGCATTATTTATGTTGGTAGAGAAGAAAACGATTTTTGCCATCTTAAAATATATCAAAGAAGAAAAGGAAAGAATGTTTCAGAAACTACATTCTCAATATGATCTGGTAAAATATAAACTTAACCACTTGTCTTCCAAGAAATTTAGCATTTTATTATCAAACCTAAAGGGATATAGGCACCAAAACGATATATTGTGTCATTTGGGGGAAAAAAGGGTACAATGAATATATGTTGCTACAGCAAATTAAAGTTGTCATTTTAATTTCTGAATATTTTTGTGTTTTGTATTTTTAAAGCTCCCAGCAAGGCTTGTTCAGGGAAAATGAAATTCCTGGCTCTACCTTTTCTCTCTATGTCCTATGATATGGGTCTCTACCACAAGTAGCTCTAAAAGTAGTAGAGTCTCCTGAAAATTTAAAATAATTTTTTAAAATTTATCTTCTGAGTCATTTAAAAATTTGGGGTTGAAAAAAAAAAGTCCTTCTCTGAAATACTATCAGCTGCTAAGTTATTCCTGGTGTCATCAATTACACTGTAAACTGATCAGAGCAGAAGGAGAGCTGGGAGAAACAGCCAGATGTGACTCCACAGCTTCTACTGGGGAAATGGGAACACATGTTTTCAGAAAATATTCAAAGAAGGAAACCACTAGATTTTTCAAGAGCTTGAGTGACAATATTTAGCATTGAGTTAAAATGCTTCAGATACACAGTCTGATCACAACTCATAAATTAATCAACAGAAGACATCCGGGAAGCACAATGGCACGTCTCCCAGGAGTGAAGCCCAGTTTTGGGGACTGGTCTCAGATGTGGGATCAACACGAGACTCAAGTCACCCTGGGATCACGGAGGGACAGTGGCAATTCTAGATTCACAGATAATCCAAATCCGGCTTTGAGTTAAGGACCTCACTACCATCTCTGCTCCACGGGCTATCAGGTTATACACAGTTCCTCATTCATGCCTGAGAGAAACTCACTCGTATGAGAGGTCACCTTTTCTTTCTTTCTCCATGACTCTCCTAAAAGAAATCACGTGTTTCAGGCAAAGAAAACTCCAAACAGTCTCCTACCAAAATTCTGACTTCTGAGCCTTTGTTTCAAAGACCAAGCTCATTTTTTTCCTATGAAAATGTCAGCCATGAGCTCTCCTAAACTCTTGGCAAAAGTGTCAAGTAAGACAAACTTTCTAGCGGAACATTGGCAGTATTTTTAAAGTTTCACAAATCTAAAGCTTTTTTACTTTTTTAATTTTAAAAAAAAATTTTGGGTCTTCCCTGGTGGCGCAGTGGTTGAGAGTCCGCCTGCCGACGCAGGGAACACGGGTTCGTGCCCCGGTCTGGAAAGATCCTACGTGCCGCGGAGCGGCTAGGCCCGTGAGCCATGGCCGCTGAGCCTGTGCGTCCGGAGCCTGTGCTCCGCAATGGGAGAGGCCACAACAGTGAGAAGCCCGCGTACCGCAAAAAAAAAAAAAAAAAATTCTAAAACGTGTAATTGATTTACAATGTTGCATTTAATTTCTGCTGTACAGCAAAGTGACTCAGTTATACATATATATTATTTTTCATATTCTTTTCCATTATGGTTTATCACAGGATATTGAATATAGTTACCTGTGCTATACAGTAGGACCTTGCTTATCCATCTTATATATACTAGTTTGTATCTGCTAATCCCAAACTCCCAATCTTTTAAAGATCTTTAAAATAAATTAAAAAAAGAACCTCCTGATAAGAGTATTCATTATGGTATTATTCAGAGTAAAAAAAAAATGAGATATAATCTAAATTCTCTCAATAGAGGCATGATTAAATAAATTATCACACAATCACATCAGGAGCCCTTATGCAGGCATGGAAAATTACCTCAGGCAAGAAGTTTTCCAAATTTCTATCATGAAATTGCAATTTGGAAATAAAATTATAAGTAAATGCCATTTAAAAATCCCTTTTTAATAACCAGATATCAGAGCAAATGATATTCCCTCCATTTCCAATCCCATGATAAGCTGACTACTTGGTCAGGCCACATAAAGATGTGTGTGCCTTATACTTCCTTGTAGATTGTATGCCCTGATAGACAAGAACTTTGATTTCATTCATTCATGGAACATTTTGTGTCAAGCACAGTATTAAAAATCTTTGTATCCCCTATGGTGCACACATTGCACAGGAGACAATGAGGGATAAACATTTCTGCAACATGTATTATTTGCTAGCAAGTGTAGGTGGTGATATAGATATGTCATTCTGTTTAATCCCTTTAATATTCTCCAGAAGGAGTTTCATTATACCCACTTTATAGCTAGGGAGACTGAGACTCAAGGAAGTTAAACAATCTACCCAGGGCATAGGGAGAAGAACCTGAAGAATTTAAACCTGACCTTATCAGAGTCCACCTATGCTTTTATCCATGACAGGGCCCTGTCTCCCCTTCTATTGAGGGACACTCAGTAATTTGTGTTCAGTAAAGTCCCTGGCTTGACCTTTAATGAGTCCATGTCATTCCTTTAAGTCATGGATCTGATATTACTTCCTTTGCTTCCAGGGTCTAGAATATTTATATATTTGGTCCCAAAGGAAACAGATTATGAAAACCCATCCAATAGGATTATAATCAGCACACATAATCATCACCACTGTTTCAGGAGGAGCAGCATATTTAAAAGGCAATAGTTAGACTTTTTTTGTTTGTTTTCCAATAAATGGACAGTTTGAGCTCTTTTTTTCTCTTCCAGAGTTTTCACCCTCACACATTATGAAACATTTGAAAAAAATGTCACAAAAGAGAAACGGGAGAAACAAGGGTCAGGGAAATTCACTGATGGGAGCTTCTAGTGAAAACTGAAGTTTGTTGGATTGATTTTTTTTTTTTACTTTTTCCTAGGTGTAGAGGTGGGTTTATTAAGTGAAAGTAGGAAAAAGCATCTTTGTCTATTACCAAACCCAGGTAGGACAGCTTTCTTAGGCAGAGAGGAGGAGCTTAATGAATAATAATAATTTACATTTGTAACTTTGTTTTTTCCTAATTTAAAGTTTTATGTTCCACATCTCATCTGGTCAGAATGAGGCAGAGTTGGAAATTTGGTTATTTAGATGAAATCATTCAAACAGCTGTTGTCTTTGTATCTGTTAATCCTCTAATTATTTGGTACAGAGGTGTCAAAAGACTGCTGTGGATAGGCTATAATAACACCATGTGATTAGTGTTGTCAAGGATGTGTGGATAAATCTACATTCAAACTCTAATATTGCTTTCTCAGAAGTGGGCAAGCAATTTGGAACTTTGGGTATCCCAAGCCATAAGGAAAGTCTAACTTTTACTCTGGAACTGCCTATCCTTATTCACTCCTGTAAAACCTTGTATGAGCATATTCATGTTTGTATCCATCCGTCAAACAAACATGAATGTAAAGAGGACCCAATCAACTGCTCCTGTGGAAGGTAAGAGTCACGTGAGAGAATCCCATCCTACTTTCCCTTAAGTCTCACAGTCCACTGAAATCAGCGTGTCTTACTTCGTCTATGTCCTATTTCCCAATATTCTGCCAAGGTTGGCATTTATGTTTGAGTTTTGACAGAACCACGCATAGCTGTGTTTCCATGATTTAAATGTTAGTAGATTCCAGGGTCTTAAGTCACACTGACTGAATCAGAATTTCTGGGGATCAGGCTAAGAAATCAGCATTTAGCAAGCTCCCCAGATGATTCTTATGCACATCGTGGTTTGGGGTATACTGTGCCAGTCAAGTCCACGCTTTATTTTACGATTGCCTGTGTCATCTATTTAAACCAATGTTGATTGACTGCCTCTAGGCAGGCGCTACTATGCTACACATTAATGTGCAACATCAACACTACTCAAGCGTCCGCCAAATGTTGAAATGATACAAATTCCACAATTCCATTCTGAAATGAAAACCTTTTATACACTAGAAATGATGCCAATCTGGCAGCATGCAGCCTCTGAGCTTCACTGTGGCAAACATAGCATGCGTTCCTCTCCTCCACCCGCCCTGGAGTCACCATCACACAGCAAATCAAATTGGATTCTAACCATTTTAATTTTCCACCGTGCTCTGGAAATGGCATCATTTGCTATCCTGGTTAAAGGAGACGGTGCTCCTGATGAAAATAATTACATTTTGGGAGCTTGGCCAAATGAAAATAAAGTGTGGAGGACGATCCTCTAGAGATTTAGAAGTGTGTTGAAGAGAAAAAGCACCCAGGGTATTAAGGCAGAGGGTGATTATGAGTAATGGGAAAAATTAGGTAAAGGGACACTTGCACTGAATACCACAGAAGTCTTGCCAGACCAGACCTATTTTAGAGAAGGATGATTTCCCAAGAGATGAATGTTTATCCACAGGTTGTTGGAAATTGCAAAGAGACCAGCAGCCTTATTTTATTTCCTCTCAGCCTAACTAGGTACCATGCCAGAAAAATCTATCAGCTAATCAATACCTATTTAATCTTCACCTAGTAGTTGCCTATTATTTAAAAAGTGTGTGTATGCTTGTATTTTCTATTCACCTCGGCAACCCTAATAGCTAACGTGGGTCTTTAAACATAGCAGGTGTTTGATTGCTATTTAAGGACAGAAGGAGTATAGAGAAATATAAGATTCTTCATTTCTCTTAAGTTGTTTACAGTTTAATGTAATTAAAAACCAAAGATGATCATCTATTAAAGATATGTAGAGATTTCAGGTCTTGTACAGGTGACAGCTTCTATACTAATGCTACTACCACTGCTACACTTAATTTGTCCAGCAATTTCAGAAAGGGACGTATTTCATAAGTGAATTTTCCAAATGATAGATGGGGATTTTTTTTTTAGTCATGTAATTTTAAGAAAAAATAAGTACGGTAATTTTTTTTTTATGCTACCATTTATTTCTGTTGCCTTTTATTTCTTTCAGCAATGTTTTATACTTTTCATTGTACAAGTCTTTACCACCTTGTTTAAGTTAATTGCTGAGTAGTTTATTCTTTTTGATGATATTGTAAATGGAATTGTTTTTATAATTTCATTTTCAGATAGTTCATTGTGTATAGAAATGCAACTGATTTTTGTGTGTTAACTTTGTATCCTTCTACTTTGCTGAATTCATTTATTAGCTCCAGTAGCTTTTTTTTTTTTTTTTTTTTTTTTGCAGTACGCTGGCCTCTCACTGTTGTGGTCTCTCCCATTGCGGAGCACAGGCTCCGGACGCGCAGGCTCAGCAGCCATGGCTCACGGGTCCAGCCACTCCGCGGCATGTGGGATCCTCCCGGACCGGGGCACGAACCCGTGTCCCCTGCATCGGCAGGCGGACTCTCAACCACTGTGCCACCAGGGAAGCCCCGGTAATATTTTTAATGGCGATTTTCAACTGTCCCAGGCTTTCTTTAGTAGAATATGGCTCGAAATATTCTGGGAATTACTGTGAGCAAGAACTGTATGTACCAGGGTTTGCTTAAATATGTAGAGCCACTGTAACTATTTTCACTTATTAAAATCATTTTCCTTTTGGTGGCGGTTGTGTAGGGGGCTTGGCAGGAATGTGGGGAGAATTTTAAAATAAAAAAGTGCCTATTGAGATGAGAGAAAAAGAAGAGAGTAAATGGAAGAGTGCAGAGGATTTTCAAAGTGATCTTAAAAAGATAACAAACAGGGCTTCCCTGATGGCACAGTGGTTGAGAGTCCACCTGCCAATGCAGGGGACACGGGTTCGTGCCCCAGTCCGGGAAGATCCCACATGCCGCGGAGCGGCTGGGCCCGTGAACCATAGCCGCTGAGCCTGCGTGTCCGGAGCCTGTGCTCCGCAACGGGAGAGGCCACAACAGTGAGAGGCCCACGTACCGCATAAAAAAAAAAAAGTTAACAAATGAAAGGAACTAAATCAAAGTACACTTGAGCTTGAAACTATAACTGCTCACAGGACTTTCCTAAACATACATCTCAGTAGAGTTGTTTTTGGTTGAGTTATAAACTTGTATGTTTTATAGGTTCTGGTATATTTCAATGGGCGGTCACCTTGGGAGGTCATTTTGAGAAGAGGTCCTGGAAGGCATTTTGTGTGTCTGTTTATTTATCACACGTCCACCTTTCTCTCTTAGCAAGGCAACAGAGACTGGTAGATATGCCACCATATCCATTCTTCCTCTTTCAATACCAATGTCATTTTGGGGGGAGTATAGTCACCAGGATAAAGATTGTATTTCCAATGCTTCTTTGCAGTAAGGTAAAGTCATGTGACTAAATTCTGGTCAAGGGTATATGAGTAGGAGTGATGTGTGTCCTTTAAAAGAATGACCACCCCTTTGCTTCTTCTGTACTGTGGCTTCTATGGGAACATGGTGATGAGAGATCCAGGATCAGGCAGGGAAGTTCAGCATCTTGGGGACAGTAGAGCAATGAGAAAGAAGAAGCCTGAACTAAAATAACTTTGGATAACTATGTGAGAGACGCAAATGTATCTCATGCTCAGAACATTGTTATTTTCACTCTATTTCAGCAGTCAAGTGTGCTTTCTAAGTAATAGAATCCAAGCATCAGGACAGCCATGACTAATGCCTTACCTCTGTATCCTCTGTGGCTAGCCCTATGCCTGACACAGTAGTGCTTGAATAGTTGAGACAGAGAGCTCGGTGCGCAGACAGGATCATCCTCAGTGATATACCTACTAAGTGCAGCTGCCATATGTCTCTGATCAAATACTGAATATACTCTGCCTTTCTGGGGCCAATAAGGAGAACATTCTTTGCTTCTGATGACAATTTCCTACTTTGTTCTTCTGGTAGTTCTGTCTTTCTTCAACCCACTTGTGAAATTTTACTCTCTAATTTGTCTTAAAAGTTAATAAACAAAACGTGCTGGAGTTACACCTAAAGGGTCAATGGGGAATCTTCTACAAGTTAAGAACATGCCTTTGTGAATCTTCACAGACCAGAGGTTTTCCAGATTGTCCCTGGATTCTGGATTCTTAGTAGGATTTAGAGTTAAAATCTATTTACATGTGGTTCTAGTAAAATACAATTATATATTTAATGTTTATTATATTTAACTTATAATAATATATTAATATATAACAAAATATATATAATATTGTATATAACATTAATATACAATATCAACATTTATATTAATATTAATTTATAGTATATTAATATATTTAATATGTGTCAAATATACAATTATATATTAAATATATAATTATAATATATAATATAATATGATATATTATATTATATACATAATAATATATGTACTATATAACATATAATAATATAATTATTATATACATTATATAATTATTATATTATATATTATAACATATTATTATATTACATATTATATATAAATGTATCATTATAATATATATAATTATATAAAATGTATATTTATAATATATGAATATATATTTAATTATCACACAATGTATAGTATAATTTACAGAATAATTTATAATGTATAATGCACACATTACACACACACACATATATATATATATATATATATATATATATATATATATGTATATGTTAAACTCACAAGCAATATTGTATTCAGAATTTCCTAAATGGGTAGCTACTCTGGCTTTCTTTGAAGAAACAGGAGCTTTCTTACAAATATCCAGTATCCTGAATACCAATGTGAGGCAGTACCTTTGTCTTTGAAATGACACCATATCTGAAACTTGACCTCACCTAAAGCTCACAACACTAAAAACTGAAGTTCTGCTTTTCAATATAGCATCCCAAGCTTTCTTTAGACTGTATTTTCCAAAAGTTTTGTTTTCCACTAAAACTCTATTCTGTCCTTGGTGTCTATGGTGGGTTGGCCTGAATTAAAAAAAAAAAAAGAAAGAATTAGAGATGATGTCCAAACACAGTGGAAAAACATTTTGTGTTGCCCTTGAAGGCAGGAGTAGGGGGCAGAGGTGGTCAATAAAATTGATATCTTGATGTGTGACACCCCTTCCTCGCCAGCATTTCAGAACTGGGATCTGATCTGAGAAAAAGTGCCAATTACTTGTGGTTTTACATCAAAATCTGTAGTTCCAGGTTTCACTCTCCTCAAAAAGGAAATTGGAGAGATCAGATTGCTAAGTGCATATTGGAATATTTAAAGATGTTTAATGAGATTTGTAGGAAGAGCCAACTTTTATTCAAACCTTCCATAAGTATGAGTATAAAAATAAGATTTTAATCTAAACATAAAAGCATAAAAACTTTATAGTTTTCTATTACTTATTTTTATTTATTTTTTAATTGAAGTATAGTTGATTTACAATATTATTATTTCAGGTGTACAGCATTGTAAGTATTTTTATAGATTATACTCCATTTAAAGTTATTATACAATATTGGCTATATTTCCTGTGCTGTACAACATATCCCTGTATGTTATTTATTTTATACATAGTAGTTTGTACCACTTAATCCCTACCCTTATCTTGTCTTTCTGTGTCTGACTTATTTCATTAAGCTTAATACCCTCTAGGTTCATCCATGTTGTTGCAAATGGCAGAATTTCATTCCATTTTATGTCTGAGTAATGTTTCTTTATATATATATATATCTCACAACTTCTTTATCCCTTCATCTGTTGAACACTTAGGTTGCTTCCATATCTTGGCTATTGTAAATAATGCTGCTATGAACATCGGTGTGCATGTATCTTTACAAATTACTGTTTTCATTTTCCTTGGATATATACCCAGGAGTGGAACTGCTGGATCATATGGTAGCTCTATTTTTAGTTTAGTTTTTTTTTTTTTGCAGTATGTGGGCCTCTCACTGTTGTGGCCTCTCCCATTAAGGAGAACAGGCTCCGGATGCGCAGGCTCAGCGGCCATGGCTCATGGGCCCAGCCACTCTGCGGTATGTGGGATCTTCCCAGACCAGGGCATGAACCCGTGTCCCCTGCATCGGCAGGCAGACTCTCAACCACTGCACCACCAGGGAAGCCCTATTTTTAGATTTTTAAGGAACTTCCATACTATTCTCCATAGTGGCTGCACAAATTTGCATTCCCACCAAGAGTGTACTAGGGTTCCCTTTTCTCCACATCCTCACCAATACTTGTTATTTATAGTCTTTTTGATGGTGGCCATTCTGACAGGTGTGAGGTGATATCTCATTGTGGTTTTGATTTGCACTTCTCTGATATTAATAATGTTGAGCATCTTTTCATGTGCCTCTGGCCATCTGTATGTCTTCCTTGGACAAATTTCTATTCATATCTTTTGCTCATTTTTAATCATTTTTTGTTTGTTTATAGTAAGTTGTAAGATCTGTTTGTATATTTTGGTTATTAACCCCTTATCAGTCATATTATTTGCAAATATTTTCTCCCATTCTGTAAGTTGTCTTTCCATTTTGTCAATTGTTTCCTTTGCTGTGCAAAAGCATTTAAGTTTAATTAGGTCCCATTTATTTAGTTTCTTTTTGTTTCCTTTGTCTTAGGAGAAAGTAAATGGAATATTGCTACAATTTAGGTCAAGGCATGTTCTGCCTGTATTTTCTTCTAGGAGTTTTATGGTTTCCAGTCTTACATTTAGGTCTTTAATCCATTTTGAGTTTATTTTCATATATGATGTGAGAAAGTGTTTTTATTTCATTCTTTTACATGTACATATTTTCCCAAGACCACTTATTGAAGTGACTGTCTTTTCTCCATTGTATATTCTTGCCTCCTTTGTCATTAATTAGTTGATCATAAGTGCATGGTTTTATTTCTGAGCTTTCTATTCTATTCCATTGATCTAGGTGTCTGTTTTTGTGCCAATACCATACTGTTGATGAGTGTAGCTGTGTAGTATAGTCTGAAGTAGGAAGCATAATATCTACAGTTTTGTTGTTTAGAAACAAAAAGATATCCTATGTTCATGGATTAGAAGATTTAATATTGTTAAAATGCCCATACTACCAAATGCAATGTAAGATTTAATGCAATCCCTATCAAAACACCCATGACATTTTTCACAGAACTAGAACAAATAATACTAAAATTTGTATGGAACCACAAAGACCCCAAAGAGCCAAAGCAATCTTGAGTAAAAAACCTGGTTTTAAAGTCCATTTAATTATAATGTACTGTACATCAATTGTTTAAACCAACAATAAACTTGAATAGTTATGTCTAGGTATATAAACAAAACTCAAGTATCCACAAGACATCACACTATCACTATCATTCTCAGTTCAACCCTGCAGGTAATTTAGAGACAATGGAAGGTGGATACAAGTTCCCTCACTCCCAATAGAAAGTAATGCTACAAACCCAATGGGGACCCAATGTCAGGCACAGAAAGGAGGTAGGTAAACTGCATAAAGCTACTCACTTTGGCCCAAACCTTTTTTTTCTTGCCTACCAGTGTTGGCCACACACGTAACTGACAACTATATGGAAGTTGGATTGAGAGCAAAGTGAGAAGGGATAAAACTGGAAATAAGAAACATTATTAGAATGTTATCGAGGTAGGAACACAGCAGAAACTCTTGGTAGCCAACCCAGCAACTCTTCCTCCCACAGACCCCTCATAAAACCTATATTTGGTACAATATTAGCGAATAAAGAGCAAGCTCTGGATTATGCCGCTTGGTTATAAATCCTGGTAGCTGTGTCATCTTGTCCAAAACCCTTAAACTTTCTAAGATTTAGTTTTCACTTTTGTAAAATGGAGATAATGCTATCTTCCAAATACAGTTGTTGAGAGGATTAAATGAGGTACTTCCAAGAAAATTATAGTACGTGGCATGCTCAAGTTAAGCTACCATTATTATTATTGTTGTTATTATTATTTGGCTCATGTAGTCACCCTACATCAGCCTCAAAGGAGGGGGGTCCTAGAAGGAAAGTAATGTAACTGGTCTAAACTGATCAGTGTAATTCAATTTCTTTTTTAGTAATTGTTTTAGATAGAGATGTATTATTCAATTCTGGCCAATAAGATGTAAAAGGATATCAGGCCAGGGAATTAAAATGAATTGCAAGGAAAACATTCTTCTGCTAACAGATGTTATTCTTTCTGTCAAGATGCTGAGCCTTCTACAAACATCAGGGGATTGTGCGTGTGAGGCTTGAGGAAAACAGCGAACAGTGGAAAGAAACTTGTCTGTACTGGTGCTAAGTAAAACAATCCTAGAACTTTCCAAATATAAAACGTTTTGTAAATGAGATAAATCTTTTTATTTTATAAACAATTTTGCACTAACCTTTCTGTTACTTGTGACTGTTATAATTAATACAAAATAAGAAGAGCTTGAGCGAAAGCAGATAGAGACAAGGGAAAGGAGGTGGTTTTGAGAACATTAAGGATATAGAATATAAGGGACCCAGGGACCATTTGGATGTTGAGGGCAAGGACAGAGAGAGAGTGCCTGTTGGTGCCACCTTGATGAGTCTTATAGGAGAAAGGGAACTTGCAACGAAAAGGAATGATTGACTTGGGAAATGAAGAAAGGATGATCCTCTAGGGGGACTAATGTGCAGTAACGGTAAGAAGAAAAGCAGTAGAGAACACTTTCCTGCAAATCAGGAGAAAGATTTTCAAAGAAATCAGAACAGAATCAGATGCCACAGAAAACTCAAGTTGGATAAGGACTAAGAAATATTTGTTCTATTTAGCAATGACTTGGCCCCAAATTTCCCTGAAAAGTGCTAAAAGGAGGAGCCATTTTGCAGTGGATGAAGGAGGAAGTTGGGGGTCAAAAGCTGGAGGGTGGGAAATCTGGGTGCAAAGGTTCGAAGAGAGATGGAGTCATATTAATCTTCCTATCTTCAGCACAGCAGTTGGCATATCATCTGTGCACAAGAGATATTTGCTGGAGGGATGAATGGAGAGATGGATGGACAGACAAGGGATATTAAGTCCTCTTGTTGAATTGAGAAGACTTAAGCTTTGTAGGCTGAAAGAGTCAACTTTATATAAGGTAAATCCACTAGTTTTCTATCCCAGGTCTTGTACAAAGGTATATAATAAACTAAAATTTCTCTTCAAAGTTTGTTCTCTTTAAGAAGAAGTTGCAAGATGGAAGCTCCCTGAGCAGAGGTAGACTGCAATTATTGACCCATACAGTGTTTTTAACTTTTCAAATTAATTTGCCAACATTTAAAAATCAAGAGGTTTAACATAAAAGTCTGGATTTCTGGGCTTGCTTGGAAAATCAGAAGTCCTGGCAGAACTGGGCCCACATTCCTACAAACCAGTTTCTCACAAAGGATAGACTTGGCCTTCCAAATGCTCTTCCCATCCTCTCCCGCTCACCACATCACCTTCAGGCACCGAGGTCAAACATCAGCAAGGAGGACAAAAAAAAAAAAATGGAACCTGGATACACTCTGGTTTTTGTTTGTTTGTTTTCATTTTTTGTAATTTTTGTACATGAATTAAAAGGAAAGTAACTATTTCTTTTACTTTACTATCTATCAAAATTGGGAAACCAAAGAAAATCAGGAGGTTATGTGGTTTAAAAAACAAACAAACAAAAAAAAACAGAAGATGGCCTGTTCCTTTGTTAAGTAAAGTTATTTGAAATTTGGAAATAAGACAGAAGGATGCCTGATACACTTTCAAGGTCATATTAAAGCACTGGTTAACATACCCATCCATTACTTAATTTAATTCTCTAAAAGACGATTTAATTGTCTAGGGGATTAATTATTTCTTTAAGGGATTTATCTTTATTTGACTTGCTCTTTGCTATTGATTAGGACCACAATAACATGTTAACGTGCAGATTTTTTGCCCAGCAGAGATAAAAATGCTTTCTGACTCCAAAAGTTATAATTGTATTGCCCTATAAGATATTAACCAGCGTTGTCTCTAACAAAGCAAACTTATTTTATCATGGTTTCCTGACTAACTATGTAAATCTGTGTTCCTTAAGGGGTGTTTGAACCGACTTCACTACTCTGCTGGCTCCCTCATTAATGACTTATCTAAACCTTTAACGTGTTTGTTCTATATTTGTATGCAAGTCACCAGTTTAACTTTATGAAAAATTGTAATTTGACATCTTTGAGAAAGACAGAACTTTTCCTAAATATTTCTTGTTACAGAAATTGGGTCTTTCTAGAAATAACACTTTCATTTGTATTAGCTGGTTGGCCTCTATAGACAGCTTTATTTGTGACCTCTATGAAAATGAACACACACACACACACGAAGCTGGGTACCTTTTTTTTTTTTTTTTCTTTGCTGTACATGGGCCTCTCACTGCTGTGGCCTCTCCCGTTGCGGAGCACAGGCTCCGGACGTGCAGGCTCAGTGGCCGTGGCTCACAGGCCCAGCCACTCCGCGGCATGTGGGATCTTCCCGGACCGGGGCACGAACCCGTGTCCCCTGCATCGGCAGGCGGACTCTCAACCACTGTGCCACCAGGGAAGCCCCTGGGTACCTTTTTAAGCAGTTATTTCTACTTAATCTCGGTGTGAATGAAGGCCATAGGGATTTTGCAAGGAAATTTGCTACTTGTAAAAAGGCCTAAGGCAGAAGAAATTTCAAATAAAAGTTATGCTAGCCAAGACATGGAAACAACCTAAGTGTCCATCGACAAATAAATGGATAAAGAAGATGTGGCATTATATAATAAATAAATAAATAAATAAATATAGTGGAATATATATATATTATATATATATAATATATACATATAATGGAATATTACTCATCCACAAAAAAGAATGAAATAATGCCATTTGCAGCAAAAAGGATGGACCTAGAGATTATCATACTAAGTGAAGTCAGACAGAGAAAGACAAATATCATACAATATCACTTCTATGTGGAATCTAAAAAATAAATAAAGAATACAAATGAACTTATTTACAAAACAGAAAGAGACCCACAGACATAGAAAATAAATTTATCGTTACCAAAGGGGAAAAGAGGGGGGGGCATAAATTAGGAGTTTGGGATTAACAGATATACACTACTATATATAAAATAGAAAATCAACAAGGACCTGCTATATAGCACAGGGAACTATACTCAATATCTTATAATAACCTATAAGGGAAAAGAATCTGAAAAAGAATATATATACATATATATATATTCAATATATATATAAAACTGAATCATTGTGCCGTACACCTGAAACTAACATGATGTTATAAATAAACTATACTTCAACTAAAAAAAAGAAAAAAAAATGTTATGCTGGCTATTGCCCAGTTCACAGTTCTGTCCACAAGGCACCCTGCTCCACACTCTGTTGGACTGAACACAGTACATGTGTTATCATTACAATTTAGTGTTCAGACAAGGATGCCTCAAGCTGGACTCTGCCCCAGGTGCAGAAATGAAAGAAGCCATTTCTGTAGTTTCTCTGTAGTCAGGTAAAACCACATTAAAAAGAAACTATACATAAATAATAGAGGATTCACCACAGTTGTCAACTGCTGAGCAATTCTGGCTTAGAGATCTCAGCATGAATGCCAATATTTAAGTGATGATTTGGGAATCCACTGCCACCGTAAACAAAGAGTCACACTCCTGTTTAAAAATAAGGTAGTGGCAAGGAAACTATGTGTAGTATCCTTACTGTATGGAATCCCAGGAAGCTATTTTACAAATGCAGATCCAGTAAAGCCACATCAATGCCAGTATCTGACTTCATAATAAACAGCAGTGTGATTTATGACCCTCTTGTGCTAGTTACTCTCTTTGTACCTCTAATCCTCAGGATGCATTCTTTGCCTTTGTGCCCCTGGAAGCTGCCCCCGTCAGACAGCATCACCCAGATTCCCATGTCTGCTGGCCAATGGAAACACCAGCAGGAAGTTGAAAGGAAAAGGGGGTTAAGGATATTTCATTCTGGCTTCCTCTCTACTTTGATAGACCTACCCATGGTTGAGTTTCTTAACTGAAACCAGCTTTTATCTGCTAGCCCTCTTTCACTGCCCCAGCTTCACCTCCCCTTCAGCTCCAGTAGTTATGGGCCCCTAATTTGCGAGTGTCTGGGTCTCTTCATATCACATGTTGGTATCTCCGATTCTGTTGTCACCACTGTATGCAGCTCCTTCAGTAAATCCTCTTCATTTTGACAGAGCTGAAGGCAGATCATACAGTATTAGATGTGATAGAAAAAGTCCGCTTAATGTATTAATTTATAAACTCAATCATAGGAGCCTTCAAGTTGCAAACTTTCAAAGATGCGAACATGTGTTCACGTGTCCAATCACGTAAGTTAGTTCACCTGTCAGGTGTACATTGTCGTGTGTGCATCTTCTATAAGTGTTTGTGCTTTTGTGTACTTTACTGTACAGTACTGTATAGAGTATAGTAGTAGAGTACCTTTATTTCAAGCTAGACCTGCATGAGTACGACTCCAATGAACTCCTTGCTGTGCAACACGAGGAGCTTACTAACGAAGACCTGATGGAGTTGGAGGCCCAGAGAAAGGACGAAGAGTGACAAGAGGAAGAAGAAGTAACTGAAGAAGCAAAGGGAGTCACGACACAGGAAATGGCACGGGGGTTTTCTTTATTTGAGGGGGCCCTGTTAGTTTTTGAGGCACAGGACCTGAATGTAGAACGGTACACGAAGGTTGCAGCAGCTGTTCAGAATGCAATCCAGTGCTACCGTGTCATCTATGATGAGAAGAGAAGAGCTACTACCCAGACATCACTGGATTGTTTTTTCAAGAAGGTAGATAGAATTGAATCCAGCAAGGAACCAGAACCTGTGCCATCAGCGTCAGGTATGGGTGACACTGCAGCTTGCCCTCCATCTCCTATTGCTGAGGATCCTTCAGCACTACCATCTCCCACCTCTTCTCCCTCCTCCAGTCAGTAATTCTCCTTGCCTGTTCACTCGATGTCAGCCCCTGTGTGCCAGTTGTTGTACTATACTGCTGTACTTTTCAAGGTACTGTGCTATAAGATTAAAAATGTTTTCTTTATATTTTTCATTTGTTTCATATGTATTGTGTGAAAAGTATTATAAACCTATTACAGTACAGTATTATATAGCCAACTGTGTTAGTTGGGTACCTAGGGTAACTTTGTTGGACTTACGAACAGATTGGACTTATGAACATGCTTTGGAATGGAACTCGTTCATATGTAGGGTACTTACTGTAATATTATAAGCTAAACTAGAAATAATCTGATGATTTAGAAAACAATAACAACAACAAACAAAGCACCATATGGGTTCAGCTAGTTATTTGACATATTAGTTACCTGTACACAATTGAATAGGTCCTATTTTCATCATTATTGATATAATTTGTGTTTTGAATTTTATTCTGCCAGCAACAGCTCTTATATGAAATGTTACTGATCTCCACTTATACTTTAAGATATCCAAATTGGAATAATAACTTTATGTCATCTTGCTTGCATTGAAAGGGCATTTACAATCCTTGAGCTGATGAGAGAGCATTTTCTTTACTAAAATCCAGAAACATAAAGGAAGAGGTACTCATTTTATAGAAACAGAAATTGAGGCAGAGAGGGGTTAGGAATCCTCACGGCCATGGGCTGAAACTGCCAGTGCAAAATTAAAGCTAGAATCTAGTGGTCCCATGTCTATTCACCTTCCCCCATTGCTGGCCATGGTCTAAATGTGATTATTTTGTCTGTGTTCAGTCTCCTAAATGGCCAAGAAATAGCAATGATGGAGTAGTGGACAGAGTGAGAGATTATTTCTTCAAACTTTATTTACATTTTTTGTACCCTGGATTTATTTAGATGATATGATACAATGGGTGATGCAGCTTATAAATGAGCAATTCTGTTCAGAAGTGTTTTTATTCTCACTTACTTGAGAAAATGACAGTTGTCCATATCAAATGAAACTTTATTTTAAATGTTGATGGCTGTTTGGAGGAGTCCAAGCCCTTTCTCCAAACTCTGCACTCTTGCGCCCATCACCAGGACACCTGTCGGCATCACCGCTGAGCAGAGACCCTTCCCCTCTCTCCTCAGTGTCATTGGAAAGTTTTAAGTTTCTTTTTCTACCCTAGGACACTTTAAGGGCCATGAAAATCATGACAAGTCAGCAATGGACTAATAGTGCTTCGGGAGAAAATACACATATTATCAGATTTTCATACAAATCTAAGTTCTCCCAAAATAAAATTACCCCAAAATTAGTAATTTGCATTGCGTTTTTTAAAATTTTATTTTATTTTTTTATTTTTTTGTGGTACGTGGGCCTCTCACTGTCATGGCCTCTCCCGTTGCGGAGCACAGGGTCCGGACGCGCAGGCTCAGTGGCCATGGCTCACAGACCCTGCTGCTCCGTGGCATGTGGGATCTTCCCGAACCGGGGCACGAACCCTTGTCCCCTGCATCGGCAGGCGGACTCTCAACCACTGCGCCACCAGGGAAGCCCTTGCATTGGGTTTTAAGAGGAATAAAAGGATTGAGACCACATAAAACTTTACATTCTATCTTTTCCCTTTTTTTTTAAGTGGAAGGACATTGACCCCAAGTTACACGAAACCAATTATTTCTAACATTTGGAAAGGAAACATGGGCTATTTTGGCAACTCCATTTGCTACCAGATGAAATCTCAGAGGATGTGGAGCAGTAACCTACAATTCGAGCTACCATTTTCCAAGTGTCAAGGCCAAACCCACAAAGACTCACTGTTTTCTGGGTCCAGCACCTGTTCTGTAGGTAGCGGGAACCAAACCTCGGAAGAGTGAAGTGTTAAATTTTCCCTTCACCTGGGAAAACCAGAGCCCTACCTGCCCAAAAAGAGCCATTTGAAAGTCCATGGATTCTCAAAGTGAAAAGTATCATGAAAGGTGAGAGGGTAGTATAGCATGTTTTACTAATAGTTACTTTATTCATTACAAAGCCAGTCTGTTTCTAAGCATTTGTATACCTTAAAGCTTTGTTCTGATTTTTACACTACTCACTTTATTATACAGTATACATTCTTCCATTTTTAAAGAATTAATAATTATCAAATTGTATTACTCTATTCTTATTATAAATCATCCATAAGGCCAACCCTCACTCATTCACCCAATATTTAGAGTGCCTACTCTCTGTCGTATGACAGACACTATTCAAAGCACAGGAGATGCATCACCAGATTTAGATAGAATAAACATAACCTGCCTTTAACAGAATTTATATTCTGGAAAGGGGAGTTATTCACCCCCCCACACACACACCACTCCATAAATATATGTGTGTGTTTAACTATATATATATATATATATATATATATATATATATATATATAGTTAAACACACACACACACACATATATATATATATATATATATATAGCATAATATAATTTCATAGTGTTCAATTAAGTGGAAAGTACTAAGAATAAGCTAAAGTAGAAGACACTAAGAGTGACTGGATGTGGAGAGAAGAAGCAGGTGCAATCCTAAATAGGAGGATAGACCTCCTCAACAAAGTTTTAGTCAATTCAGGCTGTTATAACAAAAACATCGCACATGGCTTAAAAAACAAAGCTATATTTCTCACGGTTCTGGAGGCTGGAAAGTCCAAGATCAAGGAGCAGAGACCCAGTGTCTGGCTGTGTCCTCACATGGCCAAGAAGGAGATCATCTCTCTTCTCACAAGGGCGTTGACCCCATTCGTGGATGTTCCACCCTCATGACTCAATGACCGCAAAAGACCCAGACTCCAAATATCATCAAATTAGGGGTTTAGGCTTCAATGTAAATTTGGGGGGACATGCATATTCAGTCCATAGCAAAGGGGTATTTGAGTCAAGCTTGCAGGAGGTGAGGGGTTGCATAGAGCAGCTACACACAGGGAGAGGGTTCAGGCAGTGGGACCTGCTGTTACAAAGATGTCAAGTTGAGAGCTGGAGGAGTAACTAGCATGCTGGTGTAACTGGGGAGCAAGGGTGAGTGAAGGGGGACAGTAGGGATTGGAATGGGGGAGGGGTGAGAGGTGGCAGGTTATGAAGCTATTTGTAGACCACTGCAAAGAACACTGCAACTAGAAGACAACTGCAAACATTCTGGTATTTTTCCTCCTGACTTTTTTCTACGTTTGCACATCTAAGAACAATTTATAATGGTTTGATAAAACATTAAACATATTAGAGATACTCTTGAAACAGGAGGGAAAGGGGCAGGGCACAACCTTTAAAAGAATGACAGAACCATAGGACATGACAAAAACTGGTTAAAACCAACTAGGTTCAAGATGGCAGAAGATATGACTTCCAGTAGACTTTGAGCCTCATTATACGCTCACTGCAATACATTAGCATCTAAATAACATACCCACAGGAGCCATGACAGCTCTGAGGCCAACCATAAAAGGCCAAGAAGTGGGCAGTGGCCCAGTTCCTGGAAATCTCCGCCCCTTCCCCCATATAATTGGAATAATCCTCCTACTCATTAGCCTATGAAATTATCCAGCCCATAAAAACTAACCACGCCATATTTCAAGGCACTCTCTCACCTTCTCAGGTAGTCCACACTCTGTCTGTGGAGTGTGTTTCTCTCTAAATAAATCCACTTCTTACTTATCACTTCATCCTGAATTATTTGCAACAAAGCAAGAACCTTAAATTCACCAGGAACGCTCTGTCCTATCAATTAATGATACTTTAAAATTACTTCCCCATGATATGAAAATCATTCTCTATCAACACATTTAAGGACTGTACAGTATTCTATGTATCCTTCCAATGGATGGGCTTAAGAAAACAGATTTTGCTCCTGGCATGTTCCTGGAATAATGATACAATGAGTTCATACATAATGTCCAAACACTCCCTAGTTATGTTTGTTTCATGCTTTGAGGAAACCAGGAAAAAAACTGAAAAATTAAAAAAACTTTACTTGGGCATTATTGATCTTTTCAATGTGGGTCTTCTACTTTTCCAGGAAACAAACAAAAAAAGAGGGCCCCCTGGGGGAATAACTCAATGTGCAATCCTTGAGCTAGATCTGGGGCCACCAGTTCTGCCCCTGTGAATCAAGTATTTCAATGCATTTCTTGGGTGAAAACTGAAATCCTTCATGTTATTATCTTAGTAAAGAACACAGAACTAAAGCAATTTAATAAAGGTAACCCTTGCTCTTCTGGCTTGTGTATCACAACCAGAAAAAAAAATGTCCCAAGAGGCAATGTTATTGTACGGTGACAGCTATCAAAATTCATGCACATTTACCTACAAGGATGTATTCAGCCTTTCACAGCTGTGGATGGAACCTTAAAAACTCAAACCTAAATCTTGGACAAATTCCTTAAACTCAATATTGTCCTGTGAACAATAAGGGAATGGCATTCACTAACTTGGCTGACACCATCGGGCCCTGATCTATGATACATCCAGAAATAGCAAACATTGTTCCAAGAAACCTTGATTTTTTCCAAAGAAAAGAGAAAGAAAGAAAGGAAGATAGAAAGGAAGGAAGGAAAGTGTCATTTATATGGATATTTGAGAGGAAAGAGTTGTAAAAGCTTTGTTTTACTTTTAAATAACATGTATAGATGTGTATTCTGACATAAGAACAGCTGGCAAATTTAACATGATAATGTAAACATCTGTTCCTCTTTGTATGTCAAAATTAGCACATCAGATGGTAGTTTAAAAGTTCAGATTGGTCTTAAAATAGTGCTCTGAAGTAAAGGACAAAATCAGGAAGAGAGAATGAAGGAAAGGGGCAAATAAATCCTTGAACTGTGCCCCCAACACTCTTTAATGCTGTATCCCATTCTTTTGCCAATCATCTTAAATTCAGTTGCATTTTAATAGCTGCTTTAACGTAATGGGAAATTTCCTTTCGATTCTCTTTCCCCAGGGCGGTGCAAAATTGATATAGGGCAGACGTTGTTTGACATGCAATTCTCCAGCCCCTTCTGAAATTCTGCTGAACTTTCTCTTTACAGCAAATAAAGCAGGTAAACTCAATGGCCATGGAATTGGCACTATTAAATTCAGGGACATAAAATAAGGCACTAGAGGAGATAACTTCCCTCTCACAAAGACCTTTAAAAAAAAAGTGCACCTCCCTAAGCTATTACCTTAGCAGTTGGAGTACAAGCAAATTTGAGGGTGGCAATAATTGTTCTTTTCACCTGAGAAGTCCACCACCAGCAAAAGAGAAGGCATTGCTAATAGGCCCACAGAAGGGTGTCATTATTCTGAATCTGATATGATCTGAAGGACACACGTGTTCATGCTAAATGTAGTTCTTATGACAACTGATTGGACCCCTTCAATTCAGATCTACGAATCTGAAATCCTCATCTAAATAGCCTCATTTGGAGGAGAACAATTTGGTTTTGTTGTTGTTGCTTTCCTTTTTCCCTTAGTGTTTAATGGATTAATGCCTTTGTGGGTGGTGAGAAAAAGGAGTATTAAAATTTAGGAAGGAGGAAGCAGAAGCTTGAGTCTGGCACCTCAGACCACATGCCATCCTGACATGCTAGGAATACACAACAGGTCCTAGTGAGATTTGAACTATCAACCCTACCATGTGATCCAGCAATTCCGCTCCTGGGCATATATCCAGAAAAAACAAACACACTAATTTGAAAAGATACATGCACCCCAATGTTCATAGCAGCACTATTTACAATAGCCAAGACATGGAAACAACCTAAATGTCCATCAACTAAAGATTGGATTAAGAAGATGTGGCATACATATGGTTTATCACCAAGTGTTTGAAGAAGCAATGAGACATCAGAAGAGAGGATCTGGTGAGTGAGCCAAGGAGGCTGGGTGGCTGGCATATCTGGCACAGCCTGTGGGATCTGAGGAATCCCATTCACAGACAGCCTGCTACTTGACTCTGTTGAGTGAAGTGATTCTGAAGATGACTGAACCCACCTTTGAATGTCCAGAAGCTCTCTGTCTCTCCAGCCAGGCTTCTGGTGGGTGGGAAAGGAAGGCAGCATGTGGCCTGGAAAGAGCCTGCCAATGTTGTTTCTACTATTTTAATTTAATATTTTATTGAAGTATAGTTCATTTACAATGTTGTGTTAATTTCTGCTGTACAGCAAAGAGATTCAGTTACACATACACACACACACACACACACACACACACACACACACACACACACACACATACACACGTATATTCTTTTTCATATGCTTTTCCATCAAGGTTTATCACGGGATATTGAATAGAGTTCCCTGTGCTAAACAGTAGGACCTTGTCATTTATCCATCCTATATATACTCGTTTGCATCTGCTAATCCCAAACTCCCAATCCATCCCTCCCCCACCCCCCTTCTCCTTGGCAACCACAAATCTGTTCTCTATGTCTGTGAGTCTGTTTCTGTTTCTTAGATAAGTTCATTTGTGTTGTATTTTAGATTCCACGTATAAGGGATGTCATATGGTATTTGTCTCTCTCTTTCTGACTTACTTCACTTAACATGAGAATCTCTAGGTCTATCCATGGTGCTTCAAATGTTGCTTCTGTTACTAATCTGACCTCCTCTGTAGGTCGGCACTACAGCCAAATCACATTAGAATGGAAGAGAATATATTGGTGTCAAGATGGTTTATTGAGATACCAAATTATATTTATCTTTCCCTCGCTGTTCTAAGCTGATGACAATGCCTCCATGCTCCCAGTCTGAGGAGTGATGGCATCACAGGGAAGAAAGCACAAGCTGCTTAAAACAACTTCCTTACTGGTTTTTCTCCAATATTGCAACTCATAGCCATGAGGGACTATCTAAATTTCAATGTAAATTAATTAAAATGAAATATTCAGTCCGTCTTTGGCACTAACCATATTTTAAGGAATCAATAGCCACATGTAGCTGATGGCTACAATGTTGGACACGGCAGGATAGAACATTTCCACCATTGCAGAATGGTCCACTGGTAACACTGGGAGGGCAGACACAGAAACAACAGGAGAGAGGAGATGTCCATCCATAGGAAAAGGTGGGTGTCTCATACTGGCTGAATGATGGCTTGGGGAACAGGACATCCTCAGAGGGAAAGGCCCCTGATGGAGTGAGGATGGCCAGACCCTGAGCCTCAGCACTTCCAGAGGTCACTCCCAGATGAAGGACTCACTGTTGAGGATGTGCAGGCCTTACGCCAGGTTTCTGGAAGGATATGGCTTTTCTTTCTTCTCCTTCTTCTTCTCCTCCTCCTTCTTCTTTTAATTAGGGGAGGGCTTTGTCTTTTTTTTTAATTGAAAGAAGGTTTTTCAGATCTATCCATCAAATTACTCATTAACTTTGCTCACTTAAGCCTCACTGAAGTTGCCAGAAAAAAAAAGTCAGTATTGAATAAATGGAGAGATAACATTGGATTCAAAATCAGGGCATCCAGCCTACAAAATACCTGACCAGTATTTCTCAGAACCGTCAAGGTCATCAAAACCAAGGAACGTCTGAGAAACTGTCACAGATAAGAGGAACCTTAAGGAAACATGACAAGTAAATGTAACATGGGATTCTGGATGGGACCCTGAAGCAAAAGACATTAGGTAGAAACTAAGGAAATCTAAATAAACTATGGACTTTTGTTAATGACAATGTATCAATATGGGTTCATACCAAATGTAGCATGCTAATATAGGATATTAATAATAGGGGAAACTGAATACAGGGTATATGGGAACTCCCCATTTTAATCTTCTTAATGTTTTTTTCTGAAAATCTAAAACTATGCTAACAAATAAAGACTATTAAAAAATCATGTATTCATAATTGCCCAAACTTGGAAGCAACTAAGATGTCCTTCATTAGGTGAATGGGTAAACAAACTGTGATACATCCATAAAAGTAGAATACTATTCAGCACTGAAAAGAAATGTCCTACCAAGTCATGAAAAGACATGGTGGAAACTTAAGTGCATATTACCAAATAAAAGAGGTCAATCTGAAAACGCTACATACTGTATGATTCCTGAATGTGTGGGGCAGGAGGTATTAAGGAAATATTTGTACTTTCCTCTCAGTTTTGCTATAAACCTAAAGCTGTTTCAGAAAAAATACTCTTAAAAAAAAAACAAGGCATCTGAGTTGAATAAGCACACCCACTACTGAGTAGATGCATGGCTCTGAGGCTTAGATTCTTCAACCCTCCTGAGATGTGATTTGCTCATGCAAAGACATAGTTGAAAGGAACAAAATTTACTTTCTCACAAAGTTCTAAAATTTCATGAATTTAAATAGAGGAAGGAAAGACTCAATTCATAAATGATGAACTTAGCTATATCAAGAACAAAATCTTACTTTTTTAGAACCAAGTCTTAATTTGTAAATTAAAAGAAAAATGTGTGTGTGTGTGTGTGTGTGTGTGTGTGTGTATGTTTGTGTTTAAAGATGTGATGCTGTCAGGGATCTGAGTAGGTCTGAGCATTGAAGAATGTCACTTCTTGACTCTCATTTACGATGCTTCAAATGTCGAATGTACTGACCACAGGTCTACCTGAGCCATGGATGTCTTCCTGAGTTCATTGATTTAGGGATCAAGGAAATATTTTAGAGAATTTTTTAATGAACTCAAATTCCCTGTCCCTTTCAAGAACAACCAACTCAATGACTTAGACCAGGATAGAGTACCTCGAGAGGTTAGGCAGAGTTAACAAATGCCAGGGAGAAATTAGCTTTTTTAATGGCCATTTAAAGACGACTTTTCACTGAGAGGCAGGAGGAAAAAAAAGGTAAGTGAATTTAAGATGAGATTGGAATTTAAAAGAATTATGTCTCTAGGACAGAAAAGATTCCAAACCTGTTTATTTAATTTGAATCGAAATTCTAAGAAAGTGCAAGACAAAGAGGTGAGAACAGGGGTATTAATCCATAATTTCCTGCTTCTTGGACTCATCTGGAATCCTTATCTGGGGGCGAAAAAAGCAAAGAGCTTATCAAATCCTTCTCTTCAAACCAGAACCTCAATAGCAAATGCTCCTAAATATACCAAACTTTCTACTGATAACTTTTCTTCCCTTTTAATAGGAATCTTTCTGACCATTTTTCTCTGGACCATCTGAACAGGCCCTAGTGATAGCAAGACATGTATGCACCATCTGGTGGGATGCTAAGTATTTTTGTTCTATCCAAATCTTTAGGATAAAAGAATGGAGGTTCTAGAGTTCCCCCCTGCCCCAAATTCACATTGTGGCTTTGCTTCTTTATTTTTTAATTTTTATTTTATATTGGAGTATAGTTGATTTACAATGCTGTGTTAGTTTCAGGTATACAGCAAAATGATTCAGTTTATATATATATATATATATATATATATATATATATAATTTGTATCATTAAACAAATGATAAATTTGTATCATTATTTTATGTTCCATATATAAGTGATATCTGATATTTGTCTTTGTCTAACTGACTTCATTCGGTATGATAATGTCTAGGTCCACCCATGTTGCTGCAAATGGCATTGTTTCATTCTTCTTTACGTCTGGGTAATATTCCATTGCATATATGTATATGTGTATATATATATACAAATATATATACACACACATACAGCATCTTCATTCATTCATGTGTCGATGGACATTTGGCTTTACTTATTAACAGATAAGTGATTTTGAGCTAATTACTTAACTTCATCCTCAGTTTCATCATTTTAAAAATGGGAGCAATCCTTTTACCTAGGAAATTTGCTTTAACAATGAAAAGCAGAAACCTATACTATACAAAGAACCTACAACAGTACCAGCACTCTTCACTCCCCTGGAATGCTCACCCAGAAAACAACTGAAGGTAAAAGCTTCTCTCCATCTGCTCTGCAAGGACAGCCTTGAGATCAAAACATTATCATGCATAGTGTGTTAGGCCAAACTCCCTCTATCTGGACCTAATGTGGATTTCTCGTTCCTAGGTTGAGCAGCCTCATTCTGAGTAACACATCATTTCTTTCCATATGCTTTATATCCTACTTGGTTTGGGAGAAGTTTAATCTCTTTGAGATGATTGGAAAATGTCTGATAATTCATGTGCGTATTTTAAAGTCTAACTCACAACTGAGATTGTATTTTCCCTTATCCAAATTCTTCAGGTACACCCAGAGGGGTTCTGCAGTCAGCTTGTCCTGGCTCAAGAGAGCAGACTGCTAACAGCTCAGAAATTTTGTGAGATGGTTGTGAAATATAATCAACACTAAAAACTAAATTATATAAACTTACAATGAATTAATCATACAAAAAATAAAACGAATACTCAAAACTACTGATTTGTCAATTATTTTACTGCATTTCACAACTATCTGTGTTCTTGAGGTTATTCTGTCTATTGTAAGTGTGTGACATGAATACCATAGGTCTTATACCAACTCCACCTTCAGTGGTGTCACGTTGAGAGCATACAATCAGCCATAGTGAGTGTATTCACACCACAGTGATTGACAGCACCACACATCAGGGCTTGGTTTATTGTTTCACTGACTGTCTAAATTTTAGAAAGTATTGGAGAGAGAAAACTCTAATTCGAAAAGGTACATGCACCCCAATGTTCATAGCAGCACTGTTTAAAATAGCCAGGACATGGAAGCAACCCAAGTGTCCATCAACAGATGAATGGATAAAGAAGATGTGGTATATATATATATATATATATATATACACATATATATATACATATATATATATATATACACACACAATAGAATATTACTCAGCCTTAGAAAAGAATGAAATAATGCCATTTGCTGCAACATGGAAGGACCTAGAGATTATCTAATACTAAGTGAAGTAAGTCAGAAAGAGAAAGACAAATATCGTATGATTTCACTTATATGTGGAATCAAAAGAAAAGATATAAATTAACTTACTTACAAAACAGATATAAACTCACAGACACAGAAAACAAACTTATGGCTACAAAAGAAGCAGGGGGGTAGGGATAAATTTGGAGTTTGGGATTAACAGATACATACTATTATTTATATATAAAATAGATAATCAACAAGAACCTACTGTATAGCACAGGGAATTATACTCAATACTTTGTAATAAGTTATAAGGGAAAAGAATCTGAAAAAGAATATATATATATATACATATACGTATACATATATATATGTGTGTATATATATATATATATATATATATAAATAATATATATCAGAATCACTGTGCTGTTCACCTGAAACTAACACAACATTGTAAATCAACTATACTTCAATAAAAGATTAAATTAAATTTTAAAAATCTTAGCCAAAAGAAATTATTGGAGAAAATGCAATCATACAGATTAAAGTTTAAAGTATGTCATACTGTATCTATTACATGTAAATAACATAAAAATTGATGAAATATTCTACTATTTGAAAACTATTCTCTGATTCATCAAAAAACTTGCTCCCATCATTGACAAACAAGTGAAGTTTCAACATCTGTCTTCATTGTTTCACTTTCAGCTTCGTCATTAACATGAATGAAAATATCAACCAATATTCATGTTGAGCTACACTTTTATATGTTGACTATGACCAGCCAAATTTGGCAAAAATCAACAAGGACA
Organism: Stenella coeruleoalba; assembly: GCF_951394435.1. Taxonomy (NCBI): domain Eukaryota; kingdom Metazoa; phylum Chordata; class Mammalia; order Artiodactyla; family Delphinidae; genus Stenella; species Stenella coeruleoalba. Next base: position 9,225,163 of record NC_137151.1, read on the forward strand.
TTCTGTGATATGTAAGGGTAATATATATTTTTACTTTTACGTATAAAGTGCATGCTATGCATCCTTTATATAAATAAATTTAAAATAAGCTTACATACACATACACACACACACACACACACACACACAGACACTTTTGGAGAGCTTGCTGTTAAGCATTTACCATGGACATGAAAACAATTGTCTCTGTATGTTATTTCCATACATTACAGTGAATGATACATATCTTTTCATTTATTAAGGTCTGTACCGATATTTCTGCCAAATCATACAACTACAGGATCATTTCAAACTGTGTTCAAGTGCTTGGGATTTTACTACAGAAAAGAGCTTGGGTTTTGATATTGGACTGTATGCAGGTGAGCATAGTGATTTGCCAGGAATATGTGCATTCCAGAGACAGCCTGCTGGGCTTTCAATCCCAGCCCCACCATTTACAAACAGGCAAATTATTCATCCACTCCATGACACATTAAAAAATAAACAAAAACTTCTGGAACTTAAAAACAAAACAATTAGTTTTCCTAAATTACAATGCTGAGTCTATTTATTTGCTAGGCCAGGGAACACTCATTTGTGAAGAAATTCATTAAATAGTTCACTGAGGAGGAGAAGTGGTTTTTTTTTTTTTTAGGCTAGAAAGGGGAGGTTGTGGAGTTTGTGCCAACTCAGTAATGAAATCCAGCGCCTGAAGGAAGGGAATGAGCCCCTAAGTCTGTACACAGTGGGTTATAAGAAATCCCATTTGTTCTTGGTTCAGACAAGTCTCTTCAGCAAGGTCCAGTATTGATCATTCAAAGTCCATTGTCTCTTATCAGCTTCAGCTGGTTAGAACCAGTTGTGAGGAAACACAACAGTCAAGTTTCTTGTGTTTGTTGTCTTATGTTTTTATGTTTTGTTTGCCATATAACATCATTTAAAAAGATAATATTACCCATCTTTGCAACACTACTTACAATAGCCAGGACATGGAAGCAAACTAGATGTCCATTGACAGATGAATGGATAAAGAAGACAGTGGACTATTACTCAGCCATAAAAAGGGAATGAAATTGGGTCATTTGAAGAGACGTGGATGGACCTAGAGACTGTCATACAGAGTGAAGTAAGCCGAACAGAAAGACAAATATCGTATATTAATGCATGTATATGCAATCTAGAAAAATGTTACCCATGAACCTATTTTGCAGGGCTGGAATACAGACACAGAGAACAGACGTGTGGACATGGAGGGGGGAGGGGGGATGAATTGGGAGGTTAGGATTGACATATATACACTACCATGTGTAAAACAGATAGCTAGTGGGAACCTGCTGTATAGCACAGGGAGTTCACCTCGGTGTTCTGTGATGACCTAGATGGGTGGGATGGGGGGGGGAGGGACGTCCAAGAGGGGGGGGATATATGTATACATATAGCTGATTCACTTCATTGTGCAGCAGAAACTAACACACATTGTAAAGCAACAATACCCCAATTTAAAAAAATGATATACTACCCAGAGGAGAAAAGTATAATTCAGAAAAGATATGTGTACCCCAATGTTCATAGCAGGACTATTTACAATAGCCAAGACATGGAATCAACCTAAATGTCCATCAACAGGTGAATGGATAAAGAAGATGTGGTCTATAGACAATGAAATATTACTCAGCCATAAAAAAATGAAATAACACCATTTGCAGCAATATGGTTGGACTTAGAGATTATCATACTAAGTGAAGTAATCCAAACAGAGAAAGACAAATAACATACGATATCACTTCAATGTGGAATCTAAAAAATGATACAGATGAACTTATTTACAGAACAGAAATAGACTCACAGCCATAGGAAACACACTTCTGGTTACCAAAGGGGAAAGGTGGGGGAGGGATAAATTAGGAATTTGGGAGTAACATATACACACTACTATATTTAAGATAGATAACCAACAAGGACCTACTATAAAGACCTACAGGGAACTATACTCAATATCCTGTAATCTATAAAGGAAAAGAATCTGAAAAAGAATATATATATATTATATAAATTATAATATATATAATACATATTATATATATACACATATACATATATATGTATCACTGAAACACTTAGCTGTACAACTGAAACTAACACAACATTGTAAACCAACTATACTTCAATATAAAAAATAAAATAAAAAGATATATTAGATTCAAATGTTTAAAAATATCTAGAATAGAAAAATAGTTTCACTCTATTGAAAACAGATTGGCCTAAGCCACTGATGTGACAGGAAGACCATGATTCTCAGTACAGCCCACTATGGCATATGTATGTCACATTACAGACTCCACAGAAATATCAGGAATAAAGTTACTAATGTACGTGAAATGCTTAGAACCGGGCCCATGGTCTACCTTTGGTGGGTGTCAGTTGTTTACATTCTTATTTCAGAAAATGCTGAATAAAATCTAGCCTAGTCCTACAACCCAGTAGACCTGACAGTTAACACCTTGGATTCCTCATATGAAAGAGGGTTCCATCACTTATGATATTCATCTTTGTGATTTCAGAGCTTGGCACAGTGTCTTGGACACATTATGTTCTCAGCAAATGGTTGTCACTGTTAAATTATTCTAGGGAGGCACTGATATTCCTGGGATTTTTATTTTGAACATGGACTGAGATCATCTCCAAGCACAGTAAAAAATACATTTTCATTATTTAAAAAAAAGCAAAGATGAATTTATTAAGTGACAACGGTATATTCATTTGTATCCATATTTTATAGAAAGTGATGCACAGAAAGGCTCCTTATCCAGGTCCAACAAACAAGTAAATGGTGCAACCAAGATTTGAACCTGTAACCCTGGAACTCCAAAACACACGTTCTGGCCACTATGGCATAGTGCCTTCTTTAAATACTCTAGAATTTGTCCGTTAAGAATTTCAGAATTCATGAGAAAAGACTTATGTGTCATTGGAAAAAAAATCGTCTAGCTGATTTCAAAAGAAGTGATGAATGTCCCCTTTGGGGAATCATAAGGGAGGGCTGAAAGTGAATAAAAGAAGCTAAACACATAAGAAATAAATTCACCAGCCAGGACATTCCCCAGAGACCATGGCAGCTGACTCCCTGGGTTTCTGAACAGTTCATTTTGGATTCCGTTTGATAACATCAGAAGATAATACCTTAAGCAATTTTAATCCCATTACCTGCACATAATTGGGGAATATTTTTTTACTTAATTTCTCTTACACTATGTTAATATTTTCTTTTCCCACATTAGCAGAAAAGGGAAAAAGGAAAGGACCTAGAACAAAAAAAGTATTGATTTTTCTTTGTACCAACCTTCATGTACTGGACTCTCATTAACACTTAAACAACAAGGTCTTAACTTTAACTCTTATCAGCTGTGACATCTTTCTTGTTTAAATTTATTTTATTGAAGTATAGTTAATGTACAATGCTGTGTTAATTTCTGCTGTACAGCAAAGTGATTCAGTTATACATATATTTATATTCTTTTTCACATTCTTTTCCATTATGGTTTATCACAGGATATTGAATATAGTTCCTTGTGCTATACAGTAAGATCTTGTTGTGGATCCATTCTCTATATAATAGTTTGCATCTTCTAATCCCAAACTCCCAATCCATCCCTCTCCCACCCTCCTCACCCTCAGCAAACACAAGTCTGTTCTCTATGTCTGTGAGTCTGTTTTGTAGATAAGTTCATTTGTGCCATATTTTAGATTCCACACATAAGTGATATCATATGGTATTTGTCTTTCTCTGACTTACTTCACTTCATATGATAATCTCTAGGTCCAGCCATATTGCTGCAAAAGGTATTATTTTATTCTTTTTTATGGCTGAGTAGTATTCCATCGTGTGTGTGTGTGTGTGTGTGTGTGTGTGTGTGTTTATACCACACCTTCTGTATCCATCATCTGTCAATGGACATTTAGGTTGCTTCCATGTCTTGGCTATTGTGAATAGTGCTGCTATGAACATAGGGGTGCACATATCTTTTTGAATTATAGTTTCGTATGACATCTTTCTTTGCCCCTTAGGGTTCATCTGATCTCTGAGAGCATTCATTTCAGTAAGCTATTACTACTCTGTAAACTCTGCCAAACTTAGTGCCTTCAAAGGTGGATTCCCACATTTCCTTAAAGGGCCTGATAATACATATTTCAGATTTTGAAAGCCATATGGTCTCGATCATAACTACTCTGCCCTGGTAGTGCAAAACCATCAATAGACAATATATAAACAAATAAGTATGTCTGTCTTCCAATAAATCTTGATTTACAAAAATAAGCAGAAGGCCGCATGGGTTCTAGTTTGCTGACTCTTTGCTAAAACCAACCATCTATTATTTCTCACAATTTTCTGGGCTTTTCTTCTCTACATGTGATATTGGCTGTGACAACATTAATCAGGGAGCCTGGCTTAGGCTGGAACATCCCCAAAAGCTTCACTCACATGTCTGGCACCTCAACTGGGGTGGCTCGAACAGCTGGGGACTTTCTGATCCACTTTCTTTGTGGGGTCACCTATCTTTCCGTAGTCTAGCTCACACATCTTCACATGGAAGTCAGATAGATCCCAAGAGCATGAATGTAAAAACTGTTAGGGGTCTTCCCTGGTGGTGCAGTGGTTGAGAGCCCACTTGCCAATGCAGGGGACACGGGTTTGTGCCCCGGTCCGGGAAGATCCCACGTGCTGCGGAGCGGCTGGGCCCGTGAGCCATGGCCGCTGAGCCTGCGCGTCCGGAGCCTGTGCTCCACAATGGGAGAGGCCACAACAGTGAGAGGCCCGCATACCGCAAAAAACAAAAAAAACCCAAACTGTTAGGTCTCCTGATGTCTAGAAGGAGAACTGGCACAGAGTTAGGTGGTCAAAGCAAGTCATAGCAAAGCAGCCTAGACATATGGGGAAGGGAAATGGATTCTGCCTGCTTATGGGAAGAGCAGCATGCTCATCCGGGGATGGAAAGGGTTGTCATGGCCACCTTTACAAACAACCTACCTTAGCACTTATCACGTTAGTCACATAACTTATCGTAAGACAGTGGCGTGTGCAGAGGTCCCAGATCACAGGATTTCATGGTCTCACTGAAGAAAAGTGGGGCCGCTGCATGTATGGCAAAAATAATTCATCCCCCAAACATTGATTAAGTTTCCAGTAAGGGCCAGTTACTGTGCGGGATGCCAGCGATACTAAAAATACAGACAGACTCATCTCCCACTTCAAGTTTACAGGATATGAGAAAGAAGGGCCTGAAAGAAAGTAATTTCAGCAGCATAACACATTCTAGACTAGACGTTTGAATAATAGAAGAGCCATGGGTGTCCAGTGAGAGGGATTCACCTGAAGATGTAAGGAAGGCTTTGAGGAAGAAATACTATTAGACAAATGCTTATGAACAAGGAGGGGTTTGTGTGGTGGCCCAGATGTGGACTGTTCTAGACAAAAGGAGCCGTGTGGAAGTGGGAAGAGGCTAGAAGAGCTTGGCTGCTGCGGGAACTGTAGACCAATTGGTTAAATGAGGCTGCAAAGTCCAGCAGGGAGCAGAGTCACAGAGGCCTTGAGTGACGTGGGAAGATGACCTACATTCACCCTGCAGGAAAAAGTGATCTGATGCAGGATTTCAGAATGTTAAAAATTTTAAGGAACTGTGTAGGACAGAAATCGGTGAAACAAGAAACGAGAGACAGAGATATGTGTTAGAAGGCCATTACAGTACTGAGGGCAAGAATTGATGATGACTTAAAAAAAAACACATTTCAACCTGTTTTGTTTGTTCATGCTGCCTGGCGAGCTGAAGACTGCTTCAGAAGACTTTGGCTTAGAAGAAGAACAATGCATGAGGACGAAGGTCCAAAGAAATAAATCCAGAGCCTATTGTCTTTATAATAAGATCACTTGAATAAGACTGTTCTGGACAAATGCAAAAAGACATTAACTTGACCTTCAAGAATTAAATCATTGTTAACTTCAATAAGGGGCCTTGTGACATAATACATTCTTAACAAATATAAACGGCTGTCTTTTTTTGTATTCCAAGCTAGAATTTGCATTAGTGCTGAATGTAATGCTTTTAAACATGTTTTAAAAGTATTCTTGTTTTTTCTCAAGTTCTATAAGTAATGCATATTTATTCATCATAGAAAAATGTTCCAGTAAGTGAAGACAAAAGAGAAATAATAAAGAGGGGTTGTGAGAAGGAAGAACAGAAGTTCCTCCTTTAGTCTCTTACTTTTGCCCCTTCAGTCCCCCCACTTCCCTTCTAAAAAGCGTTAAGGTTCATTGTCCTATATTGGGCACAAGCAGACAAAATGGAAGCAAAAAGAAATGGCAATGTTAATTTTACTTCTTCCCAATGTCTCTATTTAGTGCTCAGAGCAAGACCAATAGCTCAATAGTCCATTGAACTATGAATAAAAATGCCATGGAAATTGTAAATGGAGACCATAATGCCTTCTGATCTATACTCTAGAGATAATCAGATACCTCTGGTCACACTCCCCCCGCCAAAAGTCACAGAGACGCCACACACATACACAAAAACACACTCGTGCGCACACATGTAAATGCGTACACATGCATCACACACCCACACATATTACACACACACATGCAGACACATGCAGACACATATGTGCACGCACATGCATACATACATATACACACGATGCTGTTTCCCTTTGCTGATGGTCCCACTTCACTCCCCAGACACAAGCATCCTCTGTGCTCATCTTAGGGTGGCTAATTTCCACTCTTCCTTCAACACTTGCTTAGAGGTAATCTCACTCAAGAATATATTCCTATATATTCCTATAGAATATTCTATAAACACGTCCATCCTAACAACGGTTATTTGGTTTAAAATAGTTTGTTTACTGACTTATCTCCTCCAGTAGACCCTGGGTGCCTCAAGAGCAATGCTCTTGTGTTGTTTACCATTATATACCCGGGAGTTAACATAAAGCTGGGCAAAGAGTAAATGCTTGATAAATGGTTTCTGAGCTGCATGCGGTGGAATGCAAAGTGGAAGTAGTTTTGGCACTAAGAACAATAACATCCCAGTTCCCAGGAGCAGGATGGTGGCAACGGTTGATGTCTTCATTTAGGAGGACCAATCTAATAAGTAATTCTTTATATCCTAAGCGAAAACATTACTCATGTATAATTATCTGTCTGCTATTATCAAAATACATTACCACTGAATTCAATGCTTTCCCCACCTTTTAATTTTTTAACTTTTATACAGCTAACTTTTACCTGTGAATTATTCATAATACATTTTAAATGAGTATAAGATAATTGACCTTGTCTGCATGAGGCACCCATAATCTCAGCCTGTAATAATTAACTCTCAGACGTGGGCCATTATTTAAGGATAATGACTTTTCATCAGTTTGGCAATACATTATGGCTTCATAGGTCCACTGGACTCTGTATTTCGCACCTTTGCTTTTCAATTTCCTCCCAAGATGTAACACTGCTAGCTAACTGCGTGTCTGGAAATGAGCTCAGCACATTTCCAATCACACCAGGGAATCCTGCTCCCCTATGAGCTCACTGCATTATCATTTACCTCTTTCATGAAGCCACAATTCTGGAAGCTCTTCTAGAACTCCAGACCATTTTGTCTTCCTCATTTCCCTAAACTCTCCTTTTCCTTAAATAGCCATCAAGGCTTACTGACTTTTTTCCTGAAACTTGCCCCATCCTCTGTCTCAGCTATGTGCCCCCCCACCCCGGGTCAGGCCTCAATAACTCTGACTTACGACTAGAGAACCAGGCTCCTCACCCAACTCCCCTCCCCAGCCTCTGCCCCTAAATCCTTTCTGATGAGAATTCTAAAGCACAAAACACACCCTGTCACGTGACTCCTTAATCCATTCCAGACGCCCCACCCCAAACGCCCTCAGGATTTAAAAAAAACATGAAATGACCAGTTCCAAAAAATCACTGCCCAAAGGCTTGATCACGACTGCATTTCAACAAAACAAAGACCAATTCGAGAATTTTTTCTTGTTGGCAACCAATATAGAGCTTTGTTATACAATGGGATTTGGGGTAGAGATTCATAAATAGATCCCAGCAATGAGTATCTTATAGATAGGAATGTTTCCCCCAGTATTTACAAGAAAAACTAAGGTCTAGAGAGCATGTGATGTTGGGAATCCTGCACAATTTTCATAAATACAGCAGGTTCATATCCTTGGGACCCATGAGTGCAGAATTAGTGCTGATAAACTGTACTTGAAAAAATTTCTCAAATTTTTTGATTCAATATTTTGATGAGTAAATGTTTAACTCAGGATAAGCAAACAGGGTAAAATTAACTTACTAAAGGGACATAGTACAATATTTCCTAACATTTTAATACTCCAATTGTATGCAGATGGTTACTAACAACTACAAATGGTTTTCTGTATTCTTTAAAATCCAGAGTAGATTTGCAGAACAGAATATATGCTCTAAAGTAATAGCTATTTTCTATGGCAGACTTCTTGTAATTCAATCGGATCTTTCTGTCTGCCACTTAACAGGTTTCTTTAGTTTCCATGCACAGGAAGTACCGTCATTTCTGAATATAGAAATTGCTTCCTGTGATTACAAACCACATTTCCGATCAATATTCTCTAAGCATTCGAGGGAGGAACTTAAGAAAAATGTAATTCTGTTTCAAAAGGAAACCCATGAACCCATGAGACTTCCAGAACAGTGCACTTCAGATATTAAAAAAACAAACAAACAAAACTTAAAGTGTTCTGAAGAATGTTAAATATATCTAATGAAATGATTAATAACTGTTTAACCACCCATGGACATCTAAGTAAACTGAATGATCATTAAGAAAAGAGAACAAACTTACGGTTACCAAATGGGAAACGGGGGTGGACGGAAGGATAAATTAGGAGTTTGGGATTAACATATACACACTACTATACATAAAATAGATAACCAACAAGGACCTACCATATAGCACAGGGAACTCTACTCAATATTTTGTAATATCTGATAAGGGAAGAGAACCTAAAAAAGAATCTCTCTATATATATTTATGTATATACATGTATATATATTTACTTATATATGTGTATACATAAATATACATATACATATATAAATATACATATTTATGTATACACATATATAACTGAATCGCAGTACTGTATACCTGGAGCTAACATGATATTGTAAACCAACTATACTTCAATAAAAAAAGATAAATTAAAAAAAATTGAAAAAGATCTGTGGGCTTCGCTGGTGGCGCAGTGGTTGAGAGTCCGCCTGTCGATGCAGGGGACACGGGTTCGTGCCCCGGTCCGGGAAGATCCCACATGCCGCGGAGCAGCTGGGCCCGTGAGCCATGGCCGCTGAGCCTGCGCGTCCGGAGCCTGTGCTCCGCAATGGGAGAGGCCACAACAGTGAGAGGCCGGCATACCGCAAAAAAAAAAAAAAAAAAAAAAAAATCTGTGCTCAGGAATTGTATGTGTACCCATATCAGCGAGGATCCTCCTTATAACGCTGCGCTTGATCATGACTGCGTTCGCACAGAACATCTAGGGTGGGACATTGTTAACAGCACCCCAATTGTACGTACCACATTTTGAGACACACTGATAGAGAGCTTTTAGCAGTAACTATACCAATTCTCCCCCTGCTCGCCCTGGCCCTCATCATTCAACTAGTCGTGTGCCAAACCTAGAAGGCACATAGCCATGAAGTCAGCCAATCCCTATCCTAGCAACTCAACCTCTAGGTTGCAAAAGCCGGGAATTACATAATCCACCCCTCAAATTTTTCCACTTCCAAAGCTTTAGAACTACCTTTTCCAATACTGTAGCTGCAGGTATTTAAATTTAAATGAATTAAAATTGAATAAAATTAAAAATCCAACTCCTTATCCATAATTACTATAAATCAAGGGCCCCATGGGCACATGCAGCAAGTGGCCACCATATTAGAGAGTGTGGCTGGAGAACAGTTCACCACTGCAATAAGCTCTACCGGACAGTGCCAATTTAGAGAATATTTAGAATCTTAAAGAAGAAAAAATCAGTAAGTAAGACATTATTCCTCATAACTTCTGGTGCCTACAATTCATATCTATTTTTACAAATTATCCAAGCACTACCATTTTAAGTACCCATTTCTGCATAACCAACCATGCCAACATTTTGTGGCTTTAAATAATTATCCCATTATTTCTCACAATGCTGTGGGTTGAGTATGTCTCAACTAGATGAGTCCTTTTCTGCTCTTACTTGGAGTTCCTAGGATTGTGATGAAATGGCAGGCAGCAGAAGTTGGGATGTCCAAGATGACTTCAGCCCCATGACTAGCATGTTGGAAGATTCTTGACTTTTCCTCCATGAAGGGAGGTGTACTGGCATATTGGAAAGGTGGGGGTCATCTGGAGCACTGGGAAAGCTGTGTCTCCCTCTCATCCTCCCTCTCTCTTCCCCAGCCCCCATTTCTCCATGCAGTCCCAGGTCCTCTCCTTCTGGGGGTGGGCCCTTTTTGGAGAACATTTAATACATCCTTAAATCACACTCCTCCACAAACTGTTCTACCACTTCAGTTCTCAGTTCCATAAATTTCCACAGGACTGCTGAGTTTCTAGCCTTCCGGTGTTCATGTAGCTGTCATGCTGCCTTTCAGATATTTTTTGAATTCACGCCTTCTCCACCCCACTAACCCAAAATATGTGTTAAGTTTCTTAAGCAAAGGAATTGGGTCTTCAATATCTAATATCTGTGTACCTCCCCCAGACTTAAAGAACTTAGCTGAGTGCTGTGCACAAATTAAGCCATTCATAAAAGAATGAACTGAATTCAGCCTTCACAGTCACCCATCCCAGATGCCACTGTCTCTGTTCAAAAGCAGGAAGGTGTCCATCCATTTCTATGCCAGGTAGTGTGACAGTGAACTTTGGAGTTACAAGAACTAAGAACTAAATCCCAGATCCAATGCCCCATTATATCACATTGCTTCAAAAACAATCATAGGGGCTTTATAATGTAATTGTGGACATGACTTAAATCTATGAAAAGTTAGTTACAGAATAAGAAGTAAAAAACAGTTCAAGGCAACAATAGCAAAAATAAGAACTCTTGAAGGAATTCTAACATGAGGCTTCTGGTCCATATATTGCTTAGGAGTTCAGCTGTTCCCTCTTCCTCACAGGAAGACTCCTTGACACACACACACACACACACACACACTTATTTTAGGTGTTGAATGCCTCTAGACTCTTTAAAGGCATTAAACATATAGACAAACTTTCCAATGAAGACTGCCTAGAAAATAAATTGCACTCGTTTTAAAAAATCTAAGCTGTCAGCAATGCAATTTGCTTTACTGAAAATTCAGATTTTAGTGATTCAGGATTGAACACCATAAAACTGCTTTTGTTGGCAGTAAAAATATTTTCACTACCTCGAGTCATCACAAACACCTAATGTAACTATTTTTCTTTCAATGCAGAGATGCTGGGATACTCAGACTCATAACCTACAAGGAAAAAATTTTATCAGCTGCTTTAGCTTTTTGACACAAATATTTCTATAGGAGATTGAGATGATTTATGTTGGTACTAAGAAATAAAGTGTAAGCAGAAATGAGCCATTTTACAGTATTTTTCTGCACAGGCTCCAAAAGAGTGAAGAAGATGAGATCTCAGACAGGAAAATGGAAATAATGTGTCTTCTTTAATTTATATGAGAGGCAAAAGGGAAATGAACCCCTTCTGCTTTGGCAGTTGGAATTAAAAGAAGCATCCGATGGGATTTTTCACTCAGGCACACCTTGGTTCTCAAGTAATTTATATTTTGAAGATCAAGAGGCTTTCTTAACAAATTTGAAGGTTGTGTACCTCAGAGGTTAGCTGGAAATGTACTCAAATAGAGTTTTAATCCCTATGGCAGATACGAGAGGTGGAAGTGGTAATAAGAGCAAAGGAAGGAACTTGGCATTGGGTGAGTGCTAATATTTACAAATGCAGTAATGCCAGGTGATTGACAGTTGAAGCTGGTCAAGGCTCTGGGACCAGACAGAGTAGATCTGAAGTCCACCTCCATCACTCACTTGCTGAGTGACCTTGGGCAAGTAGTTTGACCTCCAAACCTCAGTTTCTCCAAATGTAAAATGCAGGCAATAATAGTACATACCTTACAGGTTAGTTGTGAGAATTAAATGACATAATGCATGTAAATCTCTAAGCATACTGCCTGGCACATACTAAGGACTCAATAAGGATTATCTATGATTATTATTGGCATAGAAATTTTTTCCTTTAATCAGTACAATTAAAACCACCCCCAAGGTGATATTATCAGCACTTTACATCTGATGAATCAAAAGTGCAATAAGGTACCACCTCATACCAGTCAGAATGACCATCATCAAAAAAACTACAAATAATAAATGCTGGAGAGGGTGTGGAGAAAAGGAAACCCTCCTACATTATTGGTGGGAATGTAAACTGGTGCAGCCACTATGGAGAACAGTATGAAGGTTCCTTAAGAAACTAAAAATTGAGCTACCATATGATCCAGCAACCCCACTCTTGGGCATATATCCAGAGAAAACTCTAATTCGAAAAGATATATGCACCCCAATATTCACAAAAGCCAAGACATGGAAACAACCTAAATGTCCATCAACAGAGGAAGGGATAAAGATGATATGGTATATATACATACAATGGAATATTACTCAGCCATAAAAAGAATGAAATAATGCCATTTGCAGCACCATGGATGGACCTAGAGATTATCATACTAAGTGAAGTAAGTCAGAAAGAGAAAGACAAATACCATATAATATCACTTATATGTGGAATCTAAAAAAATGATACAAATGAACTTATTTACAAAACAGAAATAGACTTACAGACATAGAAAACAAAGTTACGGTTATCAAAGGAGAAAAGGCTAGGGAGAGAAAAATTAGGAGTTTGGGGTTAACATATATAAACTCTTATATATAAAATAGATAACCAACAAGGACCTACTGATAGCACAGGGCACTATACTCAGTATCTTGTAATAACCTAGAAGGGAAAATAATCTGGAATAAGATTTATATATATATATGAATCACTTTGTTGTATACCTGACAGTAACACAACATTGTAAATCAACTATACTTCAATAAGAAAATAAATAAAAATAATTTTAAAATAATAAAAAAAATTTAAAAAGTCCAAAAGAAGAGGCAAAACACTTCCCAAGGTTACACTGCCATCAGTCGACGATTGCAAAGTCCGTGCTTTTAGCCAGTATGGTCAACAGTCTTGGCTACGAAGGCTTTAGTTTCCAGTCTGCATAAAACAGTTAGCTCTCCAAGTAGAAAACAGTGGCCATCTCCAGGCTTTGGTATAGAGTAAGGGGTATTAAAATTTCAATACCACGAGTATTCAATAGGTAATTTTTGAAGAAATGGTTATTACAAATAAGCTCTCACACTTTTGCTGCAATATAGTTCTTTTAGCGCATACGAACAATTTTTTTAACATCTTTATTGGAGTATAATTGCTTTACAATGGTGTGTTAGTTGCTGCTGTATCACAAAGTGAATCAGCTGTATGTATACATATATCTCCATGTCTCCTCTCTCTTTCTTCTCCCTCTCACCCTCCCCATCCCACCCCTCTAGGTGGTCACAAAGCACCGAGCTGATCTCCCTGTGCGATGCAGCTGCTTCCCACTAGCTATCTGTTTTACGTTTGGTAGTGTATATATGTCCATGCCTCTCTCTCACTTCGTCCCAGCTTCCCGTTCCCTTCAGGACAGGAATAAAGACGCAGACGTAGAAAATGGACTTGAGCACACGAATGATATTGCTAGCTCTAGGCTTAAAGCTCAGGAATTTTCCTCTAGTGAGTGTGTGTTGAGACGCCTAGGGGACCGCATGTTAACAGCAGTGATGGGCTTCATCTGAGTGGTCACAACTCTCTACCGCAGACAGAGGTCCTGTCATTTCAGGGAGCATCTGTTTACACATTTAGCTTTTGCTTCCTTTCCCCAACCCAGATTCTAAACTATGACAGTGGGTCTAATGGGCTGTTACAGTTTGCTAATTTACCTATTAATTTTGCAAATGGTCTGTTTCACGGAAGATAAACTTTATCCTTTGATAACATGACATTCTTCAGTACAATCTGGCTAAAAGGATCCCCAGGCCTTGTGCAGAGAAAGAAAATGAAATGTCCAAGGTGGCATTTTGCAACTTACTACCACCCCAGTGGCATTGTGTAGATACAATGATTACTCACTCAACAAAGTAAGGTGCTTAGTCAGTAGATAAATGCTAGTTGCCTAACATTTTGAAGGACTGACTAGAAGACTATCTTTTTTTTCTTTTCTATCATAAACATGGTAGAAAACGAATGCAGTACATATATAACCTAGTGTGTCCAGATTTCAATGGGAGTCAGAATTTAAGATGAGCAAAGAGACACATATTCCCATTATTTCTGGTGATTGATGAAGCAGAAAAAGAAACGTTAATGAAATTATTGGAAGATGCTCCATAGACGTCTCTGTTTAAAGCACCCACAGTGGACTAATCAAGCAGTCTAAGTGCCCACCTACACAGTTCTTGGGAAAGAGGGGGGCACAGTGTCCCCCCAATAGCTGATATTCACAATTTAGTCACACCGTGCTTACAGAGACTCCTCAAAAATTTAGATAAACTGGAAGAAACACCCCAATTATTACTTTCAGTTTCTAAAATTAGTCAATTTTATGCCCCAAAATGTCCTCAAGTTAAACACCCCAAGTATACAAACACACAATACACATATGCTACCGTAACCACTACCACCCATTATAACAACCAAAACCTGTAAAATCATTTTAAATAGCTGAGAAGTTTATGATGATCACTCTAGGTATTTACTGGTAAGTAAATATTGACGGAATGATGGAAACAATTTGCTCTGTTAAGTACCTGAATGGCTTCTATCTTCTTTTGGCATCACTAATGAGCAACATCTTTTGCCTTAGCTGGTAACGAGGTACAATTTGTTCCAAACCCAGCCTACACTCTCAGGAGTTCAACATTGTAAAAGCAACACCTCTTCCAAAAGGGCACTGTGAGGACCTTGGTAAAGATACTCTGCCTCTAAGACAACAAAACTGCATAGAACCAACCCAAAACTGCCTATCCAAGTGTAAGTATTAAAACTCAGGTAGACAGTGGGCATGGGATTTTCTCCCCCTCCCCAGCTCAGTGGCTTGGTAGTGAGAACTTGCTGTCTTGCAGACCATGGAGAGACCAGGTGCTCCATTAAAAGCACCATCATCAGACCACAGTCAATATTTTGTCCAAACTCCCATTTCGCTGGGAAATCTCTTTCACAGTGGGGTGACTATTTCAGTCCAAGCAAGGTCGGGTGGGGAGGAGAGGGCTCAACTTCAGGACATTATCAAAACAATAGCATGGCGCCGGCGACATCTCAGTGGCTTCATGTTATGATTTCTGTCGGAACAAACAAGACCTTAGTGTGGAATTTAGTAGGAAATCTTGGAGAACTAGAAGACCACAGAGACTTTGGAAAGCTCATACACATTTCTGGTGATCTCAAAGGCTGCAAGAATATGCACATCCCAGATAATCAGGGAAAGAAGAAAGCACCAGTCATTTACTTCTGGCTGACCTTGAGGGCCCTGCACAAGCCGAAAGTGATGGCCAAGGCTGTCCTGTAAGAGGCCTGAAGTTCAAAAGTGTGCCTTTTCACACAGATGCCCTTGCCAATGAGTGGAAGATACATATGCAAGACATTTAAGGAAATCTTCTGACTAGTCATCAACTGACCGCGAAATTATACTGACCCAGGTGTCCCAGGTTTAATCCTTAGGATATCAGGTTTAAAAATAAAAGCAAGAGCTTAAAACAAAAACAAACAAACAAACAAAAAACTAGCCGAGAACTCAGGTGCTACATACTGCAGAAAATACAAAACATAAAGCATTAGTCCAGGAAAGTCACTAAATGAATAAGCAACAACAAGGAAAACAACAGTAACAAAAACCCAGCAGAAAACAACAAACCTTGGAGTGAAGAGAAATCTGATAACAGATTTGTTACAGCATATTATCTAAAATATCCAGTTTTCAAAGAAATATATGAGACATGCAAAGAAAGGGAAAGTTTGCCACATACTCAGGAATAAAAGTAACCAACAGAAAATTCCCCTGAAGGACGCAGATGTTAGACTTAGTAGATATGAAGCTACTGTCCTGGAGAATCCTCACCGAAGGAGGAACTTCTAAGATTGGATAACTGGAAAGATTAATATCAGTCATTTGAAAAATGCTCACAGGAGCCCACTACGTGGCAGGCTTGGTGGGAGACGCAGGGATATGGCTGGGAAAACGAAATCTTGGCTTTCCTAGATACCTTACCCTTGTTGCTGACTCAGATCAGTAAGGAGAAGGTGAAAACATGTCACAGGAATAACATCAAAGAGTGATACTGTTAATGTTTCTGTAGAGAAAAGTACAGGAGGCTGGGGAAGCTGAGGAAGGAAGAGGGCAATCTAGGGAATCCGAAAAAGCTTCCCAGAGGACATTCCATCTAAGCTGCAACTTAAAGGACAAAGAGAAGTTTGGCTGACCCTCATTCAAATGAGAAATCTGTCACAGAACCTTGAAAGCATCTGACTAGAAGTGATATACTTTTTTCAGGATGCCCATCTGAGAATCAGAAAAAATGTCCACTCCATCAAAAATTCAGAGTTAAAGACTGTAGAAACTAGTTTGTCCATAGACTAAAGAGAAGGTAGAGAGAGGAAGAGGCAGCTGCAGAGTTGGATGGATACTGAACCACTTGAGAAGGTGAACGGCCATGTACCCCAAAGAATTAGCCAAGAAATTCATTTCGCTTTGAACTCTAGAGAAACAATAAAAGCAAATGGGACCGTTAGCCAGAAACCTGGGTTCTAGGCTCAGCTCTTTCCCTTACCTTGATTAGTGATTTGGGGAAAGTTCCTTGGCTTCAGTTTTCTCACTTGTAAAATGGAGAATAAAGATACCCTATCCTGTGTCCCTCGAAATAGGGCTGCTCTGAGGATCACCAGAGGTGACTGTTTTGTAAACCCGGAAGTGTTTTAGAATCAAAAGCAGTGAGGCGATAATGGTGGTAGAGGTTATTTTACAATAGCCATAGAAAACTGAGGTGGTATGGCAAGCTTTGCTTGTTAGGAAATGACAAAACTGCTCCTTCCTAGACACTGCTTTCCCCAATTTATGCATCACCAGGTAGGGCCAGTGCTTAGCTCAGCTCAGCTACCTGAGATCTGTCATTTCGCAGGTTTAGGTCTCGCTCACCACAGAGGTGCCTCCTAAAAGGAAAATGATGAATCCCCGCTGTGCCTTCCCAAGGCCTGCCTGTTTCTGTGGCTTTGCCTCTGGCCATTCACTTCTCTAGGAAGGTGTATGTGGGTGGTGCAGACAATTCTCCCTGCTTTGCTTTCCTGTTTGAAATGGGTTTGTAGCAGAGACTTTAACATGCCCTGCCTGCCATGTGTTTGGGATTCTGAAATGAAAGGTGTACAAAGTTCATTTTATTTCATAAACATTCACTGAG
Source organism: Stenella coeruleoalba (assembly GCF_951394435.1). Taxonomy (NCBI): domain Eukaryota; kingdom Metazoa; phylum Chordata; class Mammalia; order Artiodactyla; family Delphinidae; genus Stenella; species Stenella coeruleoalba. Next base: position 9,242,753 of record NC_137151.1, read on the forward strand.
TGCCTACTGTGTGCCAGGCACTGATCTAAGCCATGGGGATGCAAAGAGATGATCATTGTTCCTGTCCTGGAGGAAGCTTATTTTGTGACGAAGGGATAGAGAATCTTAGTGTATAGAAAATCCTAAGGAATTCAATTAAAAATTACAGAATTAATAAATGAGTTCAAGAATCCAGCACTACCAAATGTAAAATAGATAGCTAGTGGGAAGCAGCTGCATAGCACAGGGAGATCAGCTCGGTGAAACCACCTAGAGGGGTGGGATAGGGAGGGTGGGAGGGAGGGAGATGTAAGAGGGAAGAGATACGGGAACATATGTGTATGTATAACTGATTCACTTTGTTATAAAGCAGAAACTAACACACCATTGTAAAGCAATTATACTCCAATAAAGATGTTAAAAAGAAAAAAAAAAGAATCCAGCAGGATATAAGATGGATATACAAAATTTAATTGTATTCTTATATCCCAGCAATGAATAATCCAAAAATAAAATTAAGAAAACAATATGTAATAAAATAACTAGATATATAAAAATAAAAAAATAAAATAAGAAGACAGAATCAAAAAGAAGAAAAAACCTAGGAATAAATTTAGCAGAGAAATTTCAAGAGTCATACACTAGGAAACATTGTTTACATAAATTAAAGAAGATCTAAACAAATGGAAAGATATCTCACTGTTATGGATCAGAAGAATTAATGTTGTTAAGATGGCAATAACTCTCTAATTGATCTACAGATCTACACAACTCAGCAACATTAAAGCTTTTTCTTTGCAGAAATTAACATGACATGGGAATCCTAACATTCACATGGAAATTCAAGAGCCAAACAATTTTGATAAAGGCTTAATCGAGTTAGAGGATGCATACTTCTCAATTTCACAACCTAATACGGCACTATCGTAATTGAGGCAGTGTGATACTTGAAAAAGGGCAAATAGATCAATGGAATATAATTGAGAGTGCAGAAATAAGCATTTACATTCATGGTCAAATTATTTTAGACAAGGGTACCCAGACTATTCAATGGGAAATATTAGTTTTTTAAACAAATATTGCTGGTTCAATTGTGTAGTACCTGCAAAACGATGAATGTGAACCCCTGTCTTACACCATGAATAAAAATTAACTTAAAATGAATCTTAGATCTAAATTGAAGAACTAAAACTATAAAAATCCTGGAAGAAAACACAAGGATAAGTCTTTGAGACCTTGGATTAGGTAATGGTTTCCTGCATATAACAACACCAAAAACACAAATGACAAAAGATAAAAGAGGTAAATTGGATTTGACTAAAAGTAAAAAGCTGAGCATCAGAGGACACCATCAAGAAGTGAAAAGACATCCCACAGAATAGGAAAAAAGTATTTTCAAATCACATACAAGCATACTTCATTTTATTATGCTTTGCTTTACTGTACTTCACAGGTACTGTGTTTTTTTTTTTTGTACAAATTGAAGGTTTGTGGCAACCCTGTGTTGCCAGATAATGTTTAGCATTTTTTAGCAATAAAGTATTTTTAATCAAGGTATGTACATTGTTTTTTCAGGTATAATTTTACTGCACACTTAATAGACTATAATATAGTGTGAACGTAACTTTTATATGCACTGGGAACGAAAAAATCATGTGACTCGCGTTATTATGATTTTCACCTTATTGCAATGGTCTGGAACTGAACGCACAATATCTCTGAGGTATGCCTATATCTGATAAGAGAGTATTATTCAGAATATATTAAGAGCTCTTACACATCAACAATAAAAAGACAATCCAATTTAAAAATGGGTTCAAAATGTGAATAGACATTTCTCTAAAGAAGAAATAAAAGGCCCCAATAGCACATGAAAAGGTGGTCAGCAATGAGTGATCAGGAAAATGACAAGGTCACAATGAGATACCACTTCACACCCACTTAAATAGCTAAAATAAGAAAGACGGTAACAAACGCTGGCAAGGATGTGCTGAAATTGGAACCTTCATACACTGATGATGGGAGTGTAAAACAGTGCAGCAACTTTGGAAAATGGTTTGGCAGTTCCTCAAAGTGCTAAAGACAGAGTTTCCATATGACCCAGTTATTCCACTCCAGGTATATATCCAAGAGAAAGGAAAACCTATTTCTATGCAAAAATTGTACATTAATGTCTACAGCAGCATTATTCATGATGGCCACAAACATGGAAACAATTTAAAATGCTCATAAGCTGATAAGTGGATAAAGAAAATGTGGTATATCCATATATTAATAATTAATATATGATTAATTAATGATTAATATATAGAATAATAATTGGCAATAGAAGAGAATTAAACACAGATACATGCTACCACATGGGTGAATTTCTGAAACATTATGCTAAGTAAAAATTTCCGGTTACAAAAGACCACACATCATATGAGGACACTTATGTGAAATGTCTAGAATAAGAAAATACATAAATACAGAAGGTAGATTAGTATTTGCTTGGGGCTGGGGCTTTGTGGGCAGGAAGGCAGTTTGGGAGCCAAAATGGGGAATATGCAAATATGTAGGATATTATTTTGGAGATGTTAAAAATGTTCTTAAAAATAGGATGGTAGTGATATTTACAACTCTATGAGTATACCTAAAACCACAAACTATAGACTTCGAATGTGCAAATGTTACAGCATGTTAAATACATTTTAATAAAATTATTTTAAAAATCAGCACATTATTATTTTGAAAATATTTTAGGGCTTTGATGTCAGGAAAAAGAAAACTGAGTTGAAATCCCCATTTTTCCCTTACAGCTGTGTGACTGCAGCAATTCCTAGTTCTCTGTGCTTCAGGTGTTTCTTGGCAAAATCAGAAAAATAGTACAAGTGATGATTGAATCATTTAATGCACAAAGTAAGTAGCCTAGTTTTCTAGCACAGAGTAGGTGTTCAATAAATAGAAATTGCTTTTATTATCCTGGTAGATACCTTATTTTGTACACAAAGTGGTCCCCATGAACAAAGCCTATTGAGAATATTAAAATGTGTCCTCATACTTAAGGCCTTAAAGAGACACAGGTTAGCTGAAATATTTAGAAAACCAGGCTAAGAGGCAGGGAATAAAATGTAACTCACAGATACCTTGACAGTATTTATGACATTGATTACTAATACCCTATCAGGAACTGTGAATTCCTCATTCAGTATATTTCATTTTAATAATCATCAACACCACCACTATAATCACTAGTTAAATCCATTAAGAAAGCACATTCTGAACACAGGTTAATTTTTTACGAAGATACAGTGCTTTAGGACTGAGTATTCCAATTCTTTAAGGCAACACAGTTATTATTACTAATAAGTTTAATACTCCTTATAATAGCTACCATTTAAAGTATGCTATGCCCCACTTACTAGCAAATGAAATTGAGGACACAATTCACATTGTGAATGGTCCCTCAGGAATGATTTTCTTTAATCCTCATAACAATCTTATTTTGCAGATGAGGAAACTGTGGTTCCAAAAAGCCATGGCATGGATGTAAGGTCATAAGCTCAGCTCATAAGCAGTGCTGCATTATCACGGTTTCTTAAGCCCATGTTTTTTGAAGCAAAATTTGGGTTACATTGCTCAATAAACTTATTTTTAAATCAAGAGTGTCCCAAAAAAGCCCAGATATGTGCTTCTATAGCTATACTTAGCTTGGCCCCATGAGGAGGTGGAACCTTTCTAAATATTGCTGGATAGTGATGATTATGCTGCTAATTACACCAATGATGAAATAACAGCGGAAGTCAAAGGTAGGTGAGAAAAGGGACATAAAACTGGTTATCCACAGCAAGAATCAGTCTCCTGGTGACAAGATGAACTTCCCTGCAAGCACCAGCAGCAGGTAGCAGGCTCTGCTCCAGACATGGGGAATGTGACAGTTTGTAAACAGCCACTAGTCCCTATCTTATCTAACTTAAGTTTGGAAACATGCATACATAAGTAAGCAAATTTCATCATACAGAAATAACTGATGAAGTAAAAAAAATGGGGCTAGAGAGTGCTCAGTCAAGGAAGGGTTCCAATTATAAATATGGTAAAAATTGAAGGGTTATATTTATGCAAACTTCTGAAACAGATAAAGAAGCAAGGCATGTGGTGAATTGGAAAAGACCTTTGCAGGCAGAGGAACAAATTCAAAGGCTCTAAGGTGGATTTTAGTTTTGACACCAAAAGTGCAAACAACAAAAGAAAAAACAGATAATTGGACTTCATTAAAAACTTTACATCAAAGGACACTATCAAGAAAGTTAAGAGGGCTTCCCCGGTGGCACAGTGGTTGAGAGTCTGCCTGCCGATGCAGGGGACACGGGTTCGTGCCCCGGTCCGGGAGGATCCCACATGCCGCAGAGCGGCTGGGCCCATGAGCCATGGCCGCTGAGCCTGCGCGTCCGGAGCCTGTGCTCCGCAACGGGAGAGGCCACAGCAGTGAGAGGCCCGCATACCGCAAAAGGAAAAAAAAATAAAATAAAATAAAGAAAGTTAAGAGACAGCCTAGAGAATGGGAGAAAATATTCACAATCATATATTTGAGAAGAGTCTAGTATTCAGGATAGGATAGTATTCAGGATTTTGTCTTAACAACAAAAAGACAAAAATCCAAATTGAAAATGGGCAAAGAATTTGAGCAGACATTGGTCCAAAGAAGATATACAAGTGACCAACAAGCACATGAAAAGACTTTGGGCATCATTAATTATTATTTTATTAAGAAATAAAATTCAAAACCATATGGAAATATCACTTCCCACCTGCTAGGAGCACTGTAATCAAAGAAAGGGAAAAACTATTGGCTAAAATATAGAGGCTTCAAGTGGGTCCAAATTATGGAAGGCCTGGGCAGTCACTGGTCTTTCTTTAAGTGAGATGGGGAGACTTTGGATCTTTGTGATCAGAAAGAAACACACTTAGGCTTTTATACTGAGAACAAACTGAACAGTGTGATGGGGGCTTCCCCGGTGGTGCAGTGGTTAAGAATCTGACTACCAGTGCAGGGGACACAGGTTCAAGCCCTGGTCCAGGAAGATCCCACATGCCGCGGAGCAACTAAGCCCATGAACTACAACTACTAAGCCCACGTGCCACAACTACTGAAGCCCGCACACCTAGAGCCCGTGGTCTGCAACAAGAGAAGCCACCGCAATGAGAAACCCGGGCACCTCAACAAAGAGTAGCCCCTCTCACCGCAACTAGAGAAAGCCTCCACGCAGCAACGAAGACCCAACACAAACATAAATAAATAAATAAACTAACAAATACATAAAATAAAATAAATCTATATTTTAAAAAATGTGTGATGGGAAGAAGCAAGAAAATCCATTTAGGAAGCAATCATAACAATCCAAATTAGAGACGATGCAACTTGGGCCTGGAGAAAGGCCAAGTTGGTGGTGAGAGTGGTTTACAGTCTAAATCTATTTTGATCACAGCCAGCAAGGAGAACGCATAGGGAAAAGAGGGATCCAGGATAACTCCAAGGTTTCTTGGTCTGAGCATCTGACAGAATGAGTTGCCATTTACACATCTGGGACAGCATGCTGGAGGAGCAGATGTGTATGCCTCCTGCATTTAGAAAAGGAACCTTGGCTGGAGACCTAAATTTGGATCTCCAGCATGAGACTGACTTGCAGCCCCAAAGGAGAATGCACAGAGGAAGAAAAGAGTTAGGGCAGAGCCCTGAGGCCGACTCCTCATTTTAGGTATGAGGAGAAAACAAAGAACCAAAGAAGGTATGGAAAGCACAGTTAGGTAGGGAGAAAACTAGAGAGTGTTGTGTCTTCTAAGTCCAGTGAAGCACGTATTCCAAAGAGGAAAAAGTGATCTACTGTACCAAATCAAGAAATCAATTCTCAGTACCACCATGGGGTTTGGCAACTGTGGAACTCATTGGTGACTTTTCTAACAGAAGTCTGGAGAAATTATATGATCAAACCTAATGGTTTAGCATCTTCTAAATTCAGACCTAGGTGCTGAGAATATAAAATGAATACTATTTGCATGCTAGCTCTAGGTATGCAACTGGCTATAATCAAAATGGATAAACAATACAATGAAAAGATGAACCAGGTAAAAAGGGAATGGAGAGAGCAGACACTAACTCGGCCTGCACGAATCAGAGCAGGCTTCACGGAGAAGGTGGCCTTGGAAAAGAACGAGAGAAGAAATGTCACCAGCAGCGCTACATGAGAAAGGCAACTCTGGAAGTGGGACCAGGTGTGTGACATGGAAGTCTAACACAGCTTAGGTTTCTAGGGAAACCAAAGCCATCCTAGCACTCCCTAACCTCTGCCATAGCAGAACCAGGTTGAGTTTATTACCATTTCTTCCTGCACTATTACTTAGTTCATAACTTTTTAACTTAATGGACCTTAAACGCACTCACTTCCTTTTAACTGACAGTACTCTCTTAGTAACACGAGATTTGAAACCATGTGTTTGATGCACTAATTGTATCTGTATTTTCCTACCATGTGTTCCAATAAACATACAGATAATGTTTTATCAGTCCATCCATGTACCACATAAAACCTTCCTGTGTCTCATGGTTTGGGAAAACCTGAGCTCAAGTGTGGGTCAGAAAGGACCCATGGGGGCAAATAAGATAATAAATAAGGAATATTCAAATAATGACAAATTATGTAATAAATAATATATAAGGATAATAAATACGGAAATAAGAGACCCATGCAGGGAAGATAATATGGAGCCTGCCAAATCCTGGTAAATAAAATACTTCTGAAAGCCATACATCACCCAGTTTCCTAGGCGATACCTTTCTTTCTACATATTTGATACATGTTCAATTTACTCTCTTTCCCGCAATGTCTCTGGAACAGATGTCATGCAAAACAGTTGCCCCTAAACCTTTCAATTAGTTGCTAAAGGTCTCTCAGCCCCTTGGCCCTCCATCAGGGAGCCCTGATTGAAAGTGTGAAGGGAAATCTACAACTTAGTGCAACTTCTAGGTCTTCCCTATTTCCTGAGGATGCCAGAGGATTTTCTGGCTAAACACAGGACTAAGGCATGCTTTCACTGATGAGATGGAGGCCTAATGGTTGTGTATATATCGAAGCAGGGCAAGAGAGCCTGATACCAGGCAGCATGACAAGGCCAGGGATACATCACCATGATACATCACCATCAGTCACTGGTTTTAACCTTTACAAAATTCACTCTCTAAGCAAAGGTAATGACCTTTGCATTCCAGGATGAAAGGAAAGTTCACATTTTCTCACTTGATGAACGAGTGCCATCACACTCATCTGCAGCACAGCTTTTTGACGACTCCCCATCCTTTCGGCCTATTCTCCCATGGACTGTTCTTGATCAATAAACTAACCTGTCTCAAGGATGCTGCCCAGTTGAGGAATAAGAAAGAGAAGAGCAGGAAGAGTTATCAGCTTTTCTCTTTCATCCACGTAGGTGCCATTGCTACCGTTAGATTTTCATTAAGTGGTGCAGGAAGAAAAAAGTCGGAAAGAGAAAATAGACATGAAAATGGCTTGTGCTTAAAAAATGAAGCCATGGGGAGTGCTTTCCATGCACTATTAACATTAACGGAGTGGAACTGCTCCATCGTCTTGATTAGACTCATAATTCTTAACCTTTAGGTAAACTGTGTATTCAGGCCTGGTGGAGGATGAGAAATAAAATTAGTGTTGCCCTGAGGCAGGAAAGCACACATCCACCAAAGACCCAAGGGCACTGATGAATAACTGGGGGAGGTATCATACTTACCTTGATCAAAAGAGCACCACAGAGCAGGTGTGATGGAACAGGCTCAAGTACGTGAATACCTGGCTACTCAGTGATGAAGATACCTTCATATTTAAACTGTGAAAGGCATGCCATCACTAAGACACCAGAGACCTGAGTTATCAAATCAAGGTCATAGAATTCCGTGGCACCCAGAACACATGTGTGTAAAGAATCCTCTGAGACAGAACAGAGACTGTCCTTCACTCCTTCATTTAGCGGGAGATAGTAATGCTTTTCAGGTGGCAATTAGTTAGAACTATAGTGCTCTTAGCAGACCCTATAGAGATGCATTCAAATTGCCTGCAGCATAAACCACCCCAGGCCACATTTTCTTTTAGCTTTCTTCATTCATTTATTGGTTAAAATTTCTCCAGCTGCCAGATGCTTAAAGCCCCTCACAATATCAAAGGATTTCTACCAACCTCTAACTGCCTAGTCATTTTCACATTCCCCACACCTTTTTCAGACAGCACGTCTAGCTACCATAACATGTATATTTTATAATCCAGAGTAAGTATCTCCCTTTGGTTCTTTGCTTTAGTTCATGTGCCATCACCTGAACACCTCTGCAAGTCTTGAAGGATCAAAACAACTTTTCCAGACATAAAATATGGAGCCACAGAAGAAGCCACAGAAGCCAAGTAACTGAAGTCACTGGGATGTACTCAGTGCAAGATGGCCCAGTGGGGTGCTCACTTCCTTGAGCACTTACAGTATGGTGTACCAGCCCTCATTGGCCAAAAGCAGCACCATCTGCTTTGCCAGCTCTTCAGCTGCCAGAGTGAGTAGGTCAGTATTCAGAGCATGAGGGAAAATATGTCAGCAGTGCACTGTGGTGAGCTGTTTTATACTTATACCCAAACACACACATATGGACAATCTTTCAGAGGCAACAGATTCGTAAAAGCAGCATTAAATGGGACATTTGTGCAACTGGAAAAATGCATCATGTTTTTCAGCTACACACCAACATGTGCATATAGAAACGGTTTTGTCCCCATGCATGTTCAGGCTTTGTGACTAATTACAAAATTAATTTGGAAAATTTGCTTTGACTTTCAAAAAAAAGAAGGAATAAAATAATACTTTCCAGATACTGGTTTTCCAATTAAGGTTGACATTAGCATAAACTAACACCAAAACTGTAATAGTAACTAAATACAGAAGCTAATTTTGATATTAATCAAGTATTTGATTTCAGATAAAACTAAAATTCAGGCTACATGTATTCATACATACATGAAAATGTATAAATTTAGACTTATAGGTTTAAAAATAGCTTATACTAGTTTATAGGCCTGATACATTTTTCTTTGGTGGGCTCACAATAAAAAAAAAAGAAAGAAAATGACATAACTTATAGTAGATGAGAAGGAAAAAGCAATATTGCAAATACCCTTTTATTCCAATGCTCATCTGGGTATGACTTTTTCTGGTATTTGTAACCTTATTTTTTTCCACTGTGTTATGAACATTGAGGCTATACATCAATTATTATTGTTTCTTCACTTTCCAGGCATATGGTAGGATTATATTTCCTCGTCCCTTGGGGTTGTAGGTATTTGAAGGGTAGGAGAATGTGTCGCCCCAAAATATGGCATTTGGCCTACAGGTCAATTAGAGTTGAAGACAACTGAGAAGAAGCAGAGACAAGACAGGTTCTTTTTCCTCCTCTATTTGCCTAAAAGCAGGGCATACACTTTCCAAGGTGTCCATCTCCCTTCCCTAGCAAGAAGGACAAAAGTTAATCACTTGCAGACAACTTTAGACCCTGTCAGCCTGGAGATGGCACTAGAGGACTCTACATAACAAGTGTTAATAACTAGCCTTTATCTTTCCAACTGGAAGCCTAACACGCCTGTTCTTTCTCCACAAATTTATTGTTCTTTGTTGAAGATGCTATATGAGCTGGAGTTCTAAGCCACCTCTTTGAGTTACTCATTTTTCCCTGTGTATCTCCCATCCACCCATGAGGTATATATGTTAGTAAACTTCTGTTTGTTTTTCTCTTGTTAATCTGTCTTTTATTACAGGGGTCTCTGTCAAGAACCCAGAAGTTTAGAGGAAAACTTCTTTTTCCTCCCCTTCATATTTCATCCCGGGCAATGAGTTGTAGGCCGAAGTGACATATGTCATTCCTAGGCTGCAGCAGGTTTGAGGGATACCAGAGCCCTCTTTTCCTCATTAAAGATGACCCTTGAGAGACGAGCTACTCCATCATTTGGGGTCCTAGAGGGAGGAAACGTAGAGCAGAGCCCCCAGTCAATTCATGATGAATATCTGGTCTATTTGAAAAATGAAACATCATTGCTTTAAGACTTTGAGATGTCCTGGATTTCCTTTCCTTCCTTCCTTCCCTTCCTCCTTCCTTCCTTCTTGTATGGCAGCATAATTTAGCCTATCCTGTCTGACATAAGAATACAAGTTATTGCTTTTCAAAGTCCTTTTTTGACCATACTCTCACATGACTTTTACATATAAGAAGGATTTTTTGAGCACCTACTTTGTACCAGGTGTCAAGCAAGGTTCTAGAAGGATACAGAAATGAATAAGACTCAGTGATTATCCTTAAAGAATTCACAGTTGGAAAAGTCTCACTTGGAGAAGAAATTTTTATTTCAATTTTACCATTCAGGAAATCTATGTACTCTGTGACTCTTAGCTGCCAACAAATAACCAACCCAGGGCTCCAACTGCCAAAAATCCCCACCGCCTCCCTTCTAGGAGACTCACTGATGAATGGCACTGTCTTGAATAGTTGCATCCTTTGTATAACTGGACTCTTGTTTTTCAACATCATAACTTGAGGGTCTTGGGACGATCACCCAGGGTTAGTTGCCTAAAATCATGTCTCTATGTTGAGAATGTGTTCAACTTAATCAAGATACAAAATGAGACAAAATACAGGATCTTAATTCATTGACAATTATCCAAAAGGTTTTCTTTCTCTTCTTTCTTCCCTCACTTCCTCCCTGCCTTCCTTCCTTCCTTCCTTCCCTCCTTCCTTCCTTCCCCTCTCTCACTCTCTTTTTCTTAATCCTCCCAAGGTGGTTTCTGCAACTACTCCAATATTGTGACATCTTATCTTTTCTAAACGCAGTTCAAAAATTCTGCTGAATATACAGATGGATTCTTAGAGTGTCAGCAACTTCATTTCCGATTTTCTCCTTATCTGACTTCTTTTCCCTGTCAGTGATGTGTTCACAGAGAGAATTAGTTTTCTATTCTTGGGGACATCTTATGAAATGACTACCCAGATAGATTTTGGAGTGACTTCTGACTGTATCTATATAATACCTTTTACTAGGAAAAATCCAGTCTTGGCCTGATTCCGTTCAAGGGAATGTTGTGTAACTGGCATCTGGGTAGCTAACCTGGCAGACTCAGGCAAAGATTGTTTTTGCTTGTCCATAAAACTGAATTTAAACATGTTTTAAGATTCACGTGCATTTCTACAGATGTGGATGGGGTCAGGTGGTTCTTACTTTACTTAATCTCTTTGAACCTCAGTTTGTTCATTGTTAATAACTTACACTTCAAGACATTGTAAGGATTAAATAAGGTGGTTTTACAATCCGTCTGTACTAGGCACTAAAAATATTTATGAAAAAGCCTGGCACATAGCAAGTATGAGATTCAAAGTCTCTGCTTAATATTCTCTTTTCTTTTCCTTTTCCTCTACTTTAAATGCTGCCTACATAGGGATTATAGGAATCTGACAAGAAAAAAATATGTATATATATACAGAAAACGCACATACACATAATATATATGTATATATATTATATAATGTATATGTGTGTGTATTTACATACACACACATTGTAAGCAGGTATACATAGGAAAGGGTTTGTTTTACATATGTATATGCAGATGACATTTTGTGACCAGCTACATATATCATATATAAATATACTTCAGTAATCACATCTCTCCCCATTTGGTAGAACCGTCACACTGAACAAGGTATCTGGACTCAGGATCTCAGTCGTGCTTTTCCTTTCTCCTTTCATGACATCTGTGTCTGACTTTTACGAGTCATGGGCTTTGAAGTTAAATCTACTTGGATTCAGACCCTTCCAATATGATCTAGGGTATGTTACTTTACCTCTAGGTCTCCATTTCTTCATTTATAGGACTAGAATAATAACATCTTATTCAGTGGTTGATGTAAGAATATAAAATTGTGTGTAATATGTTTCTTTTTATGTTTATAATGTATTTATTGGACATTTTTTAATGGCCCATGTAGCTCACACTGTATTTCCATTAGACAACATTGTTTCACACTCTACTTTGTTCATTAAAACCACTTTTTTATTTTCCCTTCTATTTCTACAGCCCAATGCTTCTTACCTCTTTCCTTGACTACTGAGATAGATACCTGACTGATGTCCTTTCTTGTAGTCTCCTCTGGACCCAATCGGTTTTCTCTAAAACCTTCCTGTCATATTCTCTAGCTCAAGCTGTCTTCTTCATTCAGTGAAAATAGATGAATCCATCTACAGAAGCATCCGTACTACTGCGAAGTATCTGAAACATAGAAGGCCCTCCCTCCTTCCTACCTTTCTTTCCTCTCATCCATTCTAACTCCTCAACTTCTTCCTTCCTAAATACAGTTTCTCCCCCATTCACTGAGGCTGAATCACACCATCCTCCCTCCATGAGTTTTCCCATCACAATGACGCCTATCCGTGCTCTGTCTAAAAAGAGATGCTGCCTTTCCATAGAAGATCTCTGGAATTTACTTAAGGACAAGTCATTTCTCCTTTGCAGAATTCTTTATCCCTTGCTAACATATACATATTGTCTCTAACTCTGCCTACAAGGGCATAGGCTCCTAAAATTATAGTAGGTCCTATGACCATCCCCTTTACATATGCAATTATAATCCCCCCCCAAAGTCTACAAGTTAGGTTAACATGTCACTCATTTTGCAGATGAGAAAAATGTAGTTCAGTGACTCAGGTTACATGACCCGACCATCACCACTCAGTAAAGAAGTGGAAGGGCAGGGGAATTCAGTTATATATTTTTGTTTTTTCATGAGAGTCTAAAAATGTCTCTACAGTGCCATACTGAGATTGTAGCTTAACAATCTCTAAGACACCGAGCACACAGATTGACATTTCTCATCTGACCCTACACACACACACACACACACACACTCACACACACACACACACAAACTCATGAAGGAAAGCGTGGAGGAGTAAAAACACTATAATGCACTCACTCTTACCTCTCAGCAAAATGACAGGATAGTGAAAATTATGTATATAAAGGGACCTGTGTCATTCCAAAGGACTTAGATAAATTGAGAACTTAAATTATGAAGGGTACAGGTTTCCAACCATTTTTATCTTTCCAATTATATGGGTACAACCTCATTTTTGGAGACGAGGAAGCTGAGGCTTAGAGATGTTAAGGACCTTACCTAAGGTCCCGTGGCTGAGTTGTAGTGGACCCAGGCAAGAGATGCCATACCCTCAGCTCCTCCCTGGACTCAGCTGCTTTTCTCTGGTACAGTTATTGTGAGGACTCAGGCAGGAAGGAAATTCATGCTCAGCTCTGACTCTCTGGTAACAAGCTATGAGATGCCATCAGAACACAGAATCTGTGTAGACTAATGGGCTTCATCTGCGCAGCTGGTATAATTTTATTTCCATGTCTACCTCAAAGCCCACCGAATATGTTATAAAGTAACAAATGTAACTGATTCATAAATACTTTAAGAAGCTAGTGTACTTGAAATGATGCCATTTGCAGCAACATGGATGGACCTAGAGATGATCATAGTAAGTGAAGCAAGCCAGACAAAGACAAATACCATATGATATCACTTACACGTGGAATCTAAGATGTGACATAAATGAACATATCTACAAAACAGAAACAGACTTACAGATGTAGAGAACAGACTTGTGGTTGCCAAGGGGTGGGGTGGGGAAGGCATGGATTGGGAGTTTGGAGTTAGCAGAAGCAAACTAGTATATATAGAATAGATAAACAACAAGGTCCTACTGTATAGCACAGGGGACTATATTCAATATCTTGTGATAAACTATAATGGAAGAGAATATGAAAAAGTATATATATATACATATATATATATATAATGGAATCACTTTGCTGTATAGCAGAAATTAACACTATATTATAAATCAACTATACTTCAAAAAAATTTTTAAAAACACAGAAGTTAGTATTTTTGCTATTCTTGACTTGTTATGACCTTGGGGAAGTTTCCTACTTTCTCTGCACATTCAGTATTACCGTATGGAAAGTATGTTCTGAGTGATCAGGTGCATGAAGATGCCAAAAAATATCACCTACTATATAAAAAAATGATCATATATCATGCCCTTAAGAGTCTCAGAAAAATCCTCTTATCCTTCTCTCTCTCTCTCCTCTCTCTCTCTCTCTCCTCTCTCTTTTGAATTGTTTTATCAACCCCTCTCCTTTCTCACTGTGATAGAAATGTTATAAATTGGGACATGCATTTTAACTCACTTTATGTTGGTTAGTATAGAATCATGAAGTGTCGGGGCAAAAAGGACACCGGGGGAGCATCACATATCACCCACCTGGGAGGACTAAAAATGTGAGACCTGCAGCCAGTAAAACATAAGTAACTTGCTCAAGGTCATAGAGAGTCCATGGTGGAGCCTGGGGCAGGTAGAGCAGCTCCTTCCACACAGTTCAGCCCTTTCCACTTTACGAAGCTGCTTTCCATCCATAAGAATAACTGCAACAGTCTTAGCAAAATGCACTTGTTTTACAGAGGGTCCATCCCCTGACAAAATATGAACACTACCAATACTTAATATTAATCGAGGAAGAATTTTCTATTCTTTCAACTACTACGTACTAAATGTTTGCTGGGTGCCTGTTCTTGGCATTCTGGGGATAAAGAGATAAATGAGACAAAGAAGTTCCCTTTTTCATGAAACTCCCATTATATTGACAGAGGTAGACAGTAAACAAACAAATAGGAGGAAAATATCAGGGAGTAATAACCTCTGTGCAGAATATGAAAATAAGATGATGAAAAAAATGATGGGGTGAATATTTTGGTGTATGTCAAATTTAAGTTGAGAGGGAAGAGGAGTGAAGCTCCTGAATACTGAAAACAGCTAGTACCCTACTTACTAAGAGGTGGTAGGGGCAAACTTGGCAAGAAACAGAATAAGGGGAAATAGGGTGAAGTTTCGTGGGCAGGTGGGCGAAGAGGAGCTGGGGAGGGGTCTCAGCGGGCAGAGCTCTGTAAGCCACTGTGAGGAGTCTGGGGTCTAGCTCAAGGACACTGGGAAGGGTTTGAAGCCAGGTCACACAATCTCGCTTTGGAAAGATTATCCTTTGGCTTGTTGCATGTGATCTAAACTGTAGGGAGGTGGGGTACAGGATGGGATAGGAGAGGAGGCAGGAATTGGATGTGCTTGTTCAGTCTGGAGATGATGAGGGTTTAAATTCAGGGGGTAGCAGTGGAATCAGAGAGCAGAGGTTGGAGGGGCGTCAGCTGTCATGGACAATTGAGTATTTGCTGGGGTACCGAAGGGGGAATGGAGATGGTGAGAAGGGATGAGTCCTACGCTGTGACCTTAAGAAACTAAATACATGGTGGTATCATTTATTAAGTTGAGAAAGATAGACATATGAGTGGATTTGAGTGGTTGGTGGAGGAGGGTACAAATATGTAACTTTAAAACTCTCAGCAGTGCTTTGGGTAGGTAAATACCACATGCATTATAAGTGAAATGTAGCTTAGAAAATAAGGATGCCCACAAGCCAACAAGAGGCAAATCCCCCAACTGAACTCTTTCACCAGACATATCGTGGGATTCTGAGACCTTCTCCTGGTAGCCAGGGGAGCTATATTCCCCTTGCTCTTTGGAAAATGGGATAAAACACTTGCTAACACAAGAGCAGTATCCTGAATGTCTATGCAAGTTCCAGCATCTACTCATTACAATTTACAGATAAGGAAACTGAGGCTTAGAAAGCCCATGTAACTTGATCAAGGTCTCCCAGCTAATAAGTAGAAATGGTGAAATTGAAGATCAGGTTTTATGATTCCAAAATGTATGTTCTTTTTGTGTTGCTGCCACTGAACTACATCTTCAGGTTAGAAAATAGGATCCTTCTTCCTGTCAACACATTTACGGTAAAATAAGTGAACGTGGTCTTTCAGAAAGTGGTGAGAAAAATAAAAACTTTACCTTTTACCGAGTCTGAATGTTGATGCTTGGGTCATCCACATAGATTATTTAAGCAATTAATGGTCTGAACAGAAATTCATTTGCAGCCAGGCACAGATCATGTCTTGAATTTATGTGGGATAGTTTTTATTTTCCTTAGATACACTTCCTAGTTCCATTAAGGTGTATGTCTTCTTTGTAAAATCCACTCATCTCTAATTTTGACTTTATGTCCCCAGTGAAATACCAAGAGTGAGTTATTAGAACATTAGGAAAGGTGGCTTTCAAGCACAGTAAAATGCACTGACTTGATTCATGTGATGGTCTTTTTATATTTTTTAAGACTGGTGTCAAACTCTTATAAACCCATCTTAGCTGTGTGACTTTAGGGGAGACAAAAGTTCCAAAGAGAGAAAAGTGGAGAGTCACACACATTTCCAGGCTGAACTGGAATTGACTATTCAGTGGCTGGCAGGACATCAGAGTGAAAGAACCTACACTAGGTTGGAAAGACTTGGGTTTGACTCCTGATTCTGCCACGCATTTGCTGTGTTTCCTTAAGCGAGTTGACTGTTCATCCAAAAATCTGAAGAAGATATAGTAATTTTAGACACATCTATACACTTACCCCCTTAAAAGAGGGAATCAAATTTACCTCCCTTTGAACGAGGACTAGCCTGAGTGACTGTCTTCTAATATTTAGAAAGCTGCAAAAGTAATACTGCTTGACTTCCAATGCTAGGGAATAAAATGCAATATAGCTTTTGCCTGGCTTATTCTGTTTCTTGGGATGTTGGTCCCTGAAACCTACCCACCATATTATAAGAAAGTAACGTTGCCACATGGAAAGACCACATATCCAACTGAGGTCCCAGCCCACAGTCAGCACTGACTGAGCCCCAGACCCAGGTGATGTGGAGCGGGGCAGAGAAGCTCACATCCTGCTGGACCCTGCCCCAGCTGCAGACTTATGGGCAAAATGAATGGGAGAAAATATTTGCAAATGATGGGACCGACAAGAAATTAATTTCCAAAATATACAAAAGCTCATAGAACTCAATATCAAACAAAAAAACAACACAATCAATAAAATAGGCAGGGCTTCCCTGGTGGCGCTGTGGTTGAGAGTCCGCCCGCCGTTGCAGGGGACATGGGTTCGTGCCCCAGTCCGGGAAGATCCCACATGCTGCGGAGCGGCTGGGCCCGTAAGCCATGGCCGCTGGGCCTGTGCGTCCGGAGCCTGTGCTCCGCAACGGGAGAGGCCACAACAGTGAGAGGCCTGCGTATCACAAAAAAATAAATAAATAATAGGCAGAGGATCTAAATAGACATTTCTGCAAAGAAGACATACAGATGGCCAACATGCACATGAAAAAATGCTCGATATCACTAATGATTAGAAAAAATGCAAATCAGAACTACAATGAGCTATCACCTCAAATCAGTCAGAATGGCCATCATCAAAAAGTATACAAATAATAAATGCTGTAGAGGGTGTGGAGAGAAGGGAACCCTCTTGCACTGTTGGTGGGAATGTAAATTGGTGCAGCCACTGTGGAGAACAGTATGGAGGTTCCTTAAAAAACTAAAAGTAGGGCTTCCCTGGTGGCACAGTGGTTGGGAGTCCGCCTGCCAATGCAGGGGACACAGGTTCGTGCCCCGGTCTGGGAGGATCCCACGTGCCATGGAGGGGCTGGGCCCGTGGGCCATGGCCGCTGGGCCTGCGCGTCCGGAGCCTGTGCTCCGTGACGGGAGAGGCCACGGCAGTGAGAGGCCCGTGTACCGCAAAAAAAAAAAAAAAAAAAAAAAAAAAAAACTAAAAATAGAGTTACTATATGATCCAGCAATCCCACTCCTGTGCATATATCCAGAGAAAACTATAATTCGAAAAGATACATGCACCCCAGTGTTCATGGCAGCCCTATTTACAATAGCCTAGACATGGAAGCAACCTAAATGCCCATCGACAGAGGAAGGAATAAATAAGATGTGGTACATATATACAATAGAATACTACTCAGCCATAAAAAAGAATGAAATATTGCCATTTGCAGCAATGTGGATGGACATAGAGATTATCATACTAAGTGAAGTAAGCCAGACAAAGACAAATATTATATGATATTGCTTATATGTGGAATCTCAAAAAAAAAGATACAAATGAACTTATAAAACAGATATAGACCCACAGACATAGAATACAAACTTATGGTTACAAAAGGGGAAGGGAGAAAGGGATAAATTAGAAGTTTGGGATTAACATATACACATGACTATATACGAAATAGATAACCAACAAGGACCTACTGTATGGCACAGAGAACTATACTCAATACTCTGTAATAACCTATATGGGAAAGAATAATAGATACATGTATATACATAACTGAATCAATTTGCTATACAATTTTTTAAAAATTACTACTGTTTTAAACCACGAAGTTTTATGCTGCCTTGTTACATAACTGTTGATAACCAGAACAGAAGATGAACCTTTTCTTTGGATACCTGAATCCTTTTTTTAAAATTATTATCCTTTCCTCTTTGAGACCTATCTATGTTTTCTGTGAAGCTTTTTTTTTTTTTTTCAGAATGCAGATAGAAGTGAAAGCCAGAGAGACATGTATTTGAAACCGGTCTCTAGCACTTAGTAGCCATAGGACCTTGCATGAACCACCTAACTTCTTAGAGCTTCCCCTTCCATCGTTAAAAATGAAAATAATACAAACTTCATAAGGTCTTTGAGAGGATTAAGTGAAATAATGTTCGAAATGCCTGGCACACAGAAGGAGCTCAGTAGCCAAGAGCCAATATCACTGGCAGGAGTAGTGATACCAAGAGTATGCATTATAGGAACCTCGAGTTTCTTTATAGATTCCTGCTGTACATAAAGTAGAAATAGCTTTTTATTAAGGAGATTTCAAATACTTCCCTGGTATTTTGTCTTCCAGTTGTCACAGCATAGTTTTGTGGTTTTGATTCTATTGCTCCTGTGACAACCTGGTGTAGTGAAAAGACCGTGGACTTTCGGATCAGTTCCACCCACATATTTTGTGCACACACGCGTGCATGTTGTGTGTGCACATGCACACATGTGTGTTTGGTTTGTTTCTGTCATCCCTATTACAATCACATGGGCAGAAACACCGTTTTTTTTCACTGTTTAATTCCCACTGGCCAGAAAAGTATGTGGCACATAATGGATAATCAATAAATATTTCTTGAAAGAAAGAAAATTTAATCAACTGTTAAATGATCTGGTTTGGTAAAAATATTGAGGACAAAGAATTTTACGTTTAGTAAACTCCAGAGCACCTTGAGGTGCTATTCCTTTTCTCTCAGTAATTTGCCTTTTCTGCATCACAATTCCTTACTTCGATTTCTAAACCTAAGTGTTAGTTTTGTACACATTGGAAGTTGAATACCACAGATGGACATGAGGGTTTATACACCCAAATGCATTTACAGATCTATTTGGACATACAAAGATTATATAATGAGTATATATACCATTACATAATATATATTATATAGCACACACTAAATAGTGTATAAATAATGCATGTATATTTTCATATATACTATAGTGTGTGTGTGTGTATATATATATATATATATGGTCTAAACTATATACCACATATTATATATATGGCCGGTTAGCTGTATGCTCACTAAAATATCATTAGTTAAGGGATAAAAGGAAATTTGAGAATTTTAGAATACTTTAAGACAAGTAGGACTTTATTATGTTCAAAATCATTGGAACATAACTAGGTATAGAAATTGATTCCAGGTGGAAACCACTCACATCTTTGCATGAATAAATGCATAGGAGCCCGTTCCTGGCAGGGAAGTGGGGACTCTGATGTGCTATCAGGCACTCCATCATCAGGTCTGCTGAGGAACTTAAACAATCCTCACAACTTGTTTGCACAACTCATTTGCTTGGCAAATCCTTCCTGTTCAGAACCAAAGTAAATTTGAGCTCAGCCTGTCCATGGCTATTAGATTTCAAAGTAACGGGGTCTGAACTTCCAATGATTTCATGTGTATCAAGACGGACTTCTTACCTCTGCCTTAGTGAGCTCACAGATTTATTGGGAAGGGCATTCCCAAATACACCTTCACTACACAGAGTGGTAACTGTGAAAAGATACATACACTAGATACTTACATCCCCAATGAGCAAATCCAGTGAGGGATTCTAATCATGGAGATGATTAGAAGAGAAGGTGGGGGAACGTAGGGCTCTCAATCTCCATTGTCCCCAGGACTTGGGCACTCAGCTTCCCCAGGTGGTCTCCTTCCTCTGCCCCTCTCAATATCTTCCTCCTTCCGGGGGAAGTTGTGGGTTACAGAACAAATTGGCCATGTGATTAAAGCATCTTCTAGGCCCTGGCCTCAAGATTTTTTTTTCTGTCCTCTGTTTCTGGAACTGGATTCTATTTCATTTTTTTTTAAAACTTTTTATTTTATATTGGAGGATAGTTGATTAGCAATGTTGTGTTAGTTTCAGGTGTGCAGCAAAGTGATTCAGTTATACATATGTATATATCTATTCCCTTTCAAACTCCTCTCCCATTTAGGCTGTTACACTACATTGAGCAGAGCTCCCTGTGCCACACAGTAGGCCCCCTTTGATGTGACTGACAAGAGATTAGTCTCCAAAATTTACAAACAACTCATGAAGCTTAATATCATCAACACAAACAACCCAGTCAAAAAATGAGCAGAAGACCTAAATAGATATCTCTCCAAAGAAGACATACAGATGGCCAAGAGGCACATGAAAAGGTGCTCAACATCGCTAATTATTAGAGAAATGCAAATCAAAACTACATTGAGATATCACCTCATACCAGCCAGAATGGCTATCATCAAAAAAATCTATTTTATTTTATACTCTTATCACATGATATCTTCTGGGTCTGGCCTCAGGCAAAATTCCTATGGAGGTGCTGACCAGGAGAAAAGTCTTGGGAATAACCGGGGCAGCCTTTGCTCCTGGGAACAAGTGGCCACCTCCTCGCCCTGTGACAGGATACTTCTGAGCACTGGCAGGGTGAGAAATCCTGTCTCGGAAGCTGCTCTTGAGCACAGGGTCTCAGCCCTGCATCAAGCTCAGGGTAAGAAGCAGCAAGCAAATACAGCTACAAAGATTTATGGGAATAAAGAAGACACTTTTCCCCTGGACCCCAAGGGCTTGGAATTGGGGTCCTTTGCAGAGTTTCTAGTATAAACCTTCAGTTAAAGAGAGAGATGACACATTTCATTGGCTGGCACTTATCAGCAGCTCTGGGGAAGAATATCTGAGGAAACTGTCAGAAAATGACAGTGTCATGGTTCAGTCACTAACTAAATGAAAAAGACACAGTGGTGAACCAGGCCTGACCTAATCCTGCCCGTCTTCCCTCTCTTTCTGCTTCCGTTGCTGCTAGAAGAATGGAACCAGAGCCAGAGGCAAGAACAGACTGAAGGAGGCAGAAGGAGACTTTGGTGATGCTGTTTGGGATCCACAGGGCCACGTGGGCCACAGAAGCTGCAGCGTGTGAGCGAGGACGCTGCCAACCTGTGAGGCTGCCGAGGAATTGTCCCCTTCAAGACACCCTGACAATCACACAGCTTAGCAGAGGTGGCTCTGGTGACTTGCCTCTCTCTCCATCTGCATTTTCTTACAAAACAAGGAAAATCATACAAACTGATGTGTTCCCTGACGACCCCATTTCCTTTTAACTTTTGTTTTTTGCATGATGTATCGGAAATCATATCCTTGCTTTTTTTCTTAATTTTTATTAGAGTATAATTGATTTACAACATTGTTAGTTTCGGGTATGCAGCAACATGACTCAGTTATACATATACATATATTCCCTCTTTTTTAGATTCTTTCCCCATAGAGGCCAGAGTATTGAGTAGAGTTCCCTGTGCTGCACAGGAGGTCCTTATTTTCCTTGCTTTGACCTCAGGCGGATCTGGGTATAAGAACCAGGCCTGCCCCTCCCCAGCCATGTGGCACTGATCAAGCATCTTACCCTCTCTGAGGTTCTGTTTCCTGAAATGCCAGATCGGATAACAACCCTTACTATGCAGAACTGCTGTTTGGATTAGAGATCATGCTTATACAGTTCCCCACAGACATCCTTAAATATTAGAAATGCTTAGTCATTGGTGGCCATTTGAACAAGTATTTATATTTCTTTCATTTTGCCTTCTTTTATTTCCTCCCTTTATAATCTATTGTGTATGGTACGGGGGAAAACCTATAGCAAGAAGGCAGCCTTCACATACTCCTCTTATTGGTTTGAGTCCACAATTCGTAATATTTTATTGCTTCTACTAATCCTGGCTACAAGTAGTTTCCAATAAGCTATGGGATATTTTAATTAATAAAAAAATATTTATAATTGTCTTTGATCCTCCTCTGCATTTATCAGATTGTCAAAGTTGAAATAAGGTGATAATACCTATTGCTGGGAGATGGGCACTCAAATCCCACAGTGATGTTTAGAGTAATAATTGGTATAACCTTGATACACTGCAGATGTCAATATGGCAAAAGTCTTAAAAATATGCACACGCTTTGCCCTGGTAATGGCACCCCAAGGAATTTATCCTAAGGATATAATTGGTTTTATACATAAAGATCTATGTGCAAAAATGTTCTTGCATCATGTGTAATAGTGAGAAAATGGATACAATCTAAATGTCCAAAATAGATTTGTTAATCTTGTGTATCCATTTGGTACATCCATATAACGGAAGACTCTGTTCTTAAAAACATTATGGTATAAAGTCATATTTACTGACGTGGAAAGATATTTGTATACTGTGTGTGTGACAAATACAGTTAGTAAAACAGTTTCACAGGGAGAGCCTTGGCTTCAGCAGGTAAGGGAGACCCTTACCCAACTCTTCCAGAGGGAAGGCAGGAAAGGAGAAGATGGTCTCTAGCCTCTCCTTTCTCTCTCTGGCCTTCCCCGGGGGGATGGGATTGCCTTAATATTTGGGAAATTAGGAAAACACCCCTGCAAGTGTGTGCCTGTTATGGACAGAATGTTTGTTCCTCAAAAATTCATGTGTTGGAATTCTAACCCCCCAGTGTGATAGTATCAAGAGGTGGGGACTTTGGAAGGTGATTAGGTCATGCCCTCCCACCCAAATGTACTCAGGGAATTTATGACAGCTGAGTTAGAAAAAACAGCATGTACTATTCACAATAGCTAACATATGGAAACAACCTAAATGTCCATCGACTGATGAATGGGTAAAGAAGATGTGGTACAAATATAAAATGGAATACTACTCAGCCATAAAAAAAGGATGAAATAATGCCACTTGCAGCAACATGAATGGACCTAGAGATGATCATACTAAGTGAAGTAAGTCAGACACAGAAAGACAAATATAAAATGATATCACTTATATGTGGAATCTAAAAAAATGATACAAATGAACTTATTTATAAAACAGAAACAGACTCCCAGACAGAAAACAAACTTATGGTTACCAAAGGGGAAGTAGAGGTTACCTTAGGAGTTTGGGATTAACAGATATACACTACTATATATAAAATAGATAACCAACAAGGACCTATAGTATTCAAAATACAGGTCCTATATAGCTATGTATAGTATAGCATAGGAAACTATACTCAATATTTTGTAATAACCTATAAGGGAAAAGGATATGAAAAAGAATATATATATATGTGTGTGTGTGTGTATATATATATATATATATATATATATATATATATATGTATGTATATCTGAATCACTTTGCTGTACACCTAAAATTAATATAACATTGTAAATCAACTATATTTCAATTTAAAAAAAAGAACAATAGTGGTGAGATTGGGCAACCTTGTCTTATTCCTGATCTTAGAGGAAATGGTTTTATTTTTTCACCACTGAGAAAGATGTTGGCTGTGGGTTTGTCATATATGGCCTTTATTATGGTGAGGTAGGTTCTCTCTATGCCTACCTTCTGGAGAGTTTTTATCATAAATGGGTGTTGAATTTTGTCAAAAGAATTTTCTGCATCTATTGAGATTATCATATGGTTTTTAGCCTTCAATTTGTTAATATGGTGTATTACATTGATTGATTTGTGTATATTGAAGAATCCTTGCATTCCTGAGATAAACCCCACTTGATCATGGCGTATGATCCTTTTAATGGGTTGTTGGATTCTGTTTGCTACTATTTTGTTGAGGAATTTTGCATCTATGTTCATCAGTGATATTGGCCTGTAGTTTTCTTTCTTTGTGACATCTTTGTCTGGTTTTGGTACCAGGGTGATGGTGGCCTCGTAGAGTGAGTTTGCGAGTGTTCCTCCCTCCTCTATATTTTGGAAGAGTTTGAAAAGGATAGGTGTTAGCTCTTCTCTAAATGTTTGATAGAATTCACCTGTGAAGCCAACTGGTCCTGGGCTTTTGTTTGTCAGAAGGTTTTTAATCAGAGTTTTAATTTCAGTGCTTGTGATTGGTCTGTTTATATTTTCTAATTCTTCCTGGTTCAGTCTCAGAAGGTTGTGCTTTGCTAAGAATTTGTCCATTTCTTCCAGATTGTCCATTTTATTGGCATATAGTTGCTTGTAGTAATCTCTCATGATCCTTTGTATTTCTGTAGTGTCAGCTGTTACCTCTTTTCCTTTTCTAATTCCTTTGATTTGAGTATTCTCCCTTTTTTTCTTGATGAGTTTGGCTAATGGTTTATTCAACATAGTTTTGGAAGTTTTAGCCACAGCAATCAGAGAAGAAAAATAAATAAAAGGAATCCAAATTGGAAAGAAGAAGTAACACTGTCACTGTTTGCAGATGACATGATACTATACATAGAGAATCCTAAAAATGCTACCAGAAAACTACTAGAACTAATCAATGAATTTGGTTAAGTAGCAGGATACAAAATTAATGCACAGAAATCTCTTGCATTCCTATACATTAATGATGAAAAATCTGAGAGAGAAATTAAGGAAACACTCCCATTTACCACTGCAACAAAAATAATAAAATATCTAGGAATAAACCTACCTCAGGAGACAAAAGACATGTATGCAGAAAACTATAAGACACTGATGAAAGAAATTAAAGACAACACAACAGATGGAGAGATATACCATGTTCTTGGATTGGAAGAATCAACATTGTGAAAATGACTATACTACCCAAAGCAATCTACAGATTCAGTGCAATCCCTATCATACTACCAATGGCATTTTTCACAGAAGTAGAACAAAAAATTTCACAATTTGCATGGAAACACAAAAGACCCCGAATAGCCAAAACAATCTTGAGAAAGAAAAATGGAGCTGGAGGAAACAGGCTCCCTCACTTCAGGCTATACTACAAAGCTACAGCAATCAAGATAGTATGGTACTGGCACAAAAACAGAAATATAGATCAATGGAACAGAATAGAAAGCCCAGAGATAAAC
Organism: Stenella coeruleoalba; assembly: GCF_951394435.1. Classification (NCBI taxonomy): domain Eukaryota; kingdom Metazoa; phylum Chordata; class Mammalia; order Artiodactyla; family Delphinidae; genus Stenella; species Stenella coeruleoalba. The sequence continues at coordinate 9,268,167 of NC_137151.1, forward strand.
CCATGCACATATGGCCACTTTATCTTCTATAAAGGGGGCAAGACTATACAATGGAGAAAAGACAGCCTCTTCAATAAGTGGTGCTGGGAAAACTGGACAGCTACATGTAAAAGAATGAAATTAGAACACTCCCTAACACCATACACAAAAATAACTCAAAGTGGATTAAAGACCTAAATGTAAGGCCAGACACTATCAAACTCTTAGAAGAAAACATAGGCAAAACACTCTATGACATAAATCACAGCAAGATCCTTTTTGACCCACCTCCTAGAGAAATGGAAATAAAAACAAAAATAAACAAATGGGACCTAATGAAACTTAAAAGTTTTTGCACGGCAAAGGAAACTATAAACAAGGCGAAAAGACAACCCTCAGAATGGGAGAAAATATTTGTAAATGAAGCAACTGACAATGGATTAATCTCCAAAATATACAAGCAGCTCATGCAGCTAAATATCAAAAAGACAAACAACCCAATCCAAAAATGGGCAGAAGACCTAAACAGACGTTTCTCCAAAGAAGACATACATATTGCCAACAAACACATGAAAGGATGCTTAACATCACTAATCATTAGAGAAATGCAAATCAACACTACAATGAGTTATCACCTCACACCAGTCAGAATGACCATCATCAAAAAATCTACAAACGATAAATGCTGGAGAGGGTGTGGAGAAAAGGGAACCCTCTTGCACTGTTGGCGGGAATGTAAATTGATACAGCCACTATGGGGAACAGTATGGAGGTTCCCTCAAAAAACTAAAAATAGAACTACCATATGACCCAGCAATCCCACTACTGGGCATATACCCTGAGAAAACCATAATTCAAAAAGAGTCATGTACCACAATGTTCATTGCAGCACTATTTACAATGGCCAGGACATGGAAGCAACCTAAGTGTGCATCAACAGATGAATGGATAAAGAAGGTGTGTCACATATATACAATGGAATATTACTCAGCCATAAAAAGAAACGAAATTGAGTTATTTGTAGTGAGGTGGATGGACCTAGAGTCTATTATACAGACTGAGGTCAGAAAGAGGAAAAGAAATACTGTATGCTAACACATATATATGGAATCTAAAAAATAAAAAGGTTCTAATGAACCTAGGGGTAGGACAGGAATAAAGATGCAGTTGTAGTGAATGGACTTGAGGACATGGGGAGGGGGAAGGGTAAGCTGGGACGAAGTGAGAGAGTGGCATGGACATATATACACTACCAAATATAAAATAGACAGCTAGTGGGGAGCAGCTGCATGGCACAGGGAGATCAGCTCGGTGCTTTGTGACCACCTAGAGGGGTGGGATAGGGAGGGTGGGAAGGAGACTCAAGAGGGAGGGGACATGGGGTTACATGTATACATATAGCTGATTCACTTTGTTATGCAGCAGAAACTAACACAACACTGTAAAGCTATTATACTCCAATAAAGATTAAAAAAAAATCATACAAAGGCAACAGTAAAGCCAAACTGATATCACAGGATGTATATACTAAAGGAAATCCCATGGTTAGAATGAACATAATCCCATTTTTCCCAAAGTTCCATCAAGCCAAACGTTAGGAAACCAGAAGCAACACAATCATAAGAGGTTAGGATGGTTTTGTGGACACAGACTCTCTGCAAAGAGTGCTGAGTCACACGTGCAGGCTTGACAGCCAGGAGAGAGTGAAATCTGAACACACACAAACACTGGCTCTCTGAGGATACTGGTAAAAGGGACCCCAAGCAGGGCCTCTGAATCAGCCCTGCAAGCATTGCTGAGTCCAAGGACAGTACAGTCACTGATTTTCACAATGAGGATCCTGAGTCATCAAGAAAAGGTGACATTTCATGTTCAGAATTCTCTGTTTAAGAAGGCAAGGAAGCATGTGATCCAGTTGAGAAAGATTTTCATTTCAAATAGTTAAAAATTCTTTAAAAACATTTTCGGTGCTTAAAGGGGTAAGTGACAGTTATCTGGAAAATTCACTTATGTGGGACAATTCTTCCCTAAGGATTCTAGATCAGTGAGGCAGTGGGTGGGTTGTATTTAGTTAGGTTTCTAGCACTTCTGCTTGTTTGACATTTCATTGTCTAATTTCCTCAATCCTTTCAAAATTCCTCACTTTCAAGGATCATAAGTTCCTTGAGGCTAAAGATTCTGACACCCTTTCTTGGATATTCCATATCCTTGTGCTACTCGGCCATTTTTTCCCCCCTTTTTTCTGCCATGAATGATGAACTGATATGCACAGAAATGACTGACTCCCAGGGCACGCATCAACTTTGACAAAGCCCTCCTGACGTTGTGCAAACCCTTTCGGGTTTTGGTAAGCAATCCTACAAGGTTTTTTTGCAACCCTTTATCAGCCATTCACGCTAAAAACTAACCGTAAGAGAACAAAAAAATATATAAATACAGTTAATATAATTTTTCCTAAAAGTAAACTTTATTTTAAAAGAAGAGTCATTTCCATTAAGGCCTGCACTTTTCAGGTAACGTGAGTACTGCAAACACACAGGATGTGGCCGCTTTCCCTGTTGGCCTCCTTGCCTAATACTGCTCCGCTATGTTTCCTTTGCCCCAGACACAACTCATTGCTCTTTGGTGAGTGTGCTGAGATCTTTGGTGCTTTCTCGTCTGCCAGAAATACCATTTCCGCTTTCACACTTCCTACGTCTAACTCAAATGCTCTCTTCGAGTGCCACTGATCTCAAGAAACTTTCCATTCTCACCACGATTGCAAGATGGGTGTTGTCGCTGCCCCTTTTTTGAAGATGGAGAGAAAATCTTGAGAGGTTACAGAACGCCCTCGAGGTCACACCCTGGGTATCAGAGCAAGGACGAGTCCATCAGGAGTCTCTCCTGGTGGCATTTCTCTCATTGTATAGGGAACCGTTGTAGTTGCAGCCCCATTTTTTGGCAAACCCCCCCTCTCCTACGTATTCCAGGGTTTCAGGGCCCAACTGCCACAATGCGGTCATCCTGCATGGCCTTCGCAAAGGGGCCTGGGCAGGAGTAGTTCTTACCTGGTGTGTTGAGCAGGCGGGACCTTTTGCAGTGGTAGGCCACCTCCTGTTCACAGTGCTCCGAGCCGTCAATCACGGCCTCCAGCTGCTCCAAGCTGCCTCCGTAGTCCAAGGTCATGGAGTAGGGCTTCTCAGCGTTGGCACCTCGCACATGGGTCAGCTCCGTGTTGTTGTGCTGCACCAATGTCCAGATCTTGTCCTCTGCCCAGAAAACACAACCAAGGAAGGTCAAAAGAGGATCATGCTTATAGACCTCCAAAAGGCTGGAAAGAAAAAAAAAAGACAATCATGCTTGCAGTGTGATGGATGGTGGCTGGATGTGCATCAACTAACGGCCACTCAAGCACTCTACTCATGCAAAGAATTTGGCCGGAGAATTTTTGTTTCTCCCAGAGTTCTACCCAGAGTTAGTGTGAGGGTTAATTATCTTAAGAGCTAAATTTGTGAAGTCTGTACTCCACAGTCTCTAGGCTAAGCATTTAATGTTCATTATCTCATTTAAAATGGACACAATCTATGCAAAGCCATGGAACTAGAACAGAAAGAAACACAAATAGGTAGACAACAGGTAGAACAAGAATAAAAGGAAATGAATTCATCTGTTGTGGGAAAGGACAATTTGGATGGGGAAGAACTTAGAAGTTGAGAAATTAGATACTCTGTGACCAGAAGTAGAATATAACTAAATATCCTTGAAGGTAATTATCCTGGCGATCACCTACACACAAAAACATAGATCACTGACAAGCTGTCGAATGTGCAAAATGTTGGTAATTAAATGAACAAAAATTAAATGTTCATAATATTAACTATATAAATAAATAAAATAAAATTGACATTGTCTAAATCAGAAGGGAGTCGATCCTGCCACATCAAAACTGAGGGAAAAGTGAATAAGGAAAATTAAGCAGTTTTCCTAAGATTACATAGTTAATGTCTAAGCAAGAATTGGAACCCAGGATGTCTGACTCCAACGCCCCTACATCCAGATATTGACACACACACTTCCTCACAAGAGAAAAACTAGCATAGATCATTGTCTCAGAGAATCATAAGTACCACGTTGAAAATAAGACCTATACACAGAAAGTATCTGTGAAATACACATCATAACAAGGATGAGATTGTGTAATAGACACTGAACATGCAAGGCACTTAACTGCAGTTCGTTAATATTTATTCGCCATGCTACTTCTACTTGCCAAAAATATTTTAACAGGTTTACATTAAAACAACATGCAGAGATGAGGCCCTGTGGGTCAGGGATGGAGAACATATTTTACCTATTATAGGTAAGAATGGAAGGCAAAGAAAGGAGATGAATTTCAGTTTTAGAGCCTGAGAGATCTGACTTGAAACCTATTCTACTAACAGCAAGCTTGGACAAGTCACTTCACTTTTCTGGGGCTCAGTTTAATCATCAGTTTAAAAAAAAGAAGTCACAAGGCATGATCAAACATTCTGGAATAATAGACTGAAACATTTACAGCAATTGGACATAGAATTGAATTCTGAACATGCTTACGGATAAAGAGAAAGAGGAAATAGGAAGACTTGAGAAGCTTCTGTCATCTGAGAATCTTGCCCACATAATAACGTCATCACTCTTCATAGATGTGCAGAGCTGAAAAAGAACCTTGCCCAGAAGTCACATGGTTTCCTTCCTCTCTCACCCACTTAGTTTTACAAATGAGGAAACCAAGGTCTAGGAAGTAGAGGAAGGACCCAAGGCATATCTGTTAGACAAGAATGGTGAGCACATATACTGCCCGTAACCACTATTTCTAACTAGTACTACTTAGAAGCAGGATCGTGGCTGTTGGCCATGAGAATGAGAAGAAGGAGAAGGAGAAGAAGAAACAGAAAAAAACTAGCAACCAGGATCCCCAGTATTAATATGTTCTCTACCTTAACTCTGTATATGACTTGGGATAAATAACTTCATCGCCCTGTACTTCAGTTTTAATATGTTAGAAAGAGGAGGAAGAGAAAGTTTGCTCTCAATTCTCTCTAAAGTATTTTCCCAATTCCTAAAAATGGAAATGTTTCTTGCAGCATAAAATTGAACTCTGCTCAAACATTCTGATTCATCTTAACACTATTTCCTAAAACCAGCCCCCTGATAACCCACATGTCTCCAATGTTTAATCAAGACAAAATTACATTTTCCATAAAGTCTATAAAAAAAATCAGAATGAAGGTTTTTGGATTTTGACTTTGAAAGCAAAAATAAAACATGATTCATATTGGTAAAAATAATAATGTTACATAAATAATTAACTGGAAATTCCAAAAATGTCGGTGCCAATATAGACAAATGTCAATAAAATTACCAAAGAAAGTAATTGCTCAATCATGCAATACTGTAGAGGGAGAAATAAAAACTGCTGATTTTGAAATGTCCACGGTGCTCAGAAGAAATGGAAATCTAATTTCTAATAATAGATGGTATACTACTGTTTCATACTAGGAAATTTTATGTACATCGTCTCCAGTACTGATAATAATCATAGATAACAGTATAAATATAGATACTGGATATAAATATAGATATAAATGTAAGAAGGGGAGATAAAGTAAACTTGTCCCCAGTCTCAATTCATCCAATCTTTCTGATTCCCAAAGTGGTCCACATAGCATCATTAAATCATATAAACGTGGATTTCCTTCCAAATGTACACTGATTTTTCATATCTATATACATCCATTGATCATACATTCATTATCAATTTTCTTATTTGTTCACTCTTTAGCTCATTTTTCCAAAACCATATTCTATCTTTGGCAAGATGGAAAATGAAGCCATGTCAGAGAGACAGTATTTTATCTTAAAGCCACAAATATTGCAAATCCCACGTTCTGGCCCTGACAGTGAACTGGTTTTAATAGTTCAACTCTTGGTCCTTTTTGATACATGCAATATACAGAAGATGCAAAGGAACTACTAAGATCTCCAAAGGGTCCCCACAGTTCACTTAACAGACATCACAAGCACAGTCTGAGCGACAGGAAGAGAGACGATTACTCGAAACCTAGGGTCCGTTAGCTGGCTTTCATTTCAAAGATGCCCTTTGTCCTCTCAATATTTTCCTCCTGGGAGAGAGCAACATAAAGGCTAAAAACAAGGAGACAATTGGATATTATTTTTTCTCACGTTCTATTTTTTCCCCCACTTCCTGGGTAGCAATGCAGATTAAGCCCTGAACCCTGACAAAACATGAAAGGCCAGGGGTCAGTGCCACTCAGGAGAGGCAGCTTTGATGGTTGATGTTCCTGACGCTTGGAATTGGATGGGGACAGGTGAGGTGGTCTTAGCTAGGGAAGGTCTAGGTGAAGGATTTTCAAACAAGTAAGATTCATTTTGGATAGTCTTTTAGGTGGATGGAGGGCGATCCATTCATGGACCTATATATACTTTAAATAAAATTGGACCCATGAGCTAAATGTTCAAGATGGTACATTTGGTCAGTGCACAGTGGAGATTAGTGGACACAGCTTGGATTCTGGAGCCAGAAGATCTGGATTTGTGTGCCAGCTCTACACTTCCTGGTTAAGCATCCTTGGTCAAATGATTACTTCTCTAAAGTTCAGTTTCCTCATCAGTAATACTTAAAAAAAAACAGCAATGATGCCAACTGTAGAAGGTGGTTGTAAAGATTTAAGTGAGGGGATTAGTGTGAGAAGCTCCTTTATTAACTAAATAATGACATTCAACAGAAGTCTGTGTGTACCTCTTAGATAAAGGTGTATAACATCTCCAACTCAAGGAGCTCACAGATATCAGATGCTGATATTAACAACAGCATCAAAAAGAAGAAGTCTTGACTGGTCTCTTAGAGCTCTCATGGTCGCTTGTATTAACACGGTTCTTTCCCTGACCAGAGAGTAAGACCCACAAACACCTAAAGGGGGCAAAGGGGAGGCACTGTGAGCCTTGCCTTCTCTCTGCAGACCCATGGGGAAAACACATTCAAAAGACCCAGAACAGGAAATGCTTCCCTCTGGCAGTTCTGTGAACTTGGAGTCCCACACAAGGAAACCAGCAGAGGTTTCCCTGTAACTCAAGTCGGTCCATTTTCATGCAGAGACTGCGGAGTAAATCGTCTAAATGCTATGATTGGCAGAGCATCATAAAGTCCTCCAGGCTCCATACACCCACCTTGGCTGACCTGCCTCCAGTACCTGCCCTCCACCACAGGACATCCACCCTAAGTTCTAGTCTCTAGAGATGCATCTAGGGCTCAAGGTACCGTGAGACTTCTGGATTTAGAAACTAGCCCATATGATGGGCATCTATGTTCTGCTCCAGCAGTAAGACTTTGGACAAGTTATATACATCTCTGAAGTTTCCTCATTGGTAAATGGGATATTTATATTAATCTTTCCATCAATGATGATATTATACTGATTCGGAATCTTGCTTTACATGGACCCATAACTTGTTGTCTGGCATGCAAAAGAGTAAAGAATCTTTATGTTCGAATTTTTCGATGACATTAAAATGAGGAAGGGGACTTCATTCCTTAGAGGGTTGGGGGTGGGAGACTCATCTGGCAAATGAGGTTAGCTAGAGGTCTGGACTGAAGTTTCTTGTAATATAGCCGCCGCTGTATATGATAAATGATTATCATCTTGTCCAATTATCTTTTCACTCTGAAATAGCCTCATGTGTCTCTATATTTATTTTCATCCCTTGCATTTCTGCAGATGTCTAAAACAGAATTTGTCGTTTAGTCCTCATAGACCCAGAAACCTAGAAAATCATTGCCCTTGATACCACGGTTTGCTACCCAGTTCATTTGCTATTCTTTCTTCTACTGTATTCAGTCCCATGATGAAAAACAGAGCCCCATCTTTCTAACTTGCTTAAAGGAATACATGTACCGAGTTACCCAAGACAAATTCTCTGCTTAAGAGAGGACTGCATTTGAAGAGTTTTTGAACTGGCAGAAACCTATTCAATTCACTAAGGATCTTAGTTATTCTAAAATTAGTTACTATGTATTTAAAATATTTGTTTTTTTTAATCAAATAGATGGTTTGCAAATAGTTTCTCTCATTCCCTAGATTGCTTTTTAATTTTGTTGACTATTTCTTTTCCTGTGCAGAAGCTTTTTAGTCTGATGTAGCCTCACTTGCTGATTTTTTTCTTTTGTTGCTTGGGCTTTTGCTGTCATAGTCAAAAAATCTTTGCCAAGACCAGTGTCAAAGGGACTTCTTCCTTATGTTTTCTTCTAGGTGTTTATGCTATTAGGTCTTCTGTTGAAGCCTTTAATCCTTTTCAAGTTAATTTTTGAGTGGTATAAGATAGGGGTCCAATTTCATTCTGCATGGGCTTTTTCATTTTCCCAACACTACTTATTGAAGAGACTGTCCTTTACCCATTGAGTATATTTGGCTCCCTTGTCAAATATCAATTGATCGTTTATATGAGGGTTTATTTCTGGGCTCTCTGTTCCGTTCTACTGGTATATGTGGCTATTTTTGTGCCAATACCATACTGTTTTACTTACTATAGCTTTGGAAAAATGGAGAGATGTTAATTAAGGGTACAAACTTGTGACTAGCAAATAAGTTCTAGATATTGAATGCACAGCATAATGATTATAGTCAACAGCACTGTATTATAAACTTCAAAGTTGCTAAGAGACTAGATCTTAACGGTTCCCACCAGAAAAAATAAAAGATAATTATGTGACATAATAGAGGTGTTAGCTAATGCTACCACGATAATCATATTGTAATATATAAATGTATCAAATCAATACATTGTACATCTTAAACTTACACAAAGTTGTATGCCAATTATATCTCATTAAAAAATAAAAATAAAATATTTGCTTTTTAAAAGCAGCATTCAGCCCAATGCACTTGCCTGAGCATAAATGATGCCATAACCCAAATCCACACAAGGCATCATGCGACCTTTAAGCATAAAGGAATTACAGGCCATAGGCCATCAAATAGCATGTGTTATAAAGGTCCAAGGCTTCATTTCAAAGATATGACAAGGGGTTGTTATGAAGACTAGTAAAGCATTTCCCGTGTTGCTTTGTGAATTTAGCTTTCAAGTCTATCTCCTTACAAAGCTGAGATCTCCCAGGATGTGACATGTATCACTCATTCTATGTATACTGTGTGATAGCCCCCAGGGTACATACACAGGAGGATAGTGCACTGCCTAACTTCTTCAAAAGTTTACCATCATTTGGGGGAAAACGTGGTATGCATGAGAATGACAGATGTCTCATGCTGTTGTAAGTACTCTTGAGGTTACAAGTAAGTGGGGATGCCCAGAGTTCTGTTGGTGGCAGGGTTGGGGCTGGCGATAGACTATACACTGTTTTCCTTGAGAATGGACTGGTCAACAGACGTCATTCATCCTTAGACCATCAGCACCTTGGCTAGCATTGAACGCCATGTAAGACTTCAGGAGATCTTCATCAAGAGGAGGCTAATCACCAGCATGTATTATGTAACGGTTCACATGTAAAAGAACTTTCAAGTGATATGATCAAAATACATGTAGTCAACAACATCATCAAGAGAAAAGCAAAAGAGGTTTCACAAAGAGTCATCAGAGTAGTAATGGCAGGATATTCCAGAATATTCTATTTCCTTATCCCTGCTGTGAAATCTTTCCCCGTTGTCACCCCAGGAAAGCCCTCTAGGAACCTTCGTCCTGGAGCTCTAGTTGATCTGCCTGGTCCCTCTCGCTCTCATTTCAGAAACTGTAAATTGTTTACATACAGAGACACCATTTAACTCTCTTATTTTGGCTCTCGTTCTATCCGATCGGTATTATCATTGTGATGATCATTATTATTATTAATAAGAGTCATTACAGATGCTATAAGCTGTTCTATCTGTTACCATGGAGATCACCACTCAAGAAAGAACAAACAGGAGGAGAGTGGAAAAAGAGAGAGAGAGAGACAAGAGATAACTCTGATTAATAAAACCTCATTCTATACACATATCTCTCACTTTGCAGAGGCAGAAAAGAAACCTTCAATTTTTCTCTCACAATGCTTGGAAGGAAGTCTACAGATTGTCAATACACAGTTTAATTGAACTTAAATCACTGTGGGGAGCTGCTTACACTCCTTTGAAAATTGTGCCAATTCACTTATACTCCTATTGTAATAAAGCAAGTCTACAGAAAGGTCCCAGGGGTCACTTCTTGTATAGTTATCTATGTTGACAAAGTGAATTTTCTATGCCAAGGGTAAAGACAGCTTAAATAATCCTCAAAGCACTGTCTCTGCCACTCATTTACCATCCATGCCATCTCTTGTCATTTTGCATTGAGAGTTATTTAACTATTCATATGTTTGTCCCTCCTCTCCCCATTTAAATCTTCGGCAATGGCCGCTGAGTAAATATCGGCTTAGAAAGGGCTTCCATAGCCAGTAGAGGCAGATGCGATGGAGGGAAGCAAGGGCTTTGGGATCAATGGATCTGGCTGCCAGCTCTGCCACTGACCACATTCCTGACCCCAGCAGAGACCAGGAACCTCCCTGAGCCTCAGTCTCCGCTTCTGTAAACTGGAGATACTCCACTGAGCAGTGATGCTGTGAGTGCTTAATCAAACGCACAGCGCTGAGATGAACTCAGAGGCTGGCTCAGGGTACCCGACTAGAAATCAGAGTTGAACTGCTGCAAGCCTCTTTTTTTTTTTTTTTTTTTTTTGCGGTATGTGGACCTCTCACTGTTGTGGCCTCTCCCGTTGTGGAGCACAGGCTCCGGATGCACAGGCTTAGCGGCCGTGGCTCACGGGCCCAGCCGCTCCAGGGTACGTGGGATCTTCCCGGACCGGGGCACGAACCCGTCTCCCCTGCATCGGCAGGCGGACTCTCAACCACTGCGCCACCAGGGAAGCCCCGCAAGCCCTTTTGAGGAAGTGATTCGGGAGGAGCGGACGCATCACTTCATTGCGGGGAAACAGATCTGGGAACCTCTGCTGAGGGTATCCGTGCCCCCTTCTCCTCAACCTTTAAAGGGAAAGAAGACAAGAGGTGGAAAGCAGTTTTCAACTTCTTTAAAAGCCTTCAGAATTCCCGCAGGAGCTGTTTCCCCTCCCTTGTGGATCAGCGCAGCTGCCTAGGCGAGCATCCTCCTTGCCTGCTAAAACCACTTGCAGACGTGGCTGCTTTTAGTGTCTGGGCTTCTGCGGCTGTTAGGGGAAGGTAGCATTACCGGTTTAAGACTCCTGGTAGGGCCACCGTGCACGTTGCATTAGCTGGAAGCAGGAACCGCAGCCCCCGGGGCGCTGGAGGGGTAGGGGGTTGCGGGGAGCCCCTTTCAGCCCCTGCCGCTCCTTCACCAGCCCGCCTGGACCACACACCTGACGACTTCCAGACAAAATACTTGACCGTGATTTATTCTACTACTTCGCTCGAGCCTTTACTTTTTATGTACCTTTTTGGGGGGTTTTCTTTTCCCTTGCTTTACAATTAGCGGCATGATCAAAGAGACCTGGGAAATCTGTTTTATGATCTTGGTGGGGGTGATGTGTGGTCTTGAACAGATTTCATGTGCATTGCATGGTGCTTTGCTTCTGACGCTGGTTTATTCAAGGAAAACTTAACGGAAAGTCTAGTGTGTGCAGAGCACGATGTTAGGAACTGAGTAGGTTGTGGGATGAGGGGGTACCAGGCTGAATGCCACCCCGGCCCTTGAGCGTAAGGTGTTCACAGCTGGTTCTGGGAAAGAAGCTCCATGGAAGCTGAAAGCTTGCAGCGGCAAATATGTGGCCAAGGGGAGCCTGTGCCCGCCTCCCAGGCAGGGGAAGGGCGGGGCGGGGTGGGGTGGGGGGTGGAAGGGGGGCTGCACATCCAAGTCACCTGATGGGAAGAGGGAGAGGCTTTTGTTGCTATGAGACATTTTTAGAGGCTTTTAGGAGCATCTTTGTGGCAGGCACTGTTTTGGTGCATGCTGAGGAAAACTCTGGGCACTGACACAGACATGAATTCACTCCCTCCATCTGTCAGTTACTAGCAGAGTGATGCTGGAATTCTCTCCAACCTCTCTGAGCCTCTGTTTTCTCAAAATGAAAATGAGAAATAATCTCTACCTCACACTTTATCATGAGGATTAGATGAGATTGACTCTAAGACAATATATATAACCCAGTACCTGGACCACAAGTACACAGTAAATAGTAGTCCTCATCCTTCCTTTAGTAAGAGCTAAGGTAGCCAAGATGGAACTCATAGAGTAGTGAGCTGACTGCAAAGTGCTTGCCTTGGTCCTAAGAAGGGTCACCCAGCACTTATGTCACCTCTCACCAGGTCACAGAAGAAGACAAGCCTTCTGAAATGGAAGAGTCTACTTACTCTGCTTCCACGGATCTTAGATTCTGGCTCTGGAGGTGACTGACAAAAAGAAAGCTCAAAGAGGAACATGAAATTATTTTTCTTTCTTTCAGCTGACGTCCCTGCTCTGGACTTCGCCACACTATCAACTTTATTGTCAGAGTGCCAGCATCATCTCCGGTGGGAAGTCTTTTCTAACTCCTCCAGCATCCTGTGTTTGGCTCACTCAAGCGCTATTACTCCAACTTGTTTACTCAGACCCCCAGCTAAACTGTAAGCTATACAAGGGAAGAGAATGTCTCGTGAAGTCTTTGTATGCCTAGCACCTGGCCCACAGTAGCCATTCACTTACCACTGAACTAAACCTTCAACAGACTACCAAGATTTTTACTGGCTTCAGTGACAGCTCTTAAAATCAACAGGAAAGTGATACATGATAGGAAACGATGTTTCAATGCATACTTGAAATTCTGCTGTGCAGCCCAGAATATCTATTACAAGTAGCAGAATTTTGGAAAAAAGGTAAATTATCTATCAATAGATGTTCGATTGGACACAGTATAGTTAACTGACACAGTGAAATACTATGTAGTCATAATAAAGACCACATAAGATTTCTCTAAACCAATCTAGAATGATTTCCAGGATAGATGGAATGATTTCCAGGAAGTAAGGTGCAAAAGACTACGCTACATGTTGTGCAAGAACAAAGGAGAAAAAGGGGTACACAGAGGAAGGATACACTAAATGATTATCGAGAGGAGATGGGTAAGAACAGAGTGAAAGCAATATAAGTGAGAACAAGACATCCCTGGTCAACCATTGTAAATATATTTGACTTCTGTAACATTAAAATGTTTTATATATTTAAAACATAAAATTAAATCAAAAGGATGAAAAAAGGCAAACCCTAAAACTGAATATTAAGCAGATACAAAAATCTCTGTCTATATATTAGATAAAATAAACACAAGGGAGAAAAAAAAATCATTCAAGTAACTTTTTTAATACTCTATTCTGTCTAGCTATACATCCTGAGGATATAGTCTAAGAACAAAATTTTAAATTCAAGTAAATCTTAAACTTTACCTTGTTATTAGTAGTGCTATTCCTGATGTGATTCTGAATCTATTGGTGTATATTACAGGATAGAATAAATTAGAAAATATATTGATGCTCGGGTAATTTCTCAGTGTGAGAGAAGAGAAATATATATGGAAGACAGAATGATGAGAAAAGATCTAATGGTGCTGGATTTGCCTTAAAGATAAATGTATCAACTCATAATTTAAACATACACACACACATTTTTTAGCTCTGTCCACAAAAATGGCTGAGAAGCAATAAACAAACCTAATACCTAGATCTTAACTTTCAAATACCATTTGCTACAAAAAGGAACTAGGCTTCTTTGGGGAAATAGCTGAGTCTGGGTCTAGGCAGGGAAAGTTCAAGGTAACGTCTTGGAGCATCTTGTGCTAGAAAGCATGGAAGTGCTCCAAGATTAATGGGGTCATGCAAGAAAGACATAGGAACAGAATTAAAGGAACCATTACTAGCTAATTTGGGGACAATTTGAACATCTAATAAATATAATGTAATAGTAACAATGTTTTAAAGCGAAATAATTTATGAGCCTCTACTGATACAAGGGTAAATGGAGGCAAGGTGAGAAATAAAAAGCTCTGTAGACAAAAACAGCTATAAATGCAGAAGGGATAATATAATTAGAAAAACGACATTTTACAAACTCCAGTGTCATGACTTACACAGGTCAGGACCATTAACACATGGATGGAGAACAGGATACTCACATAATGTCTGCATAGAGCTCCACAGATAACTGATTGTAAATCACCTTCACAATGCAGAGATCTGGTGGAGCTGCTTTAGTCAAATGATGGAGCAGAGCAAGCCAGTCATGGCACAAACTGACATCATGTGCCTTCTGATGGGAGACACCCCCCATGAGGCTTTCTGCCAAAGTATTCTAACAATGAAGAAATAACCAGGAAAAAACAAAATGTGGAACATTTTACTTCTTAAATTTATTTTTTATTTACCTATACTTGATTTACAATGACGTGTTAGTTTCTGCTATACAGCAAAGTGATCATATACATATTTATATTATTTTTCATATTCTTTTCCATTATGGTTTATCACAGGATATTGAATATAGCTCCCTGTGCTATTCAGTAGGTCCTTGTTGTTTAGCCAGTCTATATATACTAGTTTGCATCTGCTAATCCCAAACTCCCAATCCACCCCTCCCTCACCCTGCTCCCCCTGGGAACATTTTACTTAACAACTGGCTTGTACTCTTCAAAAACTTAATGTCTGTTATGAAAAGCAAACAAAACAAGATGGGTTAGGGGCGGGCCCTTCTAGTTAAAAGAGACTAAAGGGACAGGATGATTAAATCCCACCTATGGACATTGCTTGAGATCCAAATAAAAATAGAAAAACAGACACTGCTATACAAGACACTGTAGGGACAAGATGGATTATATACCAGATAACATTCATTGAAGTGATGTTTATTTTCTTCTTATGGTTTTATTTTTGTGCTTATATAGCATAGTGTCTATTGTCGGGAGATGCAAGTGAAGTCTTCATGTTTAAATTATCACTATGTCCACAACTTGCTTTCAAATAGTTCAGAAAAAGAAAAAAAAAACATTTTATATGAGGATGAAGGAAGGACAGGAAGGGGGCGGATGAGAGTAGCACAAATGTGTCCAAATGGGGCAAAATTTTAATATTCGGAGAGTTTAGGTGAAAAGCCTATGGATGCTCATTTTACTATTCTTTCAACTTTTCTGTAGGTTTGGATATTTCAGAATAAAATCTTTGGGGAAATAAGATAGTGCTTGACACAGTGCTTCACATGTAGAAAAGGCTCAAAACTATCCTACTCTGCCCCAGCAAACTCGTGTGCATGCGCCCTTATAAACACACACACACACACACACACACACACACACACACACAGAGCTAAGGACCAATGGACCAAATAATTATCCAAAAGCAAAAACTATTATCAAATTCAACCATTCACACCATGGTAGCCCATCTATATTCAAATGTAAGTATCGGTTATTGCTGTTGAATTAATTTGCAAGGGTGCTTTGAAGGCACCCGGTGTTATATATATATTCCTAAAATTTATTAGTTATTATTTTCATCACTGTATCCCCAGAAACACCAAGAAAACAGTGTCAAGGTTTCTGGTAATAGAGTGATGAAAATAATTATGGCTAACACATATTGAGTATATAATGCCAGGAATTTTTTTCTTATAGTTTACAAAGATTAGCTCATGTAAACCACACAACAACCTCATACATAGGTTCTGTTATTAATGGCAAAGGAGGAAGCTAAGGAACAAGGAGCCCAAGTAACTCCCTAGATCACGTAACTTGACAAAACTAGGAAGTGTCAGCGCTGGGATGCAAACCAAGCACAAGTTCTTACCACCAATGCTAGATTGGATAGATGTTTGTTGATTATGTGGATTCAAGGGGGAGCCTTGAGAATGGTGATGGGCAAAGGACAGTCATAGGAGAAAAGAATGAAGGCTCGGTCTAAAGAAGGAGGTGAGGAAATGACATTCCAGAAGAATAAAACTGGATAAAAAAGGCATGAGAGTTGGACAGAATACTCATAGGTGGCACGGAAAAAGCCGTGTGGAACCGTCCCCACAGACAGTCTAACCAGCAAATGTCTCTTACCAGCTTCCCTTTACAAGCAGATACAAATAGAACAAACTCTTGTGCCCGGAGCAGGAAAGGCTGATTGTTGCTCCTGAGACCTGAGTTCACCTGCTGTGAATAGTTATAAAAAAAGACTCCCAGACAAAGGGTCCCTCTGCTTCCCTTACTTCACAGAATGTGGAATCATAAGCTGCTAGTACATCTTGGGCTTTTTAAATTCTTTGGAAGGTCTAGACTGACTTTTAGTCATTATCTCTCCCCGGAATCCTGGGCTCAGAGCAAAAGTGAGCGAAAACAAGCAAGCTTTCTGGCAGACACATTTGACTCCCACTTGTTATTTCATTCTTCTGATCAAGAAAAGTTCTTGCCTGATGGTAATCTTGTATTAGAACACACAGGGGAGCCAGGAGCCCTCAAAGGAGGCAAACAGCCCTTGGTTACAAGCTCACTGCATCGCCACACCCATACCACCGCTGAGCTCATCAAGATTGATTTTTCCTCTTTTCTCTTCTCTGCCTAGCCTGGGACACCTGTCTTTCAACTTCATACCTAAGCCCTATGTCTCCAGCAAAGCCTTACTTGATCACTCCTGCCTCTGTATTCCTTCAGCATTTAGATCTTCCTATGATGATGGAGCTGGGTGATCGTGATTTCTATTTCCGGAGCTCTTAGATAATGCCAGATATTGTACTGAGCATATGAGGTATGTTGCTCATTTAATTTTATTTTAATTAATCTTTTTAATATTCATTTTAATTTTCATTTAATTGCTCATTTAATTTTATTTAATCTGCACATCAACCCACTGAGGTAAGAGTGACTGATCGTCCCCATTATGCAGATGAGTAAACTGAGCCTCACAGAAGTGAACATGCCCAGGATCCCATGGCTGTTGAGTATCTACAGGATAATTGGATGAATTAAATACGGAATAGGATGGCCTAAATGGAAGGGCTTGAAGAGCTGGAAGTTAAGCATGAGGTCCTAGGGCACAAGGGTCGGTGGTTTATAGTGGCCTATACAGCACAGAACACAGGGGAGCCTCAATATATACTGGTTGTTTGGACTGTGTCCTGATCCCCACACACCAAGAGGAAGGGCTCGCCAGGTATCTGCAATAAAAATGTGCTGTGAAAAGTCCATCAAGAAGGGGTCAGGATAAGCCTTGTGTTTAGGTCTTAAGAAGAACAGCTCTTTTAGTCACTGACCAGTCCCCCCACCACCTTAGAAGTGGGGAGACGAATACGGAAGGAGACATTAAATGCTATACACTGTGCTAATCACCTTATATAGATACTTCCCAAGGTCCAGAGTCTTCAGGTGCTTGCTAAAAATGTTACTTTTGATCGCTGCCCTAAACCTACTGAATAAACATTGCTGGGAATGGGCCTCGGAAAAGGCATTTTAAACATTCATGTCAGTTCATTTTGCAGAGAAATAAAATTTAAGAACTTTTGTTTCATATAATTCTCATCGAATGCTCAGAAAATCATAAAAGATGGATATGATTATCCCAATGGATAAATGAGTAAAGTGATGCTCCAGGAAAGTATGATACAGACCTCCTTCCTTCAGGGTCACTTCCTTGAAGAGCTTTCCACTGTGGCACTGACCGATGGATGGAGGCAGCACAGGCCAGAGGAAGGGTGGACACATGGGTCTTTTTTTGTTTGTCTTTTTTTGTTAGAGCATCTGTGTCACCTGGGCTAGGAACCCAGGCACGGGAATCACAGATGTAGACCCAGCTGCTGGCTTCACTATTCGCTCCTTGCAAGAACTTGGACGAGCTATTTAGCCTCTCAAGATTTCAGTGCCCTTCCCTATAAAATGGAAAGAATGGCACCTTCTTCACATGATTGCTAGAAAACCTGAACGACCTCATGGATGTAAAATGCCTAGCATGGCACCTCCAACAAATAGATGCTCAATTAAATGTTAGCTGTTTCTAGGACAAGATTCAGCTCAGAGGGCATCTCTTCAAGCACATCTTCTCTGAGCACTGTCCCCAGTCTCCTCATATCCCTTGATTTAACCACCGTGTCCTTTGTACTCTTTCTGCACCATCTATTGGCTTCTATTCTATCTTCCACACCAGGCGGAAAATATCTGTTTACAAATTCTGACTCCTTTTCTGAACTGTGAGCTCCTTGAGGACAAGACAAGCATCCATTCTGAAACCTTAGGGCTTATCTCCATCAGTGCTGAAAAATTTATTTAAGTGGCTTATCCTGGATGGTCAGCTGAATAACTGACTGGCTGAATGAATGAATGAATAATGTAACTGAACCCATGAACAAATAATTGTGGAAATGAATAAATGAGAGAATTAAAGAATGAGTAAATAAATGAGAGTTTAATAAAGGAATTCAAGAAATGTTAGTAAAGGGGGGGTGAATTTATGAATGAGCAAATAAGTCAATGGAAATCACACTGCAATCATTCTCCCCACCCTTGTGCTGAGACTCCTGTCCTTACCCCCTGTGGTTGGAGCCAACTGGCGTGCTAAGCTGGTGTGAAAGGCGTTTCTCTAAGTGCCTGTGAAAACGCATGGCAATTCAAAGGTGACAGTGCTTTACTTTCTGGGTAATGCTACAGCTTTATGACTTAGTAGTTTTCTTTAATGGCCCAGTTTAGCAAGAGATTATGCCACCTGCTGCCAGTCCAGAGAGACCCCTTTAAAACTTGGGCCTTCCACACAAGCAGATCCACTCCCCAGCTTCACCTAAGAGACCAGCCTTCTGGAAGATCTATGTGGTCCCCACGCCTTGGCTGACAGCATGATGTACTAAACAGGGAGACAGACATTTAAAAAAAGCTTCCCTCTTCTAAGCTGGTGAACGACCATTCTTCAGCCCCAAAGAGTCCTCTGGAAAACACTTGATTTACAGAAAGCAAATTGTCCCTCTGGAATAGAAGCAACGACACAAGGATTATTCCAACTGGTTAAACTGCTAGCGAGCCACCATGCATATGTCACCCATGAGCGAGTCTCAACCGAGAAAGGATGCTTGGGCTACCAGGGACACAGCCTGTGGTCTCCTGTCCGGATCGATCTGAACCTGCTGCCCACGGAGAAGCGACATGTTTCCAAAGGAAGGGGGAAGAAGAGAAGGAGAAACACCTACATTTTCTCCACCACTTGCTCTGTGTCAGTCACTCTCCAACATTGTTTAAATGTTAACTCATTTAACTTGACTAGATACCAATCATAAAAAGCTATTGTCATCACCCGTCATGTACAGAGCAAGAGACTGAAATACAAAGACCAGGGGCCTTGTTTGTGGCCCCTAAATAATTATAATAGATAATAACGATCATAATTTGGAGGATGTAATAAATACCAGGCATTGTCCTAAGACTTTTAATTAATGCATATGAACACATTATACAACAATGTCCTTCAAAAATTGTAAGCCATGAGTAAGGAGCTTGGAGTTTGCACAGGTAGAAGGGGAAGGGGATGAGGAAGCATGGTCAGATCCGTTTTTAAAGCATCACTCTTGCTGTTGTGTGAATTATGAATCAGAGTGGGAAAGATCCGGGTGTTTTCTTACCACAAGGACATGAGATGATAAATTCTGTGGACTTGGGGGACCGTGTCTTAATCACTTCTATATCCTCAGTGCCTTGTCAGTGCCTGGCCAGAGCAGACAACCAATGCATAATGATTCAAAGAGAAGAAGGTTGTCTCCCATGCTTTAGACCCCTTTTATAAGAAGTACTGCATACCAGACATAGCAAAAAACTTAGATCTGATGGCTCTAATTGGAATCCTCTTCATATAACTTACTAACCTCATTAGCACATTTGTAAAAAGAGAACAATATTCCAGCTACTTCACAGTGATGCATCTTGAACTAGTCCTGTGCCCAGTAGATATTTGGCACAGTTTTACAGCCTGTAATCAAGTCACAATTTTTTGGCAACAGTACTTCTGCAATGATGGCTATCCAAAATATGATTAAGAAAACAAACTTGAGAACTTGAGCCCAGCTTGTCCTTGTAGAAGAATTTGGCAGGGCAATGGAAGCTAATACTTCCTTTTTGGTGTGTGTGTGTGTGTGTGTGTGTGTGTGTGTGTGTGTGTGTGTGTGTGCTAGCAGTAGAGTGTTCGGGGGTAGAAATCAGCCAGTAGGAGATACCAAGACAAAACTTAATTACAAATGTACATGGGACCAACAATTGAATTCTACTTCTCTTTGGTGTAAAATAAAGCTGCAGAAAATTAACAATGCACTAAGAAGTTCAGGGAGAAATAAATGTGCCATAAGTAAGTGGTCTCATCCTATGTCATGGGTAACTCTTGTTTCCTGTACACTTTCATACCCTTGTGCAGGCCATACATAAAACTGTAAACTCAGTGATGTTGCTCTTACTTTGGGAAGCAAGGCCAACAACTGTCAGACCAAACCGAATGGACACATTCCTTTCTTTCTGTCAGTGACTTGGATGATAATCTATTACCTGCAATCCCATTGCATACTTATGTACAGGAATATTGGAGAGACTTTAATTGCAGCTTCTCTGCCTACTCCATTATGCATGCTTTGATGAGTTTTAATGAAGCCAGAGCCTGCTGCCAAAGGAGTGAGAAACAGAGCCTCATAATAGCAAGAATGTTAAGATATGGAAACTTGCAAGGTGGTTTGAAAATGCATTAGGAGCTCTTTGAGAAGGAAAACAAGTTTTGCTTTCAAGATTTGACTAAACCTTCCTTGCAAACTTCTTGCAATGCCTGATGATAGCTGTACAGGTCTAGATACACGAAACGGCATTGTATCCATCAAGACGGGAAATAACTGTGTTTTTGTTAGTGGTTCTGGACAATTTTGCATCTCAACATGCAATTGTACTGCACAGAGGAAGAACAGTGTGTGGCTGGGAAACATCTTTTAACATGTTGACAAGGTGTCCTGTTAACATTCAAAATGGCAAAATGTAAACAGTTGAATGAGTTGAAACGTCAAGTTCTAAGGAAAATCTTCTCAGAGTGCCTCACCCTTCTAATTCTGCTTTATTGATACGGGAAGCTTCCCCTCAGAAATGCTCCCTCCAGGCTCCTAGAAATCCCTCCAGTCTCTGAAATCTCATGGCAATGCAGAAAGAATAAAGACAATATTTCTGGCAAGAGGAAATAGCTATCTTTTGCAACTCGGATGGCCTTATAGATGTTATCTATACCACTAGAACAGCAGTGAGAGTGAAAGAGGTCATGGTTAATATTACATCATGATATTTGGCTACTCTGTTTCCTGATCATCTACATTTGGGGGCTAGGAACTTTGCAGATATATTCTATTCCTCAGATTAATCTCGAAATGAAGACATGTTTATTCTCCATCTTCCTGATAAGGAAACCAAGATCCAGAAATGTTAAATGACTTGTCCAAGGTCACATGGCTAGAATGTACCAGCACTAAAATAGGAACTCCAATGTGACTCCAAAACGTGTTCCTCCCACTACTCATTCTTACGTTTGGAGAAAAGAAAGGGTTTGTGGAGGCTGCATAGCAGTGAGAGGTCTTGGGGGCAATGAGTAGCAGGACACTTTTCACTCTTGGACTTGCAGAAGAGGTTGCAAATAGTAGGAATGACTCAAGCCCAGTTAAGAGTAGACATTAAGGCAATATCTATGGTTCCAAACTGTCATTGATGTAATGGGTCAGGGCCTCAGTCTAAGATAAATTATGGGAAGTGGAAAGAAAAAATAGAGAAAGGCAGAAATTAATCTTCAGTTTGGCTATGATTTCTCAGCAGTCCATTTACACTGGCCTCCTTAGAGTACGTGTAAAAGTAGATCTAGGAATTCCTGACACTCTGTCTCTCATTTTCCATCCAGGACCTCACAGTCCCATGGAACACAGAAGTAAACATCAGTGGTTATAATGCAGTGTGATCAGTGTCATGGTAGAAGTATTCAGAAAATGAGAGGAGAGCACACCCAACCTGTAGGTACCAAGTGCATGAGTCAAGGTTCTCCAGAGAAACATAACCAACAGGATATAAAAACCATATATATTTTTTTTCCAGTGTATAATTGGCTCACAAGACTGTAGAGGCTTGGTAAGTCCAAAATCTGCAGGGTAGACCAGGAGGCTGGAGACCTAGCAAACAGCTGCAGTTCAATCCCAAAGACAGAAGACAGTCTGCTGGCTGACTTTCTTCTTGCTTGGGGGAGGTCAGTTTTTGTTCTGTTAAGACCTTCAACTGATTGAACGAGGCCCACCTACATTTTGGAGGGTATTCTGCTTTACTCAAAGTCCACTGATTTAAGTGTTCATCTCATCTAAAAAAACCCTGCACAGAAGCATTAATGATAATGTCTGACCAAATATCTGGACATCATAACTCAGCCAAGTTGAGGATATACCTACCACATTCTCGTTTATCATCAACACCCACTTCCTGTACAGGTACCTCAGATGTTCGCTAATTCCAGCTCCTTCCTGCACCCTGCTCTTTCTCCACTCCTCTCTTTCCCTTTGCATTGATCCCCGTGACCAGCACTTCCTCACTTCCAGATGGCATCTAACCTATCCTGTGAGTCTACCTTACATTCATTTTCATCCAGCAATACAATTCTGAGTCCTACTAGATTCCTTGTTGTCTCAAATGCATCCCTCCTTACTTGCCCAACTAGACCGGTGTAGCCAAGGATGATCACAATCTTTACGTCATTGGCTGAAACTGTCCACATTCAGGTTAAGGGGACTTTTACCACCAGGTAGTGGCATGGAACCCAGATGCCGTTTGAACAAAACATTACATTCTGGCATATGTCACGGTTTCCCTTAGTTGTCCACTTGCCCCTTAATT
The DNA here is from genome assembly GCF_951394435.1 of Stenella coeruleoalba. NCBI lineage: Eukaryota > Metazoa > Chordata > Mammalia > Artiodactyla > Delphinidae > Stenella > Stenella coeruleoalba. The sequence continues at coordinate 9,291,042 of NC_137151.1, forward strand.
ATTTTTATTTATTTATTTTTTTCGATATGCTGGCCTCTCACTGTTGTGGCCTCTCCTGTTGCGGAGCACAGGCTCTGGATGCACAGGCTCAGCAGCCATGGCTCACAGACCCAGCCGCTCCGTGGCATGTGGGATCTTCCCGGACTGGGGCACAAACCTGCGTCCCCTGCATCGGCAGGTGGACTCTCAACCACTGTGCCACCAGGGAAGTCCTCCCCTTAATTATTCATCACTTGAGTGGCTTATCAACTTTTAGAGTAAGTTAGCTCTCAAAGTCTCTCCTTCATGTATGTTTTTTGCATTCATCTTAACCTCGCTTTGACTGAACCTGCAAACGGCAGTCCTTTCTGCTTCAGGTGGGAATCTAATGGACAAATCCATGCTTCATATATTTGCATGGTTTGTGGATTTCACTCACCACGCCCACCTCACCACCATCCTTGATCCTTGATGAATTCAAATCATTTTTTCCCCCAGGCTTCTTTGGACAGTTCTTTATAGACAATATATTTTCCATTTGCCCCACTAGATGTACTTTCCATCCTTCTACAGCCTTCTCTGTGCCCAGGAAGGCTGACTAAAGGCATTACACCAATAAGTGCCCTTGCCTTCTGAATTCTAGTGGAATTTGCTCGATGGAAACCTAGGAAGGAGACTGGAGGGGGTGAGGAGAGACTGAGGTTACTCCCCAAGCTCCTTGATGGCTGTTCCCAAACACATCAGAGCTGCCTCAAGGCACGGCTTCTTCACATCCTGCCCTCCTTCTTGCTCTGGCGAAATGCCCTCCCCTCACCTCCATGGGCCTGATGGTGGGAACATCTCCTTTGTTACTATCTCTATAGTACAGTATATTCCCATAATTTCTTCTTGTACATTCATCCCTTTGTAAACAGTCCCTAATGTAAGCCAGATCCGGTCCTCCAGAGAGGGGAACAGTGCTAAAGACCGTGTATAACCTGAGGATGGTGGCTTGTTGTTGGTACTCAGAAAGTTGCTCATCTTTCCCTCAGGGTCAGCTAAATAGTCTGGCATGCTCAAGAATGATCTGATAAAAACTGGAGTTTGGGATTAACGTATACACACTACTATATATAAAATAGAGAACCAACGAGGTCCTACTGTATAGCACAGGGAACTCTACTCATTCTGTAATAACCTGTATGGGAAAAGATTCTGAAAAAGAATGGATATATGTATATTTATCACTTTGTTGTACACCTGAAATTAACACAACATTGTAAATAATTGCATTCCAATAAAAAGTAAAAATTAAATTAAATTGAAAAAAAATCTTCTTTTCCCTGGAATTAAGATAGCCAATTTCCTTGCTGGGAAACTATAGTTCAGATTATGGATCTTCAGAAACTTCTGCTTGTCCCTAATCAAGTCACTGTGATCCTTTTATTTTCTAGTCATTCATGTACATGCATTTTTCAGTGTTCTAAACTAGCAACTCATCCTTGTGAGTTGGGTGGTCCCCACAAACGTGCAGGATCAAGGGACTCTGGAACCTTGTTCCTGACATTCATTTGCTCTTCCTGGGAATGCCTTCCTTTGTGTCTTCTTCTGGCCAGTTCCTACCCTCCATCCAGCTCTTAGCAACGTTTCCTGCCTGCCTGATAGCTCTTCCACGAGTGGCTGGTTTAGGTGCCCCTCTTGTGGGCTCTCAACACACACTACACATGTGCTATCCTTGTCAAGATAATTTAATTGTTGCTGTGTCTTTTCCATGATTAGCCTGTGGAGGAGACTGAAATAATACTGTTATGTGTTGAACTGTGTCCCCCAAAATGATCGCTTAAAGACCTAACACTCTGTACCTGTGAATGTGCAAGGCCTTAATGGGAAATAGATTCTTCACACATGTAATCAAATTAAGATAATGTCATACTCCATTAGGTTGGGCCCTAAGCCAACATGACTGGTGTCCTTATAAGAAAAGAGGAAACAGACACACAGACATGTGAGGGGGAAATGTCACTATGATGTAATCACACAGAAGCAGGGAGACAGTCCCAGGGATGCAGAGATCGAGGGGCTGCTTCTAGGAGCCCAGGAGCACCCACGGGTCAAGCAAACTGCCAGACGCTAGGGAGAGGCCAGGAAGGAGACTCCCCTACAGGTTTCAGAGGGGTTGTGGCCCCTCTGGCACCTTGATTTTGGTCTTCTACCCTCGAGAACTGTGAGACAACATACTCCTGGGGTTTTGGAAGCCACTCAATTTGCGGAACGTTGCTAGACCAACCCAAAGAGACTAAGACAGACACGACTGTGTACCCTTTGCAGTTTGTGCAGTGCCTGAAATGTGCAAATTTACACTGAGCTGAAATGAACTGTACATCATTTAGAGATAGGTTAAAAGTAGGCCAAGTGTGTATTCCTGAAGAAACTTAACTCTATCTTTCTCATCCTTCTCTCCTACAGCCTAGTGTCAGAATGCAGCCCGGGTTATGGCACCCTGTCGAAACCTGTAGAAGCCTAGATTCAGTCCACTTTACCAATAAGCCTAATCACCCCCTAAGTTACTCCTATAATTTGTCCTACTGTCCCCATGCAGAGATCACACTGCCTTACACCAAAGAGGGCAGCTGCTCGCTGAGCACTCGTGGCCCTCATCTCCCCAGGATCACCCCGTGGCAGATAAGATGCACAGACTTAAATCTCCCGGGAGGGGCAAGGTGCCACCTCACCTATAGAAATGAGGAACTACCCCCAGGGTAAAGAGAGATGCGAGGCAGCTGGGATTCAGATTTACAGTTTTCCACAACTAAAACCCACCCTTTACCCTGATGACATCCATTTGCAAGTATCTGCAGACTTAGGGGAAACTTCTCCTTTTCTTTGGAACCTCAAATGATCTCGCAGGGAGTTCTAAATGAGGGAGGCCTGAGGGCCCACTTAGCTCCAGATCCTTATTTTTGAGATGCACAGCCAGGCTGGGAGCACCCAGCCGACTGGCACAAAGAGCAGTAAGAGAGAGAGCCCAGGTTCCCTGCGTCCCAGCTTGGTTTACACTCTCTGTGTTATGCCCCAGGAATACCTCTGTAAAGTGCAGAGACCAGTGGCTTTGTGCTCTTAGAAACCGGAGTTAAACACACAGCAAGTCTTCTCTGGCCATTTCCTCCCTCCTTCCGTTCCCCCTTCTCCTCCCTCCCTCCTCCTCTCCCTCCCCCTTCCTCTCTTCCCTGGACCACTTTGTCACACTTTTCCTAGTGTCGTAAGTCACTCAATTTAAGAACAGTTAATACTGACAAATAAAAAATTATGTATTTCATTATCGTTATATTTAGGCATTAAAAATGTTTGTCAGTTAAATATGGATGTAATTCGCCTACACGGAAGTTGGCTTTTACTTGTACAGGTATTTTAAGAAAACAAAAACAAAACCAAACACCTATATAGTTTGCAATTGCATGTGACCAGAAAAGCATATTTCAAAGAAATCCCCAATCGTGCACAACGCACCCTATCAATTTTGGGACATAACTCAGAGGTCCTGATGCCTTCAGCATCACATCAGCAAAACGACAACATTTAATATACATAAACATTCATCTTTAGCCATTCCTGGACAAAATATCAAACATAAATCCCGAGAGAAGTCTTTCCAAAGAGAGGCAGAGCATTTCATGTAAATGACATCTATGAATCAGTGTCATTCTACTTACATTATTTTGGAGAGTTAAATTTGTCAAGCTATACTTAATGTACGTATTTTAATTTCAAACTATATATTTTAATGAAAATAGAATGTCTATGCTTGTGTCTTAAATGCATGGTGTAAAAATATACATTTAAGAACCTATACATTCATAGAAAAACACACATATGCATTCATAGCAAAAAGTCCCAAGGAAATTCTAACAATCAAATATCAATAGCAATCCCTGGATTGCGGTTTGTAGGTGACTTTAACATTTCTTCAGACTTTTCTTCTTTTCCTTAAAGTTTCCATAATTAGCATTGATTATTTTTATAACAAAAATAAAAGCATGGCTTCAAGCAAAACATAAGCAATACAAAGTATCCAATTAATGTTTTAGTGATATAGATTATTGCTGCACCAGAAGGTCTTGTTTGCTTCCTGAGTCTTGACTATTAGTCCCAGGATTTATTATCTCAAGCAAGTCATGAAATTCTCATGTGCTCTTTCCTTCTATGTAAGATAGAGTTAAAAATATCCGCCTCATATTTTTGTTGCCAAGAATTAAAGAGATGATATTTGTAAACTCTCAGTTCAGTTCCCAAAGACGGTAGGAGCTGAGTCATTGATGCCATTACCACAAATCCTCTTATTATTTGTCACACCCATCACTCAGCAGGCACTGATCTCCTTTGCCTTGTTCTGCAAGCAAAACACTTCCTCCTTCTTTTGTAAATTGTGGACTGGGGACAAACTGCATCAGAATCATTTGGAAAGCTCAATAGAAGTACATTCACTGAATTTAGAATTTCTGGGTCTGCAAAGTCTATTTTTAGCATGATTCCCCAGAGAGCCATATGTTAATTAATTTTGAAAATAACCAAGATCCACGGAGAAGCCTACTTCTTGACCAGGTTGTTGAACATTATAGGCTGGTACAACCGTGAAAAGAAAACAGTAACGCGATTTCTAATTATGTTATAGGGCTATTGAGAAGCAGCTAGCATACATCTTGAAGAGATGAAGTATGATGGAAATGAGATGAAATGGCATCCAATTCCATGTAACTACCATTTTCTGCAGAAAACCTGGGGCCTTTTGTATTCAGATGGGCAAATTACTGCTAAATGTCCTCAATCACCATTTTGGCAATGGCTTGCTTGCATTTCTACCTGTGATACTGCATGCTATTTTCCCTGATTTTACTGCCTCATGAATGACAATGACTATGCCTTATTTCTCTGCATATCCTGTGTGGCCAGGACAGTGTCTGACTATAGACAGACCTCCACAGATATGGTCACCCTGTTGCAGTGAAGTCTGGGGCCTGAGGACTCAGAGCCTTAATAGGTTCCTACTTTTCTTCTTCATTACATGATTCTGCTGGTGTCTCCGAAGGCCAGTGCTCAAAACAAACAAACAAAAAATGTGTATGTGCCAACTGACATTCTAAACAGAGAGAGTGCTTGCATTGCTATATTTTTAAATAAATATTACATCAGGTTTGGGGTATGGAATTATTTTTTTAAGAATAAATTAGTGATCACATGCTGCTTCTAAACCCATGTAATAATTGGCTCTTAATACGTCCGTAGGCACTTTAGAAAAAAGTGGCAAGATATTATGAGATTGCCAGGGAAAATAGAAATAGCTCAGTGTTTTGGTTAGGCATCTGCGGGATAACTACCCTGGCTAGTTACAGCAATACAGATGATTTTGTTTCATCCTCACAACTCTAAGAAGCAGGAACTACTATTTCCATTTCACTGATGCAGAATTGAAGCTCACAGTGACCCTCGGAGTCACACGGTCCTCAGAGCCAGACCTGAATCAAGCTTTCCCACTTCCTGAATCAGGGCTTTCTATTGATTTTAACTTTTGTTTTTTTGTCTGTTGGGTTATTTTCCTTCTCTTTCTGTTTTTGCATTTTAAGAGAGACATGACCTTGTTCAGCCCTGCAGAAAATGCTTGATATTTAATTCTTGGTTCAGTGGAACCTTGTCAAGACCATTAACAGGTTTTCTTCTCTCATGAAAATAACCTAGCTGCTAAATCCTATTATTTACCTAAATATCATTTCCCCTCTGAAGTTGGTCCTTTAAATTTTTATTTATACAAGTGTCCCCTTCCAGTGGATTTCCCTTTGCATCACGTAGTGACATGAAGCGTGAGTAGGAATTCTGCACCCTTACCTGTGATGTTGCAGTACACTTGGAAAGGTCCCAGCGTCCCACTGCCATCTGAGTCGATGTAGAAGAAACCAGCTGTGTTGCCGTGGTGCCTGTACACCTCGCAGGATTGCTCATAGAGGGCTGGAAAGACACAAATGCAGCAGAGAAGAAACTTGGCTTGGCTCTGCATATCCCTTTGGAGGATCAGTAACTCCTACCTATTATATTTACTTTCAATTGTGATTTCTTTCCTTTCTCCTATAACCTCAACTTTCTCCCCAAGCCTTAACAAATTAGTGCCCCAATGTTTGATGGGCTTGCATCCTCCATTCATCCTAATGTTCATTCTTCTAAACAACTCCGAGTTTACATCCTCCAAAATGTCTCCCCTTCCCTCTTAAACAGCCCTTCCCTATGCTGATGTGTCTGTCCTTCCCCTACACTTGCACAGCTGTGAAGCTAGGGCATCATACACTGTTCTGTCTCCTGCAATAGTTACAGAATCTTTAAGAGTGGTGGCAGTGTGTAGTTTGAGGCTGTGTTCCAGCATCTAGCAGAATGCCACACTCACAGTGGGAGATCAAAAGTTAAAAATGTACAAATAATAAATGCTGGAGAGGGAGTGGAGAAAAAGGAACCCTCTTATTAAACTGTTGGTGGGAATGTAAATTGGCGCAGTCACTAAGATGAACAGTATGGAGGTGCCTTAAAAAACTAAAAATAGAGCTACCATATGATCCAGCAATCCCACTCCTGGGCATATATCTGGAGAAAACTCTAATTCAAAAAGATACATGCACCCCAATGTTCATTGCAGTGCTGCTTACAATAGCCAGGTCATGGAAGCAACATAAATGTCCATCAACAGAGGAATGGATAAAGAAAATGTTATATATATATATATATATATATATATATATACATATACACACAATGGAATATTACTCAGCCATTAAAAAGAATGAAATAATGCCATTTGCAGCACCATGGATGGACCTAGAGATTATCATACTAGGCAAAGTAAGTCAGATAGAGAAAGACAAATATCATATGATATCACTTATATATGGAACCTAAAAAAATGCACAAATGAACTTATTTGCAAAACAGAAACAGACTCACAGACAGAGAAAACAAATTTATGTTTACCAAAGAGGAAAGGGTGAGGTGGAGAGATGAATTAGGAGTTTGGGATTAATATGTACACACTCCTAAATATAAAATAGATAACCAACAAGGACCTACTGGAGAGCACAGGGAACTATACTCAATATTTTGTAATAATCTATAAGGGAAAAAAATCTGAAAAATTATATATATATATATATGTATATCTGAATCCCTTTTTTGTACACTTGAAACTAACACAACATTGTACATTAACTATACCTCAATAACAAAATGTTTGATTAGTGAATGTAAAACTGAATATACAGTCATGACTTTTCATTTATAAAGTAAAATGACACGGTCTTATTTCTATATACCCAGAACTCAGCACAATAACTAACATATAGTAGGTGTCCAATCAGGTTTAGTCCATTTTGACTTAACAAGCATTTACTGAGTTCCTCATATGTGTCAACAGTGTGGTGGGCACCTAACAACAGACCAAGGATGTGGCAATGAGTCTGTGCCTTAGAAAGCTCGTAGCCTGGTTACAGCCATAAAGATCTTTATGTGCTCAGAGAGAGGCAGACACAGCTGTCCTGAGATGGGATACTTTGAACAGTCTGAAGGTAAAAGAAATTTATAAATCTCATTACACCCACATGAATGAATTTGGTAGGGTGGAAAGGAGGATCTGCTGCTTCACAGATGAGAAAGTAGAATGTTGTCTGATGCTTGAGACAAAATAATGTAGCTCAGAGCAGCAGGTACGCGTCCAATATTATGTCATCCTCCTGTGTTGAAAACACTTCAGTGGCTCCTAACAGTTTTAAAGATAGAGCACTAACTCCTCACCTTAACTACCATGCCCCTGTGACTAATGTCCCAGCCCAGGAATACGAAGCTGTAGTTTGACATGATCAAGTGTGAGGGGCGCTTCAAATAATTCATTACAAATAAAGTTCTAAAGCTTGAGAGGCTTTGACTTTGTATAAATTAGAGTGAATTCAAGGTGATCCTTGTACTCATGTAATTCTCCCTTGCAGTCATACATTGTTTCTGAAGCTGTGGGTCCATGGGAGTGTCAGTTTGCACCCTGCATATTGAGCATAACATATAGCTTAAACCTGACCTAAACCTGATGACACACCAAGGTGTGTGTCACAATCTGATAACACACCTGGCAACCTCTAAGATAACTCATCAGCACCTCTTGGCATTCATGCCCTCCCCTTGAGTGTGGTCTAGACTTACTGACATGCTTCTGACAGAAGATGATGTCATTGTCAAGACCAGGTTGTAAAAAGACACATGGCTTCCAACTCGGGTTCTTCTGGAGCACCTGCTTTCGGAGAAACTGACTGCTAGGTCCTGAGGTAACCCTTTGAAGAGGTCCACAGCATGAGCCTGGAAGCTTCTCTCCAGAGTTTTAACTGAAGTGACAGTAGCCCTGGCTGACACCTTGAAGGCAGCCCCAAAGGACTGGGCCAGAACTACCCAGCCAAGTTGCTCAAGGACCCACAGAAACTATGAAGTAATAATGTCTGTTGTTTCCAGAGGATAACTTTTGCTGTAATTCATCATGCAGCAGTAAAGAGCTAATATACTCTCAAAGCATTAATTCTCTCATGCAGTTATAGGCATAAAAAAAAGAGTCTATCTAATACAACTGAAGTAAGGATTCAGAGATAATCCACGTTCAACACTTAGCATAGTACTTGGCACATAGGAAGTGCTTGATAAATATAAACTATTATTATCATTAATGTTAAATTGTTTCATGCTATGTCACCTCTTACTTTTTGTCAATGTTTTGCTTACTTAATTTTTTTTCATGAATCACAAGACTTGTTAAGAAACACCAATAGGCCTTACCTCCCTTCTGTGCAGAGATGATGACGTTTATTTCTTAGCTTATTCTTTTGGTATTGACTATTGTATCTCTAAATTGTATGTCTATACTGCTACTTCTTGATTTTCCATATTTATAGGTCATCTATTCACTTACCAATAGGAAAGATGAGAATTTAGCTTTTTTCATCACCTCTCCTCACATACAAAGAACTTTCGGTTTCTACATACTGCCAATATAATAGGATCACAATGTTAGTTAGATCAATCATTACTGTTTACGCTAATACAACAGAAAGCATGCTATTCACGAATGTGGTTGTTTCCTTTCCTGAACACAATTTCATTTTTCTAGAAATTAATAACTGTCTTACTCTTCTTCTCATTTGCCTTATTTTCTAGGTATATATCACAAATTTAACTATAAATTCACTAACAACTCTCTAAAATGCCTTCCAAAATATTCAGGTGAAAATTAATTTAAATGGATACCTATGAAGAGAGAAAGAATGGGAGAAAGGGGACAGAGACAGAAACTAGGCCTTTCTGAATATGCCATATTTTTAACTTTGAATCAATATAAATATTTTTAAAAACAAAAAATCAAAATTAAATATACTAGAAGAAAAGGTGCAATTCATAAATATGGAAAGGAAACTAAATGAATTTAACTACAAATTATTTCAAGTGATATTTAAATTCAGTATTTTCTTCTTAACTTTTTATCACAAAAAATCCAAATACATGCAAAGAGCACAGAGAGTAATAAAATAAACCTGATATCACAACTAGCTTCAACAATAACCACTATTTGGTAATCTTGTTTCATCTCTAGTACCTGCGTTATCAGTTATGCATTGCCACGTTACAGACCACTCCAGAACTGACTTAAGACAACAATCATTTCATGATTCTGCCCTCAGCAGAATGAAATAAAGACCAATGAAATAAAGAATTAGAAAATAATTATGAAGGATTGCTAAATCATTAGATGAAAAGTTGAGGGGGTCCTTTTTTAGTGGATGGATTAAATTAACAATACCCAAACTCACCAATCAATCTCAACACACCCAAAAGTGATTATCAAGATGCCTGCAACATGAGGTAATAAGAAATACACAGCACCACCTAAGATACATTCTTGCCAAAAATTTGAAGTTGAATCTAATCAAGCCCTGAGATTTAAACACTAACTCACAGTAAGAGGTAAAGAAACACACTCAACATTATAAAAACACAATCAGTTAAATTCAGATTCTGGGAACATCTGACTCAGTCTCTTCAACAAATAAATGGCAAAAAGGGGGATAGAAATGCAGGAAACATATCAGTCAAACACTGTGTATGGACCTTGTCAAGATCCTGATTCCAACAAAGCAAACACAAAATTAAGAGAACCAGAAAAATTAAAATCAGATTTGGTATCTTTAAATATTTTTAAAATTTTGCTTGTCTATGATAATGGTAGTGTGGTTATGTTCTAAAAGATAAAACGTTCATCTTTGTCAGAGATACATACTTAGGGATTTGTAGTAAAATGATTATGTCCACAATCTGTTTGTTAAAATACTTCATCGGAAACAAAGAGGGGCATAGTGGAAACAAAAATGGTAGCCTACTGATAAATGCTGAAATAGGGGAGGGTACATTGGGGACAATTATACTATTCTATCTTTTTGTGTATGTTTGAAAACATATATTATTAGAAATAATTATTATTATTTTTTAAATATTTGGACATTTCAGGTATTCTATGGATTTCAACTTCTTTGAAAAATTATCTTCTGGATCTTTCTGACCTGTGGCAATCTGGACTGGTATGCATCCAACCTGGCACATAGCTGTCTCCTCTGGCCATCTCCCTACCATCATGCTGGACATTCCCTCTTGAAACTAGCTTCTTCCCACAGCATAATTCCCTCGAAATCCACTTGAGTTGTTTCATGCACCAATAGTTTATTTCTGTTTAATTGCTGAGTGGCATCCCATGGTATGGATATACCACAGTTTGTTTAGCAGTTAACCCATCATAGGACATTTGGGTCACTCCCAGGTTTTGGCTGTTTCACTGGCGGCATGTTTAACAGTCAAGCCATTGTAGGACATTTGGGGCATTCCCAGGTTTAAATCCCCTGGAGGCTTTCCTCACCCCCCACCACCTCTGAATACTCTCTTTTTAACAGCATGCAATTCTTGATTCATTGATGAAATATATCTCTAAAATCTCTGAAAATATTAATTGTAATATAGTTTTTTAGAAAATTTTCTTCTTTCTGTGTACATTATTTCCTCCAAGGTAGGGGTGTGTGTGTGTTTATGTGCTCACATGCTTAATTGGCTCACTTGTTTTGTGATTATTTTGGTCTCTGTTTTATCTGGCATGTTAGACTCTTTTCTGGGATGTCAGGTAATCTTGTGTGGTCCTCTCGTATTTAACAGTGGTCAGCACTAAGTGTCAGCACTAAGCAAACGTTTGTGGTTTGCCCTCCATAGGCTTTATTGTAGGGTTAAGTGGCTGGACAACTCTGTGGGAAACCCTCATGTTAATGTCTGCAGGGCTTCTCCCTTGGTCTTGCTAGAGTCTGTGATTTAGAGGGATATGTTACATGAGATTTGGAAGGTGGAAGTGACACCACACGCATTCATTTTACGCCTGTGAGGTCGAGGCAGGGCATGAGATGCTGTTGCAGATGACACACATTGCTGCTTATCTTCTGACTTCAGTTGCAAATGTGGGGCAGTCAAGCCAGCTGGTATTCCAGATGGGCTATCGCCTCCTTTAGCTTCCCTAACTCCTGGCCAGGTGCACCTTACATGATCACCTCATTATTAAAGTTGAAGGTTGGGAAGTAGTAAGGGGCAAGGTGGATCAGCTGCTGACTGACAGGACCATTAAAAAAAAATCAATTACTATTGTTTATGTGAAGTGTTAGGAGGAAGTGAAAGTAAATTCATATGTTCAATTCATCAACACTTCCAGGAAGTACAAGCATGCTACTTGTTGATTAAATTGTTCTTTCTCTACTACATGCCTAACACACTATATAACAAGTACTCTATACACACATATTGTAAGACTACTGATTTTTCAGTTAACTCTAGCCTCTGAGAAAAGTAAACAAAAGAGACATGGTTCTGATCTCAAGTAATTCAGGCTCTTAAACTCATCAAAATTAATCCCAATACAGATAAAAAATTTTAAAAGACCAATTCCTATAAAAGAAAGAGAAAAGATATTTAAAGACTCCATAAGAAAAAAATACAGCAGGATCCAATTTTTTTCCTTAGATAATTCTTTAAAGAGCAGATAATCCTTAATGCTACTTATCCTTCTCCAAAAATCTTCCAAATGTGTTATATGAAGTAAGTATAAAGGTGATCCCCAAACCTGACAGACCACACAAAAAGAAAAATTACAGCTTCACTTACGAATACAAATTTTAAAATTACAAAAATATTGGCAAACAGTACCTGATAGCATATTTAGAAAGGAAATTATGATCATTTGGGGGGCTTAATCCAAAAATGCAGGCATGGTTCAATATTAGAAAATATACTCTATATATAGTCATCATAATAGGGCTAAGGAGAAAAATGATATGATCTCTCCACTCATTTAAAAGACAACTAACGTGAAAACACTAGAATTTCCCACTCAGGTCAGAAAAAGAACAAAAACAAGCATCTTCATGATCTCTACTAATATTTCATATTGTGTTAGAGTTTCAGTCATCGAAATTAGAAGAGAAAAAACAATGGGTGGCATACAAATTAGAAAGGAAGAAGTTATACTCTTTTCATGGATAATCAGATATTTAAAATACTAAAATAATCAGTGTAAAATAACTAAAAACAAAAGTTGTAAGCTATAAGATTAACATATGGAAATCAATAGCTTTCCTCTATTACAGGCAAAATTAGTTAGAAAATATTGATAGTGAACTCTCCTTTACAATATCAAAGGGAAAGAAGAAAGAAAGAATGAAGGAAGACAGGAAGAAGAAACAAAAGAAGAAGGGAAGGGAAGAAGGAAGGAAGGCAGGCAGAAAGGGAGAAAGGAAGGAATATCCCCAAGTGTAAATTTTATGTGAAACATTCAACAGCAAAATAAGAAAACTATAACATATGCCTAAACACACAAATAAACCTGAACATCTTCTTAAGATAACATTTCTCCCATAGTTAATGTATATATTTAACACAGTGTTAACCAAGAGACCATTAGGTGTTGAGTTTGTCTGCTTGTTTTGTTTGTTTGTGCTACACAAATTGATTATAAAGCTCATTTGGAAGAACGAACAAGCTAGTCAACTGAGCAAGGAAAACACTGAAAAAGCAGAGCTGGTGAGGCCAGCTTTAATGGATCTATATCCAATGTGGATAGATGGATGGATAAATGGATGCATGGATCAAGAGAACAATGGCCAGAACAGAAAATCCAAGACATCCAGGTGCACAGGGAAATTCAGTATATGATAAAGGAAGCAGCTCAAATCAATAGGGAAAAAAGTGACTTTTTAATAATTGGTGCTGGGATAACTGGGAAGCCACATAGTAAAAGATAAAATCAGATCCACACCTCATACCGCAGATCAGGACCAAATTCCAAACAAGGGATTTAAATACCAAAAAGTCAAATATGTACATATTTGAAATAAGAAAGAATTTCTTTATAACCTGGAAGTAGCAAAAACTTAACTAACAATGATTCAAAATCCAGAAGCAATAAAAGAAAATACAGATGAACTTACTTATATTAAAAAATAAATAAAGGAGAGTTTCAAAATAGCGGAAGAGTAAGACATGGAGATCACCTTCCTCCCCATAAATATATCAGAAACACAACTACAGGTGGAACTGTTCCTACAGAATACCTACTGAACGCTGGCAGAAGACCTCAGACCTCCCAAAAGGCAAGAAACTCCCCACGTACCTGGGTAGGGTAAAAGAAAAAAGAATAAACAGAGAAAAAAGAATAGGGACGGGACCTGCACCAGTGGGAGGGAGCCATAAAGGAGGAAAGGTTTCCACACACTAGGAAGCCCCTTTGCAGGTGGAGATTGCGGGTGGCAGAGGGGGAAGCTTTGGAGGCACGGAGGAGAGCGCAGCAACAGGGGTGCGGAGGGCAAAGCGGAGAGATTCCCGCACAGAGGATCGGTGCCTACCGGCACTCACCAGCCCGAGAGGCTCGTCTGCTCACCTACTGGGGCGGGCGGGGCTGCGAGCTGAGGCTCGGGCTTCGGTCAGATCCCAGGGAGAGGACTGGGGTTGGCGGTGTGAACACAGCCTGAAGGGGCTAGTGCACCACGGCTAGCCAGGAGGGAGTCCGGGAAAAGGTCTGGAGCTGCCGAAGAGGCAAGAGACTTTTTCTTCCCTCTTTGTTTCCTGGTGCGCCAGGAGAAGGGATTAAGAGCGCTGCTTAAAGGAGCTCCAGAGACGGGCACGAGCCGCGGCTATCAGCGCGGACCCCAGAGACTGGCATGAGATGCTAAGGCTGCTGCTGACACCACCAAAAAGCCTGTGTGCAAGCACAGGTCACTATCCACACTGCCGCTCCCGGGAGCCTGTGCAGCCCGCCACTGCCAGGGTCACGTGATCCAAGGACAACTTCCCTGGGAGAACGCACAGCGTGCCTCAGGCTGGTGCAATATCACACTGGCCTCTGCCGCAGGCTTGCCCCGCACTCCGTACCCCTCCCTCCCCCCGCCTGAATGAGCCAGAGCACCCGACCCAGCTTCTCCTTTAACCCCGTCCTGTCTGAGCGAAGAACAGACGCCCTCCAGCGACCTACACGCAGAGGCAGGGCCAAATCCAAAGCTGAGCCCCTGGGAGCTGTGAGAACAAAGAAGAGAAAGGGAAATCTCTCCCAGCAGCCTCAGAAGCAGCGGATTAAATCTCCACAATCAACTTGCTGTACCCTGCATCTGTGGAATACATGAATAGACAACCAATCATCCCAAATTGAGGAAGTGGACTTTGGGAGCAACGGTATATATATTTTTTCCCCTTTTTAACTTTTTGTGAGTGTGTATGTGTATGCTTCTGTGTGTGATTTTTGTCTGTATAGCTTTGCTTTTACCATTTGTCCTGAGGTTCTCTCTGTCTATTTATTATTTTTTATTACTTAAAAAATATTTTTTTCTTAATAATTATTTTTATTTTAATAACGTTATTTTATTTTACTTTATTTTATCTTCTTTCTTTCTTTCTTTCTTTCTTTTTTTTCTCCCTTTTATACCGAGCCATGTGGAGGATAGGCTCTTGGTGCTACAGCCAGGCATCAGGGATGTGCCACTGAGGTGGGAGAGCCAAGTTCAGGACACTGGTCCACAAGAGACCAACCAGGTCCATGTAATATCAAACAGTGAAAATCTCGCAGAGATCTCCATCGCAACGCCAAACCCAGCTCCACTCAATGACCAGCAACCTACAGTGCAAGACACCCAATGCCAAACAACTAACAAGACAGGAACACAACCCCATCCATTAGCTCAGGGGCTGCCTAAAATCATAATAAGGCCACAGATACTCCAAAACACACCACCGGACGTGGACCTGCACACCAAAAAGACAAGATCCAGCCTCATCCACCAGAACACAGGCATTAGTCCCATCCACCAGGAAGCATACACAACCCACAGAAACAAGCTTAGCCACTGGGGACAGACACCAAAAACAACGGAAACTACGAACGTGCAGCCTGCGAAAAGGAGATCCCAAACACAGTAAGTTAAGCAGAATGAGAAGACAGAGAAACACACAGCAGATGAAGGAGCAAGGCAAAACCCACCAGACCTAAGAAATGAAGAGGAAATAGGCAGTCAACCTGAAAAAGAATTCAAAATAATGATAATAAAGATGATCCAAAATCTTGGAAATAGAATGGATAAAATACAAGAAATGTTTAACAAGGACCTAGAAGAATTAAAGAGCAAACAAACAGTGATGAACAACACAATAAATTAAAAATTCTCTAGAAGGGATCAATGGCAGAATAACTGAGGCAGAAGAACGGATAAGTGACCTGGAAGATAAAATAGTGGAAATAACTACTGCAGAGCAGAATAAAGAAAAAAGAATGAAAATAATTGAGGACACTCTCAGAGACCTCCGGGACAACATTAAACGTACCAATATTCGAATTATAGGGGTCCAAGAAGAAGAAGAGAAAACAAAAGGGACTGAGAAAATATTTGAAGAGATTATAGTTGAAAACCTCCCTAATATGGGAAAGGAAATAGTTAATCAAGTCCAGGAAGCACAGAGAGTCCCATACAGGATAAATCCAAGGAGAAACAGGCCAAGACACATATTAGTCAAACTATCAAAAATTAAATACAAAGAACAAATATTAAAAGCAGCAAGGGAAAAACAACAAGTAACACATAAGGGAATCCCCATAAAGTTAACAGCTGACCATTCAGCAGAAACTCTGCAAGCCAGAATAGAGGGGCAGGACATATTTAAAGTGATGAAACAGAAAAACCTACAACCAAAATTACTCTACCCAGCAAGGATCTCATTCAGATTTGACAGAGAAATTAAAAGCTTTACAGACAAGCAAAAGCTAAGAGAATTCAGCACCACCAAACCAGCTTTACAACAAATGCTAAAGGAACTTCTCGAGGAAGGAAACACAAAAGAAGGAAAAGACCTACAATAATAAACCCAAAACAATTAAGAAAATGGTAATAGGAACATACGTATCAATAATTACCTTAAATGCAAATGGATTAAATGCTCCAACCAAAATACATAGACTGGCTGAATGGATACAAAAAGAAGACCAGTATATATGCTGTCTACAAGACACCCACTTCAGAACTAGGGACACATACAGACTGAAAGTGAGGGGATGGAAAAAGATATTCCATGCAAATGGAAATCAAAAGAAAGCTGGAGTAGCAATTCTCATATCAGACAAAACAGACTTTAAAACAAAGACTATTACAAGAGACAAAGAAGAACACTACATAATGATCAAGGGATCAATCCAAGAAGAAGATATAACAATTGTAAATATTTATGCACCCAACATAGGAGCACCTCAATACATAAGGCAAATACTAACAGCCATAAAAGGGGAAATCGACAGAAACACAATCATAGCAGGGGACTTTAACACCCCACTTTCACCAATGGACAGAGATGGAGTTAATTGATATTTATAGAACATTCCATCCAAAATCAACAGAATACACATTTTTCTCAAGTGCTCATAGAACATTCTCCAGGATAGATCATATCTTGGGTCACAAATCAAGCCTTGGTAAATTTAAGAAAATTAAAATCGTATAAAGTATCTTTGCTGACCACAATGCTATGAGACTAGATATCAATTACAGGAAAAAAATCTGTAAGAAATATAAACACATGGAGGCTAAACAACACACTACTTAATAACCAAGAGATCACTGAAGAAATCAAAGAGGAAATCAAAATATACCTAGAAACAAATGACAATGAAAACAAAAGAACCCAAAACCTATGGGCCGCAGCAAAAGCAGTTCTAAGAGGGAAGTTTATAGCTATACAAGCCTAACTTAAGAAACAAGAAATATCTCTGATAAACAACCTAAACTTAACCTACAGCAATTAGAGAAAGAAGAACAAAAAAACCCCAAAGTTAGCAGAAGGAAAGAAATCATAAAGATCAGATCAGAAATAAATGAAAAAGAAATGAAGGAAATGATAGCAAAGATCAATAAAACTAAGAGCTGTTTCATTGAGAAGATAAACAAAATTGATAAACCATTAGCAAGACTTATCAAAAAAAGGGAGAAGAATCAAATCAATAGAATTAGAAATGAAAAAGAAGTAACAACTGACACTGAAGAAATAAAAAGGATCATGAGAGATTATCACAAGCAACTATATGCCAATAAAGTGGACAAATTCTTAGAAATGTACAACCTGCTGAGACTAAACCAGGAAGAAATAGGAAATATGAACAGACCAATCACAAGCACTGAAATTGAAACTGTGATTAAAAACCTTCCAACAAACAAAAGCCCAGGACCAGATGGCTTCACAGGTGAATTCTATCAAACATTTAGAGAAGAGCTAACACCTATCCTCCTCAAACTCTTCCAAAATATAGCAGAGGGAAGATCACTCCCAATCTCATTTTATGAGACCACCATCACTCTGATACCAAAACCAGAAAAAGATGTCAGGAAGAAAGAAAACTACAGGCCAATATCACTGATGAACATAGATGCAAAAATCCTCAACAAAATACTAGCAAACAGAATCCAACAGCACATTAAAAGGATCATACACTATGATCAAGTGGGGTTTATTGCAGGAATGCAAGGATTCTTCAATATACGCAAATCAATCAACGTGACACACCATATTAACAAATTAAAGGAGAAAAACCATATGATCATCTCAATAGATGCAGAGAAAGCTTTTGACAAAATTCAACACCCATTTATGATAAAAACCCTGCAGAAAGTAGGCATAGAGGGAACTTTCCTCAACATAATAAAGGCCACGTATGACAAACCCAGAGCCAACATCATCCTCAATGGTGAAAAACTGAAAGCATTTCCACTAAGATCAGGAAGAAGACAAGGTTGCCCACTCTCACCACTGTTATTCAACATACTTTGAGAAGTTTTAGCCACAGCAATCAGAGAAGAAAAAGAAATAAAAGGAATCCAAATTGGAAAAGAAGAAGTAAACCTGTCACTGTTTGAAGATGACATGATACTACACATAGAGAATCCTAAAGATGCTACCAGAAAACTACCAGAGCTAATCAATGAATTTGGTAAAGTAGCAGGATACAAAATTAATGTACAGAAATCTCTTGCATTCCTATACACTAATGATGAAAAATCTCAAAGTGAAATTAAGAAAACACTCCCATTTACCATTGCAACCAAAAGAATAAAATATCTAGGAATAAACCTATGTAAGGAGACAAAAAACCTGTATGCAGAAAATTATAAGGCACTGATGAAAGAAATTAAAGATGATACAAATAGATGGAGAGATATACCATGTTCTTGGATTGGAAGAAACAGCATTGTGAAAATGACTCTACTATGCAAAGCAACCTACAGATTCAGTGCAATCCCTATCAAACTACCAATGGCATTTTTCATAGAACTAGAACAAAAAAATTCACAATTTGTATGGAAACACAAAAGACCACGAATAGCCAAAGCAATCTTGAGAAAGAAAAACGGAGATGGAGGAATCAGCGTCCCTCACTTCAGACTACACTACAAAGCTACAGTAATCAAGACAGTATGGTACTGGCACAAAAACAGAAATATAGATCAATGGAACTGGATAGAAAGCCCAGAGATAAACCCATGCACATATGGTCACCTTATCTTTGATAAAGGATGTAAGAATATACAATGGAGAAAAGACAGACTCTTCAATAAGTGGTGCTGGGAAAACTGGACAGCTACATGTAAAAGAATGAAATTAGAACACTCCCTAACACCATTCACAAAAATAAACTCAAAGTGGATCAAAGATCTAAATGTAAGGCCAGACACCATCAGACTCTTAGAGGAAAACATAGGCAGAACACTCTATGACATAAGTCACAGCAATATCTTTTCTGACCCACCTCCTAGAGAAATGGAAATAATAACAAAGATAAACAAATGGGACCTAATGAAAATTAAAAGCTTTTGCACAGCAAAGGAAACCATAAACAAGATAAAAAGACAACCCTCAAATGACAGAAGATATTTGCAAATGAAGCAACTGACCAAGGATTAATCACCAAAACATACAAGCAGCTCATGCAACTCAATATCAAAAAAACAAACAGTCCAATCCAAAAATGGGCAGAAGACCTAAAGAGACATTTCTCCCAAGAAGAGATACAGATTGCCAACAAACACAAGAAAGAATGCTCAACATCATTAATCATTAGAGAAATGCAAATCAAAACTACAATGAGATATCATCTCACATCAGTCAGAATGGCCATCATCAAAAAATCTACAAACAATAAATGCTACAGAGAGTGTGGAGAAAAGGGAACCCTCTTGTACTGTTGGTGGGAATGTAAATTGATACAGCCACTATGGAGAACAGTATGGTGGTTCCTTAAAAAACTAAAAATAGAACTACCATACGACCCAGCAATCCCACTACTGGGCATATACTCTGAGAAAACCATAATTCAAAAAGAGTCATGTACCAAAATGTTCACTACAGCTCTTTTTACAATAGCCAGGACATGGAAGCAACCTAAGTTTCCATCAGTAGATGAATGGATAAGGAAGATGTGGCACATATATACAATGGAATATTACTCAGCCATAAAAAGGAACAAAACTGAGTTATTTGTAGTGAGGTGAATGGACCTAGAGACTGTCATACAGAGTGAAGTAAGTCAGAAAGAGTAAAACAAATACCGTATGGTAACACATATATATGGAATTTAAAAAAAAAAGAAAAGAAAGAGAAAAAATGATCAGAAGAACGTAGGGGCAAGACAGGAATAAAGATGCAGACCTACTAGAGAATGGACTTGAGGATACGGGGAGGGGGAAGGGTAAGCTGACACAAAGTGAGACAGTGGCATGGACATATATACACTACCAAATGTAAAATAGATAGCTAGTGGGAAGCAGCCGCATAGCACAGGGAGATCAGCTCGGTGCTTTGTGACCACCTAGAGAGGTGGGATAGGGAGGGTGAGAGGGAGGGAGATGCAAGAGGGAAGACATATGGGGACATATGTATATGTATAACTGATTCACTTTGTTATAAAGCAGATACTAACACACCATTGTAAAGCAATTATACTCCAGTAAATATGTTAAAAATAAATAAATAAAATTAAAAAAATAATAATATGTAAATAAAAATATTTAAAAAAATGAAACACTTTCTGGATGGCAAAAGATACCATAAACAAATTAAAAAGACAGACTTACAAACTGGGAAATGTGATTTATATCATAAAGCATTAACATTTCTTAAATACTTTTAAAACTAACATAAAGATGAAAATGGCAACAATATGTTGAAACACATTTTGAAGATATGAACAGACCGTTCACAGAAAAATAAATTAAAATAAATCTAAAACAAAGGAAAAGGGCTTCCCAGGTGGCACAGTGGTTAAGAATCCACCTGCCAATGCAGGGGACACGGGTTCAAGCCCTGGTCTGGGAAGATCCCACATACTGCCAAGCAACTAAGCCCATTTGCCACAACTACTGAGCCTGTGTCCCACAACTACTGAAGCCCATGCACCTAGAGCCCGTGCTCTGCAACAAGACAAGCCACCACAATGAGGAGCCCACGCACAACAAAGAGTAGCCCCTGCTCACCGCAACTAGAGAAAGCCCGCACACAGCCATGAAGGCCCAACACAGCCAAAAATAAATAAAGTATATAAATTTATTAAAAAAAAACAAAACAAAGGAAAAGATTTCTCACCTTGCTCATAATAAAATATGCTAATCAAAACTGGACTGCCAGGGCTTCCCTGGTGGTGCAGTGGTTGAGAGTCCGCCTGCCGATGCAGGGGACACGGGTTCGTGCCCCGGTCTAGGAAGATCCCACATGCCACGGAGCGGCTGGGCCTGGGAGCCATGGCCGCTGAGCCTGCATGTCTGGAGCCTGTGCTCCGCAACGGGAGAGGCCACAACAGTGAGAGGCCCGTGTACCAAAAAAAAAAACAAAAAAAACTGGACTGCCATTTTTCATGAATCAAATTAGCAATAATCCAAAAGATTGAGAACATACTCCATTGGCAAGTCTGTGGGGGAAAACACACTCTAATGTATGGATGAGGGGGATAAAAATCATGCAAATGCTAGGTGTGAAATTTAGCATTATGTAGCAAAATTATATGGGATTTACACTTTGACCTAGAAATCTCACTTCCAGTGACCTGGTTCAAGAAACACTGGCCAAAATTTTTTTTTTATAGACTGAATGTTTGTATCCCTATGAAATTCATATACTGAAGCCCTAACCTCCCAATGAGATGCTATTAGGAAGTGAAGCCCTTGGGGGAGGTATGACATCATAAGGGTGGAGCCACCACAATGTGATTCGTGCCCTTATAAGAATAGGAAGAGAAAGAGGAGTTTTCTTTCCCAGACATGCCAGGATACTGCTAGAAGGAGGCCATCCACAAGCCAGAAGGGAGCTCTCAAGAGAAACCAAATAGGCCGGCATCTTGACCTTGGACTTTCCAACCTCCGGAACTGTGAGAGATAAATATCTGCTGTTTAGGCCACCCATTCTGTGGTATTTTGCCATAAGAGCTAGATCTGACTAAGACAAAATGCATTCATAACGATTTCTTTTACACCATTTATACTAGCAAAAAGAGGGAATCATCCCAAATGTCCATCAATTGAGGAATAAACTATGGTATACCCACACAATATAGTTAAGCTTTTAAAAAGAATGAAGCATGTTGGCACATAATCCTTCAATGTGAGCTCCAGAATATATAGTTATGAGAGGAAAGCAAAGTAGAATAAAGTATGTATAAAATGCTAATGTGGGGGTGGGGGTGGGAGGGTGGGGGTGGGGGTGGGAGGGTGGGGGTGGGATGAATTGGGAGATTGGGATTGACATATATACACTAACATGTATAAAATAGATAACTAATAAGAACCTGTTGTATAAAAATATAAATAAATTAAAATGTTAAAAAAAAAAGACAGTCTTTTCCAGTGGTGATGGTGACGTCTTTTCCAGTGGTGACGGTGACGTCTTGTAGACGTCTTGACGTCTACAGAACAATGTCAGAACCAGGATATATTGACATGGACACAGTCAAGATACACAATATTTCCATCACCCCAGGATCCCTCATGTTGTCCTTCTATTCACAACTACTTCACCCTCACCCCCATCCCTCCTTAACTCTTGACAGCCACTAATCTGATCTCCATTTCTATAAATTTGTTATTTCAAGGTTATATGTAAATGGAATTACACAGTGAAAAAAATTTTTTAAAAAATAAAATGCTGATGTTTATCCAGGAAAGGGGGTATGAATTTGTCTTTTTTCAAAAGATAACCACATTAAAAAAAAAGGTGATGTAGAAGGAGCAGGAGGGAAGGGAGGAGGAATAGAAATAGAAATAAGACTTGTTTGAATACATATGTTTTGTTGGTTTTAGCATGGAATTATGTAAATATTTTACCTAGTTATCAGGTTATCATCTTTTCTGCAGAGGTAGAAGAGACACCATCATGGTTATCACCTTCGAGCTAAGTTTTAAAACCTGAGTAGGTGTTTACTATGCAGAATCAGGTAGGTCCTTCTGGGCCAAGAACAGCTTGGGCACAAAGACACAACACAGTCACGTGTGGATGTGTGATATGCCTGTCCTTTGGGACTAAATTCCAGGGTCCTTCCTCCAGAAAACCTCACTATATCCTCAGCCTGAGTTACATAGTCTTCCTCTCTGTCCCCTGGAACCTCAGCACATATATTCATTTCTATCCTACTTTTCGCTGTGTATGGTAATCCTTGGATTCACCTTTTGGTCTCTCCTGATAGACCTTAAATTCCTAAAGTATAGGAACTTTTCTCTAAATCTAAAAGGTAAATGTTTAATGAATATTAGGTGAGTGTTCCCATTGTTTCTAAAGGTTGAATTGAGCTACCTTTTAGATTCTAGGGCAATTTCCTTGTTCTTTGCAATGCCCAGTACAGCTCAAGCCAAAGAGACTTCCATCAACTGTATATGATATGACTTGATACGTCTTATATAGGATCTAAATGGCCATTGGAAGTCATCTGTAGGAGAACCATCGCATTTCTTGTTGGGAAGAAGCATGCAAGCATGAAGGAAAAACAAAAGAGGCTCTATCAGTGTCAAGATTTGTCTCCGTTAATACTACTCAGCCATAAAAAAATAAAATAAAATAATGGCATTTGCAGCAACACGGATGGACCTCAAGATTATCATACTAAGTGAAGTAAGTCAGACAGAGAAAGACAAATATCATATGATATCACTTATATGTGGAATCTAAAATAGGACAGAAATGAACTTATCTATGAAATAGAAACAGACTCACAGACATAGAGAACATACTTGTCGTTGCCAAGGGGGGTGGTGAGGGAGGGATGGATAGGGAGTTTGGGATTAGCATATGCAAAAACTATTATATATAGGATGGATAAACAACAAGGTCATACTGTATAGCACAGGGAACTATATTTAATATCCTGTGATAAACCATAATGGCAAAGAATATGAATAAGAATGTGTGTGTATATATATATAAATAAATATATATATATATAAATTACTTTGTTGTACAGCAGAAATTAACACAAAATTGTAAATCAACTGTACTTTAATAAAATAAATCTTAATAAAATGATTGTCTCCACTGAAAACAGCAAGTAGTAAATGCTCGTGCTACATTTAAAGGTCTAATATTACAGGCACACACAAAGATATGTACTCTTTGATGAAAAGGACAATGATAGACATATTAAGACTCTTTAGATTTTTCTATCAATATGAACAGATGTATCATGTAGCTGGACAGAGCAGATGGATCAGTGTTTTCATATTTAAGGAAAATAGTCTGACTCTAGTTCTGGCAGCTAAGTTATTACCTAAGGAAGAGTTTGAAATATCCTTGTGATGCCCACACTCATTAAAGATAATGAAAGTATTCAGACAGCAAAATAGTTTTATTTAGACCTCACCTTTACAAGTACCAAGATCAGAGCTGTAGTTTTTCTGCCCCACCATTTATATTCCTACCGTAAAACTGTAGAAATAGACAAGGAACTTACTCATTCCGTATTTTTCAGTCCTTAAACATGGTTTCGTCCTATTTCCTTCTTCACTCCCTCTGTCCCCAGCAATCTATTTACTACATGATTGCATATTTAGTTACAGATCTACATACACGGCCTACAGATATAAATAAGATCAAATTAATTCTAGTAATTAAATAAGTGCTTGTGAAGCATTTTGCATTAACATCCATTTATTTAATTAAATTTATCAAACCTCTTGTGCAGTAGGTTTGCGGAACTCTGCCTTGGGCTGGTTTCAGCAAAGAAAAGAAAAAAATAATATGTTAAAACTGATTGGATTGCTGAAATTAGTTCAAAAAGTGTGTCAGGGGATTAAATTGGAAAATAGATCTTTTGATGGCCCAGTCTGCACATAGGTAGTACAGGCTGAAAATAGATGTACCTTCTGTAACATTTTCATTACTTTAAAAAAGGTTGGTGAAAATGGAAACACATTAGGGATAGGGGTATGGGGGGAGGGTGGATGTGGCCATAAAGGGACAGCATAAGGTTTCATCTTGTGATGAAACTATTCTGCATCTTGGTTATGGTGGTGATTACACAAATCTCTGCAAGTGATAAAATGGCACAAAACCACACACATGCATACACACACACACACACACACACACACACACACATATGAGTGCATATCAAAATGGAGGAATCTGAATAAGCTCTGTATACTTTATCAATGTCAGTTTCCTGGTTTTGATATTGTGTCACAGTTACGTAAGATGTTCCCATTGCAGGAAACGGGGTAGAAGGTACACGGGACCTCTGGGCACTTTTTTCCCAAATTGCCATCAATTATTTTAAAATAAAAGCCATAAAAAGGGGTATAGGACCCAACAATTCCACTCTGAAGTACATACTCTGTAGAAAAGAGAACACATGTCCACATAAAAACCTGTGCATGAACGTTCATAGGAGCATTATTCATAAACAGCCAAAAAATGGAAACAAGCCAAATGCCCATCAACTAATGGGCAAAATATGTGTCACAGTCGTACACTGAAATCTTATTAGGCAATGGGAAGGAATGATATACACTACAACAGGGGTGTATACAGATATACACTACAACAGGGGTGAAAATTGAACCTTGAAAGCATGGTGTTACATGAAAGAAGCCAGTCACAAAAGATCACATACTGAATGATTCCATTTATATGAAATGTCCCAACAAAGCAATGCTATACAGACAGAAAGTGCACTAGTGGCTGGTAGGGGCTAACAGTAGGGGCTGGGGGCTGGGCACTGAGGGTGGAGAGTGATGGTTAATGTACACGGGGTGGTGAAATGGTCTAAACCAGGTACTGATGATGGTTGTAAAACAGCATGAATGTACTAAAAACCACTGGATTGTACCATTTAAATACGTGACACTTATGATGCAAAAATACGCCTCAATAAACCTAAAAAAAAGTCAAAGAGCAGGATGTGAGGTCCCAGAAGGTGTTTTGGATACCTCCAGGACACACTGCACTGGACCCCTGGTATCTGTCATTAGATTTGACCCATGGTGTCCCAGTAGAGCTCCACGGCCATCAGATGACCTCCGATGAGTTCCAAAGGCAAAGAGGATGCTGCATTCAGCTCTACTGCCACCCAAGACTATAGCCAAGATTAAGGGAGATTCCATTTTCTCCTTAGAAACCACAATTTATTTCATTAAAATAAAGATGAAATGAAGCACCATTTGCTAAATTCAAATTGAAAATCTTGTGTTTATATGCCCATTATAGATTACATCACCCTGACCCTCCGTGATTCAGTAAATTAATCTGTAAAACATACAGTAATTACCCTTAATAGTGTGCTATGTTGAAATATATAAAATAAAAATATATCAAATGTAAAATATAAATATGTAAACATGCTTAATATAAACCTTTCTAGGAATCTACTTCTGAATTAAGTCTAGCTCACCAGGTGCATGGAAGCAAAGCAGTGGGAATCTTCAGGCCTGTGTGGCATGAACCTCAGAGGGCTTAGCTTCTAAAGCAGTGATTCTCTGAGTGTGGTTCTCAAACCACGGCAACTGGCATAACTGAGCTTAGACATGCAAATTAATGGATCCATCCTGAATCAGAATCTCTGGGCATAAGGCTGTGGAAACTGTTTTAACAATATTTCCAGGTGATTCTTTAGCAAGTTAAAACTTGAGAAACCTTGTTCTAAAAACAAACTTTGAAAGCTACACTTATTAAATAGTAGCAGATACCATGAGTTTTTTTTTTTTATAATTCTGCCTCATTTGCTGAAAACTCAAGTTTCCAATAAGCGCTGGCATACCTATAGTCAAAATAATAATTTCAACTTTTGCTCAGAATGCTAAGTCTCTGTATATTTTTTCTCCCCTTTTGGGTTTTCCTGGTGATATTGTATTTCTTTGGGGGAGTAATATTCATCATGAATCTGTGTAAATCAAGAGCAATTACTGACTCATTCATTAAATTACCAGACTCTTCACAGATGTAGAAAACAAACTTATGTTTACCAGGAGGGAAATGGGGGGGGGAAGGATAAATTGGGGGATTGGGATTGATATATACACTACTACATACAAAATAGATAACTAATCAGGACCTACTGTATAGCACAGGGAACTCTACTCAATACTCTGTAATGACCTATATGGGAGAAGAATCTAAAAAAAAAGTAGATATATGTATATGTATAACTGATTCACTTTGCTGTACAGCAGAAACTAAAACAAAATTGTAAATCAAATATACTCCAATAAAAATTATAAAAAGTTAAAATTTAAAAATAAGTCAACTATGAAAAAATAAGTAAATTACTCAACTCTTGGTTAATAAAGTTATCATTTTACCATTCAATGTCTTTCTAGAAAACCTTTGGAACCTGATAGCTCTGAATTCAAACACCACTGATGCTTTATAAGACTTTGGAAATTTCTTAATCGCCTGAGTTTTCTTTTCTTTGCAAGGGTAGCTATCATATGTAAATATTCTAAAACAATTAAAACAAAAAGTGATTGAGTACATTTACACGGCTCTTCAGAGAAGTTTTCAAATACGCACCATACCCCAACTCTGTGTTAGGCATAGGGTTAGGTGTTGAGGACTCAATGAATAAGGTATCACTCCTGCTCTCAAATGTTATGTCAGATAAGGGAGTAAGTTAAATTGTATTCTCTGTTTATAGGATGAATTTTGTTGGAATTGGATCTTGAGGACCACTGTATTCTCTGGGGTTCTCCTGGTCAGAGTAGGTGTTCCACAAATGGGTGTTGGTGAATTTAGAAACATATGAATGTACAGGGTGGAGAGACCCCATGGGGATGTGAAGACCACACATGTCTTGAGCAGATGTGCCCTCTGAGAGACCTCTCTAGAAGCCTGGAAAGAACTGATAGATTGAGGGCAGGAAGACAAGTGAGAAGACTTGCACTAATCACCTGAAGAAAAATTAAGAGATGAGCCAGGGAGATGCACATGTAGGTCTTTTTGTTCAATCCAGCAATCCCACTCCCAGGCATATATCCAGAGAAAAGTATAATTCGAAAAAATACATTCACCCCAATATTCATTGCAACACTATTTACAATAGCCAAGACATGGAAGCAACCTAAATGTCCACCAACAGATGAATGGATAAAGAAGATGTGGTACATATATATACAATGGAATATAACTCAGGCATAAAAAAGAATGAAATAATGCCATTTGCAGCAACATGGATGGACCTAGAGATTATCATACTATGTGAAGTAAATCAGACAGAGAAAGACAAATACCATATGATATCAGTTATACGTGGAATCTAAGATATGACACAATATCTATGAAATAGAAACAGACCCACAGACATAGAGAACAGACTTGTGGTTGCCAAGGGGGAGGGAGGCGAGGGACGATGGATTGGGGGTTTGGGATTAGTAGATGCAAACTATTATATATAGAATGGATAACCAACAAGTTCCTACTGTATAGCACAGGGAACTATATTCAATATTCTGTGATAAACCATAATGGAAAAAAAAATTTAAATAAATAAATAAATAAAAGAAACCTAAGCATGGCCCAGGGTCATTCTGCCCCCCCCAGGGTCATTTTTATGCATGTTTAAATTTAAAGACAACTATTGTATAGCTTATCTAGGATTCCATATATATGGAAAGAACTAATCAGACATCAATTAAAGAGAAATAGAGGTATTATTTTCTTCTGGGGGAAAAAATGTTCACAAGTTGATTCAATACAATGGTTAGAGTGAAGCCTTCAATGTATGTCCCTGTTATCCATATGTCCATTTCTAATTACACAAAGATTCAGAATCAATCCAGGCTACCACATAGGGAAGCATAAAAATGTGAGGGAGAAATATATCCAGCACAAGGAGATGGCAGTGAAGCAGACCTCTAGGTCACAGGATGGTAATAGTTACCATCTGATAATATAGACATCTGCTACTATGTGCTGGACACAGCCTGAGACACATTACATGCAGGATAGCTAACCTCACACAGCAGTGTCGAGCCTAAGTGTTTGTTTTTTGCTTTTGTTTTAATTGGGTAGAGTTGACTTAGAATGCTGCATTACTTTCAGGTGTACAGCAGAGTGACCCAGTTATACATACACATATATTATATATATCTATTCTTTTTCAGATTCTTTTCCCTTATAGGTTATTGCAAGATATTGAGTAGAGTTCCCTGTGCTATATAGAAGGACCTTGTTGATTAACTATTTTATACATAGTAGTGTGTATATGTGGAATCTAAAAAGATGCGATATGAATGAACTTATTTACAGAACAGAAATAGGCTGAGCCTCCCTTTTTTAAAAATTTGTTTATTTTATTTATTTATTTTTGGCTGCATTGGCTCTTTTTTGCTGTGTGAGCTTTCCCTAGTTGCGGAGAGAGCGGGAGCTACTCTTTGTTGTGGTGCGCAGGCTTCTCATTGAGGTGGCTTCTCTTGTTGCGGAGCATGGGTTCTAGGCATGAGGGCTTCAGTAGTTGTGGCACGTGGGTTCAGTAGTTGTGGCTCACGGGCTTAGTTGCTCTGCGATATGTGGGATCTTCCCAGACCGTGGCTCGAAGCCGTGTCCCCTGCATTGGCAGGCAGATTCTTAACCACTTCGCCACCAGGGAAGACCCTGAGCCTCAGAACAGCACCCTGAGTTCTCTGGGTTCACATACCCATCAGCAGTCAGCACAGGAGCTGACATCTGATCCCAGCCATGGCTGTGCTCTGTGTATTCTCTCCTTTGTGGAAAAAGGTTCTTACATCTTATTGAGACACATTAAATATGGAAAATCAAAGATTATATTCAGAGACTTATTTAAAAATCAGAGTCTCCAACAAACACTGACAAACTTTCTCATGCTCCCAGTAGTTTTGCAAACGCAATTGTCCTTAGCTCCAGAAATTCTCCAAGGTCCTTAGAAGGACACAGTCTCCTAATCCTGACTTTCTGGCTTTAATCATAACAAAGAAAGCCTTTAGATGTTGTAACCCTTACCTCTGGAAAAGCACCCCTAGATAATATTTGTGTTTGCATTTGCTTGGGGCTCCTGACCTGATCACATCACTTTATCTTATCTGAAGCTAAAAAAGTGAAGAAGTAAAGCTTCTGAGAAGATATACAATTAAAAGGAATATTTTACTATCCATTTTATACATAAAAACATAACAAAACTCAACCAAAGCTGAGGACAAGAGAGGTGAAATCATGAACCCTGAGGACAAGCCAGTGTCTGTTCCAGGCTGGGCTAAGCTGGCCTCTCCTTCTGTCCACACGGTTCAGGGACTCCTAACTCATGGCATTCCTGGCAACTGACACAGAACAAAATTCCCTAATACAGTAGGCTTGTATGTTGTGAACAGATCAGATAATGAGGATAAAAATTTGGTTAATTCATACAGCTGGAAAATAATCCCAAAGATAAGACAGCCTAACTCACTCAGTGACTTTGGCTCTGGTCTTGAAAATACCATCGGGTGAGTGGGACCTCCATGTGAAGACCTCCAATCGTTTCCCCCATGCATGAAATAGAACAAAAAGGCGTGCTACATCTAGCCCTCCAAGGCCCAATTCCAGGTCCACCTTCTCTGATCTTCCTCTTCCTAGTTGGAGTCATACAATGGGAAGTAGATTCATTTCACTTGGAGTGTGGTTCACTGTTTGTTTCCTGTAAGCAATCCTTGACTTCACAACCAAATGTTCATTTCCTTGAGAATAGCGTTTGTGGGGTACAGAGAAAAACAGAGAAGTTTTTAAGCCAGGAAGTTTTGAACTAAAATCCTAGCTTTGCTGCTTATGAGTTTTCTACACCTAGCCTCATTACTGTTCTAAGTTTCATTATTCTGAAGCATAAAAGGATGCTCGCGGACCTACTTCAGGAGGCTTATAATGAATTTCCAGGCAAACACACAGTTCAAGGGTAGTCAGTTTCTACTCCTCTTCTTACGCCTGCTCTGCAGAAAAGTCTCCTTCATATCCTTTCATCAAGGATTGACTGGGAACATTGCAGCCCAGGGTAAACCCGCCCAGGATTCAGGCTCTGGATACATCAGCGGTTTACACGCAGCAAGCATTCTGATTGGATGAGCATCTCTCTAATCTGGGCAGTAAAAGTCCTTTCTGCACTATGCGCTCTGTATTCTACAAGTCACTTCTCTGCAATAACTATACTGATTTTCAGAGACCTTAAGAAGAAAAACTAATTTCTATTCTCCTGTAGAATAATGAAGAAATGAACATGTCACCGTTTACAATATAATATGATATGGAAATACCATGATGATGAGGAAATGTACAAAGTCTGGTTTACATTTGACAAAAAGAATAGCCAGGCCTACTAAAGGCATTAGTTTGATAGCACTTGAGCTGGGTCTGAAAAGCTGTGTAGAAGTGTCCTAGGCTGATAAGGAATCCTGCAGCCTTCCTGGCAGAGGTGACATCATGTTTTGTTTTTTTTTTTTTTTTATTGAAGTATAGTTGACTTACTATGTTGTGTTTAATTTCTGCTGGACAGCAAAGTGACTCAGTTATATATATATATATATATATATATATATATATATATATATATTCTTTTTCATATTCTTTTCCACTATGGTTTATCATAGGATATTGAATATAGTTCCCTGTGCTATACAGTAGGACCTTGCTGTTTAACCATCCTATAAACGTAATATAATCCATCCTATATGTTTGCATCTGCTCACCCCAAACTCCTAATCCTTCCCTCCCCAATTCCCCTCCCCTTGGCAACCACAAGTCTGTTCTCTATGCCTGTGAGTCTGTTTCTGCTTTGTAGATGCGTTCATTTGTGCCATATTTTAGATTCCACATATAAGTGATATCATATGGTATTTTGTCTTTCTCTTTCTGACTTACTTCCCTTAGTATGATAATCTCTAGGTCCATCCATGTTGCTGCAAATGGCATTATTTCATTCTTTTTATGGCTGAGTAGTATTCCATTGTATATATGTACCACTTCTTCTTTATCCACTCATCTGTTGGTGGACATTTAGGTTGCTTCCGTGTCTTGGCTATTGCAAATAGTGCTGCTATGAACACACAGGTGCATGTATCTTTTCGAATTATAGATGTGTTTTGGTATATGCCCAGGAGTGGGATTGCTGGGTAGTATGGCAGCTCTATTTTTAGTGTTTTAAGGAACCTCTATACTATTCTCCATAGTGGCTGCACCAATTTACATTCCCACCAACAGTGTAGGAGGGTTCCTTTTCTCCACACCCTGTCCAACATTTATTATTGTAGACTTTTTAATGAAGGTCATTCTGACTGGTGTGAGGTGGTACCTCATTGTAGTTTTGATTTGATAGCATGTTTTAAGAATCACAGGTAGGATGGCATGACATGTGTGAGCTAGTAAGAGTAACTTAGTGTTGCTCCAGCAGAAATGGGATAAGGACACATGTCTCACTGCCAGGTGTGAATCTTAGAAACTTCCCATTGTCTGACTCTCACATTTTCCCCAGCGGAATAGAAGGTCCCAATGACCTACAAGCAGGCGAAACTATAAGATATAAATGGACTGAGTCCCCATGGGGCAGGCTAGGTCAGCCATACTACAGTGTGATGTGAGCCGAAAAGCAACTTCTATTTTGCTAAGCCACTGAGGTTTGGGCATCATTTATCATTTTACTAAGCCTACCTTTCCCTTGCACCTTCAACTTTAGTTCAGTTACTGGGAGATTTCTGAGTGCCAAGCTTGGTAACAAGCATTCCTATTTATGGATAATACAAATGAGCTCATACAGTCCGAGAGCTTTGACCAAAGCCACCCCAGCTGGTAAGACGTGGATCTGAGAATCTGACATTTGTTCCATGTCTCTAAACTCCTGGGCCTCTCCTGTAAATGCTGAAAATAAACAAAAACTCATAAAATAGTTATATTGTGGTCATATGTTTACAAAACTTGTCTCAGGTAGACAGAGTAATAGGGGCAATCCTAGAGAAAGTTCCTTGAAGGCATCCTTGGAAATAATTTCACAATATTTATCTGACTGCATTTTATCATCATCATTAATGAGTCTAGAATCCTCTGGGCAGAGGGCACACTGGTAAAATAAGTTAATATTTTGCATTTGCACACCATAAAGAATGCAGCTTCTTGTACGATTTGGTTAATGCCTTTTTTTTTTTTTTTTCGGTACACGGGCCTCTCACTGCTGTGGCCTCTCCCATTGCAGAGCACAGGCTCCGGACGTGCAGGCTCAGCGGCCATGGCTCACGGGCCCAGCCGCTCCGCAGTGTGTGGGATCTTCCCCGACTGGGGCACGAACCTGTGTCCCCTGCATCGGCAGGCGGACTCTCAACCACTGCGCCACCAGGGAAGCCCTAATGCCTATTTTTTAAGCTGTGACAAAGACACTTTACAATGAAAACAATGTGTGATTTTAATACGTTCAGTTCACATGATATGTGACACCAAGAGATTAACAAAAATGCCTGAAGCTACTCTCACTGAGAAGATCCTTAATTTTGTTACTCAGGGCATCTCATGTTGGTACAAAATGGGATGCCCACTTCTATCCTGATTACACCTAAAACACACCGTAATTCTTCCTACCAGATTATGTTTACAAATTCCTTCTCAGCATCACAGAGTTCACAGAATACTAATAATGGTCATGACACTTGCCACTTTTGTTTGAGAGTTTGTAGTGACTTCTTTTCTCATTCTAAAAATAATTTAGAGAAGAAACAATTATTAAATGGATACCCAGAATGATATAAATTCTGGGCTTTTCGAAACTTCCATCTGTCCCAGCTCAGAGCAAGGAGACTGAGCCCAGCCTCAGAAGTCCATTAATTCCAGCATGATGGAGCTAAGCTAACAGCCTGCATTTTGCAGGGGGGTGTCTGAGCTCCTCTCTCAAGGAGCCTGGACTCTTGGCTTAGGCTTTGCTTGGCATCCAAGGACGCTTATCCTGCCTTTGACTTCACTCTGCTGTAGAGCCATGAGTGCAGCTGTGTCTTAGAAAGTGAAACCAGACAGATCCCCGGAGCCAGAGAAAGAGAGAGGGGCTACCCAATTATCACTGCCGTGGGATTTCCTCTTCTATAAAATATAATAATCGTGTTTACCTCATGGGCATGCTTTGAAGATGAAATGGGATGACAGAAAAGTCAGGCACCTGAGGTATCATAGGTGCCTGATCCATGGTAACTTCATCCAGAGGAGAGAGAAACTGAGAGGAAGAGAATGAAAACGGACATGAACAGAAGCTGTAAAGTGGAATATTGGAAGCCCCCTGGGAGAATTCTTCAAGACACCCAGACTTGGTTCTGAGACGGCTTTGAGAAGGACGCATGGACTTGACTGCAGCGGAGAGGGAGAGAGGCATTCAGAGCCGTGAACCAGCGGGGACAGTGACCTTGGCCTACCACCAAGACACGTGATACAGCTTTGCTGCGTAAAGAATAATTTTTGAGCACTTGCATAACCCCAAGTGGGAACTCTGGACAAAGATTTCTAGAGGAAAAAAAGACGTCATCCCTGGTCATCAGAGAGATGACCATCATCCCTGGTCATCATCCCTGTTGAGTTGGCCTTGCAACCCAACAGAAGAAGGGCCCAGGAGAAATATTCACTTTGCTGGTTAAGGGTGTACACAGCTTCTCAGTGTCAATGAAAATGAGCAATAAACAATCTATAATAAGAATAGAAAAGAGTTGTATTTGAGCCAAACTGAGGATGAGCCTGGAAGCCTGCTTCCCAGATCACTCTGAGAAGCTGCTCCAGAGAAACAGGGTTTCCAGCACAGTTCTATATCTCATCAGAACAAAGACCATTAAACAAGTCAGGGATACGTGTCTTTAAGGTAAACACCACCACCACCCCCCACACACACATCAACCACACAAAGCCAGTGAGTCAGCATGGCCTTGGTACCTGGGAAGGGTGTCTTATCATCGAATGGGTACCAGCACTGGAAGGGAGGCATTTAATTTTTATTTTTAAGATGGACTGTCTTTACTTCTGGTCAATGTGCCCTTTTCTCTAACAATTAAAGCAGACGCACAATGTATGTTCGACAGGCCACAAACAGGCTATTTTAGTTAGCATCAAATTCAGGTTAACTCATGTGTAAGCCAGAATAACTTCTCTGTACCGTAATATGTGAACATTTCTCTTAACAACAGCAAGGGGATCCTGGAGCCTGATCTCGTCATTCACTGAATCTATTTTCATCTTTTATAAATACGTATATTAAACTGAATTTAATTCCCATTCCAGACTGAATTGAGTCTTCCATTATCCTTCTGTCCTTAGAAATCTTGAGTTAAAGATCCTGGTGGGAAACTGTTATAAATGGTGACTTGACTGGAGAACCCTGCCTACGCCTTAGAGTCAAATGTTGGTTCCCAGGGTGGGTGACACCAGGTAAGCCTCAATCACCCCCACTAGAAAGCTGTCCTCATGAGGCTGCTCCCTGCCCATATGTGCCCTCTCTTCCCTAATCAGATGACTGCAGACCGACAGACAAGAGACAGCAACTGAGGCCGCCTGACCCAAAGAAAACAAGCTCATTCTGCATGGCACATGACTCCTTGACATTGCAAAGTGCACCAGATTTATCCAGCTACTTCCATGCATGATCTGTCCAGACTGCTTGCATGTCAGTCTTTCAAGTTTCATTGTAAGACAGATAGAAGGCAGAGAGAGACATTTCACCATCTGTTTTAATAAGTCATTTTAAAACCTACTCTTTTTTAAATTAATTTTTATTGGAGGATAGTTGCTTTACAATGTTGTGTTAGTTTCTGCTGTAGAGTGAAGTGAATCAGCCATACGTATACATATATGTCCTCTTTTTTGGATTTCCTTCCCATTTAGGTCACCACAGAGCATTGAGTAGAGTTCCCTGTGCTATACAGTAGGTTCTCATTAGTTATTTATTTTATACTTAAGTAGCGTATATATGTCAATCCCCATCTCTCAATTCATCCCACCCCCCCTTCCCCCTTGGTGTCCATATGTTTGTTCTCTACGTCTGTGTCTCCATTTCTGCTTTGCAAATAAGTTCATCTGTATCATTTTTCTAGATTCCACATACAAGCAATATTATATGATATTTATTTTTCTCTTTCTGACTTACTTCACTCTGTATGACAATCTCTCTAGTTCCAGGTCTCTGCAACTGGCACAGTTTTCTTCCTTTCTACAGCTGAGTAACATTCCACTGCATATGTGTACCACATCTTCTTTATCCATTCCTCTGTTGATGGACATTTAGGTTGCTTCCATGTCCTGGCTATTGTAAATAGTGCTGCAATGAACACTGGGGTGCATGTATCTTTCTGAATTATGGTTTTCTCCAGGTATATGCCCAGGAGTGGGATTACTGGGTCATATGGCAGTTCTATTTTTAGTTTTTTAAGGAACCTCCATACTGTTCTCCACAGCGGCTATATCCTTTTACAGCCTAAAATCTACTCTAAAGCCCTGCTTTATGAGTCCCAGCTTAAGAACACGTCTCTTTCTTGGACTCATAAACAGCTTCCCTGCAGTATTATGTACACAGCAACAGGACTGTCCCCTTGGGGGAAGGTGGCCTGTGCTACAGTGGAGATGTCTTTGTCTTCCTGGAGAGCCATCACGTGCACGTAGCACAGCATCTTCCTTTCCTCAGCTGCCCGGGACCTCCACGTGCGCCGCCTCACATTTCTTCCTATGAAGCTTGCATTTCAGGACATCTGTTTGCCTCCTTGCACTTGCTGGGTCTTCGGGTTTGAGAGGATATCTCTCGACTGATCATTACCTGTGAGTCTTCTTTTTGTTCAGTTTTAGCTTCCTGAAAACTTACATCTGAAGTTACCCAATTTTTGCCCAAACTCTCAAACATTTCTCGGCCCCTGCTGCCTGAACTCTGCCTAACCTTTACCAATGTTCCACCAACTCTTTAATGAGATTCTTTTATGTTGTCTTGCTAGAAAATTGAAAATGAAAGAGCTTTGATTTCTTAGAGGAATCACATAAGGGAGATTGTGTGCTCCCTTTTATTCTTTATCTTCTAATTAGAAGATTGGAGTTTTTAAGCAGCAAGAATCAGGAGACAAAAGAAGATTATCACAAAGACTGGATTTCAACCTTCAACGTTTTTCCCTCTTGCACTTTTATTCCCACCTTCACACAACTTTAATTTACAACTGAGAAACCTGAAATGATTTCTACTCATGGAGAAATCAAGAGATCCATGTTGTTCAGAGAAGACTTTTGAAGGATTGGAAAGTGGAAAAGAGGGTGTCCCCGCCCCAAATTGCTCGAGACAGTCAGCCCATTCCCTCCCTAAGAAGCCTATCCGTCCACCTGACCTCCTTACTGGTTCGCAAGGCAGCTGCATGTGATCCCCCTACTGTCTCCATTAACATTCTGTGATCCTTTAGGGAGAGCCTTTAGGGACCCGGATGTTCCTCCTGCCACCAAGGACCCCCTACTCCCCAGATCTTCCTCACCTGTGCAGACACCTGCATCCCATAAGGAATTGGTCCTCCTCACCCCTTCTATAAAGCTATCTCAACCATAGGGCATCCCATATTGTTCTGAACTCTAGAATCTTCTATATTCCACCTCTTTAACAGAAAATCAAGTGCTACTTGTAAATCACTCCACATGCAGAGATTCTATTCTTCAAACCTTTTAAAAGTTTTATAAACTTTATATATGTAGATCTAGCTCTACATACATAAAGGGTCGGGCTAGGGTTAGGGTCAGGGTTAGGGTGTGTGTATGTATATATGCATACATATCTATATATACAGAGAGCTACTGGGTTGGCCAAAATGTTCATTTGAGTTTTTACATAACATCTTAAGGAAAAACCCGAACAAACGTTTTGGCCAACCCAATAGATACAGGATAGTTACAGACATATTGTATGGCTAGATATAAGTATAGATAGAGATGATATAGACACAGATTGTATCTTTCTAGCATCATGAACAAAGAAAGCTGTTAGGCACATTGAAGGTTGTGAAGAGGGAGAACCAAACAATCATAGTGCGCTCCTACCATTTGCTAAACATCACCAAGCCTTTAAAAATGTTATTTCTAACAATGTTATTTGTTAGAAATAGAATGTTTCTAACATTTGTTAGAAATAGAATGTTATTCCTAATGTTATTAGGAAATAATTATCCAGCTGGCAAAACCCCAA
Organism: Stenella coeruleoalba; assembly: GCF_951394435.1. NCBI lineage: Eukaryota > Metazoa > Chordata > Mammalia > Artiodactyla > Delphinidae > Stenella > Stenella coeruleoalba. Next base: position 9,329,266 of record NC_137151.1, read on the forward strand.
ACTTTTGACAACGCTCTTTGTTAGTGAGTGTGTGGGGAAACTGGCCCTCTCATGCATTGCTGGTGGGAGTGAAAACTGGCTGAAGGCCCATGGAAGTCAATTTGGCAATCAATATGCAGCAACATCACATTTATCCTTTGACCCAGCAATCCCTCTTCTGGGAATTTAACCTACCGATATATTTGCAGGTGTGTGAAATGGCATATGTTCAAGTTTATTCATTGTGGTTTTATTTGTGTGGGATTAGAAACAATTTTAAAAAGCCTATCAACTTGGGCCTTATGAAATGAATTATGGCACAGTGGAACTCCATGCAATTGAAAAAGAACAATGAAACTCTTTATGTGCTGACATGGAAAGATGAGCTCTGAGACAGATCATTATTTGAAAAAAGCAAAGTGCAAAGCAGTACATATAACATGCATTTGTATTTTCTTGTATTCCTACAAATAAACTCAGGTAGAAGACACACGTTACCTATTATATCCTGGGGGCAGGTCTAGGCAAGTAGAAGATAGGTGTGGAAATCAAGGTTTCACTGCATATCTTTTTATATGGTTTGATTTATGAGCCCTGTGAACACATTACCTATTCAAAATTTGAATTAAAAATTCAAGCATTGTTTGTCTTTATTTAAAATCATATTCTTAAAATCTATGTGGCGACCTCCAATTCAAACAAGATGGCTTAAACTTGCTTCTCCCTGATTGTCCTTGCTAATTAAACTCTCACCCTGGAAAATAACACAAGAGGCCAAGGAGAGCCCTGAAATGGGCAAAGAGGAAAGCAACATGGTTTGGGACCTCAGGATTGAAGAGGTAACACAGCAGCAGTGCTTCTACACCCCCATCTTGTCCCAAGAAGGTGACTCAAGTACAGTACTTCCTGATCTTAATCTAGCAAAGAAGGCAGCCCAGGTAATATCATCCTCCCCCTCCCCTCATCCCACTGAATTAAAAGAGATTATCTCTGACAAGGCCAGGTAAGCCTTCAAGTACCAAAAGGGGATCCATCAGGAGCCCCAGTATCAGCAAATGGCCAGGGGAAGGGGTGTCCTTCACCACTGGGGCTGACATTCATCTCCCACACGATGAGATGCTGGGGAAGCCAGGCAGCACCTCCAGGACAGATCCTGACCCAAAAGTAAGCAGCCTGACAGGTAGCCTAAGTACCAGCTGCTCTATCTATCCAGAAACACAAACTGTGATTCACACTAGGGGATACAACTGAACAAAGAAAAAGGCAACAACCTGAACGAATGTTCTGGGAATTACACTGAGAAAAAAATTTATTCCACCCACACATCCCTTCCCCTTTCACAGATCCTCACCTGCCACTAGCCTTTTAGAATCTCACCTTTGAATGAAGACTGAAGATTTGATGCCCATCCTAATCTGGGCCTTTTAAAGTCTTCCACTGGGTTTATGTTTTGTTATATAAAGGAATCATAAGAATGCCTATCACCTAAGAGACAGAAAATAATCCCAAGAAGTCTTGGCCAAGATTGAACCCTAAGGGAATAGAAAATTATCTTCATTAAATAAAAGTTAAAGCAAGGAGGGGAGGAGACAAATGTAGAGCTGTGTTTTGATTGCACAAAATAGCACATGTTCAGCATCTTAGTCACACCGGGCCAGTGAGGATAACATTGTGACCAGTGTGGTCATTAGGTGCTACACAAACCTGAATGATATCAGGTGTGCCCAGGAGACTTGTACCATGTGAAGCAGAAGGATGATAAGTCAGGCGGAAGTGTAACCAGTATACTAAGTGAAGTAAGTCAGAAAGAGAAAGACAAATACCATATGATGTCACTTATATGTGGAATCTAAAATAGAACACAAATGAACTTATCTATGAAAGAGACGGACTCACAAACATAGAGAACAGACTTCGGGTTGCCAAGGGGGAGGGGATGGGGGAAGGATGGAGTGGGAGTTTGGGATTAGCAGACGTAATTTATTACATATAAAATGGATAAACAACAAAGTCCTACTGTATAGAATAGGGAACTATATTCAATATCCTGTAATAAACCATACTGGAAAAGAATATGAAAAAGAAAGTATATATGTATAACTGAATCACTTTGCTGTACAGCAGAAATTAACACAACACTGTAAATCAACTATACTTCAATAGAAAAAAAGAGAAAAGAAATAACGAGGTAGAAATTTCAAAACACAAAGAAAAAAAAAGGTTAACTGATATAACTAAATATGGTTAAAAGAGGTGAATACAGGTGCCAGGCTGACAGATGGGCAGACTGGAATGGTCTGTTTTCTGTGTCAACGAAGTTACACTATAATCCCCAGTTAGTCAATCAAACACTAATCTGGTTATTGCTGTGAAGGTATTTTGTAGATGTGATGAAAGTCCATACTCAGCTGACTTTAAGTACCAGAAATTATCCTGAAACATCTGGGTGGGCCTGCTTTAATCAGTTGAAGGGCCTTAAGAGCAGAGCAGAGGCTTCCCAGAAGAAGAAATTGCCCCCCTGGCTTATAGCTTCAGCTCATGCCCTAGACTTCCTGCCCTTCCTGATTGTCTGTCCTATGGACTTTGGATTTGCCTGGCCAGTTCTCTCAGTCACATAAGCCATTTTTTTGGCAAGAAATCTCTTAATATCTATCTCCTTCCAGTTCTGTTTTTCTGCTTGAACCTTGCCTGACTGACAGCAGTTTCGTTTCTTATCATTATTCCTCGCCATTGATAAGAACCCCAACCTATGCGAGTCACACTCCTTTCACCCTGGATTCTTGACCTTGCCCCACTTCCTCTGCTGTGCACATCACGATGGATAGCGTTCTTTCAAGTCCAGAACTACTGAGCTCTCCCTTCCTTCCTGTTTCATCTCGTCCTCCATGCCTGGTGCCTGTATTTCTATCTTTACCTACATTCGATTGATTCCCTGACTCTGTACAAACTTGTATTATTTTTTGAATGGGTAATATACTTTCCCTCCGCCCCCCCACCACTGTTGCTAGTTTTAAAGTTCTTGAGAACAGAAATAGGATCTTCAATTGCTCGGGTAACACCCTGGGGGACCCAGAGTAGATATTTATACATGCCTGATATAAACGTATATTGTGTGGAAGGGTGATCTGAAAAGAGGAGAGATTTACAAAACTCAGTGCTAAATGACAATAAACATCTCACCTAAATCTCAACATAACAGCAGCCGGAGTAAACTGCAGAGTCATCTATGTTTACTAATTTGAGGGCCAATTAGAAAGATTATACTATGAGGATGAAAAGTATACTATATATTAATTATCAATATACATAGTTATATAATTAAGTAAAAGCAATTTCTTTCCCTGATTATTATTAGCTATGTACTTTCAGAATCCTGTGTTTTCAAAGGGTCAACATCATACTTTATTCCAGGCAACTGGGGTGTGGTAGTGGTGGAATAAAATGATGGTGAGGCCTATTCTTTGGGGGACTTGTCAAGACTCCTCTAGCAGGCCTTAACTGGCAGGTTGTTCACGATAGGCTCATTGAGGACATAACAAAGACTAACCAGAGAAAGTTAGAAAAAGGTAGATTTCAGCTTCTAGGAGAAACAAGCCTTCTAGCCACCAGAGAAGCAGGAGATATTAATCAGCCTGTTTCTAGAGCATCAACTTAAGGAAGGATGTAAACAACATACGTAAATGACTTGTACTAGAAGATCCCTTCCAAACGTGGAAATCAGCATTTGTTACTAATCTAACACTTACCCCTAGAAGACCAGAAAACGTAAAAGTGTAGAGGGTTGATGAAGCAAAGTAAATTGAGTGCATCTTACATAGGTACCACCTGTGGTGTTCTAAGTGTAATCTCTTATTTAATCATCAAAAACTCCTAAGACATCGATGTTATTATTTCTACATTTAGAAGCGAGAAACCAAGATTCAGAGAAGTTGAGTAATTTTTCCCTGGTTACTCAATGAATCATTGGTAGAGCCTGGAATTGAACCCAAGGCAGCCTAATTTTCAAAACCAATTCTCTTTTCATACGTCATCTCCGTAAAAAAGTTTAAAAACACATTTATTTTCGACTTCTTTTGAGAATAGCCTAGTGATGTCGTTGGACTAAACACTTTTCTTGCGTAGAAGCATGAGAGCACAGGTCTTTCCTCTGACAGGCTGTGAGTGCCAAGAACGCCCAGTTTGCAAGTTGTATTACAGTGATCCCATTGAACGCCCATTTAGACAACATGCAGCAATAAAATCATATGGTAGCAGATGGATTCACTTGCTTCCTCTTCCAGCCGTCATGACGGTGGGATCAGAGAGACAGGAGCGAGGGAATAATTGCCAAGGTCTTCATCATTGCATTAGCTGCCAGCAGGACGTCTGTGCTTCCGAAAACTGACTTTGACATCTCCTCCATTGACAGACTAATAAACTCAGTTGTGTGTCCTGCTACGATGATGGACAGCTTTATTTTCTTTTTACATTCTCCACATATATTTACTTATCCAAATGTCCCATTTCTACTAGTATCTTAAAATCGTGCATTACAACGATGCCAACGGAAAGATGATTTACAAGCCAGTTTGAGAGCTAATAGGGGACTTGGTGTAGGGATCTTTAAGAAATATGCTTTGAATCCAAAGCAGGAGCCTCAGTTCTTCCATCCAATTGAAAAGAAAGCCTAACAGATGCCTTGGGGGTATCAGATGATTGGTTGTTTTCTACTTCCTCTCAATGCAGAAGATACACAGATACACCTCAGGGAAGTGCAAACAAGTTGAAAATAGGAACTCCATTCTCTCAACCCTTGTTTTGTGTGTGCAGTATGACAGACCTAGTGCTAGGTCTTGGGGACACATGGGTGAAAAACCAAAGTGCCTAATAACCTCAAGAAGCTCAAACTAACGCCAAAGAAAGATCGAAAGATCAGTTATGGCAACCACTTGTGCATGTGAAAGTGATACTCAGGGCAAGTGCTGAGGCAGAATAAAGAATGATCTAGAAGAAAAGTTAGGAAGAAAATTCATGGCCTGAAGAATGGAGTGATACTTATATAATATTGTATATCAACTCTGTTTCAATAAAAATAAAATTAAAACACATTTGACCAAAAAAGAATGGAGTGATAAAAAGAATCTGATGCATTTAAGGAATGAAAAGTCAATGAGAGCTACTATAATTTGATCCACATGGGGACATAACTAAAACTACTGTGATTTAGGAAGGCTCCAAGTGATGAAAAGCCACACTTACTGAGCTGAGAAGCAGGGATTTTATCATTGAGATCATGAGGACAATGAAGGATTTGAAGCTGAGCAGTAATTGACTCAGAATGTCTTTTAGAAAACAAGGAACAAAAACTAAACTTTAAATTAACTTTAGAACTTCACTAACCGCAACTTATGTTGCCTGGAGCATGATATAGCTGGAGAACCTTTTGCAGGATACTCACACTGACAAAGTCAGAGACAATAAGAATATCCAGGTTTGAGCCCTACTCAGGTCTTATCATTGAAATTCCTTGGGCTCTCCATTCTGAATCACTCTGAATTTTAGGTCCTTCCTCTGAATGCTTGCTTTGTTCCTCACCAAGGTTGCCGTGGGAACAAAATGATGTAATGTATAAGAAGAAGGAATTCATAAGGAAGGGTTAGAATCATACTTGTCAAAGGGATTTCACACCCACTGATTCATGAATTTATGCCAGTCGCAATAAGGGACAGAGTCTATTATTTTCCTTTGGTAAATGGAACAAGGAAGGCTCAGATCAGTGGAATTACTTGCCATAGGTCACAGTACTACTGGATTACAGAATTTTAATGGATAAAGGAATATTCTTCTGAATTTTATCTCTGAATTACCTATGCAAAATATGTTTGCAAGATTCAAACTGAGCACCCTGGGAAATCCTTTCTTTCATCACAATTTAGATAGTCCAATCTTACTCTATTATTTAAAATAGAATTGATAAAGTATTTTAAGCATTCACACTGGTTCTCTCCTTCTCTTATTGCTTATTATTCTTACTATTCTTTTAGTTGATCCATTCCAAATAACAATCACAGTAGTTCAATTCAACTACAAGTTTCAAAGAAAGTATTCAAGAGCTTAAAACATCTGTGACCCTCACACCCCTCATGTTTCCACTTGCTTTACTTTTCAAGGTTACTGGAGCCAATAAGAGTATGAAAGAGTACTCAGTGTTTTCTAAACCATAGTCAAGATATGGGCTATATGATCTCTGCAAATATTATTCTGAGCTAGAACATCAGAAAATGGCAAAGAGGAGAAATAGCAACTGTAGAGTATAATGATAACACGCTATTGCAAGGCGTAACTGCAACGCCCTACAGGGTGTCAGTACACTTGTTCCAAGTCATACAACTGGGGCAAATCAAAATAACCCTTCATAGTGACCATGTACAATCCAGGATAATCAACATTATGCCCCTGAGGAATATGGGTTACAAGAAGTATGTGACTTGCCTAGGACCAGTTATGACAAATAGATTTGACTCAGGTCTCTTGATCCCAGCCTGGGCTTCTTTCTATGACAGTCACCTCTCTGTTCTTTCACCAATGGCAACACCTATGCCAGAACCTAATATCTGTTTAGTAATCTACAGTGTAAAAAGCATTCCTACAACCTTATGATTTGATAGCATAGGAAGATAAATTATTGAATGTCTCTTATATGAAAAGTACACCAAAACTTTCAAACACATAATTTTAAATATATAGTAGACACCATTTAACACGGAAATGCCAAATCCCAAATATTATGCTAGATATTTTTTGTGCCCTACCTCTAATCCACACAATAACTGTTAAATGAGTTATTATTTTAGAGATTAAGCAACTGATGCTGAAAAAAAGCAAGTAATTTGTCCAAGAGCAGAAAGCTATAACTATACCTAGATCTGTCTGGATTCAAAGCTGAGGCACAGATGGAAAATGTGTCTTCATATATTGAGTTTAATATGTATATACCCAGTCCAGATTACTCCTAACTCATGGGATATACCAGAGCTTTGTATTTCTATGGCAATCAGTCTTTTGTTGACTGAAATGCATTAGAAATAAATGTGCATTGTTCCCGTTCAGTGTTCAAAGTAAATATCAATGGTTCTCCAAAGGAAGGCAACATCAACTATTAAATTATCTCCAGTTAATTATCTTCTTTCATATTTGGGCATCTTGTGTTGCTTCTAAGGATTTGGAAAAAAGCCAAACCTTGTGATTACATTTTTGCACATTGTCAATCCAATGTAAGTATTTGAAGTTAGCTTTACTGCAGCTTCAATTAAAGAGGGGAAGGGGAGGTAGAGGGAGAGATGGAGATAAAGAGGAAGGAAAGAACAAATAAAACAAATCACCATGGAGGAAATGACTGTGGGAAACACTTAAATCGTTGAGATATGTTCAAAAGGAAGAGAATCGATCCGAGGTGTATATACAACCTTCATTCCTGCTCCTGTCGAATCAGAAGTCTTCATATCCGTTTGTTTATAATCCTACCATGTTCCATAAAATATTTAAGTGTGCTCTTTCTTCCATTTAGAGATCTTAAAAAAATTTTTATTGAAGTCTAGTTGATTTACAATGTTGTGCTAGTTTCAGGTGTACAGCACAGTGAATCAGTTATACAGATACATATATCCATTCTTTTTTAGATTATTTTCCTAAATAGGTCATACTCAACACTTAGAGATGTTTTAATGTGGAGAGGAAGTGCTTTCAAACCATCTAGAACTGAGTTCAAATCCCACTTCCACCAGCTCTGTGGCTTTAAGCATTTGGGCCATCAAAAGATGTTTACATTCATTGATCCTCTACTATGTGCCAGCTAGTGCCAGAGAGAGGAACACATGGAAAACTGGCAGTGTAGGAAGAAAAACAAGAACTAAACCTTTAATTTTGATATGGTGGAATCAATTCTCTGTGAGTGGATGCTAAAGGGACAAGGGGGAGCAGCGTCTAGGAAAGGTCTGGGTAGGCTTCTTGCAGGAGTTGACAAAGTTACTCAAGCAAAGACAGTGTAAGAAGAATCTCTGGTCAGGAGATTTGCATATGTGAAGACCCCGCTGTCTGAAGAAGTCACAGTCTAACAAGGTTAGAGCTAAGGATGTGAGGGTGCCTCAGAGAGTGAGATGACCTATATAAACCACCCAGTACAGTGCATGGCACTTAAAAGAAGCTCAAGGGACGTTCCTTCCCTTGCTCTTACGCTGTGCCTTGAGTAAAACCCAAACAGTCTCCATGCTCTTCCTTATTTCAAATCCTTCCTTTGATTCTCACCCTTGAAAAACACTCTCCTAAGACTTCTCTGCCTCCCCAAGTCCCTCCCTTGTGTCCAGGCCAGACCAATCCTCCAAGAAACCTTTCACCTCAGCTCATCCTGCTCTAATCTCTCTCCTCACAGGCTTGCAGGCACCTTGCAGTCAGACCCATGCACATAACTGCACACCACCTTGCATTACTTGTTTATTAACGGATGAAAAGATATTGGTCTTTCCTCCTGAAGGAGAGTAAAATCACTTCAGTGGCAGGTAGTGGTTTTGAATCACCTGGATCCTGACAACACCTATGATAGCTATCAATTAACAAAGTCTCTTGAAAAGGGAACCCTCCTACACAGTTGCTGGGAATGTAAATTGGTGCAGCCGCTATGAAAAACCATATGGAGGTTCCTTAAAAAACTAAAAATAGAGTTGCCATATGATCCAGCAATCCCACTCTTGGGCACATATCTGGAAAAGCTCTAACTCAAAAAGATATATGCACCCGCATATTCATAGAAGCACTACTTACAATAGTCAAGACATGGAAACAACCTAGGTGTCCATTAACAGATGAATGGATAAAGAAGATGTGGTAAATATATACACAATGAAATACTATTCAGCCATTAAAAAGAATGAAATAAAGCCATTTGCAGCAACATGGATGGACCTAGAGATCATCATACTAAGTGAAGTAAGTCAGACAAAGACAAATATCATATGGTATCATTTATATGTGGAATATAAAAAATGATGTAAATGAACTTACATATAAAACAGAAATAGACCCACAGACATAGAAAACAAAGTTATGGTTACCAAAGGGGAAAGGTGGTGGGGAGAGATAAATTAGGAGTTTAGGATTAACACATACGCACTACTCTATATAAGCTGTGACAAAGTGAGAGAGAGGCATGGACATATATACACTACCAAACGTAAGGTAGATAGCTAGTGGGAAGCAGCTGCATAGCACAGGGAGATCAGCTCGGTGCTTTGTGACCACCTAGAGGGGTGGGATAGGGAGGGTGGGAGGGAGGGAGACACAAGAGGGAAGAGATATGGGAACGTATGTATATGTATAACTGATTCACTTTGTTATAAAGCAGAAACTAACACACCATTGTAAAGCAATTATACTCCAATAAAGATGTTAAAAAAAAAGAATAAATAGGTACAAGTCAAAAAACAAAAAATAGATAACCAACATAGACCTACTATACAGCACAGGGACCCATACTCATTATCTTTTAATAATCTATAATGGTAAAAATATGAAAAAGAATATATATTTATATATAACTGAATCATTTTGCTGTACACCTGAAACTTACACATTGTAAATCAATTATACTTCAATAACAAATTAATTAATTAAAAAATAAATTTTTGAAAACCGTTGTCTTTCTTTCACTTATTGTGCTTTTCTCCAACTTCTTATGTAAACATCCAGCCATTCAACTATGACCAAACACAATGATGAAGTAACCTGGAGCACATTGCTTGGACATTTCTGTTTATAATCTATTCTCAGAACACTACTCTTCCACCTTTTACGTTACCATTTTTATTTCGTTCTTCCTTTTTCTTTCCTCACACTTCCTTCTTAGTTGTATCTCAATCGTATCTCTTCTTGAGCCCCTTAAAATATTTTACTTGGCAGTTTCCACCCTTGGCCCACCATATCTGATTGACTTCAACTATTCAAAGGCTTCAGCAACTATACACCCAGTGATTACGATCTTTCCCCCGGGACCTGACTCTGGGATGTCCAGGTACTTCTGCATAGGTAACATATCTCCAGGCAAACATCATGCCCCAAACTGAACTGAAGATTTCATCTGCTAAGTCTTTGCCTCGGTCTGCATGACTTCCATCTGTTCAAATGATAGCTGACATGGATCAGGGGCTTTGCATTTGCCAGGCACAAGGCGAAATACTTTATGGGAATTTTTTAATTTAATCCTCATGATATTTCCATTATGTGGCTGCTATTACTAGCCATGTATCACAAACAAGGACATTAAAGCACACAGCACTCACATAACTCACCCTCGGTTATACATCTTGTAAGTTGTAGAGCCTGGATTTAACTGTCAGGCCCAGAGCGACCTGGGGACTTAGTCACTACATCCTTCATTCATGAAGTCTTCCAAGCTACAAAGCTACAAGCCATCCTTCTCTCTGCTGTATTCGATTTGTCTCCAAGTCTGTTTGATCCAATGTTAGATATGCCTTTCAAGTCAGGTCCCTTCTTTCTAGCTTGCTCTCTCATTATTTGCTGCTCACATAATTGCAAATAGCATCGTATCTCTCCCTTGCGCCCAACACATACCCAACTTGGACCCTTGCACCCGACATGAAGTTGTCTTCCAACTTCGGTGCACGTTCTACGACACAATCACAGTTAGAGTTCCAAAAAGAACTTACAAAATAAAAAAAACAAACAACGAAATATATATTAGCAAGTCAATTCTCAGCATTAGAACAAAACCAAGAAACTGTGGCTGGCTCCTAGGTGCTCAACAGAGAAACAAGCTCCTTCTCAATGAATCACCCATCTTCTCTTCTGTCTGCAAATCCTGATTCTCCTTTCCTCCATTTCACCTTAGATTCCAGCTGTGCTAAGCAGCTCATAGCACTCCCTGCTGCACGACACTTCATGTGTCTCTGTCTTTTGTTCTTTCTCATCCTTCAAGCCTCTGCTCAAATGTCAATTATTGTGAAAACTTTCTCACCTCCCCCAGAAAGGGACAGTGCCCTTATCCCAGTAACTCCACATTACTGTGTGCTCCTATCTGATTTATCCATCCGTGTATACAGCCAACAGCAGATACCTATGATGTGTCAGGGATTAGACAAAAGGTTGGGGACACAGAGAATATTCAGACACCATCCTGTCCTTACAGATTCCCCATTTAATGGCACAATGAGTTATCTTTTTCTGCGTAACTGTCTGTCTCACCAATTACATGATATGCCCTGGATGTCACCAGTTCTTTAGATATGGTTAGTACAAATGTAAGCAAGACACAGTTCCTCCCTTAAAGGAGTTTAGAGTCTCAGTGGGGGAGTTAACATGAATAAAGGTAATGATGACACCAAAGGTTAGTGTCATAAAATGAAGCAGGGTGTGGATTCAACAATTCATTCCTACTGTATAGCACAGGGACCTCTTCTCAATATTCTGTAACAACCTAATTGGGAAAAGAATTTGAAAAAGAACAGATACATCTACATGTATAACTGAATCGTTCTGTTGTACACCCGAAACTAACACAGCATTGTTAATCAACTGTACTCCAATATAAAATAAAAAGATAAAAAAATGCATTACTGTTTTTGTTTTTCTTCTTCTACTTTAGGTGGCTAGTTACAGCTTAGAACAGCTGCTGATGGCATTCAGGGTTAACCCTGGAGATGAATTTTCTTTAGATCTTGGTAGGAAACCCACAGAATAATATTAGGATATGAGTTGAACTGAGCAAAGAGATATGAGTCCTGCTTTTAAATAAACCTCTTATTACCAGAATCCCCTACCGTCTCTAACCTTTCATTTCAACCATGAAATATCATGCAGTGAGAGGACCATTTACCTACTGCTAAAATAGCTAAAGTGTTATCCCTCTATGATGGCTACCTTAGAGGCTGATCGTCAGACAACTTGATATGCTCCCAATCAATACCTGGCTATTCATTGCCCAATTGGGGAGGCACTATGTCAAGCTTGGGAGAGGAGGAAAGCAGACATCTTCTTGCCAAGCTGAAAAGTGAGCTGAAAGGCATTGTTAGGATGTCGGAGAGGCTACATGGTAAAAAGGGATTTGCAAAGGCTGAAAAACAGTGAAGAGACCCCGGAAAAGGGTCCATGTGAATGTGATCAGATATAGATACTGAGGAGATCAAGGATAGTCCCACTCATGAGGAGACATGTGGAAAATGAGGAGTAAGTACTTGGGTCCTTACCGAGTCCGCGCAAGGTAAGAGTCAGTCAGTTGCCTGGTTACTGACATCACATGTGCTTTCAAAAGGTACATACTTGTTGAATGATTAAATACAGTTCTGTAGAGATAATCTTATTCCTACTGCATAATTCACCTATAAAACCTTATTCTTCATCTGGAATTCATCATGAGGGTCCATAATAATTTCCATGTCAATATGCAAATCTGTTATGGGACTTCCCTGGTGGCACGGTGGTTAAGAATCCACCTGCCAATGCAGGGGACATGGGTTCGAGCCCTGGTCTGGGAAGATCCCACATGCCGCGGAGCAACTAAACCCGTGTGCCACAACTACTGAAGCCCGCACGCCTAGAGCCCATGCTCCACAACAAGAGAAGCCACAGGAATAAGAAGCCCGCACACCGCAAGGAAGAGTAGCTCCCGCTCACCGCAACTAGAGAAAGCCCGCACGCAGCAACGAAGACCCAACGCAGCCAAAAATAAATTAATTAATTAATTTTAAAAGTATGCAAATGTTTTAGTAAAAACATGTAAAATAGTTTTATAACATATAGTAAACAATTCTGGCTTAGAAGGTGAAACAAGGTATCTCAAAAAATAGTGATCAGAGTATAAACTGTAGCAAGACTTTAGGAAAGCTAGTTGAAATGTGAATCAAGATCCTTAAAATGATTCATAATCTTTGACTCAAATATGCCATTCCTATGCCCAGTTCAAGAAAACAATGGAACAGGTGGGGTTAAAATTTATTTAAGCACAAAGATGCCCACTGTGGTATTGGTTAGAATAATAAATATTTGGAAACAACACAGGGTTCCTCATCCCCCACCCAAAAAAAGATTAAAATGGTTGAATAAAAACAAGAAGCCATTAAATAGACTATTTATTATGCAGTCATTAAAGTCATATTTATAGATACTGCAATAAGGTGTGAAAAGCTTTGGTAATAAAGGGAAGTGAGCTCAGATTTCCCCTAGGGGAAAGTGCTTTATGGGAATACCACTTGGGCTTCAGGAATGAATGAAAAGAGCTATTTTCCCTTTCTTGAGTCAGGTAAACATCTGCATTGTCCCAAATCACAGCGTATATATTCTACCATCACACCTTGGCTCTCGGCAACCTCTGTTTTCGATAGGCTTCCCTCGCCTTTTTATCCATTTTAATTTGAGCTGTCTTTCAAGTGTTGACTCAACCTACTTCCTTCCAGGATGATTTCATGATTATTCTAGAACACAAAAACGTTCTCACCTCTCAGTCTTCTAGAACTGCATTTTCTATCTGGTATCACAATATCCTACTGGGTCTCAAGCAGTATGAAAGACGTCATGAATGTCCCATCACTAAGTTCATATACACAGTTTTGCAAAATGTCTTCGTTATTTGAGAAAGGAAATAAGATATGGGGCTTATTTTGCATCACAGGCAGATTCCCTCTATTTAAATCCCAGCTCCTTCATTTGCTACATATGTTACCTTGAGGAGGATACGTAACCTTCTGGGCTTCAGTGTGCTCATCTATAAAATGGGGAGAATAATAATACCCACCTCACTTTATCATTATGTTGTAGACTAATCTATGATTAAGCTCCCATAACAAAACCTCTTCCTTTTAATCTTAACTTGGATTCATAATATACCATGGCCAAGATATACCTTGAGTAATCAGTAGTTTGTCTTCAATTACACAACCTTCTAAACGTGCACATTTTAGAAAACCAATAACCAGCTCTAGTGATCAGAAGGCTCTGATCACTGGGTGGGCCGCCAGGACTTAATCTGGGCTGAAAACATTATTTTACCTTCAGTTTTCCCTCTGGCAAATAGGTTACAACTTAGGGGAGAAAGTTGCTGACCGAAGCAACTTACAGACATAATGTTTAGTGTCAGTTCATGGGATAAGTGATGGTCTCATATTTCCTTCTTCTGTGGGGAAGCTGCCACAGATTGGAGAGGAATTGCCCACATAATCATCATATCTTGTTAAGCAGGAGGCTTTGAACCAAGTGTATTTGAAAAGTAACATAACTTGTGCACCCAAGTAACATAACTTGTGTACCCAAGTTCTTTATATGTCATCAGATAAGGAGGAAAGAAAATTGAAATGCAATGATGACATATCTACTTTATTATTATTTTGTGTGTGTGTGTGGTACGCAGGCCTCTCACTGTTGTGGCCTCTCCCGTTGCGGAGCACAGGCTCCGAACACGCAGGCTCAGCGGCCATGGCTCACGGGCCCAGCCGCTCCGCGGCACGTGGGATCCTCCCGGACCGGGGCACAAACCCGCGTCCCCCACATCAGCAGGCAGACTCTCAACCACTGCGCCACCAGGGAAGCCCAGACATACCTATTTTTAACAGCAACCTACCATGTTTAAGGACTTTGGGAATTCCCATTGTACCCTTCCTTAGAGTTCGTCATACCTTCCTCCTCAGCCAGACCCCTCTCTTATCCACAAAGTGAGATAGAAAGAAGCAAATCATATCTGTCGTTAGTCCTATCGGTTCACATTTACTAGGATGCACCGAGAATGAAAAAAAACAAACTAATCCTAAAGAGCACAAAAAGACCAAAGACCAGTAGTCAAGAAATTACGAGTTTTAAGCATCATTATAAATGTCTTACAAATCTAAAGGTCTTGCATCGACTCTTCTGATTGTGCCTGACTGTTTCAAGGAATTACAGCCCAACACACCAAGGGCATCACCATTTCCACCCTAGCATGTTTGCGAACTTGCTTGTTTTGCTTTTACCTGAGGGGATCCTCCGTTCTGTTTTCTGTATTTTAGCAGCTCTCATTTCTGATGCCCTACATTCGGGACACAGATTTTCTGAAGGCAGGAAAGCATGACTTGATTTACTCAATTTACACATGTGACGCAAAACAGTGCCCCTCACCCAGTTGGGGGGAGGAAGAGGGATTAGTTAAAGGGAGACAAATTTTTGAATTGCATAGGCATCCAAACCTCACAGCCACCCAAGCACCTCCGATCTGTCCTGGCTGGGTGCCCAGAAGGGAAGGAGGGGTTTAATAGTGTTGCAGCCCATGGTATAAACCCTGAGTAATGTCACAGAAAGGGGGATAAAAAGAGAATGAGGTTTTTAAGGCTTGGTATGTTAAGTTTCCTGCTCATCAACTTTGACAGTGTTCCTTTAAAAATCAGCACCTCACATCCATCGACTTTTAAGTTCATGCTTTTTTTATAGAGTTGGAAATCTTCTATTTTTAGCATGATGGATGGATAAATTTAAAGGAGGAGAGCATCCATAGAGATGAAATTCTCAAAATATTATTAAATTACTTTAGGAGACAGTGAACAGAATAAGATTTACAAACCATAGGAATGTTATCATATGATTTGGCCAGTATTTGGATAGTTCTGACTTAAATCTTCAAGTTTCTCTCATCTCACTATTAAACTGATGGCCACTCTGGTTGCCTCTGAGCTTCTTACAAGAGCATTGTCCATACAATCTGGACAGTCCTGTATGTGTCCTACAATGTATCTGTCCAAGTATATGTTGTTCTTGGCTGTTTAGGGATAATAGTTCTGGAACCGGACTCAACATTTATAGATTGGGGGGGCTTCCCTGGTGGTGCAGTGGTTAAGAATCTGCCTGCCAATTCAGGGGACACAGGTTTGGGCCCTGGTCCGGGAAGATTCCACATGCCGCAGAGCAACTAAGCCTGTGTGCCACAACTACTGAGCCTGCATGACACAACTACTGAAGCCCACGTGCCTAGAGCCTGTGCTCCACAGCAGGAGAAGCCACTGCAGTGAGAAGCCCGTGCACTGCAATGAAGAGTAGCCCCAGCTTGCTGCAACGAGAGAAAGCCCACATGCAGCAACGAAGACCCAACATGGTCAAAAATTAATTAATTATTTTTTAAAAAAAATTATAGATTGGTATTCATTGAGAATCTTAAATAAAAACTTGTAATTTTAGCCCTAAAATGGTCCACAAGATTTTGTTAGTTTTCCTTTACAGGATCTGTGCAAAAACAAGCTCCAGCGTGTTAAAATTTTGTCCTTGTTCAAGTATAAGAGTTTGCTAAAAATTAAATCTAATCTCTCTCAGTCTGTTGTTCACTGTTCCAAATCTCTAAATAGAAAATTTTAAGTAAGTTATATCATTATAAAGCCAGGCAGTGTTTTTCACTTCTACAGGCAGCTAACAGTAATAATGTCATCTCATCATGGCCAATGGGCTATTTCTTCTCTGATTTGCTTGGCCTCCTCTGTGGTCACCATTGGTGAATGTTACATTACAAGGCATAGAAGAGGCCACAGAATGGTTGAGAGGTCTGCAGGGATGAGAGCATCAGCGCTGTTCATCCTGGATCAGAGTCTGATTCTAGCCCAGCTTGCATCTACCGTTCCCTTTCTGCATTCTGAGTGCCATGCCAGGAAGAGCAAGGACTTAAGGAAAACAGGTGAGATCTGGTCCTGAGTGATAGTCTCCTTGAAGTCCTCAGAATAGGTCCAGCCTTGGCTTGGCTCTTACATTATTCTAGAAGGCCCTTCTCCCACTCCTCTACCTTCTAAGTCAATTTTGAAGTTCACATTTTCTGTGAAATCTCCTACAACTATAGCCAGCACCTTCCAATTACATCTTTGTCAGTTAAACTTACAGTTCATTTCACACAGTTTGACATACAATTCTCCAAACAGCAAACCTTCTCTATTTTGTCATGTGTTTTTTTTTGTTTGGTGACCCTGACAGGACTATCGAATTATGGAAATCGTGGCACTGCTGTTCTTCCTTTACTTTTTCCTCCTCTCCCCTTATTCTCTGTGTGCTCCGGGTTCCTCACTTCCTGCTTCCTTTCTTACCATTTACTGTCAGAACTCTCCCGCCATGTGAAACTACTTACAGTTTCAGTTTCCTGTTTTCTTTTCCTTGTCTGCCACATTCCTATCACGAGATCAGCTCAAACCTTCTATCTGAAGCCTCCCCAACATGGACACACAGACATTGTCAGTACTTATCACCAATATGCTGGTTCTATTGTCTCAGATACCATGGTAAGATGGCACTTCCTACCCCCTTGAAGTTAGGTGCTCATGGGACTTTATTTGGCCAATGATTCCATGAGTGGAAGCGTCCACGTAGAAACTTCCAGGTAGAAGCTTTTAAAAACACATGTTTCCTTGTGCATCCCTCTCCCTGACAGGGCAACATTCCAGATGATGGAGTCTCTGTCAGCTTCCCAGAATAAGAACACCTTTGGAAGAGGGTCCCCTGCAGACCTGTGATATGCAGGTAACACAGGCATGACTCAACTGCTCATTACTTACGCCACCGAGATGCAGGTTGTTTATTGCACAGCCTAACTTAGCCCATCTAGAAAATGCAGTTGACTTCAGAGCTCTTCTCTGTGTGCCTACAGCACCTTGTCTTTCCTCTACCTCAACACTTATCCTATTTCCTGTCTGTCTTCCTGGTAGACCTTGAGCTTCATGATGATATGGCTTTGTATTTGTGCATCCTCTATGCTCACCACAGTGTTTGGCATAGAGTATGCTCTCAAGAAACACACGTTGGGGACTTCCCCGGTGGCGCAGTGGTTAAGAATCTGCCTGCCAATGCAGGGGACATGGGTTCAATCCCTGGTCCAGGAAGATCCCACATGGCGTGGAGCAACTAAGGCTATGTGCCACAACTACTGAGCCTGCACTCTAGAGCTGGTGAGCCGCAACTACTGAGCCCAAGAGCCACAACTATTGAGCCCGCATTTTGCAACTACTGAAGCTTGCACGCCTAGAGCCCATGCTCTGCAACAAGAGAAGTCACTGCAGTGAGAAGCCCCCGCACCACAACAAAGAGAAGCCCACACTCACAGCAACTAGAGGAAGCCCGTGCACATCAGTGAAGACTGAACGCAGCCAAATATTAAAAAAAAAAAAAAAAAAGAAACACACACTGAAGGAATGAATAAAACGTGCCCACCCCATGTTGAATATATCCTGACATTATCCCTGATATTCGTGGATTTTTGCCCATTCTACTGTGGGTAGGCATGAGTCTACTCACAGTTATGGCAGGTGGCGCCCACGTAACCTGTGTCACTGCAGTTACAGTAGAAGGTCACCCAGGACTGGAAGCAGCTTCCTCCATGTTCACAGTAGTTTGGCAAACACCTTGAGAGATGGAGCAAAATCAAACAAAATAAACCAAATCAGTTGAAATAAGGGGAAAAACAAAAACGTCTTATATCCAACTACATGAATTAATGGTAGAAATCGGTCTGCTCTACTCCCATTCCTGAGTGAGACTTGAATACGTGAACATAAGACAATGGTTTCACCACAAGAGGTGGGTCCACCTGGTACTACTGGGCAAAGAAAGGCTCAGGGCTGATTTAGGCAATTAAATAAAGCATTTCAACACTGGGGCACATGTTCATTGACTTAAAGTTAATTTGAAGTGGTCAGAATTTATAAGGTTTTTCACTTACTGTAGAACAAAATAGACAAAGATGTAATTTTGCATTTTGAAAAGGTTTTGCATTTTTAAAGGAAAGGGGAAAGGGGCAAATAATTGAGGTCATAATCCTCCTGCTTCTCTTTTGG
This sequence comes from Stenella coeruleoalba, assembly GCF_951394435.1. NCBI lineage: Eukaryota > Metazoa > Chordata > Mammalia > Artiodactyla > Delphinidae > Stenella > Stenella coeruleoalba. The sequence goes on from NC_137151.1 coordinate 9,348,051, forward strand.
GTGACGGCCAGGAATCTATTTTAAACTCCCCATGAATTTGAAAAGATGGTATCTGTTCAGTTAACATACTAGGAAATTCTATAATTATTAACAGAGCCAATAACACCCTTAAAATGAAGCCTTTACTACTTATAATGAAAACAGTATGACTATTCTGAAAAGTATTTTCACCATACACTTTAAAAACTCTCTGAAACATTCATATAAGTTAACCCAGAAATCACCCTTAGATGGCTCTATCTTTAGGATGTATTTCAAAACATAAAACTATGTGTGCTAATTATCCTTATTCACAATGATGCCATGATGAATCCATGTAAGTTTCCAACATGAGAAGATTTCTTAGGAAAGTTGTAGTACATAATATTAATGGGCTATCATAAAGCTACTACAAATGATGTTAGCAAAAAGGATTAAAACAGACTGGGGGTCTTCCCTGGTGGCGCAGTGGTTGAGAGTCCACCTGCCGATGCAGGGGACCCGGGTTCGTGCCCCAGTCTGGGAGGATCCCACATGCCGCCGATCGGCTGGGCCCATGAGCCATGGCCGCTGAGCCTGCACGTTCAGAGCCTGTGCTCCGCAACGGGAGAGGACACAACAGTAAGAGGCCCGCTTACCGCAAAAAAAAAAAAAAAAACACTGGGACTGGATTAAGTGAAAATTCAAGATATGAAGTATAACAAGGACAAACGTTAAGTGTCACTTGGGCTAAGGGGAGTGAAGGCAACATTCATTTCTTCTCGACAAAGATCACAGACTTCAGGGTTATATATATCTGAGCACAAATCCCAGCTCAGCAATTTACTACACGGTGTCTTTAGGTAATTCTCTTCATCTCTTACATACATGATTTAAAATCTCTACACTCCGGGTACTGTTCTCCTAAAAAATAACCAGGCAAGTGCTCAATATGTATAACAAATAGGATTAAGAGTAAAAGCAATTCTAAACACTGAAATTTTTGAAAACAATCTTTACGGGAAGAGTAAAATCTCATGAATTTCAACAGGGATGGGGAATAAACAGTGAAATCACAGAAGTGGTATAATACAACACAAGGGTTCATTGTGCAGCCTCCGAAAATGTGAGGCAAGGAAAAGGAAGATGATTTACCCTAAGTGTCCTACATAGGTAGGAAACCCTCCAGCAATGATTGTTTCAAAGCCCAGAAACTAATATTCCTGAATATGTCCAGACATATTATTAGAAATTTTCTGCTCAGCACAGCAAACACACTATTGTGCTGACAGGGCTTCTGTTTGGGAAAAACCTTTTGATAACTCCATGGTGTCCAGCTAAGGCTTAAAAACACAGAAAAAAGCAGGGAGGGGGGGAAGGGACTCAGCAATTTTGCTCTGGAACATGACCACAAAATCCAACCAATCAATAAATAAACCAAAACATGAGCCCTTCCCTACTGCAAATTCTACCCTTCCTCTGGATTCCCCCACCCAGCTTGGTGGAAAAGAAACAGGCTTGTTACTCAGATAAACCACAGGTTTCTGGCCCCCCACCCCCGACACCAGTAACATTGTGCTGTGGGGAAGTTAGATAAACTTGAAGCATAAGTGTCCTCACGAGCAAACTCCAAGCAAGAACCTCTGCCTCTGGGTGTGCCCTGATAGAGAGCCTGTGAAGGCCCACCCTCCTCCACACCTTTTCTTCTTTCGCATCCAGAACTGCTTGTTCCTGAATACTGCTTCTCCTGCAGTGTACTTTTCTCAAGATCTTTCCCCTCTGAACCTCTCAAATTCTTACATGTCATGTCTATGGCTGCTCTCTCCCACCTCATCCCACTCCCCTCCCCCAATCACACACACACACACACACACACACACACACACACACACACGAGTCAGATTCCATGATTGACAAACAATGGTATTACTGTTCCCGTCCCTCCACCAAGAAAAAGTTAATTGCTTTAAAGATGGAAAGCTGAGCACAGCCAGGTCAGTAGGTAGTTATCCTCTAGTTCTTTTGGTTTTGGCACCAAGAAAGTTCAGATCAGCCCCTTTTTGGATGGCTGAAGCTATAAGATAAAAACTCAGAAGTTGTCATTGGCCATGTTTTCAGCCATGAGAAGAACGCTTATCTGCAGTGAAAAAGAGAGAGAAAAAAATGCTGAGGTCCAGAATGCAGCAGAAAAGACAGATGGAGAGAATCCTGACAATATTTGTATGGCAGGTCTCTGCTGTTTCCAAGATTAGGTTGCATCCCTGAACTTTCTGAGGGCTGGTTGTTTTAATCTAGTTTAGATTCTGTGAGACAACCCAAGATCTTTCTGGGAAAACCCCCTATGTATTCAGGCTAGCTTGAGTTGGGATTCTCTTATTTCCAACTAACAATCTTAACTTTTTGTAAATCAGCATCCTATAAATACAAACAGCAATAGAAACACATTTTTCCTTACAATTTTACACTTTAAAGTATTTTTAAAACTCAATATTGCCAAGCTAAGTGGGGCGTGTAGGGGGAGGGATCTTGTGGAAAAGTATAAGAACTAGCTGGGTACTTTGAACATACTTAAAAAGCCTCGCACAGACCTTGTATTACAGTGTTACTAAGCTCAATTTACCAACGAATATGTAGGCTAGAAATTCATTTGTTTATGGTCACTCAAAAAAAATGATGTATTTCTGAGAGGGAAAAAGAGTACCTGGGGAAAGAAAAGCATCTAATATTCCTAGAATGAGAAAAAATTGAATGAATACTTACAGGGCTGCCTTTGAGCTTGGTTCATTTTGGTTCAATGCACACTGCGATTAGAAAAACTCATTTGTAAAGTAGACACTCAAAATAAAAGATGTATAACCCCAACTGGCTTATTTAAAAAGGGCAGTTTTAGGAGTATAATTTCCGTGTTCTTTAATCAGTTCATTTTAACTGGTGTTTTGTTTCTTTTTCTCTCTACTTGGTATACACTGAGCACTTGAGACATGAATGCAGAAAGAGGCCAGTGTGGAACTACGCAAGTGAATAGAACTCATTAAGTGTGAGGACAGTGACAATCTTAGGTGTAAGGCACTGAATTCAATTTGCTATGAGATAATCATGCTGAACAACTACCTTCTAAAATCCTAATGATATTTCATATATAGCTGAATCAGATGTGCCTTCTTGTGGTGTATGACATTTAATAAACAGAGCTTTCAGCAGAAACACAACTGTTGATGTCATACTCTTCAGAAGCCCAAAGAAGCATTATGATGTGTGCCAGCAAGGACTTGGAGAGCAGGGCACACGCATCAGAACCTGTTTGCGTCTCTCTAAAAGTAGGATGTGCATAATTTGAAGGGAGATGAACGGAAGAGTTGAAGAAAAGGCAGAAAAGAATTAGGAATGGAAGGAGAAAAGAAAAAAATATAACAGGGACAAAAGCGTTATACGAGTTTTATATGAGAAAGTATAATTTTCCCCGAAATCAAAACTTCTTCCAAAAGAAAAGGCTCATTGCTAGTTGGAGCTGTAGACCACCCACGTAAGAGATGAAGTGGGCGGAAGAGTTGTCCAGAGTGGCCCATGGACCTCATTAATGGTCCCGTCCAGGCTTCCGTGGCATATGGTTCTGGCTCACAGTTGTTTGGTGGTGTGCTTTCTTGTTCGCAGGGAGATATGAAGGAAAAGAAAATGCTTCTCCTTAAAGATGCACAGCAAGGGAGACAGTTAGATAAGCTTCTTCAAAGAAGAGAGTGTTTTACAGAATACTGAGAGACTGACCTACTCCAAAGACTAGAGTCCAGTTTCAAGCTTCTTGGCAAGCATATTTTCTGCCAAATACACTTCGCGCCCCCGGGGCATTAGGAAGAACAAAGGGACCCCTGCCGTTTTCCTTGAGAAAGATCAGAGTGGTTCTTTCCCTAACTTAGCTTTCACTGAGGCCAAGCACAAGTTTCCAGCTGGAGCAGACCAACCCTGGGAAAAGCATTAAGAAAGCAGGGGGAATCAACATAGTTTTGGAAAATATAGTCAGTATGTTTATAATTTAGAAAGTTTCAAAGAATCAATATGAATTTTCGGCTTCTCTTAAACGAAGATCAGATTACTGAAAACAGTCATTGCAAATCTCCTGATTTTCCATGTCAGTGACTTCCAAATTTATATTTCAAGTTCAGTCTTCTCTCCTGAATTCCAGACCCATAAATCCAGCTGCCTGCTTCAAAGTTCCACTTGGGTGTCAGATGTTTCAAACTACATGTCCAAACCTGACTTTCTGATCTCATACTTCGCCTCCTGCCCCCCAAGTTCTCTACTCACATCCTTCACTATCAGAGGAGAGCAACTCCATACTTACCATTCTCCAGACCCCAACACTTGCAAGTCCCCCCCACTTCCCTCACAGCCCTCATCTGAGGGACGAGTACATGTCTCTGGCTCTGCTTTTAGAATCTGTTCTGCATCTGACCACTTCTCATCACCTCCTGTTACCACTCTGGTCTGAGTCACCAGCATCTCTTGCCTGAACAACTGTGATCATCAGCCAACTGGTCTACCAGCCTCCATCTCCAATCCCTTCAGTATGTCCCCAACACAAAAGCAAGAGAGATCCTATTAACATCTAAGGCAGATTGAAACCCTTCAAGGGCTTTCTGTTTTAATCAAGGTAAAAGCAACATCTTTAAACTACCTACCAGCTCCTGCTGATCTGTACTCCCATCACTTCTCCAAATTCATCCCTACTCTTCTCCCTTTTCTACATCTCCCCCAGACATGCTGAACTCCTTGTTGTCCTTAAAGCACACCAGGGATGCTGCTTTGTCAGGGTCTTTTCACTGAAGTTCTCTTTGCCCAGGATGCTCTCCCCCACATGTCTACATGGCCCACTCCTCACCTCCTTCTTGTCTCTGATAAAATGGTGTTCTCAAGGAAGCCTGCCACAATCATGCTACTTAAAGTTGCATGATCCTGCAATCCCACTCCTGGACATTTATCTGGAGAAAACTATAATTTGAAAAGGTACATGCACTACTATTCACTGCAAAAAAAAAAAAAAAACAGATTCATTGCATAGTCAAGACATGGAAGCAACCTAAATGTTCATCAACAGATGAATGGATAAAGAAGATGTGGTATATAGACACAATGGAATATTACTCAGACATAAAAAATAATAAAATAATGCCATTTGCAGCAACAAAGATGGACCTGGAGATTATCATACTAAGTGAAATAAGCCAGACAGAGAAAGACAAATATCATATGATATCACTTATATGTGGGAATATTTCAAAAAATAATACAAATGAACCTACATACAAAACAGAAATAGACCCAGAGACATAGAACACAAGCTTATGGTTACCAAAGGAGAAAGTGGAGAGGAGCAATAAATTGGGAGTTTGGGATTAACAGATACACGCTCTTATATATAAAATAGATAACCAACAAGGACCCACTGTATAGCACAGGGAACTATACTCAATATTTTGTAATATCTTATAAGGGAAAAGAATCTGAAAAAGAATATATATATATATACACACATATGAGTGTGTATGTGTATAGATAGATAGATAGATAGATGATAGATAGATAGATATCTGAGTCACTTTGCTGTACACCTGAAACTAACACAGCATTGTAAATCAACTATACTTAAATTAAAAGAAAATTATAAAGTAAAATTGCAATTCTCCTTCACTCAGCACCTCCAATCCCCTTTCCCAGCCTCCCTTACTTTTTCATCCTTAGCACTTCCTGTCTTCTAACACAATATACACTCTGCTTATTCATTAAGTTTATGATTTGTTACCTGTCTTCCCACAAAGGAATGTAATCTCCATAAGGGCATAAGTTGTTTTCTATTTTGTTCACTGAGTATGCAACGTAGTAAACAGAGTGGGCACTCAATAAGTGGCTGTTGATTGCATAAATAAATAAACTTCGTATGTCTGGGGTGCAATAGCCAGCCAAAGCTGTCCTCATTTAGCTAAGCCTCTTCAGCTAACCACAGCCTATCATCTCACCTTTACTATTACCTGCCTGACACTGAGCAGCACAATAAGAGCTGAGTGGGGTAGAGGGGAGACAAAGAGCTTCACCTTTTCTTAAGTGAAGAAATCTGAGACACGTAAAGGGAGCCTTCTGTGCAACCACAGGCAAGAAGCAATTTAGAGAGAGGAGACAGAAACCCAGGTGCAGGAGGGAAGAAGTAAGATGGACACCAGGAATGCGATCCTCTTCAGTGGCCTTTAAGGCTTCGAGTAAATGATGCAATTTCTTTTCATTACTTGTAAGTACAATCTCTGAAGCACTTACAGAGATAATTTTCTACAAATTGGAGATGGTTTCGAAATGATGCAACTTCGTGCTCCTTTGAAGACATGTTTAAGCATTCCTGATAAGTCTGTGCACAATTTTTGATAAGTTTTAATGAGATAAAAAGTCTGTTTGGGAAATTCAATTTATCCATCTAGCTCTTGTTACCTTTAACCAGATGTTAAAGAGTGCAATGATCTTTAACCAGCCTTGTGACTAACCTAATCACATTTAACCAAACATTCATGGTTAGTCTCCTACAAAATATCTCCACCAAGATTGGGGCGTTGTGGATTTGGCTTTCTTGAAGTCTTTCCCTTTGAAAGGAAACTTCAACATGTGCTCATGATCACATCTGAGATGTAGCTTTAATGTATTATTTTCTGTTTTATAGATGAAGATAGTAAGACAAGATGAGTGTAAATAACTTGTCCGTGTATGAAGTGATGGAGCCATGCCTCCTGTCACTGAAGTCTTACTCTCAAGCACTGTGCGGTCTTTCCACCACCAAATGTCATGTGATCTATCTCCTTAAAGTGAACTCCAAGCATGCATCTTAGAGCATCACTTCTGCTAAGGGTGAGAGGGAGGGGGGGCTTCACACAGTTTCCCGCTGATTTCAGAAACTCGTTAGCAAACTTGGAGCTGTCAGTTTAGAGTTCTTAAAATATATTTTTGGTGGGAGAAGAGGTCTTGATGGCCATGACAAATGGGTTAATTGGGAATAAATAAATCCACAGGAGAGAATCAAGTATGTATTTATTATATAATTAGCATAATGATATGTTATATCATATATATATCATATCATCATATATCATCATATATATATATATGATATATAATTTACTCTATAAATCTCATGCAGTGGTGAAGGGTGGGGAAAGATTCTATTTCAACCACTTTTTGTTACTAATTTGTGAAATCTTTAAATAAGTAGTAAAGAAGATGACCCCTGTCCCTGCTCTGCTCTTGTTTTTATTTTAATTTTTTCAGATAACAAAGACTTTTTTCTGTATTTGCTAAGTCTATCTGAGTTAATGAGATTGTTTCTAGACTCTGCCTGCTTTGGGTGGAAGGGCCTTATAAGTTATTAATGCAAGCCAGACACAGCCTTTTAGCCTGTTCAAAAATTCAAAACTTTAACCTATTATTTAACATAAACTTAAGAATTATCTAATCTTACAAATATAGAAAAATGCAGAGACTCATCACGGTCTTAAGCAAAATGGAAAATGCATTCAGGAATACATTTGTCTTTGAATACAAGGATACAGACTTCATGGCCAGCCCACTATCAATGGTGTGGAGCACTTGACTGAGCATAGGGGCCAGAGTGGTCCAGGAGCACCACCAACAAGGATAACGTCTGCATGTTCATCTCTTTGCATAAGTGCCTATTTAAGGCATAAAATTTCTAATCCCCAAAATTTGTAAATTCAGTATCAACAGCTTAAGATAATCAAAGCCTTAGTATTAATGTTTTTGGGTGAAGAAGGAATATGGTACTGAAAGAAAAAAGAAAAAGGTCCCAAAGGTGATCTTGTCCAGAAACTTCCATATCATGCATCTTTCTGGGAAGAAACTAGCATTCTTGACTTTGAAAAAATTCTTTAAGCATATTTATAGTGAATTTTAATAAGATTAAGAGCAATGTCAGTAGATTGTAACCCTTAAGAGGAAGCTTACTTAGGACCTTAAATAGTCTTGCATCAAGTCAAGAAGTTTAATAATCATTAATTGACTACTTTTGTTATGTCTAACAAGGAATATCTAATTTTTCCTTTTTCATAAAGTAGGACCTGCCAAGAGTTGGAGCTTTGAATTGACCTGAGATAGGTTTTTTTTTTCCTCTTGTAGCAAGATTCTATTAAAACCTTGAAAAGATTTTCTTAATAATTATTTGATATTTGTAATTTTTAAGGGAACTTGGCCTATTTAAGTATGAGCCTTGTAAACTCCAATTTAAAAAGTGTAATATAACTGATTTAGACCTAAACATCTTCCTTATTAGAACATCTCAAATAAATTAACTTCACCAAAGTTAAATGTTCATGTTTCTGAATATTTAACTTTGATAAATATTTGGTATTCTGTTTTTTAATGTCATAAATTAAACTACTTGGAGAGTAAATAAACCATATTATAAATTGGGTCATTTGTAGAGATGTGGATGGATCTAGAGACTGTCATACAGAGTGAAGTAAGTCAGAAAGAGAAAAACAAATATCGTATATTAACACATATATGTGGAATCTAGAAAAATGGTACAGATGAATCAGTTTGCAAGGCAGGAATAGAGACACAGATGTAGAGAACAAACGTATGGACACTGAGGGAGGAAAGTGGCGGGGGGCACTGGCGGTGGGATGAATTGGGAGATTGGGATTGACATATATACACTAATATGTATAAAATAGATAACTAATAAGAACCTGCTGTATAAAAAATAAATAAAATAAAATTCAAAAAAAACGTAGTTTACAATATTTGAAGGCATTTAAATAATCAAATCCATAAATGGCATTAAGCATTATTCAAAGTCTTTGCGATTTGATTGCTGGTACTTGCTAGACTTATATGTAGAATACAATTTTATAAGCTGAATTTTGAAAAAGCTTAAACAACAGGGTTTTGAATTTGTAATTCTGAGAAATTTAATCTAACTCTTTGAAACAAAAAATAAACTTGTGAACAATCTAACCTGTCTACAAAATTCATCCTTTGTGAACAGCACTAGACCTTGGGCCCCCCACTTTGCCCCCTGCTCTCCCATCAGGCTCTGCACAGTACCCAGAGCATCCCTGGGAGTGGCTTCCATTTGCTGAGTCTGAAGCACTGAATTCTGTCTCTGATCCCCCCGCTTCTGTGGGTCTCTTTGTCACCTTAAAGGATACTTTTTGGTGAAAATAACAAATTTTAGTTTAATCTGCTAGCCAAAATTTCCTCCAAAATGCCCTAAACTCCCCTAAACAGCATTTAGGTGAATCTTTTTCCTTAAAACTAGGAAATCTTGGATTTTACTTTATTTTTCTTAATATGCAATTGTGAGGGGGAAAGAGTTACCTCCCTTTACTTGTATATATATATTTTTTTAATATTGGGGTTTTTCTTTTTATTTTCTTTATCCTTTCTGGGTATTTCTTCTTGTTTAACACATTCCCCCTCCATAACCTTGGACAGTGTTTCCCTGTTATGTTCCTCACTGTTCATGAAGAGTGTGAAGACCATTGCCATGGATAGAGTGGCATTTCCAGACCTTAAATTATGAATCTGCTTTGATTTAGCAATTCCACTTCTTGGAATAATGCCCCAGAACTGCTTTCTCACATGCACAAAGATATATGTAAAATTATTATCATTCTTAACAATTTAAAAATGGAAACATACTTCACCATTTTGGGAATGTTTAAATAAATAATGGTATGTCCACACTACGGAATGCTATGAGGCAATTAAAATGAATACATACATTGGAAAGTTCTTCATGTATAATATACTATTGAGTACATAAAACACATTGCAGAGTAACTTGTGTAGTTTCTGCTGTGATTGTCCTTGTTGTTATTAGAGAGAGAGAAAAAGTTCTGGAAGTAAACATACCAAATTGATAATCTGTTAATAATAAACTGTGAGAATAAAAGTACCATCTTATTCTTTATATATCTCTGTGGGGGGGTCATTTATTTTACAATGAAACTAGAAAGAAATATACCCATGAGCTGATACTCATATTTTATTTTGCTATCGGACAAGAGCAAAGAGAAACTCATTCCACTCAGAAAATGGTCACTAGGAATTGATAGTCAAGCTGTCCCAAGACACATTCTTAGCCCAGGGATGCTACCAGCTGGTCAAGAGAAGATGTCCAGGTGAATGAGTCTTCTGAATAAAGCTATGGGAGGCTCAGCGAGGTCCCAGCTCACCAGCCCAAGCAAAGCAGGCATTCAAAGCCAGGTCTAATAGATGACCCTCATTAAACTTCCCTCATTAAACTCTGCAAATAAAATTCCATGGGTGAGGCCTCTGCTCCTTTGGAACAAAGCCCATCTGGTAATATAATCCTAATGATTACCATTCATTATGACCGTCTATCGATCCACGAATGTTTTAAATCACTTGTAAAAATTTAAAGAAAATGGTCTTTGTCTAAGAAAATAAGCCAAATTGTTAACTGTGTGTGCCTGAATGCCTGTCTTTACTGCAGGTATTTAGACATGTGCAATCTTTAGAAAGATGTGCACCCCCCAAAACATTCCCAACTCAAAAGCATCTAAAGAAAGTCATCTGTTAAAAGAGAAATCCATCTACAAAATGTCCAGTACATTTATATAAACACCTATAGAAATATTTTTCCTCACTATCAAATTGTCCTCTTCTCCTTTTCCCATAACAGATTGAAACGGATAGAACATCCATCGACAGGCCTCTGGAATTCCCGAATGTTCAGATAAGTGGTTATCTATAAATGAGTCTGCATGTATTTACAGTCCATGGAGTTACCTCCCTTTTTAAGAATTCTCATCCCTCCTTTCTACAGCTGAAGGCCAGTTTCAATTTCTATATGCTTTCCTTAGAGACAGAAGAACAAAACATTTCAACAGTCCTCAAAATGCAAGCTGACTAATGTAAGTCTTTTAATAAAGCTCATACATAAAAAAAATCAGCCAGGTTGCCTTCATTCCTTTGTCTGTTTGCTTTAATTAGCAGCCAACCGCGTGGATCTTGTTTTGGTTAGATAGCTTTTCTGAAAGCCTTTGAAACCTATTTCTATGCCTCTCCATTCTAACAATTACGATAATCCCATTTTACCTCCCCAGTTGGATTTTCATTATAATTGAATTTTGCTGTAATTACAGCAGATGTAGATATTAAGGAATTAAGGGAAGAAAAAGGAAAGTGTCAGAAGTCAGTTTTCTAAATTTTCCAAGTCTAGTTCACAGCAGGGAGTTAATTGTCAATAGTGGCTGAGAAGATCCCCAGATAATGGACAAAGCAATGATGGTCAAATAAGTTTGCAGTGCACATCGGTGACCCCAGGAGTCCTGCTGGGGTTCAAGACAGAGCCGGGCACCCACAGTGTCCACTTCTCCTCCCTGCACTAGACTTTGGTGGAGAATGAATAGCAAAATGGGAAGGTGCTCTCTTCAAGTTTTTGACCAAGAGAGGCTCAGCTCTCCTCTAAAGCCATTTCTTCAAAGCACAGGACATTCCAAATCAAGAAGAATTTGTCAGTGTTACCCATTCCAATACTTGTTACTATGAGAAGCAACTGGAGGCCAGGAATCTAATAGCAAATCATAGCTACCTGGTTACTTTAGAGGCAAAGATACGTATCTCCTTTCTCCAAGTAATAAAAGAATATGTTTTTAAAAATCACAAGGGAAGAAAACTCCCTATTAACCAGATGTGGGTCATTTTGACTAAATCACATAGAATCAAATTTCTCTAATCAATCCATTTGTCTCCATAGCATAGACGTGCTTCATTAGAATGGAAATTTATAGATGGGCTCTGCATTTCATGGGAGAGCAATCTGGTCTGGTTTTTCTACCTCATTATCAGTTAGGTAAAAGGTTTTGTGTGCCTTGTAGTAGAGTGATTTTGTTTGAGTCTGTGCAGGAAGTGCAAACAGTAGATTATTAGAATGGTCTTATTCTTTAATTTTAGGACATCATTCAGACCCCACTATGAATGGGTACAATGTTATCATCCGGTTCAGGGCTTCTCAAATTTTGTTTAAAATGTGGACTCTGGGGCTTCCCTGGTGGCGCAGTGGTTGGGAGTCCGCCTGCCGATGCAGGGGACGCAGGTTCGTGCCCCGGTCCGGGAGGATCCCGCGTGCCGCGGAGCGGCTGGGCCCATGGGCCATGGCCACTGAGCCTGCGCGTCCGGGGCCTGTGCTCCACAACGGGAGAGGCCGCGGCAGTGAGAGGTCCATGTACTGCAGGAAAAAAAAAATGTGGACTCTGATACAGTGGGTCTGGGATAGAGCCTAAGGTTCTGTGTTTATTATAAGCTCCCTGCAGATGCCAAGGCTGCTGGTCCTCACACTGCTGTGAATAGCTAGGGCCTAGACTCCAGTAGAGAACTATTTCAATCCGGGGATTGCAAACTGTAGTGGTTTCCCCCCTTTTTTTTGCATATATTTCTGTTTTTTTTAATTTTAAATTTAAAAAACAATGTGTTATGTATCAGATTTTAACACACTACACTAACAATATGCTAGTTTTGTGCTCCAGGTTAACCCTGGAGACCTTGCTGTGAATCGTCTCCTGCTTCCACTGTGTGATCATGGGGATAAGACTATACTAGTGTTATCAATGGGGAAGGATGTCACACTGCACTGGCCAGGTCTCTTTGGGTCAGCTCAGGCCCCTGCAGGTAGGGTGGCTGAGAAGGGGGTGCTGCTACACTTACTTTAACACACTTAAATCCACTTTAACCCAGCCAAGCCCAGAAACATCTGCTGGCCACATGCTCTTTCCCTGCATAATAACAAAGCAAGAACAAGATGAATGCGACATCAAAATAATGCCATATTATAGGAAAGAACAAATCTGACTCCATATTAGATCGGTTCCTTTCCCTGTGCTTAGTCATGCTGGCTCTGCACCTTTTGTAAAAGAATATTGCCTATAGCCTGAAATATATAGGATAGCCCATTCTCAGGGCTCCTTTAAAGGTGTAACACCATTCATTCATATAGAGATAAACATTTGCAGAACAGGAAGTAACATTTGTCTTGTTGGAGGTTTATAGGAACATTGTAACCAGACCTACCTGGACAGCTGCCAGAACAAAGGACTCTGACACCACAAAGTTTGCAACAACTAACCACGCCCCTCCCTCATCTTGCCTTTAAAAATGTTTGCTGAAACCCTTTGTGGAGATCAGAGTTTGGGGGTGGGGGAGGGCATGAGCCACCCATTCTCCATGCTTGGCCTTACAATAAACCTTTCTCTGCTGCAAACTTCAATATCCAAACTTCAATATTTCAGTTTGTTTGGCTTCGCTGTGGATCAGGCACAAGAACGTTTGTTTGGTGTCGATATTATAGAAAGTGATGACACTGACTAGGCATTTATCTGGCTTCCGTATTTATGAGGAATGCACACAGTTCTCAAATTTGAAATAAAAAAGGTTACCCTTACTTTTGAACTCTTCTGACTAAGTCAAAGAAAAATATCTGCTATTGCAAGGCAAGGTATTCAAAACTCGTATCAGTTGGGAACTACCTACTTGTGTGAATCAAGATTTTCTAAATATTTAGCCACCAAAACAGAAAAGCCACATGAAAGGGTGCTGAGGCTAACATCTGACTGTAATCTGTGACCCCTGGGTCAAAGTGCTTCCATGTTTTCACAGACCAAGTTTAGAAATATTTAGTTTGATCTTCAAATATTGCTTTCATCTGTTATAGGCAGTCCTATGATTTTATTTGGTGGAATAAAAGGATTTCATTGACCAAAAAAAAAAAACAAAAGAAAGAAAAAAAACACTCATATAATACAAGCCAAGAAGGGCACAGGTTATGATTATGATTGGGTTCATCAATCCTCCCCCCCAAGTTTTATTATCCTGACTCCTCCAAGGTTGTATTTTCCAGGGGAGTCTCATACTGTCCAAGATAGCCCTCATGGCTGTGGTCACTGCCATGGCCTCTAGAACCCACAAATAATGTGACCAGACATGACACCAGCAGGGCCTGGATTATCCAGGATGCTGAGCCATTTGGACATGCTTATAAGGTTCTCTTATTTTTGATGTAAAAGTCACCCAGTTCAATTAAACTGGAGCTGGTGTTTGAGAAGCAGAGACTTAGGGAGTGTACCAGATGCTCTCATTTCTGAGCATGGAGACTGTGCTATGGAGTGAGGCCTTTTCTGGGATTGTCCCCTTGTGTCCTAGTTGAGCTATAGTGTGGGCTCCTCCACAGAGGTGACAGGGTTCATTCAAATAACTCAGACTTCAGATTACAGGGACCCGATTTCAAGTCCCAGTTGAGTCACTTTCTAGCTTTCATGACATTTGAAATTATTTATGACCCTCTGAGTTTTAACTTCCTCTTTAGCCAAATCAAGACAAAAACAATCTCAAATCACTCAGGGAAGGAAATAAGGTACTGTAGAATGTGAATAAAGTGTGAACTCGTTATTATTTCCATCCACACTTGCAGGTGTTTTGTGAGACATACCCAGATTGTGTTTTTTCTTTTCTCGCTTTTCGTAGCAGATACTTTTTTCCAAGTCTGTGGAGAGAGAGCTTTGGTGTGCATGTTGCTCAGCTCAGTTTGCTACTCAGCCTGTCTGTGCAGATCTGGCATTTCCATTCTCTTGTTAACCTCAGGAGCTGCTAAGAAAGGTCACATTACATCTTTGCTCATTTAAGTGGCGTCCATGTCCTGTCCACTGGAGCAGCAAACCTGGCTTCCTGGAGGGAACTAAGTAGCCACCACTCTGTTTTTAGTTCAGATCTTCCTCTAGGGCTTGAGAGGTAAGGCAGCAGAGACGTGAACCACACTCTGTGGCCACACAGTGCCTCGTGATAAAATCGCTGACGGCCAAGGTTGGAGTTCTTGATTTCGACCGCAGCCAGTCAGCATCTTCATTGGCCCCTGACTCTGTGTCTGTTCTAGGAATAGGCTCTGAATTCAATTTGAGCTACAATGCTATGACACCTGCACATGAAGATTGCAGAAGAACCACCCAAAAAGAAAATACTAAGTCCTTCCTTCCAAAATTATATTTTTTTTCTTTTCAATGTGTTTAGATTCGTTATTACCTGACTTAAAGGGGTGGAAAATGTGGTCTAAAAAGTCTTATATTAATGAGAACCTTAGTGGGAAATATTCAAGAGCCAAAATTAAACATCCATGCCACAGAGTTCAATCCTTAACTGTTCATCAATCGGATTTGTATTCAGTTGGATTGAATGGCATTGACATTCAGTCTAAGATGACTGAGGTCACCTCTCACTCTTGTGTTTAATTTTTCCCTCCTCGGCTAAGAAAAAAGTTGGAAGTCACCCTGTTTTCACTCCCTCCTACTTCTATGGCAGAGATCACTAGTCACCTACTGTAATCTCTCTCCATGGGGCCTGAACTCTGCCCTGGAATCCCTTGGAATTCTGTCTGAAGCCACCTTTGAAAACATTACAGTGGGTACAAAAAGTGCAGACTATTCCCCACCTCTGGGGTTTTAGGAAATAAATCATACATTGCATTCATTCCCTATTCTTACTGAATTTTCCCTGAAATTTTTATACACGTGAAATACTTTTAATCTTCTTATCATTATTTTGTATTTTTTAATTGAAGTATAGTTGATTTACAAATGTTGTGTTAGTTTCAGGTGTACAGCAAAGTGATTCAGTCATAGATATATGGTTTTTTTTCAGATTCTTTTCCCTTATAGGCTATTATAAAACATTGAGTATAGTTCCCTCTGTTTTACAGTGGGTCCTCGTTGGTTATCTATTTTATATGTAGTAGTGTGTTTACGTCAGTCCCAAACTCCTAATTTATCCCTCCCCCCACTGCAACAAGAATCACTTTCATGGGACTTCCCTGGTGGCGCAGTGGTTAACAATCTGCCTGCCAATGCAGGGGACATGGGTTCAATCCCTGGTCAGGGGAGATCCCACATGCCATGGAGCAATTAAGCCCGTGTGCCACAAATACTGAGTCTGTGCTCTAGAGCCTGCAAGCCACAACTACTGAGCCCATGTGCCACAACTACTGAAGCCTGCACGCCTAGAGCCCATGCTCTGCAACAAGAGAAGCCACCACAATGAGAAGCCGGTGCACCGCAAGGAAGAGTAGCCCTCTCTTGCCGCAACTAGAGAAAGCCTGAGTGCAGCAACAAAGACCCAACACAGCCAAAAATAAATTTTAAAAATTTAAAAAAAGAAAACTAACTACCTTCATGAATAAATGTTTGTTTTGTTCAGAAAAGGGAAAAACAAAGTTACTGTCTGTGATGACCCTCTAGTTCTCTGTAATGCTAGCTTTTGAAGTCACTTCTCTACACTACTGACTGCCTCCTGGTGTTCAACTCTGATTTTATTATACCCAGGGCAACCTTTCCAAAAGTGTCTTATGTGGATGAGTAGTCTGTGGAAACAAGGGTCTCGTGGTCAAGTACATTTGTGAAATTGTGAATTGCTTCTGATCAAGTCCCTTCTTGCCCACTTTATAAGTGTATGAGTACATATGCGTGCACACACACATACACACAAGTCCTGCGGGAATGAAACCCATGTAACTTGACTCACTCTAGCATTTCTCAGACTTATTTGAACAAAGAAGTCATTTTCTGTAGAATTCCATTAACAGTAGGCAGAGGTAGGAATCTTATTCCCCACTGTGTAGAGAAAATTTGGATGAGACTGTATTATGATGAGCTCAATAAGGACACTTTTCTGTTTAATCTGCTGACTCAATATTTCTGAAAGACCAATCCACGGACATCCTGGGGTGTCTGAGAAATTGCAGATTCCAAGTCTTCACCTCAAATGAACTGAATCAAAATCGCTGGGATGGTAGGGTCCAGAAATCTGCATTTTAAAACCGCTTTCCAAGTGACTTTTATGCATTCTAAAACTTGAAGCTATTATTCAATAAGGTTGGGCTCAAATCTTAAGATTACTTTTAACCCATTGGTAGCACTGAAAAGTATGCTAGTTTAAAATCTGAAGCCTGCTGTGTGTCTTTCTTTGAGGCCATTTGTGGGAGTACAAGAACTCAGGTGAAGTCAGCTAGGGCTGCAGACACCCCATTAGGTGGCTTTTACCTTGGAATGCCTCCTATCCAAAGGTTGGGCTCTCAACCTGAAAAGCACTGAAATCCAAGCTTGTCAGATTTATAGGACCCTCAGTCACCAGGATTGTGATTCATGCAAGCAAACCTCTCCAAAAACTGGTCTGTAATACTAGAATTCCAATTCCTGAATTTACATGGAAAGCTATAATTTACAAAGGGCCCAATATTTCCACCAGATCGACCAACATGTCCTCTTCCTTTACGTAAACTTCTTGGACTTGCAAAATATTAGAAAGCAGTCAGTTAAACTTGAAATTAGAGCAAGCATAGTTCTAGGATTTCTGGGCTTAATCCACTACTCCCTGACAGACTGACTGATCCAAATCCCCACTAGTGAGTGAACTCACATAGGTTTTGTTGGTTCCACATGTGAACCTCTTACTGCAAGCTGCTTGGATGCAGGCAGGCAGTGTTTAGAGATTTATCAATAAATCTAGCATATATGATAATATTTGGGATAAAAAATGTAAAGAATATTCTCTTCTTTAAAAGAAATTAGAAACCAAAGCTTTATACATGCTCTATAATTAGATGATAAGGTACCTGATTACTCAAAATGTACCCTTATTTAGAAGGCAGCACTGAACTGGTCGACAGATACAGCAAAAGAATACTTGAAGGTGTAAAATTATCTTCTTAAGTAATATAAAGTTTTTGACATTTGGAATGAATAATAGATAAACCACTGGTCTGCAAGGATCTCGGGAGAATTTAAGGCAAATAGTGATGGCTTTCTCTTCTGATGTAAATGGCTTTGATAAAGGAAATATAGAGACCATGGCCATACATAGTCTGGGCTGGGACGGTGGGCATCATATCCACCCACCAGGTCTGAATTCTGAGGTCCAAACCTAGTCTTCAGAACTAGCCCAGGTGCAGCTCCATGTTGCTGAACTAGGAGAAAAATCTAAGCTCTATGAAGACTGGCGCAAGCAGAAGGTCTAGTCCTGCACTACCTAGTATTGCAGTCACCAGCCACACGTGGCTATCTAAATCTACATGTATTAGAACAAATAAAATAAAAACATCTATTTCCCCAATCATACTATCCACATTTCAAGTTCTCAATACCTGCTAGTGACAAGGTGTTGGACAGTGTAAAAGAGATCTTTTCCATCGTATCCCAATATTCTATTGGACAGTTAGTATTTGATTCATTGAGGAAACACTTATATTCCAGCCCCATAGGCTTCATTCATTACTGGGGAGAAGTATTTGGATCCACAATGGTTCTCTTTCTGAGATCAAGAGTGAATCTTGATCTGTGCAATTGATGCCATTTATATTGCTTCTTTTTTTTTTTTTTTTTTTTTTTTTTTTTTTTTTTTTTTTGCGGTACGCGGGCCTCTCACTGCTGTGGCTCCCGTTGCGGAGCACAGGCTCCGGACGCGCAGGCCCAGCGGCCATGGCTCACGGGTCCAGCCGCTCCGCGGCATGTGGGATCTTCCCGGACCGGGGCACGAACCCACGTCCCCTGCATCGGCAGGCGGACTCTCAACCACTGCGCCACCAGGGAAGCCCTATATTGCTTCTTTTGAGGTTACCCTGAAGAAATGGTCTGCTTTTACTTCCTCTTCTTCTTCTTTTTTTTTAAGTGTCTGAGGTTAAAAAGGTCTTTATTTCTTCAGCTACAATAAGATTACCTATTTGATTTTTCTTTTTTTTTTTTTTTTTGTGGTACGCTGGCCTCTCACTGGTGTTGCCTGTCCCGTTGCGGAGCACAGGCTCTGGACGCGCAGGCTCAGCGGTCATGGCTCACGGACCCAGCCGCTCCATGGCATGTGGGATCCTCCAGGACCCGGGCACGAACCCGTGTCCCCTGCATCGGCAGGCGGACTCTCAACCACTGTGCCACCAGGGAAGGCCTGATTTTTCTTTTTTATGATTCGTTTCTTACCAACCTACTTTTATTTAACACATTCTTTCTTTAGAAATAGTAGCATCAATCCAGGCATAGTCCTGCCTGGCATAGATGTTATATGTATATTCAAGATAATCCATTCAGATCTATTAGATGTTTAGCTTCATTTTCAAAGGGCAACATTATTTCTTTTATTTTCAGGTTGTTTGGGGGCCCATGAACCTCTAATGAAAATACTTACTAACTATATAACCTTGGAAAAGTCATCTAACACCCACAGCAAACCTCTGTCCCTTCCTTTGTAAAATAAGAAGAGTTTATTTTAAACATTTTAATGTAGTTCTCCATATATTTGAACAAGATAATTAGTAGCGGAAAAGAAACCTAGCATGGCACCTGGCCCATAGTTGAAAGCTACTAAACTTAGGTGACTCTAGCAAGAGTATAATGTAGAAACAAGTAAGGGGAAAACCTCAGAGGAGAAGAAAAAAATAAATCTTCTATATGCCTTTTTTTTTTTAACAGAGTCTTTAGATGGTATTTGGCAAAAGTTGGAAGGTGCTCTCTATGTTACAAGACACTAGAGAATTTGACATAGCCAAATGAATAATAACAATGTTGTTTAAGTCCTTGCCAGGCACTTTTGAAAAAAAAAAAAAAAAAGAAAGGGAAAATAGAGACAGTGACAGAGTATGGATTGTATATGATTCCAATCCCGCTCTCTGGGCTCACGGGAAACCTTTATTTCACCTTCAGATGAACAGCTGACACAGTTACAGACACACTGGCACCTTTTGATAATATTTTTTTTTATCCCATTCCTTCCTAATAAGTAAACAGTGCCAATTTCACAAGCTTTCCCAACTCAGCTGCCAGGAACTGCCTTGAGCTCACTGAATCCAGAGGGTGCAGTCCCCAGATCCTATTACAGGGAGACTGGGTGACATCCTTTCACAATTACTAAAAGCTGTGTACCTTTCTCTGCAGCTGCCTTCCATTCAGACTCACATTCTCTTGCAGAGCTACCCCATTTTTTTCCCTTAAAGCACAAGATTGTAATAAGGATAATGTGCTGGCATGCTTGCTTCCACTGTAATATTTATAGACTACATTGCTCAAATGCATTGCGGTTCGCTTGTCTAATTTTATGATGGCCTTGCTAAACAAAAATATTCTTTCTCACTAGTGCTTACAGAAGGAGCACTTCACACCACGTGAATGATGACAGCTGGCACCAGCTGCTTCCAATAGGCACTCTTCAAACAGTGATATTTGGCATGAACCACTTTGGGAAGTTTTTCAGATGAGAAAGAGATGAAGGGTTTTAACTCCCAAGCCTTGGACAGCAGTCTCCAGAGTTTGGGATGTGCAAAACTATTAAAGATGATCAAGTTCATTCCCTATCTTGAGGCAGTACTATATCCAGCTCCAAGAGACAGGTTGAGTTTCATATGCTCCACATGCGTTACCGAATGCAAGTTTGTGTGCCCAAAGCACGGTGAAACCAGACAAACTGAAACGTCGTCGTTTGGAGCAGAGAAAGGTCTATTGCAGGGCCAAGCAAGGAGACGGTGGCTCATGCCCCCCAAACCCCGAACTCCCTGAAGTGTTTCAGCAAAGCATTTTTAAAGGCAAGGTGAGGGGGGCATGGTTAGTGGTTGCAAACTTCTTGGTGTCGGAATCCTTTGTTCTTGCAACCGTCCATGTAGGTCAGGCCACAATGTTCCTGTAAACTCCAACAACACACATGTTTCTGAAACTTTTTATCACTATATGAATGGACTCTTAAAGGTCAGACCCCTAAGAATGGGCTATCCTGTATATTCCAGGCTATAGCAACATTTTTTTACAAAAGGTGCAGAGCCAGCATGACTAAGCACAGGCAACAAACCACAAGGGTTAAAAGGAAAACCAACAGCTCTAATATGGAGTCAGATTTGTTCTTCCCTACTACACATGCGGTTCGTTAGTAGCTACTATGAGCAAATGCTGTTAAGGTTCAAATGATTGCAAAGCAGGTGCCCTCAACTTGTTACAGAGAAGAAAAAATCTGACTCTATATTGGATGTATTCCTTGAGAGATTAAAAGTTGCAGGACAGAGAATAACATTAGTTTTGTTGCAGGTTTACAGGAACATCGTGACCTGACCTAGGTGGAAGGCTGCAAGAACAAAGGACTCCAGCACCAAGAAGTTTACAACCAGCCACACCCCCTCCCCTTTTAGTATAAAAGAAGCCTGAATTCTAACTCAGGTAAGATGGTTCTTTGGGATACATAGTCCACCATCTTATCTGTCTGCTGGCTTTCCTAATAAAGTCTCTATTCCTTGCCCCAACACCTCATCTCTTGATTAACTGACCTGTTATGTAGTGAGCAGTACAAGCCTGGACTCAGTAACAGCACCATGCCCTTCAGTGCCATGAGATCCCCCATGTAAAATCCCCATGCTATCTTGTCTAGCTTTCTTGACCTTGAGCCTCTTGTAGGCAGATATATATATTCAGGAACATAGCAGATGCTCAGCAAATTCATACTGTTGGAAGGACGTATTAATATAGGAGATAAAGGTGGATAGGAAGGCAGAGGTGAGGCCATGGGAGACCTTAAAAGACAAACTGGGGCATTTGGACCCTTGTGTTTAGTGCCTCAGGCTCCATCATATGCTGGAGGGCATGTGAAATGCACACCCAGAGTCTGAATTTCACACTAGCTAGAGCTGTAATAAAATATATATGGTGGGAAGTGAGAGAGAGCTATGAGGCAAATTGCCACTATGAGAATAGTTCTCAGCTATTTTATTTCCTTATCTAAAACACGGTTCACATTTAAGATAATTCTATCAAGGAAAGTTGTGTTACAAATTCACAGTGATGTGGAGAATGAAATAGTTGCAAATCGAAATGGTAATGCAGTCAGGAGCTCGTCTTTGGGGCCTCTCTGATGGGTCCCCATTCGACTGCATAGCACGTGAATTTAAAGGAAATACATCATGGAATCACGGGCTTTTGGAGCTAGGAGTTTATCTGCTCTTTATCAAGACTTGACTCTCCTCTACTTTTCAGATGTCTAGGACCTTGAAGAATTATTTAATGTCACTGAAAAAAAATAGTAATTTGTATTACTCTCCTTCCTATTTGCTCAGATCCCTGCCATCCATGTGTTCTCATGTCTCCCGCAGTGTGTGGGATTTCTCACATCAAGTCCAGAGTTGCAGCTTAACATAAGCACGGTAATTGGAATGACCTTTAAAATGCATATTCCTCCTGTCACTTTCTGCATCTCGGGCTTTACAAAACTGCCTGCTGAAAGATCATTCCCACCTTTACACTGGTGTTTATTTTAGGTGGGCAGACGTGACATTTTTTTGTTTTTTCTATTGTGCTAAGTGTAGGTGTAGCCTGTACGTTATTAGGGATGAATTACTAGAAGGTAAACCCTTTAGCCTCGGCTGTCAGGATGGTGGTGTGTGTTGGGTAGCGGCAGTAAGGGGATGTTATTAATGGCAAACAGAGGAACCCTCAGCGCTTCCATGTTTTGAAAAAACTGTAGGAATTTGTTTTCAGCTAAAACCCCAGTTAGAAAGTCCCTTCTCACTAAAGAAACCAGAATTTTGCACTTGTGATCCCCTTAGCACCCCGCCCCCCCCCCCCAGAAAACAGTGATTTCAACACTTTAGCACCCCCCACCCCACCCCAGCAAACAGTGATTTCAACAGAGGACACGCACGGGCAGGAAGCTGAGATCAGAATTGCCAGCCAGAGGTTTGTAGGAGGTAGTGCAAAGTGCCAACGTCTGAGTATTTCACTGATGGAGATTGGCAGTGACCTCAAGAGAGTTACATCTGCAGAGATGAGGATGATAACACCCATATCTCCCTTTCCTGGCCCACGGCCCACAGCCCTGTAAAAGCTACCCTTCCTCTCAGATCCTTTCCTATTGCTCCGCTTATTTGCTTCCTGTCACTCATCATATATTTGGGGAGGTATACGTTTATTTCCATGATTATTTGATCAAAATCTGTGTCCCTCCATGGAGCTTTCTGAAGCCAGGGATAACCTTCTATGTTCAGCACTCAACAGAATCCTGAGCACCTGGTCCTGCAGAGATGTTCCAAATACCGGAGATGAATGAGTGAACGGCCCATGATAGTATAAAACAGGTCTAGATCCAAGGACACAAGAAAGACCAGAGTAGGGAAAACCCAGTCACTCTCTGAATTGTTCACTCCTGGATCCACACGGCAAAGAAACGTGTCTGGCACACTATAGGTTCCCAGAAAAGATTTGTGGAATGAATGGTTGGGTCACAAAGGAACATTAGCAGAACTTGGGCAGCCTCTCAGCAAGTAGGAAGGTCAAGGGCTTCAGGGCTCACTGGACACAAACATATTGCGTGTACTGTGTGTGTGAATAGCTACACACAGTAGAGCTAATACATAGGATTCTCATTTCAGAGTGTGAGGTTCTGTCATTATCAATACAAATATTTGGTCCAATCCATAAGCCTTCGGTTGTTTAAGAACGACAACTGGTACTTTCATTTTTTCTAAGCAGGGATAGTTCCCTACCTAATTATGACAAAAATATTATGTTTCTCAGCATGTCGTAAGTAGGTATAAGGTGATGATAACATCTTGTCGTAATAAAGTTAATGGTGTTCCTGATGTTTCACAAGAGTTTAGACACATTTAAGTTCTCTTGTGTAACTGTCCGCTTTAAGTTTGTTTTCTCCCTTTGCAGTTTCCAGGTGTTGAGATATCTCTCCTGCTTGGTCCACAGTATATCCCAATATCAAGAGGGGCAGGCCCTGCCGCTGCCTTAGTAAATCAGATTGAAGCAATCTTTTTAAGTGGAGAAAAACCTGGAGGGAAGATTTCAAATCTGTAACTTGAACCAAGCACAAACATTAATCACTTGCCTGAAAAATAAAACAGGTTACATAGGTAAGTAAATTATTTAGAAAAGTGTCATCCTTCTCTGCCTGTGTATAGGTTTTCCAAAAATCTGGCCTCCTGAGACACATAGATCCCCATCCATTTCTGTCTCTCTTGCTTTTAACTTTAAGAAATTTCATCTTCCTGCTCTCAGTCTATCCTTATCCTGCCTAACTCCAAAAGGGAGGCAACAACCCCATTCTTGTTTCAAAACCTCCAGTGATAAAATGGATGCCCTGGCCCCATTGGACAACTGAGGGAGCTGAGCTAGGAGGAGGGTAAGTCCAAAGTTAGGCTAACATGTAAACAGAAGGGGGTTCACCACCTTGAGATCCTGAGTTTGCTTTCGTTTGGAGGTAAGTTATTAAATATACATTTTTTTAATTTATTTATCTTATTTATTTATCCTTGGCTGCACTGGGTCTTCGTTGCTGCACGTGGGCTTTCTCTAATTGCGGTGAGTGGGGGCTACTCTTCATTGCGGTGCGCAGGCTTCTCATAACCATGCCTTCTCTTTGTTGCAGAGCTCAGGCTCTGGGCACGCGGGCTTCAGTAGTTGTGGCATAGGGGCTCAGTAGTTGTGGCTCTCAGGCTCTAGAATGCAGGCTCAGTAGTTGTGGCGCATGGGCTTAGTTGCTCTACAGCATGTGGGATCTTTCTGGACCAGGGATCGAACCCGTGTCCCCTGCATTGGCGGGAGGATTCTTAACCACTGAACCAACAAGGAAGTCCCTTAAATATACATTAAAGTCTGTTTTCTCACCTGCCAAGCTGGGAAGTCAATTTTCCCTTTGGGCACGTGTGAGAGTTGCAGGGAACTAACATGCTGCTCATGCATGGGAAGCGGAGAGTAGGGGGTCTATCTAACTCAGCATTCAGAAGTCCATGTCCCAGGAAAACACAGGAGGCCGGATTCTTGTTCTGTGAACTTCCAATGAGATAAGTTGATTCAAGATAAAAATAACATAGGACTAATTTTAAATTTCGGTTTCACTGGCAGAAACAAGTGAGGACAGTTGATTACAGTTCAGACCTGTTTTTTCCCCAAGTAAAAACATATTAAGCTCCTTTTGTCTTCCAACTGTGTCTGTAAATGGTACTCACAGTGAGCCGCCAATGAATGCTTTTGGACTAGAGAGAAAACAGTGTTAAAGGCTACGGGTACTTCACCTCAGCAGCCCAATGAAGGGACATTCATGCAGAAGAGGAAAACCTGAATGTGACATTGGCTGTGTAGAAGGGTACACTCTTTGGAGAATGGGATAAATGGATGGGAAGTCCTTATCAGGATGTTGGATGAACACAAATTAAGACCATGATTGGGACTTCCCTGGTGGTCCAGTGGTTAAGACTCCACGCTTCCACTGCAGAGGGTATGGGTTCGATCCCTGGCTGGGGAACTAAGATCCCACATACCACACGGCGTGGCCAAAAAATTATAAAATGTTAAAAATAGATCATGATTGATAGACTGGATAAACAACAAGGTCCTAATGTATAGCACAGAGAAATATATTCAATATTCTATGATAAACCATAACAGAAAAGAATATTTAAAAAAAGAATGTATATATATGTATGTATAACTGAATCACTTTGCTGTACAGCAGAAATTAACACCAGATTGTAAATCAACTACACTCCAATAAAAAATATTGATAAGATCATGATTGCATGAAGGGAGCAATAAGGAAGAATCTCTTCCTTCTTATTATTAATTTAGAAATGTTTTCTGCAGGCTTAAATATAAGCACTGCCTCACAGACGTAACTTGAGAACCTCAAGTAACCTTTGTTCACATTTCCATCCAAATCAAAACTTTTCCTTGGCTTTTAGGTTGTCTAAAACATCGGAAGTTCTTAGGCAGTATTTCTCAGGAGGGATGATCCAGGCACTACTCATTCTGAGAGGCATTTTCTTACTGCCACCTGAACGCAGACATCTCACCTCAACCTCATCACTGGAGCTCTCGGAATGAAGCTCTCATCTTCGGAAGTGCTTGTGACTATTCACCCAGCTCCTTGTTCCAGCTTTGTTTTCAGCACGGACATTTCAGATGACCAGTTGGTGGGGGAAGAGCCTCACCATCTTCTGATGGGACAGAATGAAGCGCCACCCTTGACTTTGTCAGCACGGTTTTCCATGAATCAAAGGCGCCCTGGTGCCCTTCCTCATGCACAGGTAGAGCTGCACCATTTCATCAAGATAATGATCCCCTTTTCTTGTGAAAATGAGTGATGAGAGAGATGAGTTTGGTAACAGAACACAGATGCAGTTGTTCGAGGTCACTTATTCAAATCAAACCCAGGCATCAGAGTCCTCCAGGGTCCCTTTTCCCGGCTGACATTCAGAGAGGTCTAAGATAGGAGGTGGGGGGGAGCCCTCACTGATGAAGCAGACATATAAATCAGTACTTTTCCTGTGTAGTGCCGAGTGGGAGGCACTGACCAAATCAGCTCATAATCTACCTCCCCAAGATGGTCCTACCAAGTTAGTCCTGGGGCTCCTCCATTCCCTAATGGGCCTAAAGAAAGAGAGAAGGGTGGATCTCTTGGTGGAAGATTTCAGACTCTGAGTCTCTCTCAGTGTGTGTCTCAAGGTTGTGACAAGTCGCTGTGTGGATGATAACCCCCCAGGCTTCCGTGGTGGTCTATCTGTCGCAGATCACACCCCTTCTTTTCCTGGGTTAATACAACCTGTTTTATTAACAGGTTGTACGTCTGTCCTGACGTGGACGCAAGATGAATTCACATCATTTTCTATTTTGCAATCCTGCTGAAGAATATAGGATGCCTTCTAATTGAAAAGTCAGAGGTACTGCACTGCAAGGACAGACCTGATCTCTTCCACCAGACTCCTTGGTTCATAGCCAGGCTCTGCCGCATACTTGCTGTGTGATCTTGGACAACTTACTTAGTGTCACTGTGCCTCAATCTCACTCTGTAAAACGGAGTTAATAGTCTTACTTACTTCATAGGTTGCCTTGAGGATTGATCTATCTATCTATCTACCTACCTACCTACCTATGGTGTATGTATGTATGTACGTATATATGTATCTACCTATGGTGTGTGTGTCTATCTGTATGTATATATGTATGAATGTAGGTAACTATCTATATATGGTATATGTATGTATCTATCTATGGTGCACGTATGTATGCAACTATTTATCTCTCTATTGTGTATGTATGTATGTATGTAGGTAGGTATCTATGGTGTATTTATGTAGGTATGTATCTGTCTATCTATTGATGGTATAATTATGTACGTACGTATGTATCTATATCACACACACACACACAAACACACACACACACGTGCATTTACGAGGTGTCCTGGCACAGTAAGCATCATCTAACGATTAACTATTACAATGGCCTATTACTCAGATTTTAAACTGTGTACTGCCATGCTCCCTATGGCTTTGACTTTAGTTCTCTCTTACACACTGCTGCCAAAGCAGCCTTTCCCATCCAGGCAGACAAATGTCCAGCACCTCACCCACTCAGAGGCCCAGACTTATGCTCTCCACCCTGCCTGGAACAGAGCCGCTTGACCGCTCTAAACCCAGTTCCTCTTGAAATCTCATTTCTTCTGTGACACTCCCTTGACCTGCTCTGGCTCTCCAAGCCCATCGTTTTTCTTTCCCCGGCCTTTAGGCAAAAACCCCTCTACGTGTATATGGACTGAGAGATCAGTAAAATCTGGCTTTGAACCCTGGCTCCACCAAATACCGAAAATGTGATCTTGGGCAGGTAACTGAACCTCCATAAGCACTAGAGGTCTTATTTCTTAAATAATAATAATGCAGCAAACCAATGGCTCTCAAATCTGTGTGCATCAGAATCACCTGGGGGGCTTGTGAAAACTCAGGCTGCCCCCACTTCCCCATGTTTGTGGTCCAGAAAGTATGGGTTGGGACCTGGGAATATGCAGTCATAACAAGGTGCCAGGTGACGCTGAGGGTGCTAGTCTGGGAACCACACTTTGAGGAGAACTTTGTGGATCTTGCAGAGCTGTGCAGTGAATTAAATGAAATCATCCTGAGAGAATGTTTGCTCGGTAACTGCTGTATCAACTATAGCCTTTCTCTGTCCTCCATGAAATAGACTCAAAATGATAAACAAAAACAGCAGAAGTGCTCTTGTGTGGATTTGGGCCCCATCCCATGAGTTAAGGAAGAACTCACCATATTGTAACATTTCTCACTCTGGAGTTAGAAGCTCAGATTGCGGGGGCTGTGCCCTTACAGCGGCTTTTCTGGCACCCGGTGTACAAGTTTTCAATTGGAGAAAAAAATGAAAACACATGCATTGCCCTGCAATGTAAGCTTTTTTTTTTTTTTTTTGCGGTACGCGGGCCTCTCACTGCTGTGGCCTCTCCCGTTGCGGAGCACAGGCTCCGGACGCGCAGGCTCAGCGGCCATGGTTCACGGGCCCAGCCGCTCCGCGGCGTGTGGGATCTTCCTGGACCAGGACACGAACCCACGTCCCCTGCATCGGCAGGCAGACTCTCAACCACTGTGCCACCAGGGAAGCCGGAGCTCACTGTTTTGAACAAACTCCCAGACACAGCGTGGGTTTTTAGCAGAAGTCTGCTTCTTGGAGGTCATCCCACTGAACACTTCCCCACATTCCGTGTTTACAGCACTCCCAGCTCTGAACCAAGAAGGTAAGAATCCTGACCAAAGAGTTTAGCCGATGCTTTTCTTAAAAGAATGTGTGTTGGGAGAAAGGGAAATCATTATGGAGTGAGAAGCTACATTTCCTCAATTATTTGACTACAGGAAACTTAAAGCAGTTTTCCACATGGGATTCACTCATTGGAACAAGCAGATTGTTTAATTTTATTATGTTTTTAACTTTTATTTTATATTGGAGTATAGCTGATTAACAATGTTGTGCTAGTTTCAGGTGTACAGCAAAGGCATTCAGTTACACATATACATGTATCTATTCTTTTTCAGATTCTCTTCCCATTTAGGTTGTTACATAATATTGGGCAGAGTTGATACAAATGAACTTATCTACAAAACAGAAACAGACTCACAAACTTAGAGAATGAATTTACCGTTACCAGGTGGGAAGGGATAGACTGGGAGTTCAGTATTGACGTGTACACACAGCTATATTTAAAATGGATAACCAAAAAGGACCTAATTTTAGAAAGTGTTAAGAGCAACACTGTCTCTACAGAAAGCAACAGCAAAGACCCCAGGAGCAGAGCCCCCGCTTTGGTACCTGTCTTTGCCACAATCCACAAAACTGTTATTTCCTTCTATGAAAAACCAGAGCTGCGTGATCTCCAGGGACCTTCCCCAATATCTTCACTCTATGAGGAAGGAACATAGGAAATGGGACTGTGACCAGGGAAACCTTTGCCATGCACCAGAACACAAGGTGCAGTCTCTGTTCATCTTTAGGAAGGTTTGCAGGAATATTTTTTGGTGGGTGGAGTCACTCTTATTATAATACCACCCCCCTCCCACAAGGTGTGAGCTTAGTCTAGAAGGTAAAACCAAGCTCTGACTTTCAGAGGGACCAACAAGTAAAATAACTGCCTTCAAAATAACAACAAAACAAGTAACATTTGTTGGCAGCAGCAGTGATTCTGAGACCCACCCTCCCTTCCACCCCAAATAGCCCTTCACTCAGACACCTCTGAGGATCCGACTATTTTCATTTATACTGTTCGTAGTGGGAAGCAGAGGAAGAGCTGAGTGGCAAAGGCCAGGGAGGGAGATGGAATTCAGTTGCCCCCAGCAGTGTCCCTTGGACTGATTTCAACACCCTTGGAGAGGGACACTGAGACAGAGCTGCTGGAACTCTCTAGAGACCCTGTGAGACTTATCAGGAGGGCAGCTGCTTGGGGGCCCAGTAGCAGCAGGACCCATCATTCCTCTCCCCCATACCTGGTCCCCTATTATACAGAATCCATGCAATCCCACTGCCTACAGAATTAGAAGCTTTAGGGCAGTGGTTCTCAAGGTCTGTCCCAGCAGCACCCTGGAATTGGTTAGAAAAGCAAATCCTCTGGCCCACCACAGTAAAACTCAGAAATTCTAGGGGCGGGACCCAGCAATTTGGATTGTAACAGGCCCTACTGGTGATTCTGATGCAAAAAGGCTGGAATTTGCCTGCAAAATTTAAGGAAGCATTCATTTCCAGGTTCATGTAAATTCAGGGTGTACACAGGCATGAACCTGGAAATGAGGACCACCTTAGATTGTGTGCTTTCCTTACCCTCTCCAGGCCCAGAGAAGCAATGCTTTAGGAGAATCCAGAGACCACAACCTTGGCACCAAAATTGATGCGCATCTTCCTAATAGGTGGTGGTTGGTGCCTCAGAGGGTCAGCTCAAAGCGAACTGAAACTCAAGGGAAGTCATTGAGCACCTGATCCGAGGGCACATATGAGGTCTAGATAGACCGCCACACCAGAAACTACTGGGGATCCCTGGCTGCAGTGGGCACTGGCGAAACATCAGAGGGAGACCTGAGCTTCTCCTTTCCCCATGGAAACTGGAGATTCAGCAAACCTTTGGCTATAGGAATTCACATGGCGACTCACTGAGTATCTACTCTTTACTGGACGTACAACTGAGCGCCTGACTTCTTACACTCTCTCATTTAACTCTCAATGCGAAGGTAGGTTTTAGTATCCTGGTTTTGCAAAAGAGGAAAGAGACAAAAAGGTTAAATCCTATGTGTCCTATTTCAAGCTGACAAGAAGCATACTGGGAATTAAACATGCTCCAACACCTCTCAAATCCTCTGCCACCTGCACTGGGATTGATGACTTTCTCCAGGTGCGACGCCCACTTCCCCTCACTGACTCATCAGCATCCCTGTTTGCCCCTCCCGGTTTGGCTTCACACCTTGGATCTTGTCTCCTATTGGAATGAAGTCTTAGACAGCATTTGGTGATTTGTTTCTTCTGCCCTGGGCTTTGAACCCTGAAGGACGGGATATGGCTCCTGGAATTAACTGCTTGGATCTTTCAACAAAAGCACTTCTTGACCTGGACCACCAAGAGTGGGACATCCTTATATCACTCAGACTTTGCCTGAGTAGAGTTCCCTAATATTCTGTAATAACCTAAATGAGAAAAGAGTTTGAAAAAGGATAGATATATGTATATGTATAACCAATTCACTTTGCTGTACACCTGAAATTAACACAACATTGTTAATCAACTATATTCCAACATAAATTAAAATTTTAAAAATATAAGCTATAAGGATACAGTGTAAAACATGGGGAATATAGCAAATATTTCATAATAACTATATATGGATTATAACCTTTAAAATTGTGAATCACTATATTGTACCCTTGAAACATATATAATATAAAAAAAAGACTATATATTCAAAAAAGAAAAAAGAAAATAAAGGCCTTGCCTGATATCACATACCATTTTGAATGCCTCTCTTTTAAATGGAATCTCATCAGGCACCTAAGGTTGACAAGGGATTTAATAGATGGCATATCCCTGAACAATTTTTATATGGTTGTGGGCGGAAGATGAGGTTACATATTCAGATCCACAGATACACAATGACTGCCATTTCCAGGTCAGATCCTTCTGAGTAGATACTACAAGGGAGAGAACACTGGCAGTGTCTAACTCTGGATTGCAACTTCAGTCCTGTGACCATGGAAAAGTGAACATTATCTCCAGGTCTTAGTTTACCCCCTTGAAAAAATGGGGATATAAATGATCTCATACTCTCGCATCTTCTACAACTCTTACCACATCTTATTTTACTCAAGAATATACAATAAGACTGCCTCGTTCATTCACTAAATGCCTCTTTATGAGGTCAAATAAACCAGGGCGTGATTCTGCTCTAAGCATACTTTGTTCGATGATGGTTGAGAATATCAAGCCTGGACTACTTTAAGCCCACGGGGTGCAAGAGATAAGTATAGCTCATGAAGAACCGTGTTTTTGGATGAGGAGAACATGAGACTGGAGATTCAGCCTGCAGAGGAGGGATGGTGGCTGCACATCATATTCTAGAGGTTTAAAGACTACTGAAGGGGTTTGGGGTCTGTCGGGTCCCAATGGTAACTCCTACGAGAGTTCTCCCAACCTGACCTTGGACTGTCAGGCACTGGACAGTCCTCCAAAGGAGCCTCCTAAAACCAGTGCTTTCCCTTCTGCCAGAGAAGTAGGCCAGCCCAGTTCCTCCACCTCCTTTCTTCCTTGAGGCCAGAAGCTTCAGAAAAGTGCCCATTACTGAGATACAAATTGTTGGTTTAAATCCTTCAGTCCCTGAGAAGGAACTCTCCCAGCTTTACTCAAGACCTCAGCCATAAAAAAAGAATGAAATAGTGCCATTTGCAGCAACAGGGATGGTGAAGTAAGTCAGACAGAGAAAGACAAATATATGATATCGCTTATATGTGAAATCTAAAATAAGGATACAGATGAACTTACTTACCAAACAGAAACAGACTCACAGACAGAGAAAACAAATTTATGGTTACCAAAGGGGGAAGGTAGGCGGGAGGGATAAATTAGGAGTTTGGGATTAACAAACACACACTACTATATATAGAATAGATAACCAACAAAGACCTACTGTATAGTATGGGAAACTCTACTCAATATTCTGTAATAACCTAAATGGGAAAAGATTCTGAAAAATAATAGATACATGTATATGTATAACTGAATCACTTTGCTGTACACCTGAAACTAACACAACATGGAAAATCAACTATACTCCAATATAAAATATAATTTTTTTTAATAAAATAAAATGCAACTATACTCACAGTATGACATTTGAATATATTTTCATCAAAAACACATAATAAAGGTAAGAAATTTAAAAATAAAAATTCTTTTTGTATGTTTTCACAAAATTATTTTCTTCTAAGCATTGAAAGCTTGCTATTACAAATAAAATATAAAATAGGAATCATAGTTAATGAAAACCAAAATTTTTAATCAAAATGATTTAAATAAAACTAGTGTTTAATGTTTTAAAATATTCATTGAATTTCATTAAACCTTACTAAATTTTTCTTAAAAAACCGCAGAAACCGAAAATAAACCACAGCCAGACTGTTCTCTACCCCCTTGTCTCCCGCCAAACCTTGCCCCCCTGCCCCCCCCCGCCCCCGCAAGTGGCAAGCTCCTTGAAGGCAAAACTTCACACTTGTCCTTAAATCAGGTTCATGTTGATTAACACATTAAAAATAAAATGCAAAACTCAGAAACCACCTGCTTTTCTAACCCCAACTCCCACTCTCCACCAAATGTTAAATAGAAGTTCAAGAAATAATTAGTTAAGCAAAGCCTTTTACCAGTTTCCCTTCTGTTAAAGGCACTGTCTGGTAAATCAAGAAAAATGTCCCATTTACCCACTAAACTAAACACAATCCCTTATTATACAATTAACCAAAACACAATTGTATGTAATACAATTATACAGACTACAATTACACAAAAGTAATGATGCAGCATGACGGCAATGGCGTCCATGTAATGGAAAATAATGAGAGCTCCCTTGATTAGAAATTAACTTATCATGAGAGATCCCTATTGATAAATGTTCCCTCTACTGATCTACACTTTGCAAAAGGCTGTCTGGCTGATGAAGTCAGATGCTTCCTCCTCATCATTAATAAAGACTACAGGGTAGCAACCATTCCACACAGTGTCTTTTACTCTGAGGTCTCTAAACTAGCACAGTCTAATGAAGCATACATTTTATTACCCACTTTTCCAGCTGGCCAAATAGAAAAAAATGAAGCAGGAGAGCCAGCAAGTCTGTGTGATTTGTTGACGATCCCATGTGGAGTGGTATTAATAGAGAAACATGCACATAAAGTTCCACCAAATTATATCAGTCATTCCAAGCATGAGAGGAGATTATGGTCTGCAGAGCTGATTTCTGTGTGATGCTCAGTACAGGCACCTGCTACTTCTCATCATCGCTCCCCTGCACTGGGGCTGTCACCTCACTACCTCTGGGCTGGTTCTTTTCCAATCCATCCTTCTCCCTTTTCCTGAGTACTCTTTTTACGAAGCAAATCGACTACCTTCCCTGAGTCCTCCTAGTGCATGAGGCTAAATGCCTTAGGCACGCAAAGTTCTTCCTAATTGTCCGTATTCACATCATGCGCTCTACTACCAAGACTTACCATCCCCACTGAGCTATATTTTGTGGAATCTAAAACACCATTCATTGTAAGACATGCCATTATTTTATATGCGCCAAAGAAAAGTAAATATTGCCATTTCAACTACTATAAATAATCAAATGCAAAATGCGCCCCAATATTAGAGATATTTAAATGAAAACTAAGTGTCTTGAGTGGACAAAACACTTGCAAGCCATGACCCTCCCCCCGTTTCTATAGCATTTCACATGCCATATCCTGCCAATATGCCTACAATACCATCACCCCCACTCCTCAGTCAAGCCTGCCCGTCCTTTCAAACTCAGCTCAACACCACTTCCTGAAAACCTTCCTGACCTCAGCTGCCACTGTCATATGTCCCACAAATAAGGGTACACTTCCTGGTCATTGATAGCATTTTATAGAAATGTATAATTAATTCCCTGATAAAACACAAGCAGGGACTCTGTATCACCAACACACAGGCAAGCACATAACATGTATTCACCTATTCGGTAAATGGTATTTTGACTGGGGTGATTAGAATTGGAAGAAAGACGGAGGTTAAGTGCTAGAGGAGAAACATGGATCACATGATTAACCTTGCTGAAAATTCAGAACTTCCTCCTCTGTTATTTTCTCCAGCGTGTCTTTGAATCTAGAAACTTCAAATAGAAGAGGAGCCAGAGCCCAGGAGAAATGAAGAGGGAAAGGGAGCTTTTGCTAGATGTGTAGGTTGGGGAATAAAGGTGCTGATTCCCTGTCCAGGGTCCAGTCTCCTCTGGGCCAAAGAAACAGAGGGTTAGGGGTGGTGACAGCAAAGATCAGACCCCCAGGGAGTGACTGTAAAACTGGACTCTGTTATAGGAATCCCAGAGGGTTTGATTTTCATCTGTCAGTTTTAGAAAGGACACTCACTGCAGTGAAGAATGAAATGGTTTAGGAGAGAAGCAATTCCTCCCTCCTTTTTGCTTCACTCTTAACTTCAAAGTAATCAAATGTTGTTTACGCATAAAATTTTAATCCTTTCACAAATTTGTATTTTGATTTAATTTGCATATCCCATTTACTGCAAGTCGACATGAAGAGAGACTCAACTCATTTAAACCATTTTTCTCTGGGCCAGAAATCCTTTCAGAAATATTTTCCATTAGGCGACTCAATTATGTCTAATGTGGCTGATGTCAGGGGATTCGAATTTTGGTGAAAGAAGCTCATATTTAGAAGAGTGATAATGGGAAGGTGGGTGGGAGAACAGAGGAGAAGAGACCATAATTACCTGTCTTTGATGCTACACAGATCAATGTGTAAATCACTAAAATTCCCCAGGGAACCTTGCTGAACTGAAATGAGGTCCTTGGGCTGGTTATCAATAAAGATGAGCCTCATGCAGCCTTGGAAAGCATTAATGGGATGTAAGCACTGGGAATCGGTGAGATTGTCAGGGCACCCTGTGGGACAGAGAAAAAAAAATAAAGAAGAATACTGAAATGATCAGTTATTGCTTTGGCAACCTATTGATGGAAGACCTTAAGGTCTAATTATTTCGGTGTTTTTTTCATTCACAGCAGTGCACACATTTTTGTTGTAAATCCTAGCATTCTCAGAGAGGGGACAAAACTGGTACAAAATGGGGCTTACTCAATCACTGTATAGAATAGAAAACAAAATGTGTTAAAGGGGATACCAATCCTATCGCATTTATCTTGTTCTTTTTTTTTTTTAAACTTCATTAGGAGATTAGAAGTCAGCAGCAACTTTATTAGGAGAATCAAACCCACAGAGACTTCAGATAGGGGAATTATTAAAACCATGATATAAAATAAATATAGTTATTATACCTAAAGAAATAAACCCAGGGAATTAAAATATATACCTCATTCTTATTTCTTTTCACCCTGTTCGTAAGCTATTTGCCCTTCTTTTGTGTGGTACACTTCACTCAGCCCAAGAAAGCAACATATCATAACTACTGGGGGATGTCTGTCTTGAAACACTCTTTTAAATGCACACTTCAATTCCGAATTACACATTCAAAGAAAATTATGCTTTGGGTAACAATGGTAGCAGAGTAATTGTCTGGTTAATTGTCAGCATTATCAGGCTTGGTTCCTGAGAAATGTACACACAGGAAAGTAGCTGGAATTTTGAAGTGATATGCAAAGTAAATCCAGACGCTAAAGGAATGAAGCGTTTAAATGCACGTAGCTATAGGGCTGTAATCACATACCTGAAAGGTTAATACCATACCTTTTTAAAGGGTGTTCTTTAAAAAACAAAAAACAAAAAAAAACCAGGCACTACACTGAGCATAGCTTGCAACCAGGGAATAACTACGCATTAGGACAGGTATAGAGCCATGTACGTGCATGGTTGCTTGTGCTCTTTATAAACTCCATCCCGATGGTTTTAATAGGTTCAGAGCATATGGGGATGCATGCTTGGAAACATGGCAATAACCCATAAATAATTGGGAATTATTTCAACCATCTCTAATAGACAGTCACTGCTGGGCTGAAGCCCAGCAGTTGGTTAACGGCTCACAGGCACACTATAAAATGAAGAGAGATGCTACAACTTCTAATTGAAGCCATAGAGAGAATTTATGTAAGTTGACTATTATCACTCAAACTCATTTTTCACTTTCCTTAAGTTTACAGTCTACGTGTGGGGCATTCCCTTAAATACTGTTCAGATCCCAGAAAAATCTTCCCTCCTCAGCCTGAAGCCCCGTTAAGACCCACGTCTAAAAACACTTCAACTGGGGGAGGGGAGTCATTTTGCCTTTGAGGCATTTCAGATGCTTAAGTCACATAATTAATTCAACGGCATTTTCCCCAGAAATAAATATAAGTTTGCTTTTCTCTGCTGTCTATGAAACACTGCATATGATGCAAAATTATACAGTCTGTGAAACGTATCTTTGGGGGCCACCAGACCTTTCTTCTGCAGTCTTTACAATCCTTTGCTGTCACTAGTGGCTCATGGAGAACACAGATTTGGGGTTGAATCCTGCTTCTACTACTCACACAAATTATTTCATCTCTGCAAACACAGGTCTTATTATCTGTAAAATGGGGTTAATATTACCTACCTCATAAGGATTCTGCATGAATTAAATGATGTAAGACATAAAATATTTACAGAGAATCAAAGTGTTCCCTTTTTAAAGGAATTTGTTATCTAGGCACAGGTGGAGATTTGGAATGAAGGACAGAGGCTCTGGCGCTGAAATCAAACCACAAAGGAATCACTCCACACTGTTTCCCTCTCAGGACACCCGGATGTGTACACTGCATCTGTGCAAAGTCCCTTTCGTATTTCAAAGCTTAACCTCATGTCATTGGTATGAGAGAAGTGATTTGCAAATTCCCCTTTAGAGACTGCACTTTATAACTTTACAGGATACTTCTCTTTAGACCAGGCCCAGCTGAGACCCATATTTGCAAAAGCTGAAGCCAGTCTGTCCGTTCTAACGTAGAAAGCATGATGTTGTACATTTAACCTTGATCGCACTGAATTCTCCCAGAAATTCTGCTGTGTTTCCCAACGTCCTTGATAAGGAAGTTCAGGGACCATGAGTATGTTACTCGAGGTCACGCAGCTACTGGAATTCATTACTCTTTACAGATTGTTTCTATAATACCAACAACTGGCTAAGTAATTAGATACGAATATTTTTAATGAAAAACACTTTTAAAAAACTAAATAAAAATATACATACATCTATAAAAATGAAGCAAATGCCTAATTATATATTTTTCCTCCTTACCAGTTTGCCCTTGTGTTTTCATCTTTGCGAAGTTTCCCAGCATTGGCAGGGGCAGCGTCTATACTGGCTGCTCTTTGTGAAGCCCCAAGTTCATGGGCTTCTAGGTCTTCCTCATTTTTAGCTGCCCCCCCCCCCATGGGCATGGCCTCCAGGGATGTGGGGAACAGATGGATAGGGGATTAAGAAAGCAAATCAGCAGAGAAATGACTGAGAAAGCTGAGGATGCTGGTTGTACCTTCCTACCTGGATTTTTTTTTTTCTCTTGCAGGTACTGCTGACTATCGGTACACTTTCTCCAAGTTTTCAGCTGAGTTTCTCTTTTGGAATATGATCACAGAGTCTGGCATGGCAACAAAAATCTCCTTTGGATGTGTTATGTAACACCAGCTCTTACAGCTAGATTTTTTTTTTTCCTCAGCACCGACCTAGATAATTTATATTTGTACAGCTGTGGGAAAGTTTGCTTCTCATTTCTTTGGGCTTGAGGGCAGGTGTACGTGCGTGTGTGCTGGGAGAATGGTCAATTTGACACAGAAAGAATTGTCATAGTGAAATAACTGTCCACTGCATCCTCCCTCCTTTATTTTCAACCTCAAAAGCTGGGGAATTTACCTCCAAAGTAATAGCGATTTCCAGAATAAATCTGCATCCGGGTGGTGTCCTGAGCGGGGGATGCTGCATCGTTATCCAGAGTGAGAGTGATGCGGTTCCTTCTGGCGTTGATGCTCACTGAATGCCACAAACCATCATTCAAGTCACTGCCTGCAAAAGAAACAGGAAGGGCAAGCGTAGGGATGAATGATTTGGGCAGGTGTGGAGAGAGCAGGGCTCGTTTCCTTGCCTGCGGTGGTCCTTGTACATTCTCAGAGTGGCCCCTCTCTTCATTTGGCGTAAAACAAATCCTCAGCTGCTTCCCAGGCATCTTTCTTTTTCTTTTTACCACTTCATTCTATTATTTTCCTTTTTTTAAAAGGGGCTGAACCACTTCTGACATGTTTGGTTTGAAAACAAAAGGGCAAAACACAAATGTGTTTGTATACTACAAAGGTATAGAAAACATTTATTGACTTATTGATACAAAATGCAGAGTAAAAAGTGAAAAAGAAAGAAAAAAAGAAAAATTCAAAACGTTCCCGGTGATTTTTAATCTCTGAGTTGTGGGGTTAAAGGCAATTTTAGTTTTCTCGCATTTTTCTACACGTGACATATTTCTTTTTTAGTAAAGAAAATAAACTGTTTTAGAGGCAAAAGTAGATGAGGAAAGCTAGATTCCAATGACATACCAGGCAGAGGAGTCTCCTGCTGAAAGGAGGTAACAGACTAGTTTAGTTCCAACCTTTTCCCTTAACTAATTATGTGACACTGAGTCACCTACCTTCACGGAGCTCTGGTTTTATCTTCTGTAAATACCATAATTCTTACTCTGTATTATTGGTAAGGGATCCATTGAGATCAGGCAGGAAAGTTCCCAGGTTGTGGGCATAGTGGGTGTTTATTAAAAGGCAATTTCTCTCTCGTTCTTTTGCCCCAGATGCCTTTGACTTGCACTGCACTGCCGACCTACCTTGTTGAGGAAAGTGTGCTGGGAATTACGCACCAGTGTTTTCACTCTTTCCTACAAAAAGTTTATCATCTTTTAAGGCTCTGTCTGTGCAAAGTGCTTGCTGAAGGAAACATGGTCGTATTACCCAGTCCAGTCACAAAGATTTGTTTGTAACCAGATCACAGAGCCCCCCATGTCTTCACTCAATAGACATGTGCCCTGCTATGGGCCAAGTTACCCTCCTTTTCTCATTGCCTCAGTTTCCTCCCCTGAAAAATGGGGAGAATGACTGTACTCACAGGCTCTTGTGAGAATTATACCCATTAATATAGTAGGGCCTGTAGGACAGGTCATATCACATCGCAAGTAGAAATCATGCTCACTAAAGCAAAAGGACAGAACAGCAACCACAAAAATGTTCCCCTGCATTTGGGAGAAAGGATAGTCATATCATCTGGTCTCTACCCTGGGGTAATCCACAGGTAGATGGAAGAGACTTAGGCAAAGAGGCTTAACATACGGTCCTTTGAGAATTTCAGGCTGGTGGCTTAGAGAAGCAAGTGAACAACAGCCCTGCTTGCAATTCGGGGTGAACCAGTAACATGGGGATAGAGAAGAAAGACCTAACTCCACATAAGGATCCTGAAAATACTTCACAGAGGAGGCGGTTTTTGAAAACTGCGCAAGTTTCTCACTTCTGAAGAGTTCCGGGGGACAGAGAGCCTATACAGAGAAGCAAAGGTCTGGAATGAGAAACAGGACAGGGCAACAGGAAAGCAGGTGGGAAGAGTCCGGTCAGGGGCCTCGTGTGCCAGGCTAAGGAAGGCATTTCAACAATGTCCTCGGACAAAGGATTCTGGAGGGCACTTTACCCAAGCCAATTGTCTCAATCTCTGGTGATGGAGTCCCAGACATCTGCATTTTAAAAAAGCTCCCTTGATGATTCTGATGTGTAGCCAGGAATGAAATCACCGGTCTAGAAGTGATGAAATCACTGGGAGTCCAAGAGGGGACCACTGGCATGGTGATGACCTGCCTGGAGCTGCACATTCAGAGACCCTGGTGGCCAGAAGTCGGGGCTGGGAGGAGGTGAGGCTGGAAACAGAATGACCAGGGTCTCAGCCAGAGTATTAGCAGCGAAAATGGAGAGGAAGGGGTGGGTGAAGAGCTATTTCCGGAGCTCAAGGAGTTCAGTCTTGGTAGCGCCTACAGGGGGGCAGTCCCTGAGAAACCAGCTGGGAAGAAAGCACTGACAATCAGACCAGAGGTCTGCAGGGCTCCTTAGAACAGCTGCTGAAGAGCTCGTGCCCCTGAGCCATCTGATGGCAGGAGAAGCTGCCCCTGGGAAAGCACAGCACCAGGCTGGGGGCCCAGCTGCATTGCACCGGGGCAGCCGTACTCCATCTGTTCAGAATGGCCCAGATGTAGGTCTTCCTGCGTTTCCTGCCAGCTCCCACTCAGCCAGTGTGTGCTGTGGCCCTGAACTTCTGCTTGGGGTGGAGAGGAGAATCCAGAAACTACTCAGCCTAGAGGCCCTACTTTCCCCCAAAGGCCAGGGTCTGGGTCCCAGCAACAGGGATTCTGCTAATGAGGCAGAGGGTCTGTCAGGTGTTTCTTGGTGCTGAACATTTGACTTCTGTCAGGGGCATTTGGGGGGCATAGCCAGCTGAGGTCTATACTCCTTTTACTGTCATTTGCATACTGATTTAAATCCCTCTGCATAACAGATGAGATTGCATTTTCAGGTAAACTCTAGACTGGGCTGGAAGGAAGTCAGTAACTAGTTCAACACATAGGGTGGAAATAGCCCCTAAGGGCCCAGCTAGGCATCAGGGATACAGTAGGGAAGAAAGTACAGACGGAAGCCAGGGGGGAGTGTGCCATCTAGCTAGAGACACATCACTGAGTCACTGTACAGAGGACACTGGCCCGAGGAAGAGGTCTACTCAGTGTGAGGGGACCAGGGCTGGGGCTCAAGCTTATATGTTCTGACTTGGGGTCCCATCCCCTCCCCAGGCCACTATCCACATTTCTGTCTTTAAAAGCATCACTTAATAAGGGTTTGCTTGGTCAGTTGTTTGTTTTCTTTTTCTTTTTGTTTTTTCTTTCTGGTCTGCTTTTCCTTTTAATTCGATCTCTTTTGATCTTTTCCTACATGGTCCCTAGTCCCTGCAGGGAGAGCCTGTGTGAAATCTTAGCTTTTAGAATTATTCGAACAGTAGTTCTTGCTGCTGACCACACAAAGGGGTTACCTGAGCAGATTTTGAAAAGACGGGCCCCTGGGCCCTACACCAGCTTAATTAAGACAGACTTCTGGGGGTGGCCACAGACCTTGGAAGTTTCAAAGACCCCCAGAACTTCAATTGCACAGCCCAGGTTGGGAACTAATCTGTGAGAGGTTTCAGAAGAGGAAGGAAAGAAGCTAAGAAAAATAAGACTAGCTTAGAGGAGCTGACCCGGGCATAGATGCCAAGGCAAGCGAACTGGCAGATCCCTCTCTAAAAATCTGCTTCTACCTGGGCTCTCTTTTTCCCTTCATTCTGTTAACAGATCCAAGATCACACCCCTGGAGCTTCTTCCAGAATTTTTTTTTTTTTTTTCGGTACATGGGCCTCTCACAGCTGTGGCCTCTCCCGTTGCGGAGCACAGGCTCCAGATGTGCAGGCTCAGCGGCCATGGCTCACGGGTCCAGCCGCTCCGCGGCATGTGGGATCTTCCCGGACTGGGGCACGAACCCGTGTCCCCTGCATCGGCAGGCAGACTCTCAACCACTGTGCCACCAGGGAAGCCCCAGATTTATATTTTAAGAATGCTCTTTAAAAGGTACAGGTTTAAGGGCTATTAATTATTCACAAATTAGGGGAAATCAATTCCATCAGGTTGCTTTCCTTCAAAAACCTGAGATAAGGAGCTCTGAAAAACTAGAAGTTCTCAATGAAAGGAACAGGAAGGTGTTACCTTTGAGACCAGGAACACCTCCTTGGGGAAAAAACCTCTCGGGGTGAAAAAATACAGTATTGAGGACCACTTTGGGGTGCTAAGTACTCATATGATTGAAAAGCTGAGGCTGAAAATGTGGGACTTTGGTTCTGGAAAGATTATTGGATGACGACAAACATAAAATTTCTGAACTTTGATGTGATGTTAAATAATATTTGTCATCTCCCAGACCGGGAAAGAATAAAAACCAATTATAGTCTCTGTTAGTGGATATAGAGGGAAACAGGCAATTTCAAAATTGATAATTCTTTCTAGAAAGCAATTTACCAACAAGTATCAAAAACCCTAAAAATATCATACCTCATCTCTACGAATTTTATTCTGAAGAAGTAATCCTAAAGTAGTAACAGAGCTGCAAACAAGGTTTATGGTGAAGAGAGTTCATGACATCATTTTTAATAGCAGAAATTCACAACTACTACTATTTCCAACAAGGGTAGGTTAGATAATTCAGATGCAGTGTATTCAATAACATGGAACATAATCCTGAATCTTTGTTTTTCTGTATGAATTTTAGTATAATGCATCTAATGCCATGAAATAGACTGTGATGTTTCTATAGAGATTGTATTAAATTTGTAATTTAACTTAGGGAGAAATGATATCTTTATAATGTTGAGTTATCCCATCCAAGAATGGGATATCTTTACATTTGTCCAAGTCTTGTTCAGTGCCTTTCAGGGGTGTTTTAACATTTTTCTTGTAGTTTTGCACATTTCCTGTCAAATTTATTCCAAGTATTTCACCCTCTTTGTCACTATTGTAAATGAAATTTTCTCTACCATTAGTAGTAATAATAATAACGTGGAATATAATATAGTCATTAAAAATCATAATTCCAGGAATGATATGGATATCCTGAAAAGTGAAAAACAGTATGTGTGGTACAGTTCACATTTTGTTAAAAATAACTACAGAAATACCGGAACGATATTGAATGATAGAATCACAGATTCCTTTCTCTTATACAGAGTACTAGAATGTGCCAAGTTTCTAAAAAAGTGTGTGACGTTTATAATCATTTTTTCAAAACTAACAAACTGTTGAGGCTGAGATAAAGGATAGGGAAAGTTTTCATTCTTTTCCACATCTTGCCCCCATTACTTAAAGTGGTTGCTTCCTGGTCCCAGAATTCAGCCTAAGGCATTAGTATAAAAGGTCTCTCACAGAGAGGGTTAAATAGGCTTAGAAGTTTTTCTTCATGGAAAAAAAAAAAAAAAAAGACACTTTCCATCCTTGCAATTGAACTTGCAAATTGAAATGTGAAGCACAGCCCAATTGTAAAAATAGCTAATAATACACTCTGCCAGTATTGAATATCTACAATGTGCCAGGCACTTTCAATATATAATTGAAAGTATATAATTATACTTTCCTAGTATATAATTTCAATATAGAATCCCTAGTTCTCACCATAGTCCTGGAGGCCAAGCTTTATAGTCCTCACGTTGTAGATGCTAAAACAGAAAATTGGCGAGGCTGCCCTGGGTCCTATGGCTACCACAGAGGCAGGATTCAAAGGGTCAGGCACCTAGGCTGAGCTCTCAGGCACGCAGGATGCTCTGCTTCTGCTCTCCACACTTCCAAAGCGAGCCCTGCTCTGCTCCAGGAATTGCTCTGATGGCCAATTACCTCTGCAGAGTTCTATTTTCTGCTGTGGAATTCACCTTTGCTTTTATTTACTTATATTTTTGAAATAGATTTATTGAGATAAAATTCACATACTGTACACTCCATCTATGTAAAATGCAGTTCAATGTTTTTCTGTATATTCACAGAGTTAGGCAGCAATCACAATTAATTTTAAAATGTCTGGAGCCCCCCAAAGAAATGCTGAAACCTTAGCTATCAGTCTCCAATCTCCCCAGGCCCCCACCTCCAGCTGTGCCAGCCGCTCATCTACTTTCTGTCTCTGTGGATTTGCCGACTGAGGAGGTTTCATATAGATGAAGTCATACATCATATTCCCTTTTGTGATTGGCTTCTTTTGCTTCCCATAA
This sequence comes from Stenella coeruleoalba, assembly GCF_951394435.1. Classification (NCBI taxonomy): domain Eukaryota; kingdom Metazoa; phylum Chordata; class Mammalia; order Artiodactyla; family Delphinidae; genus Stenella; species Stenella coeruleoalba. The sequence goes on from NC_137151.1 coordinate 9,392,381, forward strand.
TGTTTTCAGGGTTCATCGTAGGTAGCAGCTTGTATCAGTCTATCTGTATGGCTGAATGTCTTTCCATTGTGTGGAGAGACCACATTTTGTTTATCCTTTTGCCAGCTGATGGACACCTGGGTGGCTTCCACTTTGCAGGTATTATGAATAATGCTGCTATGAACATTCTTGTACAAATTTCTGTGCGGACCTATGTTTCCAGTTCTCTTAGATGTACACCTAGGAGTGGAATCGCGGAATCATATGGTAACTCCGTAGTTGACCTTTTAAGGAACTGCCAGAGTGTTTCCAAAGTGGCTGCACCAGTTTCTATTCTCACAAGGCAACTTCCCCTTTGACAAGACTGAGTTCAAACTTTGGTCCTGTCCTTTCGTGGAACCTCTAGCTTCTAAGAAGGATTAAGGCACAATTCAACTTTTTTTTTTTCTTAAAATGATGTCCGCTTAGGTCTGACCTTGGAATTCTCGCTTTTACTACTTTGATTTTATTTTTCTAGATAAATATCATTACCAACATCTCATGTGGTTTTTTTTGTTTGTTTGTTTTTGTGGTACGCGGGCTGTCACTGTTGTGGCCTCTCCCGTTGCGGAGCACAGGCTCCGGACGCGCAGGCTCAGCGTCCATGGCTCACGGGCCCAGCCGCTCCGCGGCATGTGGGATCCTCCCAGACAGGGGCATGAACCCATGTCCCCTGCATCGGCAGGCGGACTCTCAACCACTGTGCCACCAGGGAAGCCCCTCATGTGTTTTTTTAATACTTTTTATAATGGGACCTTTCCAGTAATTTACAGTTCACATTTGATGAAATTGGCACTAAAAGCAGTTAAGCAATATGCTGAAGGCCTAAACTTTTTTATAGGAGTAACATTTTCCCTTAAAGTAGAGTTTCTCAACTCTGGCACTGAGCGTTTGGGCCTAGATAATCTTTTGTTGAGAGTGTGGTATTCTGTACTACGCTTCTTGTGTAGGATGGTTAGCAGCATCCCTGAATCCCTGGATGCCCCCATCCCCAACTCCCTGGATGTCCCCATCCCCAGCGCCGGAAAACATCACCAGACATGGAGTTATATGAGCTGTTTGTATATTTTGGAAATTAACCCTTTTTTGGTTGCATCGTTTGCAAATATTTTCTCCCATTCTGTAGGTTGTCTTTCCGTTTTGTTTATGGTTTCCTTTACTGTGCAGACACTTTTAAGTTTAATTACATCCCACTTGTTTATTTTTGTTTTTATTTCCATCACTCTAAGAGATGGATCAAAAAAAATATTGCTGTGATTTAGGTTAAAGAGTATTCTGTCCATGCTTTCCTCTAGGAGGTTGGGATTAACATATACACACTACTATATATCAAATAGACAACCAACAAGTGCCTCCTGTGAAACACAGGGAGCAATAGTCACTATCTTGTAATAACCTATAATGGAAAAGAATCTGAAAAAGAATAGTTCTATATGTATTTTATATCTGAATAACTTTGCTGTACACCTGAAACTAACACAATGTTGTAAATCAACTGTACTGCAAGTAAAAGATAAACAAATAAAGGGAAAAATTCCCCACCACCACCAACCTTAGAGTTTTATGAGAATAAAATGATAAATTTATATGGATATGCTGAGCACATTATTTGGCCATGCTAGAAATATAAAGTTAGGTTTGTGCTTAAAAAAAAAAAGATCATCACCAGACATTGCCAGAAGTCCCCTGCATGGGATTGGGGAACAGGAGGCCGGGGTAGATGGGGGTGGAGAATTTCCCTTGGTTGAGGACTGCTGGGTTCAGGGAATAATTCTGAGATTGCAGAGTCTCAGAAAGCAAGGGCTTGCTTTATGTCTCCCTTCCTTTCTATTTTTCTCTCATTCTCAATCCAATTCCTAACAGATCTTTGCATTTCAGCCTTCATCTTATTTCAGTGTCTCTTTTCACGATTTGAAGACAGAAACATTGAAATCGGGTGGCTGTCCCAGCACCTCTAACCATCAGGCATACAGCCACACCAGGACACACAGAGCTACAGTCCAGGCCAGAGCAGAGTCCCCGAAGGACTCTATTTCCAACCCCGGAAATGACCTGTTACAAATCTCCTTGATGCCTTTACTCACCTGTTAACCCTTGCTCAAGACCCTGCCACTTATAATTTCTAGCAATTTAGACAGATTTCTTAATCTCTCTCAACCTGCTTCTCCATCTGTAAAATAAAGACACAGCTGCCTGGCTTGACTTGGAAGTTTCTAGGCTTTATCTTCCCCAGAAAACCCAATTCAGCTGTTTCTCCATATCCCTTCATACCAACCTTTACTTAATAGTTCAAAGGTAGTTTCAATTTTTGAGAGAACAAAGTGGGGAATATCTAAATAATTGAATAAGGCAGTCTTAAAATGTCAATCACATCATAAAAGAGCATATTCCAATTATTAGTACCATTATACCACAATTTAGGTCCTGAGTCCTGTTTTTCTTGGAGACTATTTATCCATCAATTATCAAATTCTATTAACCCTTCCCCACACACAGTGGTTTGAATTCACATATTTCTTCAGATTTCTTCTCCAACTTTGATTCTATCCCTTATCACAGGAGCTGGGAATTTTCTGATGGCCTCACTCTTTTCCCAGCCTCTGACCTCTTTCTGGTACAGGACACCTTGAACTATCTAGAGAGCAAGGTTATTACTGTGAGTCCTCTACAGACGAACGAGTTCCATTCTGAGAGCACGTTCATAAGTCCAATTTGTTTATAAGCCCAACAAAGTTAGCCTAGGTACCTAACTAGCACAATCGGCTATATAGTACTGTATTGTAATAGGTTTATAATACTTTTCACACAAATAAGAACAAACACATAATAAGAAACAAACACAAAAATAAAGGAAACATTGTTAATCTTACAGTACAGTACCTTGAAAAGTACAGCAGTATAGTACAACAGCTGGCACACAGGGGCTGGCATCGAGTGAACAGGCAAGAAGAGTTACTGACTGGAGGAGGGAGAGGAGGTGGGAGATGGTAGAGCTGAAGGGTCGTCAGCAGTAGGAGACGGAGGACAGGCTGCAATGTCACTCACGTCTGACGCTGATGGCACAGGTTCTGGTTCCTTGCTGGATCCAATTCTATCTACCCTCTTGAGAAAACGATCCAGTGATGTCTGGGTAGTAGCTCTTTTTTTCTCTTCATAGATGATAGGGTAGCACTGGACTGTACCGTGAACAGCTGCTGCAACCTTTGTGTACCGTTCTACATTCAAGTCCTGTGCCTCAAAAACTAACAGGGCCTCCTCAAAGAAAGAAAATCTCAACTGATTCACTATGCTGTACAGCAGAAACTAACACAACATTGTAAAGCAACTATACTCCAATAAAAATTAATAAAAACAAAATAAAGAAAATCCCCATGCCATTTCCTGCATCGTGAGTCTCTTCGATTCTTCAGTTACTTCTTCTTCCTCTTGTCCCTCTTCGTCCTTTCTCTGGGCCTCCAATTCTATCAGTTCTTCATTAGTCAGCTCCTCGCGTGGCACAGCAAGGAGCTTAATGAAGTCGTCCTCTTGCAGATCTAGCTCCACCTTCTGGCTGAGGGTCACTAAGTTGCTGAAGGCCACGTTAGCATGTGTGAAAGTTTGGAACTTGAAGGTTCACATGTAGGGGACTTACGGTATCAACCTTGCAGCAAAAATCCCTCCAGTGGCTCATGGAGCCCAGAGAATGAAACTCAGATGCTTATCTTGACAATCGATGCCTCTGTAATCAAGTCTCCATCTGTCCTCACCATCTTATTTCCCAATATTTCTACACAAATTCCCTACTCTAGCTAGACTAGTGTATTCATTATGCTCCTAGTGAATGCACTAAGCTAATTGAAGCTTCTTCTCCCAGCCTCTACTTCACTTGTATGCTGTCCTCCCACTATCCAAATTCACATCCAATGCCCAGTTTTTGTCCTCGTGCTTCCTTTCCTTAACTATAGGGACAGGAAATATATATATATACATTTTTTTAAACTTTTATCACAGTCACCTAGCACAGCACAAAAAGTACTCAATGACTGAGAGAATAAGTTAATAAACCAGGAAATAAAGAAATTAGGCTTTCCTTGACCAGATCAATACATAGAGATTTCTCCTTTTAAGTTCATATAATATCCACTGTCTGATCTATTCATTTAGCTCGTATTATTTACTGCCTTGTACCATTAATTAACTCTTCATCTCTGTAAGTATTATCTCCCCGAGGGGATTACAAGTTCCTAGGGGTCAGAGTCTGCATCGTGTTTTGGTGTACCCCTCGGCATCAAAACAGCAACATCCTACCCTCTCCAAAGGCTCCTTGATTGATTCAGCAACAGACTAGCTGAATCTCCACTGCCAAGTGTCAGCAGCAGGGCCCTCTCTGGCATCTAGACCATAAATCACAGGTTAAACTTTTCCTAGCTGTGAAAGCCTGGTTCATATGTCAAGATAACCTGGATCCTCAGAACCCTTGGTCAGCATCTGGGAGGGAAACAGCTGGGTTTGCCATACACTAGGGTCAGATACAAACTGACATGTTCGTGGTTGGTGGTGAAGGCATAGTGTCTCTAGGATGGACTTGCATGCTCAGCTCCAGTGTCTACATGATAAAAATGAAGGTCAGCTCCAGAGCCAGATATTTCTCTGTCACCTTTAGGAGACAGCCCAAACTCTAGTGTCCCTGAACAAAATTCTGCTTCATCTTTTGCCTGTGCTCCTTCGCTCTCTGTGATCCAGGCACTCTAAGCCACCTGTGGAGTCTTACACATCTAGATCTCCCCCTATTTCTCTCCTCTAATTGGGGAATCCTTCCCTTCCTCCTTTGTTTGACCAAATTCTATTCCTTCTTCAAAACAGAGCTGTGTTATCCCTGCCCCTAGGAAGCCTTCCCTTTTTCACCCTTTCTGGTGCCTCTTCCCTTGTGCTCCCCCTGTACCCTGAGCATCTGCCCTACTGCATCATCAGTGTTCAATACTGTCCCTTTCAACAGTGCCTATGAGCTTTCGGAGGGCAATACTTCCATCCTCAGATTCAAGTACAGTATCAGCAGAAAGTAGATACTTCAAAAGCTTCCTGAATTAAATGTGTAATAGGGAAGAACAAATCCAACTCGATATTAGATCTCTTTCTCTTACCTTAACCTTTGTATTCTATTGCTTTTACTTCAAGTTAAGAATGTTGCCCATAGCCTGGAATATACAGGATAGCCCATTCTCAAGGCTCTGACCTTTAAGCAGATAACACTTTTCCATTCATATAGAGATAAAAAGTTGCAGAACGGAGAATAACAATTGTCCTATTGGAGGTTTACAGGAACATCCTGACCTGACCTAGGTGAACAGCTGTAAGAACAAAGGATTCCAACACCTAGAAGTTTGCAGCAACCAGCCACAACCCTTCCTCACCTTGCCGTAAAAACTGCTTTGCTGAAACCCTTCCAGGAGTTTGGGGCTTTGGGGGGGCATGAGCCACCCATTCTCCTTGCATGGCCTTGCAATAAAACTTTCTCTGCTCCAAACTCTGACATTTTGGTATGTTTGGTCTCACTGTGCACTGGACATAGGAACATGTGCTCGGTAACAAATAGAGGCAAAGTGAATTATATGAAAGAATTATTAAAGTAGAAAACAAGCAAAGGAAATGACAGAAGTTTTGACTATTAAATTATTTTCCCATAAGACAAATCCAGTTCCCTCTGTTTCTCTTTTGAGAGAAATGGAGAAGAAGGAAGAGTAAGTCATCATCATTACTCAGGCCTGAAAAAGCTACACATGCCCGGGAGACCTCTCCTCTGGTAAACATTCCCAGGCTTTGCTTGATATCTTGAAGCTTCGGCAATGGCAGGTCTCAGTTTCCATAAAGCGGAATGCCTCATCATACATCTGTCTTCCCGAAACTCAAACTCTGCGCCTAGCCAGACAGCTTGTTGTGACAGTCATGGCCCTGTGGCTATCATTTGTTTGCCCTCATGAGTGGGATTTTCTCATCAACATTATCTTAGTTAAAACACAGAGGCATTGATGACAGCTTAATCAAAGCAGAGGATGAGGTTCACCAAGTCATCATGTTTACTTGATGTACAGATGGTGGTGAGATACAAATGGATTCTATGAAAAAGGGTGATATTGGGGAAGCTGCTCTGTGAATTGCAGGACTGCAGACTAAAACCATCTGGCCACAGGTATTAATAGGGTGAGCACTTTTATCCTTCATGACACAGCTCTCCCTGCCATCTCCCCACCTCTGGGAGCCCCACTGGCCTTTATCTGATTAGTACTTCCCCTGATTATGGCTCATTCTTGGGTTTGACACATTCTGCATTGTAGAACTGTTGTAACATGAATATGGTTAAAAATCACATTTAACTCTTCTTCCACTGTTGACGTGAGACACTTCAGAAATGTTTTGGAGGTCAATTCTAATAGTTCGTTTATTCAGACACTTGCTTATACATTAGGCAAATATTAGCAAGGGCCTGTTATTAGCAAGGTGTTATACTAGGCCTTGGGCAAATAGTGGTGGCAAGGCAGGCAGTGTTCTTGTTCCCATGAATCCTTACATTCTATGGTGACAGGAACACTGAGCAGCCAGTTATAGAGACATATGATTAATACACATTCTTTTTATAATTTATTTTTTGAAGTATAGTTGATTTACAATGTTGTGATAATTTCTGCTGTACAGCTAAGCAATTCAGTTATACATACATATATAGTGTATATTTTAATATATATATACTTTCTTATATTCTTTTCCATTATGGTTTATCACAGGATATTGTACATAGTTGCCTATGCTATACCGTAGGACCTTGCTGGTTATCCATTCTATATATAATAGTTTGCATCTTCTAATCCCAAACTCCCAGTCCATCCCACCCCCACCCCCCTTTCCCCTTGGCAACCACACGTCTGTGCTCTATGTCTGATAATACATATTCTTATGAGCTAAATTGTGCCCCCCAAAATCCATATTTTAAAATCCTTACCCCCCCACTCAGTACCCGAGTATGTGTCTGTACTTCGAGATAGGACCCTTAAAGAGGTAATGAAGGTAAAATGAAGTCATCTGAGTAGGCCCATAGTCGATATGACTGGTGTCCTCACAAGAGGAGGATAATAGGTGACAGATGGGCAGAGAGAAAAGACCATGTGAGGACACAGAGAGAAGATGACCTCTACAAGCCAAGAGAGAGTCCCTCAGAAGAAGCCAACCCTGCCCACATCTTGAACTAGCCTCAAGAACTGCGAGAAGGTAAATTTCTGTTAGGTCACCTAATCCGTGGTATTTTCTTATCATACTCCTAACAAACTAATGCATACATTTATACACATACTTACAGTCAGTGCTACAAAGGAGAAGAACCAGAAGACTCAATAAAGGGGCAGCTGGCCTGCTTTGGGAAGGTTTCTTGAGAAAATATCAACTGAGATAAATCCTAAAAAAAACAAGTGGGATGGTGTGGACCATAGCTGTAGGAGGATTTATTTAATTTAAACAAAGGCAATGATAAGTAATCATCCAGTAACATCCATGACGGCTGCTGGTCAAAGGCTATGCCATTAGAATTTCATCCTATCTTCAGCTAGAGAAAGAACAAGTCAGTCCCAGCATTCTACTAAGTATAGAAAATTAATAACTGAGTAGAACAGATTGTTTAGTAATTTGTAATGCTGGAATGCCCTGTGTCTAGCTACTGAAAAATTGTAAGGTGGAAAGAACATTGTTGCTTGTATCTAGGGACTCAGTGGAAGGAGCTGAAACGGTCTCTCCAATAAGCCATTTGCCACCACTAAAAACATTTCTGTGGCATCCGGTTGATTTCTGGGTCTTTGCTCATCATGTGTCCCTTGGCCCTGGGATTCTGTTCTGTGCCTGGCAATTGGCTTTCCCCTTCTGTCTTTCCAGCTTTCGTTTTACAGCCCCTGCTGTCAGGTTGAGATCTCTCAGTGTGAAGACTCCCTTCCCCATCTTCTGGGTTCCATTTAGTTGTGCAGAGACTCATTTCTTACTCCTGAAAATTCCACTCTGGGTTTGATGACTCTAGTATATCAAAGCAGTAGATTGTGCAGCTAAATGCTCGGGAGAGAATATTCTCTAATGAAAAGCCATTAGATGGTCTTTCTGCCATTTGATCTTACTGAGGCTTGTTCTGTTTTCTGCAGTGACATAAATATATAAAAATTCTCACCTAGGGACTTCCTTGGTGGTGCAATGGTTGAGAATCCACCTGCCAATGCAGGGAACACAGGTACGATCCCTGGTCCAGGAAGATCCCGTGTGCCGCAGAGCAACAAAGCCTGTGCGCCACAACTACTGAGCCTGCGCTCTAGAGCCCATGAGCCACAACTACTGAGCCTGCATGCTGCAACTACTGAAGTCTGAGTGCCTAGAGCCTGCGCTCCACAAAAAGAGAAGTCACCACAATGAGAAGCCCGCACACCACAACAAAGAGCAGCCCCCTCTCACTGCAACTAGAGAAAGCCCGCACGCAGCAACAAAGACCCAATGCAGCCAAAAATAAATACATTTATATTTTTAAAAAAAAACCCTCTCATCTCTGAGAAAGTCTGTCCCACATTAAAAGAACCTTATCATGACTCTATCTTGTTTTTCTCTCCACATGCAATAGCTCCGGTACTATTGAAGGTCCTGTATACTCTGATAACTCCCTTACCTACCAATCAATACACACTCACAAGAGTATCCTACTGTGATTAAAAGATCGTCGCAAAAACAAAACGAAACACAACTTCTCAGATTTAGCTCCTTGGCACCTAACTCTATACGAATCACAGAGAGTAACATGCAGGGCCTTTCTGGGACAACCAAGCATCTCATTCACAAAAATCACTGTATGAAAGAATCCCAGGTTATCATTCTTCCTCCCTCAGATGCACCACAATGTGGGGAGTTGAGAAACATGACCTCTGGCAGGGGGCTTGGCCCTGCTGAATACACTTAATTTAGGCCACTTACCCCATTTTCAAAAGAAGACTCTGGGGTTAATGATTTCTTTGAAGAAAATAAAGTACATGGTTGACCTCCTGTTTTCCTTCAAGAACTAAGATGAAGGTTTAGAAGGGACTTGAGTAATTCTAGACCAACTCTCTCCTTTAGCTACAAAGGACAATGAGGTCTAACAGAATAAAACTCACATTCTGCATTGATGCAGAGCATAGCTAAGCTGGAGTTCTGGATGCTAAGGCCTGAGTTCAAGGTCTTTGCCCAGATTGGCTTTTCAGTGAGAACTTGATGTTTAGAGAAGCACTACAGCAGACAAAAACAGACTTCAGGGCTTCCCTGGTGGCACAGTGGTTGAGAGTCCGCCTGCCGATCAGGGGACACAGGTTCGTGCCCTGGTCCGGGAAGATCCCACATGCCGCGGAGCGGCTGGGCCCGTGAGCCATGGTCGCTGAGCCTGCGCGTCCGGAGCCTGTGCTCCGCAACGGGAGAGGCCACAACAGTGAGAGGCCCGCGTACCACAAAAAAGAATAAAAATAAAAAATAACATACTTCAAATTTTCAGGACTGAAGGACCCAAACTTCTTTCTTCCTATTCTCATTCCTATTCTCATTCTCATTCTCGTTCTCATCAGCAAAATAAAAATAACATTGAAATGTCAGGCCACTTGCAAAATAATTATAGTGGTGCCAGCTTTTTTTGGTTACTGAATGTTTCACTTGCAATTCAAAACACTCTGCCTCGATTGTCTAAAGAAATGAACCAGGTGGTCTCCTTCACTTTTGCACAAGTTCCTGTTTTCTTAGTCATCCAGATTGGTTTGGACAATGACAATCTACATTCTAAGCACCTTTTTAAGAGTCTTTAAAAATAGCAGCCATTTGCTCCTCAAAAATAGAACATGGTATCAATCGTTCCAGGGGTAGGTATGGCCCTGAGAGAGAAAGTGGTCCCCAAGACACATGGAACCTGGGAGAAGTGGTGAGGAACTAGAGTGTGAAATGCATAAAGGAGGAAATCCAGGTGTTTTTTTGTTTATTTAAGATTTGCACAGTTGGCTGTTCTGATCCCTGAAAGGGGACATGGGAGCAGCAGGGCTCCTGGAAGGTTTCCTCTCTGCTCCCATGCAGCCCCCAGATTTCCACGTGGCATCGGACGCACAGGGGTGACAAGAATATGGGAAAAGCTACGCAAGGCATGGCAAAGTCTCTGGAAGCATCTAGGCTTTCACTTAGTACCCTTCGTACTTACATGATAATCTTACTAATGAATCGTCACTGAGCATTTAAAAGGGCCTGATAAAAAATAATAAAAACAAATAAAAAGGTCTGAGAGGGACTTTCCTGGTGACACCGGGGTTAAGAATCCTCCTGCCAGTGCAGGGGACACAGGTTTGAGCCCTGGTCCGGGAAGATTCCACATGCCGTGGAGCAACTAAGCCCATGTGTCACAACTACTGAGCCTGCACTCTAGAGCTCATGAGCCACAACTACTGAGCCCGCATGCCACAACTACTGAAGCCTGTGTGCCACAACTACTGAAGCCCATGTGCCTAGAGCCCATGATCCACAACAGAAGCCACCGCAATGAGAAGCCTGTGCACCACAATGAAGACTCAAGGCAGCCAAAAGTAAATAAATAAATACATAAATAAACATTAAAAAAAAAAGTCTGAGAAAAGTATGTCACATATATCAATGACTATTAGTGTGTGTGTATGTGTGTATGTTAATATATAGATACGCATAATTTACTTTATAACACTAAATAGGCAATGTCAGCTGAAGTGGAGTAAAAGTCTACAAAGACAATGGATTCACAATCCCTTGTCAGCCCCAATTAACCCCCAAATCTGTCTATTGATGGGACCACCAAGTGAAATGTTTTGGGAAAACCCAACTTTAGATACTACATAGGCTACTTTTGTTAACAGCGTACTGTACGTTTCATCTTTCATCTAAAGCAGAGTTTCTCTGCATTTGAATTCTTTATAAACACCTGACCATATCACGAATAAATATGGGGGGCAGCAAGATACGCTGTGGTGACCATGGACTTGGGGATGCAAAGGAAAGGCCTGAGTTTGAACACCTGCTTGGTCACTTGAACTTAATTGCTGACTCTCAATTTCCCCTTGTGCCTGTTGGTAAAATAAGAACCACTTAATATGTTTCATGAGCTCTTTTTTTTTTTTTTCTGTAGTATTGTATGACAAGGTCCTTGCATAATGCCTGACCTGCATGAGATCCACAGTAATTGTTGGTTCTACTGTCATATCACTTAGAGTGAAAGGATGCCCTTGACTTTTGCCTCATATTCACATATACAAGGCTTTCAAGAAAGGAGATGACAAAAATAGAAAATAAAGAAAAATACAAGGGAGGGATTATACCGTTGCCCTTCAACTCCCTAAAACTTCATCCCTTAGAACAACTAAATTCAGATGCCTTCTATTTTGAGGACGATTTCATTTGGACTTCTCTTCCTGATACCCAATGCAAACGGCACAAAATAACCACACCCCAAAAAACCTATGTACACTTTATGAAGCTTTGGTAACCGAAGTGAATGTGCCAGGCATCCATGTGCTGACCTTCTCATAGGGGTCACCTTCTCTTTTAGACCCAAGACGTTAGAAATACATGAACTATTCTCAAGTAAATCTTTAAATAGCTGGATTCCCTGTTCAATTAATAATGTGCTATTTTCTATTTTCCATGAGGTACCATGTGTCAAGGGTAGCCCCAGTGGCCCTCAAAATTATTAGAACAATGTTTATTATTTTTCTGATTTCTCATGTGAGATTTTTCTCTTATAAAGCCAGTACAATCTCAAGTACTTGGAAAACAAGGTTCTTCAGAAATGTATGGGAGGAGAAAACTTTTTTGTTAGTCTGATTTTTTTGTTTGTTTACCTTTTTCCCCCAGGTAGAACAATGCCAGTAGACACAAAGCCTTGATCCATTTCAAAGAAAAATAAAAGAAATTCCAAAATTTCTGAATTTTCCAAATTTCGGGAAATTCTTGGAGAAAGAAGCAAGCAAGAGTTTTCTGAGACAGACATCAGAATGTTTTTAAATCTTTCTTTTACTTGTTTGATTTTTTTTGAGAGACAGGTCTAATATAACATGATTTTTTTCTCCCTCTTTACTGGATATTGGGGCAGCTTTAACCAGCCTCTCTCTCAGTCATCAACACATTTTAATGGACTGACACATGCTTAATAATACAGGTAATGCTTTAGAGCAAAGTGTCACTGGGGCCTGTACTATATTAAAACTGCACTTTTGACCTGAGCTCTACAAGTCTCTGTACTCAACCATCTCGCCGGTTGGAGAGAAACAGATCAATGCCAGCTCACGATTTTTCTTCTTCAAATAAGGAGGATCGAGGTTTAACTTTTATAACTCTGCACATGAAAAATGTTATGTTTCTAAGCGATTAACTCACCTCCATGACTAGAAATCTTAGAAATTTCACAAAAGCCCCACGACTGCACAAACTCACTCAGCTTTTATGACTCTAAGGAGTGAGGCCTGTTTTTGCCTGAGGTCTTGAGTCAGTGTGGAAGAAAAAGAAATTTGCTAAATAGCTTCTCAACACTGTGCTAAAGGGTTTAGATCATATTTAATCATCGTCACAGTCTTGTGATGTAAGCATTTTTTTGAATCTCATTTTGTAGGTAGATGCTAAGATGGACCCCAGTGATCCATGAGTACTAATATCTAGTGTGAGTGTTTCATCTAGCAATTTGAGGAAAGGAAGAGCTCTTGCCGGGGAAAAGGGAGGACTTCTTTGAGATCCTTGGTGTTTTTCGAAGAAGTCTTTGATGTGGCTTATCCTATGAGAAATGTTAAATTTCTGGACACTCCTTTTCCTATTGGCTAACCAGATCTGTATATTAGTGATGGGTTCCAGACTGTTTAGTGAGACAGTAGACAACTTATTTTTATTCTCAACTTCAATACACTTTGCTTTAGAAACAATTTTTGGTGTAGCACTTCACAGTTTGTGACCCTGTCCTGAGAAGGGCTAGAACACAGGCTTTGTTGACATACATACTTCATTTTTCTTATCTTCAACTTTAACATCAACCTCCTCATTATCAAAAATCCTGTAATTCCAAAGATAATTCCCCTTTTTTGATGGAGTTCAGAAACTGCTGAGCTGCACCATCAAAATAACTTCTGAAATCATCACTGACTGTGAATCCATTTTTCCATAATTTTGTACTTACACCTACCAGTTTCTTTTGTTCAGTGGCAGACAAACATTTGACACCAACCTTCTGAGTTTCCTCAAAAAGGCTGTCAACAAAATAGTCCCAATTTGTTTGCTGATTATCACTAAGAGGTTGGTGGTCAGATCCTGTTTCACAAACCCGTTCTTCCTTTGTACTTTCAAGATTATCTGCTTCTTTCATTCTCTTTTGTCTTCCTCCTGGTGTGGCCACTGGGCTGGAGCCCCTCAGACAGGGAGCACTGCCTCCCCCAGACCCTCTCAAGCTCGGTGGCCATGCTGCTGGGACCCTGCTCATCTCCCTTGGTTACTGCTGCCAGCACCGAGCATGTGCTGAGGCTGGCTCTGACTCCTAGTATCTGAATCCTTGTATAATCCCTTTGACTTGAGCAAGGGCTAGACTTATTCACTTTTTTCTAATGAATAGAATATGATGAAAAGGATGGGATGAGATATACAAAGACTGTGGCTTTTGTCCTGGGGGTTCTTTCCCACTCTCTCCAGGGTCACTCACTCTGGGGTAAGAATGCTGCCCTAACAATGAGGCAGCCTTCTGGAGCGGGCGTGGGGATAAGTTTGGATCTTCTGAGGTCTGCCCACAGCCACATGAGTTAGCCTGGAAGCAGAGTTAGAACCGGTTGAACCTTGAGATGACTGTCGCCCCTGCCAACAACTTGACTGCAGCCAGAATTGCCCAAAGGGCTCCTGGATTCCTGACTCTTAGAAAATCAGACATAACATGTGCGGTTTTCAACTAAAACATGTTGGCATAATTTGTTATGCAGCTGTAGATAACAAATGCACTCTCACTTACATGGGAGACAAAGTTCATCTAGGGCCCCAGACTAACTAGTAAGGGGAAAAGGTGCTTTTGGAACCTGCCTCTCTGACTTACAGATCCAGGCCCTTCTGTTATTTCCAGAGGTTTGAAACTGTATACAAGACCCTGTGTCCCTTCCTTTGAAGTAATAGGCTTTTGCTTTAGTCTCCCACGCCTACACTGAGTCTCAAAAGGCTGCTCAAGAGTTAATGATTAGGAAAAAAAAGTAGTTAATGATTAGGAATGTGAAGATGTAAAAATAAAGAATAGCTGTTGGGCTGGGAAACTGGTAACAATTTAGACTATAAATCAGCCACATGGCAGAATCACCAAATTCCCAGTTCCCTGAAAGATAAAGATAAAGGTCTGACACATATTCCAAAGGTTTGTTTTTTTTTTTTTTTTACAGGAAGCTGACCACCCCCCAGATGAAAATTGCTGACCACAACAACATAGACCCTAGACTGGTTGAAACCAGAAGATTGATGATGCTGGAAACTTCACCTTGATGCCAACCAATCTGAGAACTGTGCACAAGCTGATCATACACCCTGCAGCTCCCTCCCTCACACTGCCTTTAAAACCGCTTACCTGAAAGCTATTGGGGAGTTCAGGTCTTTTGAGCATGAGCTGCCCCTTCTCTTTGCTTGGTGCCCTGCAATAAAATCTATACTTTCCTTCACCACAATTCGGTGTCAGTAGATTGGCTTTACTGTACATGGGTGAGCGGACCCAAGTTTGGTTCAGTAACAGGTTCAATGGGTTTTTTGTTCACCCATTGACATCAGAGGCTTTCCCATAGCCTGACCTGATCTTGACTATTAAGTCACATCCTTTACTTAACTCAATTTCCTCTAATTTAATTGCATAACAAAACTCAGAGTCCAGTGGGGGAAGAAAGACATTTAAATTAAATAAATGATTCAGTGTCCTATAATCCAGGATGGATATTGGTCCAGGATGCACAGAGGAGGCAGTTTGATTCAGGCTGTAGAGCCAGGAAGGCTTCTCAGGATTTGTTGACCTAGCAGCCTGCCTTAGCCCCCAATCCAATGCCTGCAGGTGGTCTGACCTCGGTAAGTACTTGTCACTAAGTGAACACATTGCTTCCAGAAGGACAGGGGACGTCAGTAAGATAACAAGTAGAGAAGGAGGGAGAAAATTCCATGGCTCCATGTTGAAGGAATGGCAGATAGAAGAGTCGGGATGTTATTCATACATCTATTCCATGTTGCTATACATTAGGACCTATACTCTATTGCTATAAAAGAAAGTACTTTCCAATCTTCAGCTTTTTGAGAACAATTTTAAAAACTTTTATGAAAAGGTGCTCAACATTGCTAATTATTAGAGAAATGAAAATCAAAACTACCATAAGGTGTCACCTCACACTGGTCAGAATGGTCATGATCAAAAAGTCTACAAATAATAAATGCTGGGGAGGGTGTGGAGAAAAGGGGACCCTCTTGCACTGTTGTGGGAATGTAAATTGGTGCAGCTGCTATGGAGAACAGTATGCAGGTTCCTTAAAAAACTAAAAATAGAGTTACTGTATGATCTAGCAGTCCCACTACTGGGCATATATCCACAGAAAACTGTAATTCGAAAAGATAAATGCACCCCAATGTTCATTGCAGCACTGTTTACAATAGCCAAGACATGGAAGCCACCTAAATGCCCACTGACAGATGAATGGATAAAGAAGATGTGGTGTATATATATATATATATATATATATATATATATATATATAGTGGAATATTACTCAACCATAAAAAAGAATGAAACATTGCCATTTGCAGCAACATGATTAGACCTAGAGTTTATCATATTAAGTGAAGTAAGTCAGACAGAGGAAGAAAAATATCATATGATATCACTTATATATTGAACTAAAAACAATGATACAAATGAACTTATTTACAAAACAGAAACAGACTCACAGACTTGGAAAACAACCTTATGGTTACCAAAGGGGAAAGATGAGGGGAGGAATAAATTAGAAGGTTGGGATTAACAGATACACACGGCTATATATAAAATAGATAAACAACAAGGACCTACTGTATAGCACAGAGAAGTATATGCAATACTCTCTAATCACCTAGATGGGAAAAGAATCTGAAAAAGAATAGATACATGTCTATGTATAACTGAATCACTTTGCTGTACACCTGAAACTAACACGACCTTGTAAATCAACTATACTCCAATACAAAATTTATAAAAGAAGAAAAAAAGAAAACAAATGTTGGCTCTTCAGACTTAGAGTAAATTTGTGAAGACTGGTCATCTCACACCCCTGGGAGCTGGAGCCTGTATGTTTTGGTCAGATTCTCAAACACGTATCGACTTGGCTGAACAAGAAACGACATAGAAGTTGTCAGTGGACAGTACCTGTGAGGATTTCAGCTGCACGTTCGGTCATTTTCTGAATCACGAGTCTCAGGGTTCCATCCTCCAGGCTCAGCAGCAGGGTCCCTGAGCCCTCAGAGAGCATCGTGGACAGAAGCAGACCATCCTTGTTCCACGTTCGAAACTGGAAACTCACCGAGAGCCCATCGATTTGGGGGGTGCCGGGCAGCAGCAAATAACTGCTGCTCGAGTTGACAAATGTGATGGGAACAATTTGTGGTTCGGAGCAGGAAAATGTGACATTGCCCTGGAAAACAATAAAAATCAAATATATAAAAGCCATTTTTTATTCTGCAATCTGACAGCTGATATAAACAACCACCTGGAGCTGACCTTAATTTCAGGATCATTTTACATACAGCAGCAAGATCTTAAAGGGAAAAATATGTCAGCTTTGTTCAGACACACCCACAAGATTGTTTTCCATTCTTTTTTCTACATCATGGTGCTATCTGCAAAGAGGGTCATCCAAGACCCAGGGTGGGTGGGGGCATGGGAAGCATCAGAAGTTTCTAGGGATCCAGAGATAAAACTAATTACATTCATTCATTGAATAATGCTGTACTGCAAGTCAACTAAGTGCCAAGCACTGGGATACCTTTCAAAGAGATACGTATGAGAAAACTTTGTTACAATATGGAATGTCCCCAGGGCAGCCAGGTAGAAGAAATAGCTAAAGAAGCAAAGGTTTCACAAGGGAGGCGATGCTTTCCTGGAAGGAAGTGGGGAAAGACAAGAGTGAGTGCCCGGTCAGCCTTCTCAGCAGATGGCATGGTGTTTGCAAAGGCTTGGAAAAATTAGCAAAATGGCCTCCCTGGGGAATGAGTCATTTCTGAACTTGCAGTGGGACAGAGAGGACCATGGACCATAAAGCAGGTGAGTTTATGCTTGCCAAAGTTATCATTCAAAGTTAGAAGCAGTAAAGTGACATTGGCCAGATTTTTAATGTATTAAGAGTATTTTTAGTAACATGGGAAGTCGAGGGGGGGATGCATGAGAGGACCAGAAGTGGGGAGTATTAAGTGTGTGTAGACTAGAAGCAGGAAGAAGTGGAAGAAGATTATCCTTTGCATAAGTGAGGGAAAATGGGTCCGAGTTTACTTGAGGAAGTTACAGGAAAATAGACAAATGTATATATGTGCCCAGCTGAGCCATGTGCTGGAGTCACTTTTACTAGATGAATAGGAGAAAGCCTGGAATACCATCTAGATTATGAATAGGTGTTACAATATGAAAGCCATTTGTAATTTTTATAGCCAACCTCTATAACAATGCAGTGAGCTTATTCAGGTAAGTGTAATGCCGTATTTTCCTCTAAATAGTCATAGACACATCTTTTTTTAACTTATTTTATTGAATTATAATTGATTTACAATGTTGTGTTAATTTCCACTGTACAGCAAAGTGACTCAGTTTTATATATATATATATATATATATATATATATATATATATATTCATTCTTTTTCATGTTCCTTTCCATTATGTTTTACTACAGGATAGTGAATATAGTTCCCTGTGCTATACAGTAGGTCCTTGTTGTTCATGCAGTCTATATGTACTAGTTTGCATCTGCTAATCCCAAACTACCAATTCACCCCTCTCCACTCCCCTTCCCCCTTGGCAAACACAGTCTGTTCTATTCATAGACACACCATGTTCCCTGTAAATCTCTCAATCCCAATGAAAGAGGCTAAGCTCCACCTATTTCCATAGCCAGTGCCACTTCTGCAAAAAAAAAAAGAAAAAAAGACAGGGATTTCTGAAAGAGGAATGCCCTGGCTTGCCTGGCTGCCTGAATTCAACTTTGCAGTAAAGTGGCCAGGTAGTGGGGTTAGATACCTAGGACAGCTCCTAGTCCTAGAACAGATTAATCCTTCAGGTTGTACAGCCTCATAATCCTGAAAAAAACATCCTTAGGTCCCGAATATATTTGTTAGTGACAGTCCTGCATTTCTGAAAACAAATAGCAGTTTCCAAACAAACTTCTCCCAATAGCACATTTCTAATGATGCACTCATCAAGCACACCGCTATGAGCATATTCTTGCATTGATCATTTTTTGTAGTTGTTTAGATGTGTTCTTCTCTTTAGGCTAGATCCCCAGAAGTTAATTAATGTGTCAAAGGGTAAGGCCCTTGATATCCATCAAGAAATTGCCCACAGTTTATACTGCATTTGGCATTAGGCTAAGTGCTAACGTGCATATCTCATGTATTCTACACAATGACACTGCGTTCATTTAAAAAATGCACAGATTGGGTTTGGAGAAGCTAGGTGATTCGACAAAAGCCAGAGTCCTCCTTAGCAGTGACAATGGGGGACAAACCTATGTTTGTCTGACATGGAGGTTTTTGGCAGCCATCTCTGAGAACTTCCTCCTCTGAACTGGGTACCACTGTTAAAAAAAAAACGTCTACCAGCTTGCTTTTGATATCCCATTGCTGTTTTAATCTGCTTTTTTAAATTGATATCTAGTCTCATACTGTTGTGGTTGGAAAAGAAGATTGATATGATTTCAATTTTCTTAAATTTACTGAGGCTTGATTTGTGACACAAGATGTGATCTATCCTGGAGAATGTTCTGTGTGCACTCGAGAAGAAAGTGTATTCTATTGTTTTTGGATGGAATGTCTTATAAATATCAATTAAGTCCATCTGGTCTAATGTGTCATTTAAAGCTTATGTTTCCTTATTTATATTCTGTTTGGATGATCTGTCCATTGGTGTAAGTGGGATGTTAAATTCACCTACTATTATTGTGTTACTTTTGATTTCCCCTTTTGTGGCTGTTAGCATTTGCCTTATATATTGAGGTGCCCCTATGTTGGGTGCATAGATATTTACAATTGTTACATCTTCTTCTTGGATTATCCCTTGATCATTATAGAGTGTCTTTCCTTGTATCTTGTAATAGTCTTTATTTTAAAGGCTATTTTTTCTGATATGAGTATTGCTACTCCAGCTTTCTTTTGATTTCCATTTGCAAAGAATATCTTTTTCCATCCTCTCACTTTCAGTCTGTATGTGTCCTTAGGTCTGAAGTGGGTCTCTTGTAGACAGCATATATATGGGTATTCTTTTTGTACCCATTTAGCCAGTCTGTGTCTTTTGGTTGGGGCATTTAATCCATTTACATTTAAGGTAATTATCTATATGTATGTTCCTATTACAATTTTCTTGATTGTTTTGGGTTTGTTTTTGTAAGTCTTTTCCTTCACTTGTGTTTCCTGCCTAGAGAAGTTCCCTTAGCATTTGCTGTAAAGCTGGTTTGATGGTGCTGAATTCTATTAACTTTTGCTTGTCTGTAAAGCTTTTGATTTCTCTGTTGAATCTCAATGAGATCCTTACTGGGTAGAGTAATCTTGGTTGTAGGTTTTTCTGTTTCATCACTTTAAATATGTCCTGCCCCTCTATTCTGACTTGCAGAGTTTCTGCTGAAAGATCAGCTGTTAACCTTATGGGGATTCCCTTGTATGTTGTTTGTTGCTTTTCCCTTGCTGCTTTTAATATTTTTTCTTTGTGTTTAATTTTTGTTAGTTTGATTAATACGTGCTTTGGCATGTTTCTTCTTGGATTTATCCTGTATGGGACTCTCTGCACTTCCTGGACTTGATTGACTATTTCTTGTCTCATGTTGCATAAGTTTTCAACTATAATCCCTTCAAATATTTTCTCAGACCCTTTCTTTTTTTCTTCTTCTTCTGGAAGCCTATGATTCAAATGTTGGTGTGCTTAATGTTGTCCCAGGGGTCTCTGAGACTGTCCTACATTCTTTTCACTCTTTTTTCTTTATCCTGCTATGCATCAGTTATTTCCACCATTCTATCTTCCAGCTCACTTACTGTTCTTCTGCCTCACTTATTCTGCTATTGATTCCTTCTAGAGTATTTTTAATTTCAGTTATTGTGTTGTTCATCACTGTTCGTTTGCTCTTTAGTTCTTCTAGGTCCTTGTGAAATATTTCTTGCATTTTCTCTATTCTATTTCCAAGATTTTGGATAATCTTTACTATCACCACTCTGAATTTTTAGGTAGTTTGCCTGTTTCCTCTTCATTTGTTTGGTCTTGTGGGTTTTTATCTTGCTCCTTTGCCTGTAGGATATTTTTCTGTCTTCTCATTTTGTCTAATTTACAGTATTTGAGGCCTCCTTTCCCTAGGCTGCAGGGTCATAGTTCCTCTTGCTTCTGTTCTCTGCCCCTGGTGGTGGGGTTGGTCCAGTGTCTTGTGTAGGCTTCCTGATGGGAGGGAATGGTATCTGCATTCTGGTGGGTGGAGCTGAGTCTTTTCCCTCTGAAGAGCAGGGCCTTGTCAAGTGCTGTGTTTTGGGGTATCTGTGAGCTTAGTATGACTTTAGGTAGTCTGTGTGCTGATGGGTGGGTTTGTGTTCCTGTCTTGTTTCTTGTTTGGTGTGAGGGGTCCAACACTGGGAGCTGCTGGCAGTTGGGTGGAGCTGGGTCTTGGATTCAGATAGAGGCCTCTGTGAGGGTTCTCGGTGATTAACCTTCCTTGGGGCTGGGAATTCTCTAGTGGCCCAGCATTCCGGACTTGGTGCTCCCACTCCAGAGCCTCAGGCCCGACTTCTGGTCGAGGGGCCAAGACTCTGCAAGTCACTCATCTCAGTTATGCAAGGATCTTTATAGTCCTTTCCAGTGTCCAAGGTCTTCTGCTAGTTTCTGGCTGGTGTTCTGCGAGAATTGTCGCATCTGTAGATGTATTCCTGATGCATCCATGGAGAGAGATGAACTCCACGTCTACCTACTCTTCTGCCATCCTGAATCTCCCTGGATGGTGCAGGTGTACTCACTGTCATCCAGCAGGTGCATGGTGCAGCTGTACTCGTGCTCCAGGCTCCTGCTGCTGCCACTCATCAACCTGCTCAGCAATTTCCCACCCGCCCCCTGCCCCCGGGAGAGAATCGGCAGTGCTGTAGACCCCGGACCAGGCACCACTCAGCCAGGCAGCTCCGCACAAGCACCTGCACCTGCACCATCACCCCAGTGAGGATGTCGCCACTGCATCCTGCTGGTCTTCTCCTCCTCCTTCTCCGCCACGACCTGCCCCCAGCCCAGAGCAAGCACCTGGCTCTCTCTCCTCCATGCCCCACTGCCCCTTAATCTGCATTTTTGGATTTCTGGTTGATATCCTTTCAAGATGAAATATCCCCACTTATGGCAGATTAACTGAGGCAAGGCTGTCTTTTAAACAAAATAAAATCACAAATGCTCCCATAGGGAACTTGGGAGTAGCAGTAACTCTTCTTGCCCTTTACTTTTCCTGAGGTCAGTGTCACCTCCTCTGGTAACAATTTGCCACAGCAAAGCTGTACCCAAAGTTTGAGGCTGTGTAGAAGGGGGAAAGGTGACAAGGCTGAAGGTAGAAGCCCAGGACTTTGTAAAACACCCCTTCCTGCTTGATTTAAAATCCAGTGTATCAGACTCACAGACACAGAGAACAGACTTGTGGGTGCCAAGGGGGAGGGGGTGCAGGGGAGGGATGGATTGGGAGTTTGGGGTTAGCAGATGCAAACTAGAATGGATAAGCAACAAAGTCCTACTGTAGAGCACAGGGAACTATATTCAATATCCTGTAAAAAACCATATGAAAAGAATATGAAAAATAATATATATATATGTATAACTGAATCACTTTGCTGTATACCAGAAACTAACACAACATGGTAAATCAGCTATTTTTCAATTTAAAAAACCCTTTAAAAAGTCCAATATTTAGCTCGACTCAAGCCATTTTGTGAGTGTTCTCTGGATAGACAATCATGGAGGATGGTCCTCAGGAAAGTGGGGGTCTAGAGGAACTGAGATTGTCCCCTGCATTCCACTGAAAGTCTAATGGGCCCCAGTACCTTTGAAATAGGCCAGGGAACCCAGAAGCCCTTGAGAGGCACTCAGGGGACACTCCAGGTCCCCAGCAAGATCCTGGTGGCAAGAACTTCAAATAAATGCTTCAGGGATCCTCACTGGTTAAGGTAAGGCCAGGTGTGGGGATCAATGCTTTGTTCAACAGGGAGCAGGAGAACTTGGAAATGCATTGTCTTTGGACGGTGTCTCCACATCACTGCAGGCCGTGTTCTCCACTCCGTCTCCCACATTTCCCTCATGCTGTCCTCCGTTGCCCTTGTGTCCATGCAGCTGCCTGAGCTGTCCAAAACTTCTCTGTTTTTAGAGCACTTCCCTGCTCTGTTCTCCAATGGTAGGTCCAAGGGCAAGTACGAGAGAGAGATGGGAGTAGATGGGAAATGCCGTTTACACCCAATCTGACCCAACTCTCCTGACAAATGTGAGTGTTCCGGGCTGAGTTGTTTGTCACACTGCTGTGCAGCACCCCCTGCCCCATTCCACATCCATCTCAGCTGTGCTGGTTGCTGGCAGAAATGCCAAAGTGTCAAGAGGCACTGATACTCAGCCCCATTCACCACAATGGAGAGAAAGAAGAAATTAGCTAAATGAAAAAGTAGTACTTTTGAAATCAACACGGACTATTGAATCATTTTCAATAATGCCATTTGTGACTCCAGAATCCTTCTCAAGACAGCACATGAGGGAGTCCCCAGCAATGACTTAGAAAGAGCATGCAAGAAGACAATATTACTCAAGCCTTAAAATGAATGAAATAATGCCATTTGCAGCAACATGGATGGACCTAGAGATTATCACACTAAGTGAAGTAAGTCAGAGAAAGACAAATACCATATGATACCATTTATTTGTGGAATCTAAAATAAAAGATACAAATGAACTTATTTACAAAACAGAAGTAAACCCACAGACATAGAACACAAACTTACAGTTATCAAAGAGGAAAGGGTGGGAGAAGGATAAATTAGGAGTTTGGGATTAACATATACACACTACTATATATAAAATAGATAATCAATAAGGATTTACTGTATAACACAGGGAACTATACTCAGTATCTTGTAATAACGTATAAGGGAAAAGAATCTGAAATATATATATATGTATGTGTATGCGTGTGTCTGTACACCTGAAACTAGCACAACATTGTAAGTCAACTATACTTCAATTTTAAAGATGACAAAATTGTTAAAACAAGAGAGAGAAGACAATGTACTTGAGAAAGGTGTCAAAACAGAGAGCAGCAAAAAGTCAACAGACTGTATTCTACCCTATATACCAGCTTAATCCATTAATTCAACTTTCATCCCATCCCCGTGAAGAAGGACACTCCATGCCTCAGACTCTCCACTCTACTGTAGATTTAATTCAGTAGGGATTTCAACATGCATTCAAGATTTCTCCAACATTGTAAAACAATGCGCTAAGCACAGGGCTTTATAAGTTATACACGTAAATGGGATTCTGTTCCTTTTCAGTCTATAGTCATTAAATGTACATTTTTGACTGTAACTGATGCAAAGTATCCCATGACACAGGGATGCACCATGGTGGTCAAATCTTCAAGGTAAATCAGCCAGCCCTGATCCTATAGATGAGACTGCAAGAAAGTCAGTATCGCTGCCATGGTCTCTCTTTCCCTGAATATATTACAAGATCTACAGGGTCTTTCACTGTCCCAAAAGGAAGTCACTCTACACTTAACAGTCTAAATCCTTGGTGTCTGATGTGCCTCACCTGACAACACCACCAGGCCCCGGTTGGATGGTGACCCTCCATGGGACAATGGCTCCACTGAGCCACAGGTCACTGGTACCTATAAGTGGGGGCCTCTCTTTGTCCCCCAAATGGCAGTTCTTAGTGCCCAATGCTTTCATGCTCATACATGCTCATTCTTTTCCAAAAGATAAGGTATACAGAAGTAATGGGCCCATCTGTCCCTCGGGGTCCCCCAAACCATGTCCACTTTCCTTCTCTGGGGTCCACCATGGCCTTTCCTTTGCAACCCTCAAAACACAGAAGTTCCCGTCCCACCTCTTTTCTCAGACAAAAGACTTTGATTTCTATGGATGGAGCACAGAACGCTGAAACTCTAAGATCTGTTCGTAGACCATCTTAGAGAGACTGTCCATTTCTATGGAAAAACACTTTGTTTTGTACCATTAACAACAAGAGCTGTACTGTCCCCTATCTGATTCATGAAGCCTGATGGACTCCTAAGAATGGTCAGGACCTTAAAACACAAGAAGTCAGCGGGAGGAGGCAAGCCTTTTTCATTGATTCATCCTCCCCAAGCAGGCCCTCCCTTTGGAGGGCAGAGAAAAACCTCCACACTATTAATTGCTATGAAGAAACAGTACATGAGATCTCACACAAAGGAAGCCTCTTCTAATCTGGAGGGTTACAAAAGGCTTCCTTAGGGAAGTGACATTGGAATTGAGATTTTACAGGAGAGAAGGTGTAACTAATTGGAAAGTGAGCAGAAGTTTTATCCGAGGAGAGAGGGAACGCAGTTTCTAAGGTCAGAGACAGGAAGGTGGGCGGTATATACAAGGACCTGCCAGAAGGTCAGCTGACGGCAGTTCAGAAGCCAGCACAACAGCAGGCAAGATCCAGTGGGAAGGGCAGGAAGGGATGCAATCATTAAGACTTTAGACCATGTCGAGGTACTAGAACTTGATCCTATGGACAAAACAGAATGGAAAGGGGTGAAGAGAGAACTGATGTATAGATTAGGCAGTAGGATCATATTGTGCTTGAGATGCATCCCTCAGGGGGCTGTAGGTATGGAATAGAGTATGCTCTGTGTGCAAGAAAGGATGCTCAAGGGCCATACTTCGGGCACTTAAGGGTTTGTGGAGGGCTCTGTCTAGAATGGTGAGGGAGAACAGCAAACAGATAGTCTGCAGGTAAAATTGATAGTAGGTGCTGTGCAGGGTTGAGGGGCTTCCACTCTCCTCTGCTTGCCTAGCGACCTCAAATAGCACAGACCAGGGATGGCCCTGCACTGTGGGTTGACCATCACCTGCCTTGATTGGTGGCCCCTCCCACTGCTGTATGAAGACACTGACAGCAAATTCAAGTTCTTAAGCTCATTCATCCAATCCATGTGTGTGGTTACTATGGCAACCAGTCCCCTCAATATACTTCCTGCCTTTCTCCCTCCACCGGGAGTGACCTCTTCGGGCCTCTGCACCCACCCTCACACCCCCTCCCTCCTTCCTCCTGGCCCATTCCTGGGGCCTTTTCAGACCCTCCCCAACCCCGAGGTGGCTGCCTTCTTCACCAGGTCCCAATGGTTTGTGTCCCTAGACCATTTATTCACATATCCATACAAGTGTTACCATACACTTATCATTATCGCTTAGACTGCCTCGTAATAGTTAGCTACTCTTTACTACTTGCATAGGCTTTTCATAAAAATTCATCTGTAGTTGGGTAGAGAGCATCTGGCTTTGAATTCTGAGAGGAAAGTGAAATTGTTCAATTTAGGCAGAATCGGATTCTTATCATGAATATTTACCAGGAAAACCATATGGTCTCTCTGATTCCTTAATTTTTGCTACTATAGCTGCGAGAATAATGGTAGAGTGTTGATTTAGGATCAAATGAGAACATGGGCATTGTGTCTAGCACTGTTCTTGCCTCGTTTTTCTTTTTCCTGATCTGCCACTTTTTCGGGTGACCTGAGGCCAGTGACCTCAAGAATCTTAGTTTCCTCTTTTGTAACCCGAGGCTGGTGGACTGGGTAGTTCACAGATTCCCACAAGGGCCCTCATTCTTTGGGCATCTGAGACTGAAAACCCATATTCTTATCATCTATCTTCTCTTAGGAGGGGGGATAGGCATCAACAGAGTCATTTCCAATGTTGGAGTGAGAAGTGTAACCAAGTACTTGCTTTTTAAGATGTTTTTAAAATAATGCTTCAAAGCATAAGAAAGGAAACCTAAGACTTTTCCCTACCAATTCCTTTCTAACTTCAGGGAATACAGCAAGAGTCTCCATAGATAATTATATATATATATATATATATATATATATATATATAATTATATATATATATATATAAATATATATATATATTTAAAGCAAGTAAGCAGAAGATGATACTGGTCCATATTTTTAAAAGGGAAGTCCAATTTAAAAAATAAAAAACATGTTTACCAGGGTATAACAGCTACCTGATTGATTATTCCTCCTCCTGCCCACCTCTCAAGAAACAGCATCTTAAAATACAAAGAGAATGCTAGGTTAATGCGGAAATGTATCGGGAATTAAGGTGGTTGAAACCTTCTTGGAGATAATAAAATGGGAGAAATTATATGTAAGCCACGTAGCTGGGTGCTGGTCCAAGGGCAGTGCAAGGAAAATCAGAGGAAAACAATGAGAGAAAACACAGGTTCTCAGCTGCAGCCTCCTTCCAAATGTATCCAGGTCATTCTGCCACCATATCAGAAGTTTGTCAAATGCTGACTGAAATCCAGTAAAAGGCATCCAACTAAAATCTTTCCTCCATGGTGGGGGAACTCATCCAAATGAAGATCTTAGAGTAATAGCATAATTACTGTGGTCTCCTAGTGCCACATGGGTAAGGAGGATCCGACAGAGGGAACTTAGTACTACTTAAGTCTGTGTTATGTGACTACGGAATGGATCAGATAAACTGTCACAGACAGGGCTTATCACATGTACAGAGGGACCAACTTTAGAAGATGCTGTTCTGCTTACAATGGGGGAAACATCATCATGGTCTAAAGGTGGGTATATGGTAGATGGAACAGACAGAAATGTATTACACAGTGATCTAATGATCTCTGTGTTTGTCAAAGATTCCTAAACATGGAATCTATCACCACTTGTTCATTGGACACCTGGTATTTTAGCCAGGTCTCAGATAGTGTAAAGACAAAAATGCCAAAATTGACTAGGCTAAAACAAGGAACTAATAAGACTGAGAAGAAAGACATTTAAAAAATGACTGAATTAGTGCCTATTTCACAGCTTTAGGATTGAACATAATCCTTTGCTTATTTCAGTTGAGGCCATGGATGTACATGGCAAATTTTAGACCTTAACAGCAAAAGCTAACTGTGCCTAAATTTCTACTTGGGCTTTGCTTTTGCCTTATCTCTATGGCAAGAATCCACTCTCTTTCAAAATTGTTACTTACTTGCTGATCTTGTATTGGCTGCATAGACCATAGTTTATAGATAAAGGGGCCAATCACTGATGAATTGCTAATAGGTATTTCTCATTGGTGGGCATTTTCCCGCAGTCAAGCTTTGACCAGAGAAGATGCGTGCCATCTTTGTCTAGTTATTTTGGTTTGGCAAGTGCATTCCTTCTGGACTCACGTCACTACAAAGACACCTACTACTGCCTGGGATAGTGATTCAAGCCAGTTAGGTCTTTTGCAGAAGGCACCAGAAAGTTATCCTCTGCTCTGCTTTAAATTATAATCTGAAAATACAGAAGTTATAGATAAAACGCATGTGAGGAGAAGGCAATGTCATTGGCCTCTAACTCATTTTCAATCAGGTCATTTGCCAACACTTCCTGACTCTCTTCTTCTGGTACTTTATTTCACCCAGCAAACACTGCTCATCAGCTGAGCAGTAAGACCCTGCTCTGGGCTTGAGTGCCCTGGGAAGAGTAGGACAGAGATAAGAGAGGAGCCAAGCCCTGAGGACCTACTGGCCACCAGGATGTGCAATGGAATTGATGCATTTGGGATGCTATGGTCTTGGACTTTGGCAGACAGTCTGATTGGCTCCCTAGGAGGGTGGGGGAAAACTGCTCCAGAGCCCTGTGCCTCCTGGCAGCCTACAGACTCCAGGCACATGCAAGCACAGTTGCAGTTCACTCCCCCAAAAGGGAAGAGCCCATCCCCTCACTGTACCTCTGATGTGGGGTGGGGTGGCAGTGCAGATTGGCATTAGCAGGAGGGGTGGCACAGACCAGAAATTGAGCTGCCAGATCTGAGACCCTGGTCCTCTGACACCCAGGGCACCCAGCTGTCTGTCATCTGAGAACTCTCCATCTGCCCACACAGAAAAAGAGAAAGAAAAATAAAAGGGATTTAAAGAGTGGACATTCTATGAAACAGCGCCATTTGCAATGACATGGGTGGACCTAGAGATTATCACACTAAGTGAAGTAGATCAGAAAGAGAAAGACAAATACCATATGATATCACTTATATGTGGAATCTAAAATAGTACATGAATGAATTTATCTACGAAACAGAAACAGACTCACAGACCTGTGGTTGCCAAGGGGGAGGGAGTTGGAGGAGGGATGGACTGGGAGTTTGGGATTAGCAGATGCAAACTATTATATACATGTATAACTGAGTCACTTTGCTGTAACCAGAAACTAACACAACATTGGAAATCAACTATACTTCAACAAAATAAATTTAAAAAAATATATAAAATAAAATAAAGAGTGGACCATTCTTTGTCTGTTGAAAAAGACCTGAGGTCACAGGTGGAGGTAGGCTAGGAATAGACCTGGACCAAAAGTAGTATGAGTCTGAATTGAGTCTGGGGACTAAGGTAGAAGCTAAAGCAAGGAATACATGGGTGAGCAAGGGAGGTGTAGGGTAAGTGGCCAGTCTGCTCTCACTGGGACTCCTCAAATGTTGTCACAGCCAAGTCCCAGCTCATCCCTTCCTGGGGTCCTGAAAAGAGATGATAAGTCAGGTATGGCTGACCTGCTGTACCAGAAAATCAAATTTTAAGACCTCAAGGGAATACGGCAGACCTAGCTTGAAGTTCTGCTTACCTTGATGGTTTTAGTGTTTCCTAAAGCACTTCCAACTTTTACTGTGCTGAGCTGTTATTTACCAAGCATTTTCATTGTGTGTGTTTGTTTTGTTTTTATTGTTTTTAATCATAATCCAGACATCACAACACGCTGGTGAGTAAAACATAGAGCTAGCAATGCAAGGCTGTGTTTCCATCACAAGGCATCAAGCAAAGCCAATCAAGCATTTATGAGCTGGGGGGAAACGATCTTGATTCAATCTAATATGTGGGGAAAGATTTCAAAGCCAGTTCTTGATTTTCCAAATGAGTACAACCATTTCTAATTCGATTTGTCTGAAAACTACCAGGACTGACTGGCATGCTCTCAGCAAGTGTAGGGGAAGGCAGCCCTGGGAGTTAAAGCTATCTTTGTGATTTCACACACTCAGGGGAGCAGGTGACCGAATGAAGGCTCTTTTCCACATTTGGGGGAAGACAAATTCCTTCATTTTGTTTGTTTGTTTGTTCAACAGATATTTATTAAGCTGCTCAAATGATCCAAGCTTGGTCCCAGTGACAAGGACACAACCCAGGAGACAGGCAGTCTCAGGCCTTGCCCAACTGGAGCTTGCATTGCATTAGAATGAAGGCCGTAGGACATGTCATCACACCTGCGATAGGGCGCACTGAGAGGTAAGTCTATGTTTCTGGGTCAGCATGTAGCAGGGCTTTATGAAGTCCCTTTACATCTGAGCTTGGGAGTATAAATAGGAAGGAGTGAGGATGGGAGCTGAATTGGAGCAGAAGGAAAGAAAACATAGAACAGCACTGGGAAGATGGGCATGGCAATAGTAAACACAGGCAATGTTTTCTTTCTGCCAAAGGAGGCCTTCAAGGATGAAGATCATGTTCCTTGTGGTTTCATGTAAGGGACACCCAAGAAAGAAGCATTTTTAATATTGGAAGTGAAGCCAAATCTGGCCTCTGTACCCTGACACCAAATTAAATCTCAGAGATAGAGTTTTGGGTGAAGTAGAAAAGAATAGCTTTATTGCTCTGCCAGGCAAGGGGGCCACAGCAGGCTAATGCCCTCAAAACTGTGTGTTCCAGCCTGAAGGGGGTAATGAGGAGCTTTATAGTAATGGTTCAAGGAGCAGGGCGTGGTCAGCTCGTGGACATTCTTCTGATTGGCTGGTGGTGAGGTCATTGGGAGTCGGCATCATCAAATTTCTGGTTCCAATTGGTCTGGGGTCTACGTGCTTGTGGGCAACATACAGTTCATTTCTCCCAGCTGGTGGGGGGTTTTTAGTATCTGCAGAACAGCTCAAAGATATTGTTATGTGTATCCCTTAAGGGGGAACCAGGACCCTGCCCCAAGGCTGCACTATTGTTTCTTGCCTGCTCCTCCCTTGTCTCTGCATCCCCTCTCTTCCCTGATTAGCAACTGTTTGAACCTGCCCTTTGGAACTCAAGGAGGGTCATGGAGGCTGAATGAAACCTATTTCCTGTAATCAATAAGCAGGGGACCCAGAAAGGCTTTTGTGCTCAGGAGCCTCACAGGGTCCTGCTTGGTATCAGAAAGAATGCCCCACTTATGGCCAAAGGGCATGGGCAGGCTGGCAGGTGGTCCCCCACATGGCCCTCTCCTCTGACCTCCCAAGAGCTGGCTGCCTGCCAGCACCAGTAAACAGGGACCCACTTAGAGACCCATACAGCCTTCATCCTCATAGACTCTTGCCTTGACTCTTTTGCCATCCTAAGCCTGCTACCTCCTTGCTTCAGCTCCTTGGCTGTGGATCCAGTTTTGCCTCTCTGCCTGTGTGTGTCTCTGTTTCAGGTCCTGTGTTTTGTGCTTATGTCCTATGTGTCAAAGGTGAATATCCCCACCTGAGTTTCTGGCTTTGCCAAATAGTGATGATTTTCAACCAGAGGTGAAACCCAGAGGAAATCCTTGGGAATGGGGGAGCGGAAGGGAATGAAAAATAGACCCGTGGTTCAACTGATAACCTCTTAGTTTTCAGGCACAAGATAAAGTCATAACTCTATTCTGAACACTCTCATTTCTGTTTCTAAATATTGTGCAAAGCTATTTGGAAATATGAATCAAGAAGTTTAGGAATATGAATAGTCCTTTTTGACACTTTACTTTCACTTCTAGAAATCTATTTTCAAGAAATAATCTGAAATTGGACTGAGATTTATACACTAAGCACCATTATTTATAATAATACAAATCTGGATCTAAAATTAAAGGAATAGTTAAGTAAATTACGGTATAGCCATTTGACACACTATTTTGCTGCCACTAATAACAATGTTTATGGTAAACATGAAAGTCACTTATAATACAATACCAAATGAAATGAACAGAATACAAATTTACACATATGAATCAGATAAAATATACCTACATAAATATGTAACTACAGAACAGAGATTAATTTGCTAAATAGTGGCTCTCTCTGAGTGACGGAATCATGTTGATTTTGATTTACATAGTTAAATTTTTCTCTATTTTCAATGTACTTAAAATGAAGTTCAAATTTGTAATGTAAATTTTAGAGATATAGTTTCCAAATATTATTTTATTTGAAAGCTTTCAAGACAACCCTATTCAGGATTAGAACTGCTATCAAGGGCATTTGCATGGATTATTGAGAGAAAGAAATAACAGCAGTTAATCCAAGTGGGGTTAGAAGCAGCTGGATATGAAACCCAATGACTATTATTTTTCAAATGGTTTCTATTTCTGCATAATTTCAGAACTGCTTGTCCCCACTACTGCAAGTTTTTGTCCTGCACCTATTACACTCAAGGAGGCAAAGGTAACGAGTCATTTTTTTTTCTTTTCCATTTTGGTTTATTACAGGATATTGAGTATCATTCTCATAGGACCTTGTTGTTTATCCACTCTACATATAATAGTTTGCATCTGCTAATCCCAAACTCCCAATCCATCCCTCCCCCACCTCCCCTCCCCCTCGACAACCACAAATCTGTTCTCTATGTCTGTGAGTCTGTTTCTCCTTCATAGATAAGTTCATTTGTATCATATTTTAGATTCCACATATAAGTGATATCATATGGTATTTGTCTTCTTCTTTCTGACTTACTTCACTTAGTATAAGAATATCTAGGTCCATCCATATAGCTGCAAATGGCATTATTTTATTATTTCATTCTTTTTATTGTTGAGTAATGTTCTGTTGTGTGCATATGTATATATAGATATAAGATAGATAGATAGATATACCATATCTTCTTTATCCATTCGTCTGTCAATGGACATTTACATTGTTTCCCTGTCTTGGCTATTGAGGTGCATGTATCTTTTCAAACAGGTAACAAGTCATTACGATAATAAGGAAGGTGGTGGTGGTGGTGGTGGTGGTGTGTGTGTGTGTGTGTGTGTGTGTGTGTGTGTACATTTTCCTTTTGAGTAAACTTACTTCTCCAAATAACTTTACTTAGCCCTCACACAAAACATCTTTCCACTCTACGTGAATGTGTATGGTGCTTTTTTATATTAAATTTACTTCAGGGAGGAACAAATGTTCTTAGCTCTGAAAACATAATATGGGCTTCTTGATTTTTGGGTACAGTTTGGAAAAGTAGCAAGTGTGCATGAAGGGCAAGTACCACTAACTGGCCTGTAAAACTAAGCAAATTTCCTGCTCAATAATGAGTATATTACAAAAGTCAGCTTCTCAATTTCATTAATAATGACTTATAAAATGGGAAAAAAAACATTTCTAATTCTGATTACTGCTGTTAATCTCTAGATAAACATTAAATTTTTTTTCCAAATAAAAGTAGTTTTTTCAAAAAAGGCTGCCATTAGAATACTTCTATTTGGGGTGAAGATATACTAGATCAACACTGTCCAACAGAAATATCATGGGAACCACATATGCAATTAAAAATTTTCTGGTACTTTATTAAAAAAGTGAAATGAAAGAGATGAACTTAATTTAAATTTGAATATTGGGTTATTTAAGTCAATACATACAAATATTATTTAAACCTGATATTAAAATCATTGTCATTACAGTACATCTCAATTTGGTCTAGCCACATTTCAAGTACCCCTAGCCACACACAGGTACCGTATTGGACAATGCAACTCTAGAGCATCATTATAATGGTGATGGTTGAATTGTGCTTTCCAACCTGGACACTAAAATAGAAATTGTACCATGTCTTACATGAGGACACCCATATATTGTTCAAAGAAATTTTGGTAGAGATTTCTAGTTATATACTCAAAATCTCCCCATTCTCTGCCTTTCTGTGTAGTAGAACTCTATAATTTATTTGAGGCAATAATGTGCTCAACCAGGTGACTACATTTCTTCGCTTCTGCAGGTATGTGTGGCCAGGTGTCTAAGTCTGGCCCATTAGGCCAGTCATGGCGGGAGCATTGAGTGGGAGCTGATCCAGCTGGCAGGGATGTTCCTTTTATCTCCCTGTCTTCCTCGTTTCTGCAGCTTTGTATGCAGCCATGATACCTCAGTTCCAGAAGCCTATTGGGACCCTCAAGATGAAAGCCACAGAGTAAGAGGGGTCAGGGTCCCTAACTACTTCATGAGGCTGCAGGCCCTGTGTTTTTGTTTTGTATGGCAGGGTGTGGAGGTGTTTTCATAATAGCAGAGAAGCACTTTAAGTGGCCTCCAGATAATAAAATTTTAAGTGATTGGTTTGGGCTGAATTGCATTTTCCCAGAATTCCCATATTGAAGCCCTAACCCCTGTACCTCAGAATGGCACTGTGTTTGGGGATAAGATTATTAAAGAAACGATTAAATTAAAATCAGGCCATTAAGGTAGGCCCCAAGCCAATCTGACTGGTGCCTGTATAAGAGGAAAAAATTTAGACACACAGAGAGACATCAGCTATGTGTACCCATAGGGGAAAGACCATGTAAGGACATAGCCAAAAGATGGCCACATGCAAGCCAAGGAGAAAGGCCTCGGGAGAAACCAAGCCTGAAAACACCTTGATATCTTGGATTTCTAGCCTCTTGAACTGTTGTTTAAGCAGTTTAAGAATTGTTGTTTAGGAATTTCTATTGTTTAGTCCATGCCACCCAGTCTGCAGTATTTTGTCATGGCAGCCATTGCAAACTAAGACAGTGATAGAGAGATTTTAAATAATTCGCTCTAATGAAGCCTTTGAGTTGAAAGGTATGTTAGAGATTATCTAGAGGATGTGTCTCAGTTGTAGACAGAACCAGGGAGAATAAGTTAATTGTGAAATTTACCCAGCTACCTAGTGACCCAATTGGATGGGGAAGCTACATCTTCTGACTCACATGGTGCTCTTTCTAATCAGGCCATGCCACTTCCGCCAGATCCAGGGAAATAGAAACCATCAGCAGAGGGAGGCATCCCAAAGATCATCTTCTAATTTTCTATCTCTAGGCAGCTAACAGTGAGATGGTACTAGGATCTTTTAATTATCTGTGAAGGTCATTAGGTATGGAGAGGATCAGCCTCTCTTCAGAAGAAGCTCCAGTGTTGAAAAGAGAAACATTCTTCCTCACTGATAATCAGACTCTGAAAGTTTACCTTGGTTATAATCATCAAAACATAACGTCCAACAGATATTAAGCACCTACCATCTGTCGTGTGCTAAATTCCTCAATAGGAATTCAAATCACTCCTTTTTCTTCTTATAAAAAATCCATGCACTTATTCAACATGTGTTGATCACCATTTTCAAAATGTAAGTTTATTTTAGTTAAAATTTAGAAACTCAGTAATGAAAGAGGGATATAAAATGTGCAAAAAAACATATCACAGCAGTTGAGCATGGATTGGATATCAGAAAGACCAGGGATAGAGACCAGGTTCTATCACTTACTGATTATATATCTTGGGCAAGTTGCTTTAATATTTTTCACATTTGTAAAATGAAACCACAAAAAATCCACTTCATAGGGTTATTTCAAGAATTAAAATAGATAACTATGAAAAATCTGGCACATAATAAATGCTCAACAAGTTATTGTTTTTATTATAGAGTATATGGATAACAAGGAAGAAAAGAAGTTACACAAAAGAATATTCCTTAAAAGAAAAGACTGGAAAATCTTGGTTGGCATAGTATTGATGGTTGCCTTTGTTGATGAGAAGTCAGGTGATTTTTTTTCTTTCTACTTTTCTGTGTTTTACAAATTCCCTATAATCTGTAAACATTTTTAAAATTCTTTTTCATATTCTTTTCCATTATCATTTATTACAGGATATTGAATATAGTTCCCTGTACTATACAGTAGGACCTTGCTGTTTATCCATTCTATATATAATAGTTTGCATCTGCAACATTATTTTTTAACCAAAAATGAAAATTAAACATTATTGTCAAGATACTTACTGGTTCACATGTTGGTTATTTAGTTACACTGGTGAGAGGGCTGTGCTTTCCCAGAGCAGTGTCAGACCTAATTATCTCACAACTCTTAGGAAACTTGGGGACCCACTACTTCCTGTACATTCTATGAGGGCTGCAGGGATATCTGGGTCACAAAGCACTGAAATTTAATACACATGCCATAAATTGACAAATCCAGGTTGTAAATACTTAATTTTATGGGTACAGACAAACATACACAAAAAATGCTTCAACTGTCTTAATGGTCTTTGCCAGTCATCACACCGAATTCAAAATCTGATAAAATCCACATGCTTTCTAGTTTCCTGGAAGAATGCAGGATAGGTTTTTGCTGTTGTTCCAGGATGCAGTATTATATTTGCCTATGCACGTGGAGTGAAGCACATTCACACAAAGCCTACCTAGAACACTAAGGGCGTCTTCTGGGGCTGCCTGATCTTGCATTCACGTTGGGAAGCTGGCATTGAATGATCCATCCTCAGAGCCTCCGCTGTGGTTCTTGCATTGTATTACACAAACGTAGTGTGCTTATAAGCCTCTACCATGTGGCATGTATAACTGAAGTAAATGGTGGCTTTGAGGGCATATCTTCACCCTCAAATCTTATCAGGCACGAGATTTCTATCAGACACATCACATGCGGCTTCTGTATGTTACATGCGTCCCTTTAGCCTTGTTCTTGATCTCAGAGTTGCTTTCATAAAGCCTTAGTCAATCTTTTATTTTGCATTTTTAAATTATCATTATTTTTGAAAGATGTTTAGCTACTGCATTGTATTGATGCCATGAGGACAAATCTGAATGTTCTTCAGAAGACTTGCTTCCTTGGGTAAAAGCAAGGAAAATTTTGGATCTTGTTACAGCATCAGGGAGAAAACTGAATAACAACTGGTCAGCATGGGGGATAATGGATAACCCCATGGGCTGACTTAGGAGTGGAGTGATATACTGAACTAAGATGTTAGAGAAAATGTAGACAGAAACGTGGGGAAATAAAACAATTTCAAAGGAGAAGAGTAAACAACATAAGAAAACCTTTAGGTGAAATATGAGACATTTTTGTGAGAATCGGAGCATCGCAAATTCTCATCTGAGGGGTAAATTTTTTGGGTACTTCAAGTGCAATTCTACCTACAGAATGTTCTAAACTTTTTGAATATGAGAGATGCTTTTTAAATTGTGTGGACCCATAAAAGAGAATAGTTGTGGTTTCAGTATTCTCTATTAGCAAACATGTAATGACAAAGTTAAATAAATGCTCACAAGAGCCTGGACCTGTATTTGAGGTTTTGCAGTACTTCATACACTTGTGAGACAGGCTATTATAGTCTAAGCCTAGGCTGTGGAGTCAGAAACCTTGAACGTGCGTGCCCCTACTATTTCTCTTCCCAACTCCTTCTTCCTGACATCTAGGGCCTCTCATTTTCTTTTCTTTTCTTTTTTTTGTCTCTTTTTTCTTATTTTTCCCTTTTATTTTATTTTTTGTGGGCAACAGTCATGAGCACAACAAATTGTCTCTTTGGAGAGGACCAAGAATTATCATTCTGTCAAAATTTGGGCTAGTTGCACACTTTTAAAAAAATATTTATTTATTGATTATTTGGCTGCCCTGGGTCTTAGTCGCGGTGTGCGAGATCTTCATTGTGGCATGCGGGATCTTTAATTGCAGCACATGGGATCTAGTTCCCTGGTCAGGGATCGAACCCAGGCCCCTTGCATTGCGAGCGTGGAGTCTTGGCCACTGGACCATCAGGGAAGTCCCTAGTTGCACGCTTTTGTGTGTGTGTGTGTGTGTGTGTGTGTGTGTGTGTGTGTGTGTTTAAAGGGTACTTTGTTTTTACCCCCAAAGTAAAGATCCTATCTCTTTCTCAAAACTGTAAAGAAAAAAGACAAAAATATTTCAAAAGCACTTAGTGTTTATCTTTTTGTATCTAAAGAAAAGAAAATGTGTGTGTGTGTGTGTGTGTGTGTGTAGGTGCAGAGGCATACATGTGTACACACACACACATACACATTGAACCAAGTACACAAGCACACACTGACTACGGCAGTTCAAATATGTTGTAGGGCCTCTCATTTTTAACCTAGATCTTAAAAGGAGGGAAAGAGATGAGAGATAGTGACAGTTATCCACATCAGAGTTTCAGCTGCAAAGCCGCCATGGTTGTGTCCCTGGAGTTGTACCCTGTAAGCATTTCTCTTATGTCTAGGCTTGGTTGGTAGACGGCGCTAGAGAGCCATTGCAGGGCCATGGCGTTTAGCAGGCACTTGTCTGGGTTCCTGTCCTACTGGATGGTGAGTCAGTGCAGCACAGGTGAGCTCCAGCCCACACGTCCCCCCACTGGTGGCAGCTTCCACAGGTGGCTCTCTCTGACAAACTTCTTGGCCATCTGCAGGCTGCAGGCTACCCTGGTAACAAAAGGTCAGGATCTCAGCCTGTGAGGTGGTCAGGGGGAGCTCTCCTGGCCCCCACTTCCTTCTCTGTCCACCCTCTCAGCCTAGATGAAGTACGTGATTTTTCACACTCGTTATTTCTGGACCCCTTACTGTCATCTTTTATCCAGTTTAGTAGTTAACCACTTTCTACTAGCTACTAAATTTTTCCTTTCAGACAACACGGACCTTGACAGATAGAGGTGTCTTCTAAATCCTGTGACCAAAGGTGAAGCATTTCTAAGAAGCTAGCCCCACTGTCCCACAAGGAACAGATACAGTGTCAGTCCCCTACTTATTCAGGGCCCTGGTGATTCAACAAGGGACATTTATGTAAGACCACTGGGAACGTATAAAGACAGAGAAAAAGTTTAATTTTATCTATGATTCTCCTTATCTGGAGCTAAGCTCTTGACGTGCTGCCCGTGGACAGACTTCAGGAGTGTCTATATGCCTCCAAAATGTTATGCAAAATAAGATGTGTTTATAGCTTTCTTTATCTGCTTAAAGGGTGTGAGCCCCCTGAAGTATGAATAATCACTGATCTAAAATCTTTAGGGTTGTACTCATAGAAGGCCATTTATGTAACAGGATAGACATAATCATAGGACTATGGTCTTCACGGGGAATATACAATGAGAAATGGTGAGTAAAGTAGGACAATAAAAATCATTATGATGATATTAGTAGCTCTTAGTGATTCAACGCCTACATCATCCCAGGAGTCAAGGTACGTATGTGATGTAGGTATGATGATTTCTACCTTGTAGTTGAAGACACTGCAGCACGGAGAGATTAAGTAACTTTGTTCAGATTCTATAGATATTATGTGTTAACGTGGGGATTTATTCTCACTGTCTTCAGAGATCATATTCTCTTCAATACAGAGTGCCTTCCTCTATGTACATTTCCTGACCATAAAGTGTTCAACACTATAAGTGACACAGAAAAAATATGCTTATTTTGTGAAACCTACACAATACTTAGAGTGATAGGAAAAACTTTTGCAAAGAGCTAGGCTAGAATAAAATACAGTTTCCGAGTAATAGCATGCCCCCACCTGGAGCTGGTGCATATATCACGATCTGGCTGGTCCTGCCTTCCTAAGAACTTGGAATTTTCTAAGAGGTGTCTTTTTCTTCAAAGCTCACAGCAAGTTCCTACCCTTTCATCACCTTCATGAAGTTTTTCCTGACTGCTAGCTCTATCATTTTTTCTTCTTAACTCTTGTAAACTAGGTTTGAGTCTGTCCAATAGTGTGCAGTGGCTGAGGGTATGGCAGTCAGAAGCACTGTGGGCCTTGAAGGTGGAGGACAGGGTATCTAGTCAAAGTCAGAAAGCAGAAGACCATAGGGGGAGGGTTGGAGTGGAAGTCTGGGATTAGCAGATGCAAGCTATTATATAGAGAACGGGTAAACAAGGTCCTACTGTATAGCACAGGGAACTATATTCAATATGCTGTGATAAACCATAATGGAAAAGAATATTAAAAAAGAATGTATATATATGTGTGACTGAATCACTTTGCTGTACAACAGAAATTAACACAACATTGTAAATCAATAACAAATTTTTAAAAAATACAATAAAAGAGATGACTGTAAAAACAAATGGAGAAGCAGGATTACTGAGAGGCCTCAAGGTGGTAAAACAAACAAAAAGTGTCAAACCAAAAAGGGAAATGAGCAGAGGAAGGGTAACAATCAAAATGACAGCCAGGAGAGCAAAAAGCAGGTATGAGGACCTGTCCTAGGTAAGTGCATCAGGTTTGGATTCTGAGTTCTGAAATGGTGACCTGGTACCCACTGTGTGCATGCTGGGGGCAGACAGGGGTTAAACGTTTCCCATCTATTATGTGGAATCTAGAAAAATGATACAGATGAACTTATTTGCAAAGTAGAAATAGAGACACAGATGTAGAGAACAAACTTATGGATACCAAAGGGGGAAGGGAGGGTGGGATGAACTGAGAGATAGGGATTGACATATATACACTACTATGTATAAAATAGATAACTAATGAGAACCTACTGTATAGCACAGGGAACTCTACTCAATGCTCTGTGGTGACCTAAATGGGAAGGAAATCCAAAAAAGAGGGCATATATGTATATGGTTAGCTGATTCACTCTGCTATACAGCAGAAACTAACACAACATTGTAAAGCAACTATACTCCAATAAAAATTAATTTTAAAAAAACGTTTCCCACCCATTGAAGGCAGGCTCACTTTCTCTGAATATAGCAGATCCTCAATAACTGTATTTTGAGGATGGTGATGAATCAAGTGCTAAGTTGTATAAGTGTGAGGTTCACGGCAAGGAAAGCATAAGGGACCTGAGAGTTTGAAAGATGTCCTGGGGAGAAAGTGGGATCATGAATGTGCCTGGACAGGGCCAGTACATAGAGCAGATTCCATACTACTCCTTTCCCAATCCCATGACGAATTCTGCTTAGGAATCATAGCATCTTCTGCTACCCAGTCTGGACCTGGTCCCATGCTTCTTCCTAGCCCTGTGCTCCAGGAAGCCACAGACAATCTAGTGAAGTTAACACAGGCAAGACAGGGACACAGCAGGTTCACACTAGTACACCCTACTGGTGGTTCCAATTTTATAACTTTGAAACTTCCTAATTTTGGCTATTTAGCTGCAGAACCCTTAAGTCTCTCCCTGGAATGTAGGATTGCCTGCTTGGCTTCCAGTTCCCCTGGGCCTCCCCGCAGCAACTCAAGGTCTATGGTCCACACAGCCTGGGGGTTCCAGGACCCTGCTCCACTTCTGAGAGTCAGTGAAACATGTTGAGTATCATCCTGGTTTAAGATGTTGGCCCTACTTGTGAGCTTGGAGAAAGATGGCGAGTTTGTGGCTGAACCAACAGGGAGTGATGGAGAAAAGCAGCTCAGCGAGTATGGGAGAAACACAGAATGAAAAGGCAAAGCATAGAGGAGGAGATGCACAGAGTGAATTCCAGAAAGAGTAAATATTCTGGGCCTGGCTAGAAAAGAAGCAATGGTCAGAAACTGGAAAATCAACCTATAGATGTGAGGAGATGATTATAAAGGATTCAAAACCCAAGCAGGAACTTTGCCATCTGTCTTGCAGGAATACAAGAGCCACTGGCTGCAGAGTTTCTGGGGAGGTACTTAATCCCTACACAGAACTCTCAGCCATCTCCTTAAGCTCCGGAGGAAGAGCTTGACAGCCAGTGCCAGAGACCGGACATGCTGAAAGCCATGTGACGAGTAGCAGCTCCTGCCAAGATCATAGCCATCTTGGTATAAGGAGATAGACTCCTCCCAGACACTCTGACCTTCACTGCCATCTTTCTTCCTCTTGCCAAAGGCAAGGATTTGGCCCAAAGTTCCTACATTGCAAGAGATACCCAAGAGAGGTGTATTTGGCAATTAGCAAACCACAAGGGGCCGTTTCTGGAAGACCTGATAGATCATCTCCAATTCCCAGGTAAGTGGTGTTATTCACACATCTGCCCAAATTTCCCCCCCCCCTTTTTTTTTTTTTCAGTTTGACATGAAAGTCCTTCAGGACCCTAGGAAAAAACAGTGGTATAATAAAAATGAATAAAAGCTGATGGTGTAGTGCTTTCCAACAGAAAGGGAAGAAGGCTGTGAATGACATGGCCACTGACTACATATCATTGACTTTCCCCAGTCCTGAGCATAAAGTATCTTTTAGCAGAAAGTGTGGATAATAACGTCTGCCCCTGCCTACCTCTCACAGATATTTCAGGACAGAGGAACAAATATGACTGGGGTCCATCTGTCATCCCTCCATTTACTGCCCTTCTGGCATTACCATGGTGATTTGTGGCATTGTCTCTAAGAGAGTTCTTGAAAGAAGATGTCTTCAAATGAAGGGACAGTCATGGTCATTGTTACGGGGGAAAAAAGCATAAAAGGAACATGCTCAGCTCATCAGTTGGAAGTTTTGCAGAGAAGGACAGCACCTGAGTTGATTTCGACTTTCATTTACCCCCATTTTTCAAAAGGCATTTGCATATTCAAATGGCAGGGAAGCAGGAGGTAAAACTGGTAGGATGAGTGGTTCCCTCTTACACTGTGGGTGGGTATGGAAAATGGTACAGACTTCAACAGTATGAATTGAGCCAAAAATGCATAATAACTGACCCAACAATCTTCATTTCAGGTGATCCATTCTAAATTTCAGAAAATTATTTCAGTGTTATGTTTGTAACTGCAATATTATTTTAGGCAATAAAAATTCAAACAACTCAAACTTTAATGCAGTAGAATCTTGAATGAACTGTGGTGAATGGACTTAATGTAGAAATTGCATTTGTAAAGAGATTTAAAAGGTTTAGTAACACTTTTAAAGACACAGAAATAAAATATGGTCTATGTTATATCAAATATACAATTAAAACCTGAAAATGAAATACGTGTAGATGAGAACAGTGTTTTTCTCTCTGGCTGGTTAGGTCTTCTGTATATTCCAAATGGCATCCATAACACATAGAAATGCATATTTTTAACATTCTAAAGATGTTTTCTTTAATAACGTCAAATAACGATCGAGCTAAGAAACAGTCACCTTAGAAAAGAAAGTCATAACACTGATTTAAGGTAGAATCATTTTCAGAGAGGATGATGATTTCATTGTTATTTTTTTTAACTTTGTCACATTATTCCTCACATGACCTTGAAACTATTTAGTTTCACTTTGCCCAAAGACAGAAAGAAAGCCACTTCTCTGGAAGCTAACAATTTAAAAATAATTTTTTCCAGGGTATGAGGAGCTTACGACCTAGAAGCAGGTGATGTGAATGTCAGACTACTCAAATGGCAGGAATGTGGAGAGAGAAGACTTGATAGGTTAGCTGCTTTTTCAAATAATTCCTTCCATCAAAGGAACGCATTATTTATCACGGAGCATACTCACAGAGATGAAACGTGATCCCAGGGATAAGCTGAAGAGATTAGTTTTCACTAGGCACTGGGAATTTTTCTGAGAGATTTTCATGAGCTTCTGGGTCACAGGCAGGTAAGACAAAGGTTGCTGTCACTATATATGTGTATGTTCATGGGCACATGCACATACGCAGATGTGAATGTGTACGTGCTCTCATGTATACACTTATCCTTATCTCTTGGCTTCTTCAGAGCTTTAAAAAATAAACAACCACACTCAACGAGTTACATGGCAGCAGAGATGCAAACAGAAGACCATAACATTCACAAAAGCCCACTCAGTACGCCTGTTACACCCAGGTCCACTGGGCAACATCTTTCTTAGATGCCTTATGTTAAAGGAGTCCTTCATTTGACCAAATCTGGACTAAAGCTAGTCATTAAATTTCCTCAGATGAATGAGATCGATAAGTTTGCAATATATTTACCCAAAAAGTGCTTCATGATTTCTACAGTGTGGGAATAAACTAAACTTCAGATTCAGGAGGCAAAACTTGAGCCGTCTCCAATCTACTTTTATTATTTGTTGGGATCATAAAATGCAAAAACTCTATGTGAGTCATTGATTATATACCTAAGATGACAAACAAATATTGGTTTGCATGCCAACTTCAGTTGAATGGATTGGTAGAAGTGTTCCTTAATAGTACCTTCAACGCATTGGGTGCTTACTGTGGACCTTACATTGTGTTAAACACATACTTAATCATCACAATAACAGGTTGAGGTAGGGACTATAATTGTCCCATCTTACATGTATGAAGATACTGAGGTTTGGTAAATTGCCCAAAGCCCCATAGCTGAGTGGGCTGTTGAGTGAGATTAGGAATCTAAGTGATTTATCAACAATTATGTAACTGTTGGTGCTGCCAGGAACAGTGGATTGAGAAGACTGCGAGGCTTCCCTCTAGGCGGAGTGGAAATGCATTTGGTGAGGGTTTATTAATTTCAGCCATGAAGTTGGGGGTAGCATCATACATGCTTTAGCCATCACCCATCCAGTTATTTGGAGACAAAGGCACAGGAGCAGATTTACATGGTCAATTAGCTCCAAAGCCAATTCTATAACCACAGTCCTGCTAATGGCCATTTGCCTTTATCTCCCCTCCCACTGAAGGCAAAGTCAAGGTATATGAGCATTTCTCCTATGCCTTTCTTTTAAATGAGAAATAATCATTTTAACACCTACAATTAAGCCATCTCCCAGACAATCACGTTACTCTCCTTGTCTCTGGGAGAAGGGATGCAACACTCCGAAAGGAGAGCTCCAAGAAAGCATCATTTCTTATGAAGTGGAAGCTATGAAATTAATCATTTTCAGGAAACTAGCAAGGCATATATTTCTTATATTATGTATATAATAATCCACGTTACAGGTACTGTACACACATTTCAATGGGCCATTTATTTTCTGATTGTTATATGGTGCTGTATTAGCATAGGGTGGGAGATTTGAGGTAGAACAGTGAGGTACTTTTTATGTCTACTTTAAGCTGTTAGTTTTACTGCGTCTCGGGATGTG
The DNA here is from genome assembly GCF_951394435.1 of Stenella coeruleoalba. Lineage (NCBI taxonomy): Eukaryota > Metazoa > Chordata > Mammalia > Artiodactyla > Delphinidae > Stenella > Stenella coeruleoalba. The sequence continues at coordinate 9,436,745 of NC_137151.1, forward strand.
TAAGGTTGTCTTGTAGTCAAATCGAGCTATGAAGACTAAATTGAATTATCCCCATGGAACAGATGTTAAATCTCCAGGGGGTGGGCAGGTCCCACAAGAAAGGAATGACAAATTGCAATGAGGATGCTGCATAAATGCAGCCTGCTGGAGAGATTTGTGCTGGATGAGGCCAAGGCTGGTGCTTGTAAGTCTTGAATCACCTTTTGTAATTGATGGGTATCACCTTACCCTTGCTGCCTGATTTGTGGATTCCTTGAACCTCCTGCTCAACTCTGAACTTCCCCACACTCCATAAATGTGAGAGAGTCTGTAAACACTGGAAAAGGACAAAAACACCATCCCTCTCAAAAGTCCTTACTTAGCACAGCTGTGGCTTAGTGACTTGGAACTAAGCTGACTTTGTAGCTGGTACCATATCTTTGGGGAAACTTTAAGCCTGAGTAGGGGAATAAAAGAATTTGTACTTGTAATTAACACTGCAAACCATTCCTTCCCACATGGAATTCCTAAAGGAAAAAGATTAGGTATATAAATGCGTGTGTGTGTGTGTGTGTGTGTGTGTGTGTGTGTGTTTCTAGTAATAGGAATTTTCACCTAAACAAGGAAATAGAAGCAATTTGGAAGAAAAATAATGGTTTTATCCCCCCGTTTGAATTGAGAAGCTTAAAACTAAAGGTTCTTTACATGCAAAGTAAAACAGTTTTCCTGAGATTTTTTTTTTCCAAGTACATTAGTGATGAATAGATTCTTTGTGCTTCATATTAACAACACTGCCAATTAAACTCTGAGGAATAAAGTATGGTAGCAAAGTTTTAGGCAGCTTGGTAAGTGCTCCAGTAGCTTAAAAATCAATGACACATTTATTACAATTGTGGTTAGTGATTCTCTCCAAAAAGGAGATGATGAAGGCCACCAATATTCAGAAATTCATGTTTTTCTCCTTGTTCTCCCTGATTTCCCCCCTTTTTGCTCTGTATATTCAGCGACTTATTATTTAATATGTCTTATCATTTAATATATTTTCTAACACGTAATGTATGTTTGGAGTTTTTTTATGAATGTTGCCACAGTATAATAGAGAAGAACAAATCTGACTCCATATTGGATCTGTTTTGGGTTTTTTTTTGTTTTTTTTTACTTTAACCTTTGTATTCTATTGCTTTTGCTACAAGTTAAGAATGTTGCCCATAGCCTGAAACATACAGGATAGCCCATTCTCAAGACTCTGAGCTTTAAAGTTATAACACTTTTCCATTAATATAGATAAAAAGTTGCAGAACATAGAATAACCTTTGTCTTGTTGGAAGGTTACAGGAATATCATGACTTGAACTAAGTTGATGGCTGCAAAAACAAAGGATTCTGACACCAAGAAGTTTGCACCAACCAGCCATACTCCCTCCCATTTTAGTATAAGAGAAGCCTGAATTCTAACTTGGAGAAGATGGTTCTTTGGGGCACGAGGCCACCATCTTCTCTTTCTGCTGGCTTTCCAAATAAAGTCACACTTCCTTGCCCCAACACCTTGTCTCTAGATTTTTTGGCCAATCATGTGGTAAGCAGTACAAGCTTGGACTCGGTAACAATAGGAATTGCAGTTATTTATATCTAAGGCTCAGGCTCTCACACTTTTGAGGCCCAGTTTTTGAACAATGAAAGTGAGCAATGTTTTCTTCAGTTCCTTGTGGTTTAAATTTGTTTCATCAACTCTTGTCACAATGAGGTCAGTGCTGTCCTGCCTTTCAGGTATGTTGATATTCATCACATCAATCTAAGCCAAACTCCTAGTAGTGTTTGATCCCACTGTTTTAGCAGATTAAGTTCAAAGAAACAGGTATGTTATGAAATATTTTGGGGGAATAATATGGGAGAATGATAGGTATGAATATGCTTTCCATGGTTCAAGTCTCCTTATCTAGACTCAAGCAAAATATCATTAGCAAGCAAGTGCTTAGTTTAAATAGATAATGAACAGCCTTAGTACATGTGGGTAACATCATCAAGAGTCTTGAGCCTGAGCCAGGGACAACCCTTTAAAACATTACAACCGTCAACCGAAGTGTGATTGTTCTCAAGCAAGCCTGTTTCACACCCTGGAAATCAATAACTACTTAAAAAAAATGTGTTAACATATGGAACCCCCAAACATAAAATATTTATTACTGGTTAAGCTCATCAAGGGAAAAGTAGACCTCAAGGTCATTTAAATTCCAGTTTGCCAGGTAGTCCAATGACCAGATTGCAAGGAAAATCAGTATTTGCCTGTCAATGATAGGGTGGCCTACTCTTATGAAAGGTTTTAAAATAATGTGAGGTTAATGGACTTCTGCTTCTGGGAAGATGGAGTAATGTGATTTCCTCTATTTCTCCCACCAAGTACAACTAAAAAACCCTGAACATTATATATAAAGAAAATTTAGGAAGACTCTAAATGGTGGAAAGAAGAAAGCAAGCATATACTAGGATCTTGAGACCCAAGGAGCAACGTTGGAGGTTTCCCTAGATTTTTCTTTTGCTTCTATATCCTAGACTTGCTGCTGAAGAAGCCAGCAACACAGAGAGACCAACTGGGGCAGACAAAATATTAGCCCCCATTTAGAAGGCTCGTCTTTCAAATCCAAGGTCCAGGAAAGAAACAACAGAATAAGGCAGAATACATTTAGACAATAATTGCTCTATACCAGCCAACAAAAATCTTAAAAAAAAAAATTATGGCCACACTACCATCCAGCCATACTGTAACAAGGTGCCCAAAACCTCCAGCCAGGAAGGTGTCAACAGAGACCAAGTATGGAGCCTGGATTTTATTCCTTGTCACATAATAGCAAGCCTCTCCCCTTAGTATCAATGGTGACCACATGCCTAGTGGAGTCTTGATGTTCACCTCCCCCCACACCAGGCAGTAATGAGGGAGCCCACCCACTCCTTGCAGGCATGGTGCCAGAGATGGCTTGAAAGAGTCAGAACTTTAACCACCAGAGTCCCCCCCCACCCAACACACACATGCTGTGATGTCACTGGAGGTCACACAGAGAGGAGTAATGAGGTTTTCCTACCCCTCCCAGTCAGAGAGTATCCATGAAGAGCTAGCAGGGAACCAGAATGCTCACCCCTCTACACCTAGGAGTAACAAGGAGCCTCCCTTGTCAATGGAGGTTTAGTGGGAAATCTGGATTCTACCCCTGCCTAGCAGTATTGAGGCAAAACCCACCTTTCCCCTACTGGAACAGTGTCAGAGGAAGACAGCTAAAACATAGGATTAAATAGGATTCATCATAATACCTAAAATGTTCAGGTTACAGTAAAAAATGTCTTGTTATACAGGAAGATCTCAGATTGAATTAAAAAAGACATTCAGTAGATGCCAACACTGAGATGACAAAGATGTTAGAATTATATGACAAATATTTTTAAGCAGTCATTATAATGAAAATCCTTCAAATAACAACTGCACATTTGAGACAAATAAGAAAATAGAAAGTCTCACTAAAACATAGAAAGGCTTATTTAACAAGGAAATAGAAGATGTAAAGAAGAATCAAATGAACATGTTAGAACTGAAAAATACAATATCAGACATGAGAAAATAATGAATGTGCACAATAACAAAAGGAAGGGAATAAGAAAATGAATTAATCAACTTTAACAATAAAAACTACCTAATTTGACCAACAGACAACATAGACTGAGAAAAAAATGAACAGAGGAACAGGGACCTGTGATTTTATAAGGAAAGATCAAACATTCATATCTCTGGAATTCAGGAAGGAGATGAGAAAGAAAACGGCTGAAAAAATACTCAAATAAATGGCAGAATACTTCCCAAATTTGGTGAAAGATGTAATCCCTCAGATTCAAGAAACTCAGTGAAACCCAAATAGGATAACCCAAAGAAGTCCACACCATGACACATCATAGTCAAACTTATGAAAACTAAAAAAAAAAAAAAAAAAAAAAAAAAATACTGAAAGCAGTAAGAAAGAAATTACATCTTATCTGTAGAGGAAAAAATCAAATAACAGTGTATTTATTTGTCACCAGAAACCATTGAGGGGCTCAACATTTTTCAAGTGCTGAAAGAAAACAACTATGAACCCAGAATCTTATGTCCAGGGAACAAAGGCTTCAAGAATGAAAGAGATATCAAGACATTATAAGATGAAGGAAAAGTTAGGGAATCTGTCATCAGTATACACACCCTAAAAGAATGGAAGTTCTTAAACAGAAAAGAGATTACAAAAGAAGGAATCTAGGAAAATCAGGTAGGAAGAAAGAACAACAATAAGCAAAACTATGAGTAAATACAATATGCTTTACATTTTCTCTTGAGATTTCTAAATTATGTTTGATGGTTGAATCTGTCACACATTTGAGCCCTAACATACCAACAACTTCAACAGCCGAAAAAAAAATACTGATATGATTCTAAAAATATAGGGAGAAAATAATAATTAAGAACATTATATAATAAAGTTAATTAAGATAGTTATATAATAAACAGGGAAAGGTAAAGGAACTTAAAGGGATGTAAGGTTTTTACACTTCACTAAAACTGATGAAATATCAGTAAACTGTAATAAATTATATGTAAATAATATAATGCCTAAAGAAACCATTAACAAAAGCTATACATAGAGGTATATTCAAACACAAGATTGATCATAATAGAGTTATGAAAATCGTTCAAGAAACACACAGGAAGGTAGAGAAACAATATAAAAAACAGAGAGAACAGACAAAAGAAACAAACAAAAATATATATTTGAGCTCTAATACATCAATAACTTTAACATTATATGTAACTGGTTTAAATGCACCAATTAAAAAACAGAGGTTGACAGAGTGGATTAAAAACCATGACTGTACTATTTACTGTCTACAATAAACTCACTTCAAATATGATATAGGCATATATATTTATATATTTTTCTTCCATTCTTTTACTTTTATCTCTATCTATCTATCTATCAAATATATAACAAAAGAAAGCAAGAAAGGTTATCTTAATATCAGATTAAGTAGACTTTAGAGCAAAGAAAATTATCATAAACTGAGAAGAACATTATATAATGATAAAAGGGCCCATCCACTAGCAACACATAGCAATCCTATCAACCCTGTGTTTGTACCAAACAACAGAGCTGTAAAATATATGAGGCAAAAACTGATAGAACTGGAAAGAGAAATAGACAAATCCACAATTATAGCTGGAAATGTCCACACCATTATTGATCATCTACTATGTGCAAAGCACCAGTACTGTGAATGCAGTAGTGAAAAAGAAAAGTTCCTTGTCCTCATGAAACTCATGGTCTATTGGGGAAAGACAAATACTAATTAATTAATTTTTTTTAACTTGCCAGCATAATAAGTAGTACAAAGGGAATCTCAAAAACACCAAAAATGTAACCTCTCTTCTTCAAAATGCCCTATATTTTAACAACAATAAGTAGACAACTATATAATTCCGAAGGTGTAGAATTTAATAGAATCTGTGGTTCTATTGTTGCATTTCCCAGGGATAACAAAGAGATTCATGTCAGTCCAGTGTAGACTGCAAACCCTGCCCACAGATGGCACAAGCTCACAGCCAGGAAGATAGAATTCTGTAGGTGCCTCTAATGTATTTATTTCTCCCCAAAACAATTCACACCAATTCAGTCCCTGCTTTGCCTCCAGTTTCACCTGGGAGTCTGATAAGACTTCCAAGAGTGTAATGTAAACATATTATGAGAAGGGGTCAAGGTTAGGATGGGGAAAGCAAGACTTACCCCAAAGTGTTAGAAACCATCAAGCTGAGAAGGATGCTGACTTACCACGGTGTAGATCTGATGCTTCCGCCTTTTAGCCAGGTCAATTATGTTTACTCCATTGTAGTAAAGGTTTTCGATACATCCGTGGAAGTTTTTCTTTAAAAAGGTCCCAGGTTTGCCTGGTACTGGAATTCCTCCAAAACTAAGCTTTATGAGAAAGAAAAAAGTCAACTCTTAGTTATAAGCTCTGAACGAACAGGAAAAGGAAAGTAAGCAAGTGAATTTCAGAAGATTCAACTGTAGCATGAGCCAAGTGGCTCAAATAATTATAGATGCCACTTGATTACACATTTAAAAGGATACTGATTAGGCCACGTAAAAATAACTATAATTGCTTGCTTTTTAAGAGCTTATTTTACAAATCTGTTTTACTTCCTTTCTGAACCCTTCTAATACTAAATAAAACAATAATTTACAGAAGGAGGAAAAAAGAAAAGAAAATCAACATCTTTATATTTATCTCTTATACAAATATCTGAGAGCGTACAAAGAAAAACCAAGGGACAAACAAAACGTACCGCTATTCAGACCTAGTTTATTCTGCATTGTACCAAAAACACCTTATGAACACAGTTGTTCGCAAATTACTTTTATAAAGACGAAAATTAGGAAACAATTAAAATATCCCATACATTTAAATAAATGGAGGAAAAAATCGAGAATTGATATGATAGACTCCTACTTAGTTAATAATGGTGCTGAGTAAACATTTGTTATAAAGTGGAAAATCAGTGGAATGTTGATTGAAAAATTCAGGGGTTATAACTGGGTATAAAGTATGATGTCAACAACAAAATATGTGCTTACAATTTAGACTTGAAGAAATACACTGAACTATTAATGATAGTTGTCTCTGGGAAGGATATGGTTACTAGTTTTCTCTACCACTTTTCTTTCCAGTAAAAATTTCTACAAATTACTATTGGAATGGAAATATTCTTTTAAAAAGAAATCTGATTTGGTATGAATATTCCTCCTATTATACAAGAGAAGCAGAATACTTTCTCTAATCATGTTTATCCCAACATTATTTAATGAGTAACCCAGTTTTTCTTCAGTGCTTTGAAATGTTACCTTTAGCATATATTTAAACTATTTGAATGCTTAGTGTATTTCAGGACGATTTGTTCTCCCAATCAGAATGTCTTCACCTCATATGAATAGCTACAGATAAAGCAAAGCTTACTTCCAGATGTCTACTTTTTCCCCCCATAAGTTCCACACTATTTTTTAAAAATTGTTTCTTTACGGGCTTCCCTGGTGGTGCAGTGCTTGAGAGTCCGCCTGCCGATGCAGGGGACACGGGTTCATGCCCCGGTCTGGGAAGATCCCACATGCCGCGGAGCGGCTGGGCCCATGAGCCATGGCCATTGAGCCTGCGCGCTCAGAGCCTGTGCTCCACAACAGGAGAGGCCACAACAGTGAGAGGCCCGCATACCGCAAAAAAAAAAAAAAAAATTGTTTCTTTACACATTGTAATATATGATAAGAGTGATTAATCCTGCTGCCCACTTCTATTTACCATTGTTTTAATCTAGATAATTATTTGATATTTTTGCCTACTTTAATTTTAAAGTTTAATTTCAAAATAATTTTATTTAAAATAATCTGTTGGAATTTTGAGAATTTGTTATTTCCATAAACACATTTACTTGGAGAATAAACATTTTTGAAATATTTCATCTTCCTATACAAGAACCCAGTGTCTTTTTCTATTTTCAAAATATTTTTGGTAAAGCCCTTCACTTAAGGTTATTATTTTATTTCTCTCGTTCACATATTCATCATTAACTTAATTCCAGTGAATTTCAAGCATTTAAAAACTTCCACTGTATGGAATCTAAAAAACAAAACAAAATTGCGAACAACTCATAGATAAAGAGAACAGATTTGTTGTTGCTAGAGGTGGGGGAGGGGGGAGTGGGCGAAATGGGTGAAGAAGGTCAAAAAGTACAAGCTTTCAGTTATAAAATGAATAAGTCACTAGATGTAATGTACTGCGTGGAGATTATAGTTAATAATACTGTATTGTATATTTGACAGTTACTAAGGGAATAGCTCTTAAAAGTTCTCAACACAAGAAAAAAAATGTTGTAATTATGTGTGGTAATGGATGTTAAATAGATTTAGTGTGGAGATCATTTTACAATATACACAAATATCAAATCATTATGTAATACATCTGAAACCAATATAATGTTATATATCACTTATGTCTCAAATTCCAGTGTAAACGAATTGTTTTCATTAATTAAACATTTATCAAGTAAATTATATACGCATCCTATTGTTTTCTCTATCCAGATACTCGTATATTAAATAATGTACATTTTAGTTAATTTCATACAACTTTTCAAAGAAATAATCAGATGACATATTTAAAACACTTTGCTCTTTTCAAGCCAAATTGTATACATTTTTTTGTTTCATTGTCCTGATCAAAACTTTCTAAAATATAGCCAAAACTTTTTAAACAACAATAAATAAGAATTATGGTATAGAACTTTGGAAAAAAGCCAAAAACAAACAAAAAGGAACAGTACTTTTGTATATTTCCCAGTACATAGAATACTGATTCTGAACCCACATCACATTAGATATCCTTTAATCCCATTTACACATAAATTATTTAGTTGCTTATTTCTTGTTTGTTTGTTTGAAATGAGAAATGAATGCTCAGTTTTATCTATTGACTGGTCTTTCAAAAATTCATGAGACAGAATACAAGGTATTTTACATTTAATCTATTGATGGGTTGAATTATATTAATAGATCAGAAATTAATAGATTCTCTGATTGAACCACACTATTTGTCTTGAAGTATATGTGCTCATATTTTAAATAGTAAATGAATTTGAGCTCTAGTTTTCTTCTTTTGCCAAGTGTTTAGATCATGCCTAAATGTGTCTCTGAGTAAAACTCTGGGAGTTTTATCTTTGATTCTATTTAAAAATGACTCATAACTCTTGAGATTTATGGAAAACTGAAAAAAAAATGAACTCGTTAATTCCACAAATACTTTGTAAAACTACTGCTCTGATAACTTCCTTGTTGACTTATTGCAGTATTTCCAATGTTTTCAGTTTGAGTCATGTAGATTTAAAAAGATTCACTTCCCTTTTGTAATTATATAAATCAAATTTATAAGGTAAAAATAAAGTTGACTATTTGTTACTTTTGTTTATTTTTAAAAAAACTTTATTATGCTAGAGCAGTTTTAGTTTCACAGCAGAATTGAGAGGAAGGTAGAGAGATTCCCACATACCCCCTGCCTCTACACACGCACAGGACCTCCCGTTACCAACAGCTTCCACCAGTGGTTTATTTCTTCCAACTGGTGAGCCTACAATCACACATCATCATCACCCAAATTCCAGAGCTTACATTATGGTTTACTTTTGGTATTGTACATTCTGTGGGTTTGGACAAATGGAAAATTACACATATCCACCAGTACAGTATCATACAGAATAGTCTGCCTCCTCTAAAAATCCTGTTCTCTGTCAATCCATCCCTCTCCCAGCCCCTTACTCCAGTCCCTGGCAATCATTGATCTTTTTACTGTTTCAATAATTTTGCCATTTCCAGAATGTCATATTGTTGGAATCATACAGCATGTAACCATTTCAGTTTGGCTTCTTTCACTTAGTAACATGAATTGAAGGTTCCTCCATGTCTTTTTATGGTTTGATAGCTCATTTCTTTTTAGCTCTGAATAATATTCCATTGTCTCTATGTAGCGCAGTTTGTTTATACATTCACCTACTGAAGGACATCTTCGTTGCCTCCAAGTTCTGACAACTATGAATAATGTTGCTGTAAATATTCATGTTCAGGTTTTTGTGTGGACATGAGTTCTTATTCTTTTCTATAATTTATATAATTATATCATTATATATAACAAAAATTTTATTCTTTTAATTTTTATGGCCATCTTCCTCAATTTTCAAAAAAAAATAATGTTGTACTTCACTCATCTGTGATTTAGGAAAATATTAGTCACAGGGCAATATTTGAAAAGGAGAAAAGAAAATAAAAAACCTTTCTTTTAAATAGCACAAAAAAAAAAAAGCATTTGAAGGATCTGGGGTAGAGCCTTTTTTAAGTGAAATAGTATGGAGGATAGTATATATTATAAAACTGTAATTTCCCATTACATGAAAGGAGAGCAAAACTCTTTCTAGTCTGGGTAGAGGATGTTAGGAGAAAATTGGCAGAGACAAGAGTTACATGGTGTGGGACCTGCTCTTTGGGTCTCTCTGGGAGATTGAAATTTGATGAGCTTTAGGTGAATGAGGATGGAGGCCACAAGATAGATTTTGGAAAACTCAGGGAGTTATTTCTCCCCTGATTCCTACAACAATGATGATTGTAAGCTTATTAAAGAGGCTTCAAATTCAGCATGGCCTCAGAACAAAACTTGGCTGGAAGACAGACAGGTTAGCAATGGCTATGAGAAGCAGCAACATGGAAGTTTCTGAGAGCTGCTTCTCAACGGCCTGATCACTGAAGCACTGTGTGAAGTAGGCTACTGAGGTCCCCAGGGCTGTGAGAGCAGGATGGGTAATATGGATGGACTGAGGATATAAGTGTGTCAAAGGCTGGTAGCTGATACGGAGGTCCAAGTGTCCAGGTGACTAGACCTCACAGCCTGAGCCCATTGCAGGTACCGTGAACAGCAGCTACAGAGGCTGACACTTTACTCCCATGCTGGGCTATCCACAAGCCCACAGCCTGTGATCTGCCCATGGAAACAAAAAGGAGGAGCAAGAAGAAACCCCAATATAACCCAGTATTTACACAATAGTACAGTTAAGTTTTACATAGGCATTAACTAGTTATCATTCATCAACACGGTTAGATTTTTCTGCTATCAGGGGAAGCAGGGGCCGATAAGCATATTGAATTCAGGTAGGGAGAAGAAGCAAAATTGCATTTCTGCACATTTGAGTATGAGATTAGATTTTTAACCTGTTTTATATTTTAAATTTTTCATGTAGTTGAGAATATGAGGCTATAATTGTATTACTGAATTATAGATTTAGTTCATTATCAGATTAGTTAGAATGGAAAAACTTGCTTCATATATTACTGATTTTCTTTCCTGCGTATATAGTATTGATTTTTCTAAATACTTCATAAACACTTGTAGGCTATACTTGGTATATACCTACTAATTTTACATTAATAATTATATACATCAGATCATTTACATTCATAATTTTATCTGATTTATCAAAGTTCTGTGAACGAACATCAAAATCTTGCTCTTAACTATGTTTTTGTCCATCAAGCCGCCCACACAAGGATCCCTGCTATGCATGACCTGGGATTGTCAAATGATTACAGCAAATGTTGGCAAAAACTGAATACTGATCATATTCAAGCTCTTCTTCTGCTGAGTTCAGTTGGCATCTGAGTCTCACCCAAGTTCCCAACACTGGCTTTTCTCCTTGAATTCTGCCCATTAGTTTATTCTTCTAGCAACATAACTGGAAAACCAATAACCACCTCCTTCAGCCTTGCTCTTGGGCCTCTGAGTCCCAGAAAATGGCATCTGAGTCCCTACAGCTCACATCAGGACAGTGTCAGTCAACATCTAACCGCTAGAAATGAACTGTTTTGGTTTTTTGTATTTGATTGATATTTTATTTCATATATATATATATATATATATATATATATATATGTTTAGTATAGGTGTTTTTAATTAGAAACCACAACATTTAGTACTTTACAATAGCCTTTATCTTTTTATCTTAATTTTTAATTTCAGTGGTACTAATTTTTCTACCTCTGTTTTCAGTTTACATAAATTTAACTGGGTATCTTTGTCCCCAGTTCCAACTTTAAAAAAATAATCATTTTGGTGTTTTCTGCCATACATGTGTTAACTGAAAACCACATATCATATGACTGGTGTTTGCTTATTAAGCAAATATGAGACTACTTACCACTTGAGGGAATTTAGAAAAAAAATTTTAGTAATGCTATATATATATTTTTTAATTTCTTTGGTTTTTTTGGCTCTTTGGGTCTTAGTTGTGGCACTCAGGGTCTTCGTTGAGGCGTGCAGGATCTTTCATTGTGGTGCAGGCTCTTCATCGTAGCACGTGGGCTTCTCTCTAGTTGCGGCACGCGGGCTCTCTCATTGTGGTGCACGAGCTCAGTAGTTGTGGCACGTGGGCTTAGTTGCCCCACAGCATGTGGGACCTTAGTTCACTGACCAGGAATCGAACCTCTGTCCCCTGCATTGGAAGGTGCATTCTCTACCACTGGACCACCAAGGAAGTCCCTAGAAAACTTTCAAGTGTATTGCTATAATTATAAAGATGATCAATATTGCTTTATTCTACTGTGTTTGTTAATTTTTGATTATTGTCTCTTTTATGCTTTTTCCTATGTAGACTGTGTAATGTTTAGTCTTTTTTTTACATCTTTATTGGAGTATAATTGCTTTACAATGGTGTGTTAGTTTCTGCTATGTAACAAAGTGAATCAGCTATACGTACACATATATCCCCATATCCCCTCCCTCTTGCATCTCCCTCCCACCCTCCCTATTCCACCCCTCTAGGTGGTCACAAAGTACCGAGCTGATTTCCCTGTGCTATGTGGCTGCTTCCCACTAGCTATCTATTTTACATCTGGTAGTGTATATATGTCCATGCCACTCTCTCACTTTGTCACAGCTTACCCTTCCCCCTCCCAGTGTCCTCAAATCCATTCTCTACATCTGCATCTTTATTCCTGTCCTGCCCCTAGGTTCTTCAGAACCTTTTTTGTTTTTTTTTAAGATTCCATATATATGTGTTAGCATACGTTATTTGTTTTTCTATTTCTGACTTACTTCACTCTGTATGACAGACTCTAGGTCCATCCACCTCACTACAAATAACTCACTTTCATTTATTTAGTCTTTCTGAAAAACTGACTTTGAAGATAATCCTGTGATTATCTAGCTTTTCAGACCACAGTTTTGGATTACTGTCTACGAAACCCAGATTTTTTTTTTTCTCCAACCCCAGCTTGTTTTGAATTTTGATTACTTAAAATATTATTATTATCAATTAATAGGCACATTTATTTTTCTACTTCGAAACTCTTTTTTAAAGAAATTCTATTTTGTGGCAATTTGTTACAAAATTGCATAAATTTTTGAGTTGTATCAACATCCATCTTTAGCTTTTCACAGTGAAGTGGTTAGAATCACTGTTTCAGGAGCTTCTCTGGCTGGATTTAAAACCAGCTCTGCCCTTCTATGGGACCTCGGGTAAAATACCTAACTGTTGTGTGATTCATTTTCCTCATACGTAAAATGAGGATAATGATAATACTGATCTCATGTAAACAATGTAGCTTGATTAGATTAATGTGAAAATTGAAAGATTTCCTACCAAGGACCTACTCTATAGCACAGGGAACTATATTCAATATCTTGTAATAATAACCTATAATGGAAAAGAATCTGAAAAAGAATAGATATATACAACAGATATATACATATGCACATATGTCTATATAGGAATCACTTTGCTGTACACCTGAAACTAACACATTGTAAATCAACTATACTTCAATTAACAAAAAAGATTTCCTACCCTGAGACATTTTGAAGGGCTCATGGCCTGTAGCCTTTGCTGTTTGCAGGATTGTTCTTACCAGCAGCAATTTCTCAGTTAAGAGGTTCTTCCAAAACAGTGTTTTGCAGGCTTATTTTCAACAATTTCTGAATAAAAACTATATGGATATTAATTTTGCTAATATTTTACAGTCTGAAGTTTGCTATATTTTACACTGATGTTTTACATCAATAGCAACTACACTGAGTAACTTTTCTTTTTTTTTTTCATTTTAACATCTTTATTGGAGTACAATTGCTTTACAATGGTGTGTTAGTTTCTGCTTTATAACAAAGTGAATCAGTTATACATATACATATGTTCCCACATCTCTTCCCGCTTGCGTCTCCCTCTCTCCCACCGTCCCTATCCCACCCCTCCAGGCGGTCACAAAGCACTGAGCTGATCTCCCTGTGCTATGCGGCTGCTTCCCACTAGCTATCTACCTTACGTTTGGTAGTGTGTATATGTCCATACCACTCTCTCGCCCTGTCACAGCTCACCCTTCCCCCTCTCCATATCCTCAAGTCCATTCTCTAGTAAGTCTGTGTCTTTATTCCTGTTTCACCCCTAGGTTCTTCATGACATTTTTTTCCTTAAATTCCATATATATGTGTTAGCATACGGTATTTTTTTAATTAATAAACAAATACACATTTTCTCTGAAGTCCTGTAGAAGTTTCCTTCTGGTTTTCAGATTTTCAGAACACTGGAACTAAATATGTTGTGTCCTCCTTTGAAAAGGTCCTTTGATCATTTCTAGCTTGATATTTATTTGAGAGGGAAAAGGAAAAAAGAAAGAGAGAGAGAACTTGCTAAAACTATCTGATCAGTGTCTATTTTCAATGAATTTTTTCAAATTTAGGAAAACTGGTCATTGAACTGTTGAGTGTCAAATTCTGTGTAACTTGTTCTTTGGGTAGGAGGCATATTTCAGGCTCACGTTCTTCTGCATTCTTCTTACTCAGTCGGCATTCTAAAAAGTATTGTTTATTTTTGTTTATTTATTTGATTTCCTAAATGTCTAACCTAAAATTACAGAGCTTTTCTCAGTTACTTCAGTGGCTGTGTGGCATAAACTATTCTCTTTAACATCTCACAAATATATCTCTAGTGTGTTTATAATTGCTCCTGTATGTCCTTTAAACTTGAATGGGTCTCCTTGAATTAATCTTTGTTTTTAAGTCAACCCTAGCTGTATTCTACAAACCTCTTCATTTACTGATTTGTTTGTCTGGGACACTGACGATATGATTTTGCCTTTCCTTTGAGACTCAGGCATATTTCATCATGGGGCAGATACTGATGGTACTGAACAGACATTATATTTCAGGGCACATCATTTGCATGAAGTAGCCCAAAGGCATTCAGTATATGCATCATAGAGCTGGAAATCCAGTTTCCATTAGATCATGGGCTCCTATAATACAAAATAGTTGTGACACTATAAGGGAACCAGATGCCCTGAGCCAGTTCTCTCCAGATAGCAATATGACAAATTCACTTTTTTTTTTAAAGTCCTGGCTTAAGGGACATCATCTCAATAATCCCTACCCCGATCAACATATCTAAAGTTGCAACCTGTTTCCCTCAATCTTAGAATTCCCAATCCCATTACCTAGATCTATTTTTGTTCTTTCTATAGCATTTGTCATCCTTCTTACTATGTAATGTATTTACTTGCTATGGGTATTGCTTATAGTTTGTCTCTCCTGCTAAAACACAAGCATCATAAGGGTAGGTGCTTGTTCTTTTCATGGACATATTCCAAGCACATAAAATGATGTCTGATACATAACAGATGCCAAATAAATATTTGTTCAATGTTTTGGTAAATCTCTCTAAAAAAAGTTTCTCAAGGACACAGACCACATCTTGTTCATTTTTGAATATTTAATGCAAGAGGTATGACTCAAACATAAGAGATTCGACAAATAATTGTTGAATCGGATCAAAAAAGAACACTAGCAATTTACTTCTAAAACCGCTTTACCTTATTGTCCTTTTTTTGTCAATGTGACTGCTTTCTTTTCTTACTTTTCTTATTTGTTTGCTCTTGGAAAATTGCATGGTGAGCCTTTTATTGATCTTAGTGGTCAACAAAATCAGGTGTTAGATTGTAAAGTTTCACTCACAGTCTGAGTGTCTTGGTCCATCTGGGAACCTGGAGGGTTTTCTGGTGTCACAGGTGGGCTCCAACTGGATGAATCCCAGGAGAAAACACACTTTGATGTTAAATGTATGAGGTCCTAGAAGCTGCCACTCTCTTTTCCTTTGATCTCATTCCTCTTCTATTGTCTGGAATTTGCTTGTCTCTTTTTCAGCCTTTGATGTTACTTCTCTGGCAATGAGTTCATTCCTCCTTATTGGTTTTTTTCTCTGGCCCTGTTTGAATTTGAGAGTCTTCTTTTTCTAAAGATTCCTTTTCCTGTCAGACTCGGATTTCGGATACACTTGAAGTTTCTCATTAGTGAATATTTGTCTCACTTTTGTTCTGATAGCCTATTTTGTAATGGAATATATATGAAAAAGGATCCAAATGGCTGTCTTTTTTTTTTTTTCCACACTTTAAAACTTGCACCGGCTTGGTGTTTGTTGAATTATACATAGTGATTATGGCCTTTCTGGAGGAAGGCTGTCAAAGGTAGATGAATTTCTGCCATTTCAAATGCGACCAGAAATCTCAATTTTCTGATGGTACCTCTTGATTTTTAAATAATGGCCTGAATTCGAATAGTTAAAAAAAAATACTAAATGGGCTAAATAAGATGAGGGTAGTCCAAATTGCTCCCTGTGTGACCAGTTTTTGGCTTCTGCTCTACTGTTTGATTTGATCAGTGACTCAGATTGGAATTTCTTTGGAACTTTTGATCTCTATAACTCTTAAGGGGTTGCAGTGCATATTATCTCTTATTCTTGTCCCTACTTTGGGATTATATATTGAGATGAAGTGACTTGTTTTCATATTTTCACTTCTTTATTCCTTCTATACCCTATTCTTTCACAAATTCCCAGTGTCCCTTTATTTCTGGATGATATAATTGTTCATTTCTGTTTTGGGAGGGAAAAGAGTAAGTGATATCTGACCCAGACGCAACCCTGCATTGAATAGGAGGAAGCATTGATCCTGACAGCCCTCCTTGTTTCCACAAAGCAATTCATTCACGGCCATGCTTCCTGCCTGCCTGTGTTCCAGGTCCACAGCTACCTACCTCCACCCTGGCTTTGGCTCCTGACCCAAGCCCAGCTGTTGCCCCTTACACTTCAGTTGAATTTGGCCTCAGCATCTCTCTTAGATAAGGTTTTCTTTTAGTAATAACAATAGTGGCATTTCAATAGGCACATGAAAACATGCTCAACATCACTATTAGAGAAATGCAAATCAAAACTACAATGACGTACCACCTCACACCAGTCAGAATGGCCATCATCAAAAAGTCTACAAGTAATAAATGCTGGAGACAGTGTGGAGAAAAGGGAACCCTTCTACTCTGTTGGTGGGAATGTAAGTTGGTGCAGCCAATATTGGAAACCCCCAATTTCCAGCCAATGTTGGAACCCCCCCATAGTCTCTCAACTGTGGAAACAGTATGGAGCTTCCTTAAAAAACTAAAAATAAAACTACCATATGATCCAGCAATCCCACTCCTGGGCATATATCAAGACAAAACTCTAATTCAAAAAGATAAATGCAACCCTATGTTTATAGCAGCATTATTCACAATAGTCAAGATAAGGAAACAACCTAAATGTCCATCAACAGATGAATGGATAAAGAAGATGTGGTACATATATACAACGGAATATTACTCAGCCATAAAAAAGAATGAAATAATGCCATTTGCAGCAACATGGATGCAAGTAGAGATTATCATACTAAGTGAAGTAAGTCAGAAAGAGAAAGACAAATACCATATAATATCATATGTGGAATCTAAAAATCTAAAATATAACACAAATGTTTTAAAATATAAATTAGAAACAGACTCACAGACATAGAGAACTGACTTGTGGTTGCCAAGAGGGAGGTGGGGTGGGGGAGGGATGGATTGGGGGTTTGGGATGCAAACTATTATATAGAGAGTAGATATACAACAAGGTCCTACTGTACAGCACAGGGAATTCTATTCAATATCCTGTGATAATCCACAATGGAAAAGAATATTTATAAAAGAATATATATATAACTGAATCACTTTCCTGTACAGCAATAATTAACACAACATTGTAAATCAACTGTACTTCAGTAATTAAAAAAGAATAGTGGCATTTATGGACTAGTTTTATACAACGGGCCCTATGCTTAGGGCTTACTTTCACTATTTTTTTCTTTAACTTTTTAGCTAGATATTACTATTTGCTCCACTTGAAAGCTGATGAAAAAGATGGCATACAGAGGTTTAACAGCTTGACTAAGGCCTTAGAGCCAAGGGGTGCAGTTGTAGCCCCTCTGGTCCTACACACACTGCCTCGCCTCCAGCAACTTCTATTCCAGTTCCACTGAGGAACCATCTATCTCCTTGAAGACCAGGGTGAACAACTGGTCTTGGTTGGCCTGAAACTTTCTCATTTTTAAAACTGAAAGTCCCAGGCTCACTGACACACTATGCCCCTAACCTAGGCAGCCTGGCATGCACTCGGTGAGCCTTCTGCTGTTCCCACTATGGGGAAGCAAAGGAGACGTGGTGGACAGTTATAGTAGCGGAAACCCCCAATAGTTTCTCGATGGCATAAATCAGCCCCTCCTATTTCCTCTGCCAGAGCCACCCAATGCTCTCTACTTACTAGCAGGTTTCACACCAGGGGCTGGATTCAGACCATCTTTCTAATTCTTACCGTGAGCGCTGGTCCTGGCTGAAATCTGGTCCATTGCTAGTCTAGGGTTCATTTCTCTAAATGGATATCTTTTTACAGATTCACAGACACCAGAGTCTGAAACAGCCTGATTGGTTCAGCACATATTTATTTATTCATTTTTGTCTGAATCAATTTACAAAATTTTAACCTTAGGTTAATTGGACAATTCCCTGGTGGTGCAGGGGTTAAGAATCCACCTGCCAGTGCAGGGGACATGGCTTCGAGCCCTGGTCCAGGAAGATCCCACATGTCGCGGAGCAGCTAAGCCCATGCGCCACAACTACTGAAGCCCACATGCGTTGAGCCCGTACTCCGCAACAAGAGAAGCCACCACAATGAGAAGGCTGCGTGCGCACCGCAATGAAGAATAGCCCCTGCTCGCTGCAACTAGATAAAGTCCGTGTGCAGCAACAAAGACCCAATGCAACCAAAAATAAATAAATTAATTAATTTTAAAAATTGGATAATGGGGTAAATCATGTATATTTCAGCATTCAAGCAAGAACTCATTGGAAATTCTAACTTCAGTGTATCCCCACCCCCTACATTCAGGTTAGAAGGGCACCTGCGGTGGAACTGACACCCTAGAGAGCCCCCCTCTGACCACCCTCTGGTCACATCCTGTGTCATGGGGGTGGTGTTTGCAAACCAAGGGGAAATGACGATAGGAAGCTGTCATCACCCTCCTAAACTTAGTCTTCCTACCCAGCTCCCCAGAGTTTCCTGCCTGAACAGCTCTGAAACAGCTTCAAGGGCCTGAACTATTCTCTCCACTGTCCGTCCTCCTGAGGATGGACCACGGACCCATACATAGGTCCCAGGAGTGGCCAAGGGGGTTTCCACTGTAGACAGGGCTTGGACATGTGGGATGTTCATTTGTCAAAGAAGGAAATGGAACAGATTTTATTCAACTGTTAGCTTATTTGTAAATTTTGACTCTCTCCTCAGGCCCTATGAGTATTCAAGTGGGGCCTTTATAATATTTTATTGATAATGACAATCATTTAGCCTAAGTTCACCCGGCCTCAGAATGTCTTATTAAATAGTTAAAACCTACCACCACACCCCTAACTGCGGCTAAAATAATACTATAAGGAATTTTATCAAGTGTTCTTTTACTTCCTCTTAATAAAAACAATATTTGGGGTATAATACTGGAATTGGCATATCCCCCTCATCATGTTCTACACAATTAGTTTACTTTTCAATATGTACATCTCACTGTTATAAAACTTGGAGAAACATGCATTTAGCAAGTTCACAGATCAAAAAATTTTAAATTTAAAACTAGACAGAAAAATGGCACCAAGGAATGTGGTTTCAAGTCTTATATACATGCAGAGACCAGGATAAGGAACACAGCCTGTGCTTGGATCTTGAGAGATTATCCCTCCTTCAGAGAGAAACGCTGTCCCCAGCATGACTTCCAGTGATCGGCTATGCATACCTAGACTCAAATCCTACTTCTGTTACTCGATGACTTGAGGAATAGGAATGGGAGGGTCATTAGTCACTCTTGTCTTTTATGTCTGTGATATAGAATGTAATAATCTCCCTCACTAGGCTGCTTGAGGGACTCAACAAAATCACAAAATAGGAGCTTGGTTGTTTTCTTCCATTGTTTCCCCTTATTTCCACTTTGCACCTACTTATTTCCCTTTTCCTTATTTTATTTTCTTCCATTTATTTCTCTCTTTCTACCGTAGTCTTTCAACCGAGTTTCCCACCAACCCCCCCAATAAAGGACCAATAACAATTATACTACCACATGTTATGATCTGCAAAACAGTTACCCTTGTGATCTGTAGTTATTTTGATCACCCAATGAAAAGTTGTATTATGTCCAGCCAGTCCTTTAATTATGTCTGAGGTCCAAGAGGAGGTCCATTAGGGCAGTGCTAAGCCAAAGTAAGGGCAGCAATAGGTGGTCTCTGACTATGGCGACCCATCAGGAACGCCTTATGGGAAGAAAAGTAGGGTGTAAATTGGTATCTTTATAATGCACAAAAATACACTTTTAAAATTTACTTAACAAATATTTATTGTGTATTATGTACCAGATACAAATCTACAGAAATAGAGTAAAAAAGATAATCTTGACCCTTATGATGAGCTTTAGTTCTATGGCTGGGTTGGGGATGAAGAGATAGACAATTAAAAATAAGTAAATTTTGGGACTTCCCTGGTGGTGCAGTGATTAAGAATCCGCCTGCCAATGCAGGGGACATGGGTTCAAGCCCTGGTCCAGGAAGATCCCACATGCTGTGGAGCAGCTAAACCAATGCGCCACAACTGCTGAAGCCCCCTTGCCTAGAGCCCATGCACCGCAACGAAGAGTAGCCCCCACTCACTGCAACTAGAGAAAGCCCATGCACAGCAACAAAGACTCAACGCAGCCAAAAATGAATAAATAATTTTTCAAAAAAAGTAAATTTTATATACAAAATAGATAACCTACAAGGACCTATACGGAACTATACTCAATATTTTGTAATAACTTATAAGGGAAAAGAATCTGAAAAAGAATTAGCACAACACTCTAAATCAACTGTAAGTCAATAAAACAATAAAGTATACAATATGATGAAAACAATAAATAAGTAAAATAAAATTTTTCAACTTCGAAAAAAAGAATATATATATGTATAACTGAATGACTTTGCTGTACACCTGAAGATAACACAACACTGTAAATCCAACTAACTTGCTTTTTACTTCAACTAAAAAAATTAATTTAAAAACATATTATAAAGTGACAAGTGTTTTTGAAGAAACACTATGAATAAAAATAAATTAGAGGATGTGATTTTAGAAGTAAACATAAGGAATACCTTTTAAAGTCATGTATTCATTCTATTGCCTCAGTTCTTTCTCAAAGTACTTTTTTTGCGTATGGTACAAAATTCAAAATGATTCAGAAGAGTACACAGCAAAGAATAAAGTTTTTTTCTTTGTTGACCCCACTTTCTTCTGATCTGCTTATCCGTATCCTTCCAGAGATTTCTGTGGGTCTATGCACTTTCAAGTCTATATATTCTTTTCTATTTTTTTAAACACAGATACTGTTTACACTGCATTGCACACTGATTTTCCTTTTCATTGAACAATTTATACTGGAGATGGTTCCACATCAGAACATATAGGGCTCCCTCATTCTTCTTAATGGAAGCATAATACTTCTGCTCAGGTTTGTCAAGCACACACACAAAACAAGGTGAGTCCAAGGCCAAGGCCTGGCGGATACACATAGAGATAAAGGATCCGCTGTGAGATTCCGATGATGTGTGCCTTAGACAGTAAAGGCAAGAGTAGACAAATAGTACATCTCCCATGGCCCCTGCATCCCACACACCAACACAGAGGACACTAAGTATGAGGGCAGATGACCACAAGGTGAGTTGTGAGAGTCTTTATTGCTATAGATCTAATTCTAGACTTCGGCTTGAAACTGAGCAGGACCTTGTGAGGCTCCTGGGCACAAAAGCCTTTCTGTGTCCCCCCGTTTCTTGATTATAGGAAATAGGCTTATTTCAGCCTCCATGACCTTCCCTGAGTTCCAATGGGTGGTTCAAACAGTTACTAATGAGGGAAGGGAGGGGATGCAGAGACAAGGGAGGAGTAGTCAAGAAACAATAGTGCAGCCTTGGGGTAGGATCCTGGTACCCCCAAGGGATACACACAACAATATCTTTGAGCTGTTCTGCAGATACTGAAACCTCCACCAGTTGGGAGAAGGTAACTGTCTGCTGCCCACAAGCACGCAGACCCCAGACCTGTTGGAACCAGAAGGTTGATGACGCCGACTCCCAATTACCTCACCACCAACCAATCAGAAGAATGTCCATGAGCTGTTCACTCTCTCCTTTTTGAACCATTACTATAAAACTCCTCACTACCCCCTCCAGGTTGGGACACACGGTTTTGAGGGCATAAGTTTGCTGTGTCCCCCTTTGCCTGGCAGAGCAATAAAGCTATTCTTTTCTACTTTACCCAAAACTCTGTCTCCGAGATTTAATTTGGTGTCGGGGTACAGAGGCCAGATTCAACATCAGGCTAAGCAATTCTATGTGATGCAACTCTATTCTAAGCATGCAGGACAGAAAGCCTCATGCCTCCGCAGAACTTAGGGGGTGTCAAGAAACTGTATCAGGACAGTGTGGTATGGGGCCAGGAGGCAGGTGGCGATGGCCTTGGAGCCGCTAATTGCAGGCCTCCATCCTCTTGTGTCTCAGGAAGATGACAAGGTGTCTTGTCAAGACTCAGGTCAGCTGTGGGGCATGGCTTTGGCTGTCTGGCCAAAGTGGACAGCGTGAGGTCACTGGGACACTCTGGCAGGGCCGTTTCCTTATAGGGATTACCATAATTTTTAATTAACCTCCTTTTGATGGACTTTTGGGCCATCTTCCAATCTTTTGTTATTCCTAACATATACCCCTTTGCACACATTTGCTTATAATTGTAGGATATATTCCTAGAAACAGAATTGTTGGATTGAAGAGCACTTGTTTCCATTTTGAAGATGTTGCCCTTTCTTTAATATTGTATTAATTATAGTCTCACTAACAATAGATTAAATAGTTCTGGTTCCTTCATATCCATGCCAACATTATAAGTTTTGTGTTCCCTGAAGTCTAAGTTTAAAATATCATTGTAGTGTGAATTTGCATTCCTTCTTCTAATGAGTGAAGTTGTGCATGTTTTTATATATCTGAGAGTAATCTGTATTTTTTATATATTCATGTTCTTTACCTATTTTTCCATTGAGTTACCTTTTAAAAAATTATTTGTGGGGGCTTCTTATTCATTAATTAAATTTTGCAATACTTTTTCAAGTTCTTGGGAGGATGATATCATTCTGTCTGTATTTTTTTGTGGAACTGCATGTGGTTTTTAAAATACTTTATATGTACAAAATTTTTCTTATATTTTATTTCCAGGTTTCTAAACTTTATGTCATACTTAGAAGGACCTCCAACAATCTTTGATTATAAAAGTACTATCTAGGGAATTCCCTGGCTGTGGAGTGATTAGGACTCAGTGAGCTCACTGTGGGGACCTGGGACGATCCCTGGTCAGGGAACTAAGATCCTGCAAGTGTGGCCAAAATAAAATAAAATAAAAGCACAACCTCATATTTTCTTTAAAACTTCAATAAAACTTATATTTGAAGATGTACATGTATTTTAAATGCTTAGAGTGTTTAGTTTAATATAGCTTTTTCTTACCAAGAATTCTTATTAAATATATTTATTTTTAAAAAACGTCTTTTTAGTATTTATAACATAAATCACATAGTTATTTATTTATTTATTTTTGGCTGCGTTGTGTCTTCATTGCTGCATGCGGGCTTTCTCTAGTTGCAGCGAGCAGCGGCTACTCTTCATCATGGTGCACGGGCTTCTCATTGCGGTGGCTTCTCTTGTGGCAGAGCATGGGCTCTAGGGGCGAGGGCTTCAGAAGTTGTGGCACGTGGATTCAGTAGTTGTGGCTCGTGGTCTCCAGAGCACAGGCTCAGTAGCTGTGGTGCACAGGCTTAGTTGCTCTGCGGCATGTGGGATCTTCCCAGATCAGGGCTCAAATCCATGTCCCCTGCATTGGCAGGCGGATTCTAAACCACTGCACCACCAGGGAAGTCCCAAATCACATATTTTAAAAATATGTTTTTAATAGTTTTGATACTGGTAAGGTGCCTATGTTAAAAAGGATAACTGAGCACTCTTGATAAGAAACGAATGCTTGGGGTGACCTTCAAGATGGCAGAGGAGTAAGACATGGGGATCAGCTTCCTCCCCCAAAATACATCAAAAATACATCGACATGTGGAACAACTCCTACAGAACACCTACTGAACGCTGGCAGAAGACCTCAGGCTTCCCAAAAGGCAAGAAAATCCCCATATACCTGGGTAGGGCAAAAGAAAAAACAGAGACAAAAGAATAGGGATGGGACCTGCACCTCTGCGAGGGAGCTGTGAAGGAGGAAAAGTTTCCATACACTAGGAAGCCCCTTCACTGGCAGAGATTGGGGGGAAGCTTTGGAGCCAGGGAGGAGACCGCAGCAACAGGGGTGTGGAGGGCAAAGCAGAGATTCCCACACAGAGGATTGGCGCCGACCAGCACTCACCAGCCTGAGAGGCTTGTCTGCTCAACCACAGGGGTGGGTGGGGGCTGGGAGCTGAGGCTCAGGTTTCAGAGGTCAGATCCCAGGGAGAGGACTGGGGTTGGCTGCGTGAACACAGCCTGAAGGGGGCTAGTGTGCCACAGGAGGGAGGCCAGGAAAAAGTCTGGACCTGCCTAAGAGGCAAGAGACTATTGTTTCAGGGTGCGCGAAGAGAGGGAATTCCTTTCCCATGGGCCCACAGAAGGCAGAGCACCACCTAAGCGAGCTCCAGAGATGGGCGTGAGCTGCAGCTATCAGCTCAGACCCCAGAGACGGGCGTGAAATGCTAACGCTGCTGCTGCAGCCACCAAGAAGCCAGTGTGCAAGCACAGGTCACTATCCACACCCCGAGGGAGCCTGTGCAGCCTGCCACTGCCAGGGTCCCATGATCCAGGGACAAGTTCCCCGGGAGAACACACAGTGTGCCTCAGGCTACTGAAACATTAAGTCAGCCTCTACTGCCGCAGGCTTGCCCCACATTCCAATTATAACTACCATACCCCTCCTTCCCCCTGGCCTGAATGAGCAAGAGCCCCTAAATTGGCTGCTGCTTTAACTCTGTCCTGTCTGGGCAGGAACAGATGCCCTCAGGTGACCTACATACAGAGGTGGGGCCAAAACCAAAGCTGAACCCCAGGAACTGTGCGAAAAAAGAAGAGAAAGGGAAATCTCTCCATACAGCCTCAGGAGCAGCGGATCAAATATCCATAATCAACTTGATGTACCCTGCATCTGTGGAATACCTGAATAGACAATGAATCATCCTAAAACTGTGGCAGTGGACTTTGGGAACAACTGTAGAACTCGGGGTTTGCTGTCTGTGATCAAGTAATCAAACTTTGCTTAAAGGGAGAAAGGTGCAGCCGCACAGCACAGGGAGATCAGCTCGGTGCTTTGTGACCGCCTAGAGGGGTGGGATAGGGAGGGTGGGAGGGAGGGAGACACAAGAGGGAAGAGATATGGGAACATATGTATATGTATAACTGATTCACGTTGTTATAAAGCAGAAACTAACACACCATTGTAAAGCAATTATATTCCAATAAAGATGTTAAAAAAAATCAAACAAATGCTGGAGGGGATGTGGAGAAAAGGGAACCCTCTTACACTGTTGGTGGGAATGTAAATTGGTGCAACCACTATGGAGAACAGTATGAAGGTTTCTTAAGAACTAAAAATAGAGTTGCCATATGATCCAGCAATCCCACTCCTGGAAATATATCTGGAGAAAACTCTAATTCGAAAAGATACATGCACCCCAATATTTATAGCAGCACTATTCACAATAGACAAGACACAGAAGCAGCAATCTAAATGTCCATCAACAGATGAATGGATAAAGAATATGTGGCATATATATATATATATATACACACACACACCCCGACACAAACATACATACATACAATGGAATACTATTCAACCATAAAAAAGAATAAAATAATGCCATTTGCAGCAACATGGATGGACCTAGAGATTGTCATACTAAGTGAAGTCAGACAGAGAAAGACAAAACTCATATGATATCGCTTATATGTGGAATCTAAAATATGACACAAATGAACTTATTTACAAAACAGAAACAGACTCACAGACATAGAGAACAAACTTATGGTTACCAAAGGGGAAAGGTGGGGGAGGGATAAATTAGGAGTTTGGGATTAACATATACACACTACTCTATATAAAACAGACAAACAACAAGGAACTACTGTATAGCACAGGGAACTATATTCTATATCCTGTAAATAAACCATAATGGAAAAGAATATGAAAAAGCATATATATATATATATATATATATATATATATATATATATATATATATATATAAACTGAATCACTTTGCTATACAGCAGAAACTAACACTACATTGTAAATCAACTATACTTCAATAAAAAAACAGACCTTAGATTCAGATTCAGATATCCTATTTAGCAGTAAGGGTGTTCATATTGTTTCTGGGTGACTGAAGTAAGGAAATTTTACTTCCCAGGTTTTTGCACCTACTTAGTGGTAAAGTGGTAATTGTGACCCAGGATTCCTGTCCCTGGTGCCCCTTTCTCTCCACACAGCCTTGAAGGTGAATCTTCAAAGGCTGGAGAGCTCCAGTTGTTCGAGAGACTTCTCCCAACACCTACCTCTCCTGTTCCAGTGCAGCCAATGTCAATGTCACTGTTATCGTCAGTCTGTCTTCTTTTATGTTCATATGAACAAGCTGGCTGCATACTTTGGAAGGGGCTTGGATTCTCTGAAGCAGAGTTTGCTTCATAGGAACATTTCAAGGTGTTTTCCCCCCCTCCCCCAGGAAACACTTCTTACAAGGCACCAAAAAATTTAGACATTTCTAGAAGAAATCTGTTCCAACTTCACAAATTCAGTGACATCTTTGGATGTCTTTCCCTAAATGCTGACATTCACTTTAATGGCACTCAGCTGTGATTCCATACAGATCATCTACACTGGAGACCACAGGTAGTGATAACTTGAAAACAAATGTTGAATCAGGCAACTGGGTGAATTTTAGAATCACCTCTCAAGTTATTAGAGGTCAAGTATATGGGGACCTAATGAAACTTCATGATGGTTTTGTGTTATTTATTGTCCTCAAGTTCCTAAACGATATCTCTTTGCTTTAAGATAATTTCAATATTGTTTTTACAATCACTTAAACAAATAAGAATGATTGATACTCATAGATTTCCAGTTATCAGCAACTAAAAAAAAACCAAAAAAAACTGCCTGGTATTTTGCATCCTGAGTCAAAGAGTGACAGATTCTCTTTTGAAGTTAATGAATGGCATATCTTATCAACAGTATGCTAAAGTAAGATTAGGATCCAAAGAGGAGATCTTTCTTACAGTTCATGATAGAGATTGGAAAAAAGTCAGATCCTAAGTTTTCAATGATTCATCTCCACCTCCACTGTTCCTGTATGTATCCACTAGTGATTGACTTTGTCTCCTAACAGGGTTTCTAACCATCTGTCCAGCAACATGCTCCGCCTACCTATAGACAGATCTAAACTACAGAGTAGTTTCAGAGTAACCTTTAGAGTAACTGCTCTAAAATAGTTGTTCTCAGACAGTAGGGTGCATCGGAGTCTTCTGGAGGAGTTTTAAAAACCAATGATTGAGCCCCTCTCCCTGAGTTTCTGATTCTGTAGGTTTGGATAGGACCTGTGTATTTTCATTTCTAACAAATTTTGATGGGGTGCTAATTGTACTGGCCCCTGAAACACATGTTCAGAATGACTCCTCTAAAACATAAGTCTGCCCATGTCACTACTCTGCAAAAAATCCTTCAGTGGCTCCTTTTCCCCCACAGTTTAAGCTCCTTAACATGGGTCACAGGGTCCATCATTACCTGGGTCTTCCCTAATTCTTACGTTTTATCTCTCACTGCCTCAAGTGGTGTGTTGATACAGGTTTAAAATCTGGCTGTTCAGGGTGTGACGCACACACACAGACACACAGACTGTATGTGTGTGGGCACACACATGCATTCAGACATTAGGTCATTTTACTGATATAAGCGATGTGTAGACACAATTTACAAATAATAATAAAATATACAATAAACTGTATTATAAATTCCATAAAACCAATTGATTTTTATAGAATGCTTTCGTTGATTTTTCACTGAACTCTTTTATCTGTAATCACACAGTCTCTTGTCACTTATTCTTTTTTTTTTCTTAATTTTGTAAAACAACATAGATATGAAAAGTATTCTTAACACACAGGCTGGAGAAAACAGACTTCAAGCCAGACTTGGTCACCAGGCTGTAGTTTGCCTATCCCTGGTCTAGACAATCAACAAAACAATAAATCAAACCCTGACTTATAGGATTTACCAATATCCATGGTGTAAATATCTCCGCTATGATGAATTTCAAACCATCAAACGGATGTCACAAAATATGGAATTGGAAAGAGATGCACTGTAGCAATCCAATATAGTGTATTTCCACCACACAGATACAACAGAAGTAAAAAAAAAAACCTCAAATACATATAGATAGATGCATAGAGAGACACATAGACAGATAGATAGAATAAAATAAAGTAACTAGGCATCAATGAATTTAGTACATTTTAAAAATACTTCGATGGATTATAAGTTTAAATAACTGGGGTTTTCATAATGGCTGTATTTACCAGCCAGCTTCCAAACTTCCTGAAAATCTACCAGCTGGCCTTCATGAGTCAGTACCAGCTGGCCCTCACACACCACTGCCGGACGATTGTTTCAAATCCCATAGATACTGGACTGTGACATTTCATGCCCCGTATCCTGCACAGGGTCCTCTCTGACCTGGCCTGCCTTTTTCACCTTTCTCATCAGGCTAACCCTTCTCTCCTTTCAAGACTTAGCAGCATCTCCTGCTGGAAGCCTTCCACCCGCATTCAAGGTTGAGCCAAGCGCACTGTGCCTAGGATCCCGCAGTGCCCAGTGCCGCTCTCCAAGGTAGCTTTCACCTCCTTGTTCTGCAGTGGGTGTTCCAGGCCTGGCTCTGCTATTAGACTGTAAGCATCTCTAACTCAGGGACTCTGCTTTAGTCATCTCTGATTGGTATTGCCTAGAAGAGAGCCTGGTATACAGTGGGAGCACAATATATACTTCTTGAACTGAACTACTAGCAAAGATGGTTAAATCTTGGCTGCTAGTCTTGCAAAACTTCTGACCAATACACAAGGACAGTTCGTTCTTTCTTGCTCTTTTGTAGAACTAACTGTCCTTGTGTATTGGTCAGAAGTCTGCATAGGAATGAAGGTGAAAAACAAGAGCCTATCATGCAGATTTTCAATTTCTTTGGATTTTATTATTTATTTTATTAAGGTATAATTGACCTAAAATTTTATATTAATATAATTTCTGTATTTTCCATGACCTCGGCTAACTGAAGCTGATTTTCGAAAAAGGAATTACTGAATGTAAGCAAGAGACTAGATGTGATACAGGAAAGCTACCAGAAAAAAAAAAAAAAAGAAGTTTTAAAAAGTAAAAAGGAGGCTTGCTGATTTTAAAGTGCACACAATTAGCTGATGCCTTGCAAGGCGTATCTCCAGGCTCACAGCTCAGACTCTCTCCGTGGACTCCCCAGTGGTTGGCTGACTGGGCTTAGAGCAAGGGGAAGAGAAGCCCCAGGGTAAGATCTGTCAGGGGCCCACATCTTCTCACTTGCTCTTTTGCTACCTGATTTTCTTACTGATCACGAGCAAGGGGCTTGGGGGTCTGCAGGGAGAATCAACTCACCTCATAGTCGATGTCTAAGGCATCCGCCTCGCCCTTGGTCCGGAAGTGCTGTGTGTGCCGGTCCACAGTGAAGTTCACGTGCTTGCCGACCCGCTCGAGAAGGACGGAGTGCCAGTGCTGGTCATCCAGGAGGCTGCCCAGGGTGGCCGAGGGGGGGCTGCTGCTGAGCCGAGGTTTGCTGTCATCTGTGAAGGGGATAGAACACGGGATGGCTCTGTGCCCAAGGCCAGCCTGAAGCACTAGAACGTTCTGCTAGCAAGTCCAACTCTCTCTATCCAAAGGTAAAGGATGATTCCCTGTCTGCAGACCCAGAACTGTGCTGGGCTTGGGAAGGAATACCAACATTTTCCCACAGATTGCAGGACCAAAATCTCAGTCAACTGATACACACACCCCCTTCTACATGTGAAATGACATGTTAGGACTTGTGTGATTGAATAATAAGAGAAACCATATCCTGATGGCCATATGAATGATATTGAAAATAGGACTTGTCACATTTAGAAAGAATACATATTCTTTGCATGTGAATGGCTCTTGAAAGGAGAAAGTGAATCTTTAGCTGTGTTTTGGAGGAAGAGTGAATGCTGGAGAAGTAGAGGGAAGACAGTGGCCCCAATGAGTTGGGTAGATTTGTGGGCGAAGGCAACGGGGAGGAATTAATCATTTTAGCTGCCATTTTCAAAGCCTACTCTATCAAGGGCACTTAACTAGGGATTTTATAACCTCCAAGTCTGATGCTCTAAGACAAAATGATTACCTGCATTTGACAAATTAGGAAACTGAGGTCCAGTGAGGGTAAGCATGCCTAGGTAGAGATGCAGCCAGCGTTCAAATCCAGGTCTCGACCCTTTTGACTGACCAGGGCAAGGGTCCTATGATTCACCCTAAACTGAGCTTGGAAGATACCCCTTGGGAGAATGTGAGAGATTCCGGTGGAGAGGTACATTTTTCAATCAAGTCTGCCCGTTTCCCCTCCTGTCTCTCCTCCAATTTTATGGACTTCCTGCCTGTATCCTTCTGTCAAAAAGATTAAAGCTTTTTTTTTTTCTTTGTTCTTTTATCCTGTAGAATGGCTTAGCCTTAGCAAAATGAACAGCTCAATGCAACTAATTTTACTTACATGTAAACCTCCCAATTTTTGAATATTTTATGCGTTCGGTACCCTTAGTAACTGAAAGCTAAATGTCTCTCTTCTCTCTCCTAAGACATGTTTTACAGAACAACTGCAGCAGCCTGCTCCGTGGTGCGGCATTTAAGGGGCTGGAGCTGCCATTTCCACTGTAGGCTGCTCACTCCTACCTCCATTATGGCCCCAAGTCACTGCTTCCTGCATGAAATGACACTTTGTTGCTTCCTATGGGGGTTGGGGGGAGGCACCCAGATGATTGTAATTGAAAAATAAGAGCTGATGAGTTCATAGCTGCCTTCAATTGATTTATTCATTGACATATTGATTTGTTCCACATCTTTTGAGTTCTTAAAATGTGTCAAATTATGCAAATACATTAATAGATCTTTTTCTTTCTCCCTCACCTCTCTCCCTCCCTTCCTTCCCTCTTTCCTTCTCTCTCTCCTCCTTTCCTTCTTCCTTCTTTCCTTCCTTCTTCCTTTCCTCCCTTCGTCGTTCCTTCCTTCCTTCCTTCCTCCCTTCCTTCCTTCCTCCCTCCCTTCCTTTCATCCTTCCATCCATCTACAAAAAGGTGTTGATATCTACCTGACTTGCTTACAGTGACTAATGATGTATACAGGAGATACAGAGTTAAAAGGCACACTTCCCTCTCTGAAAGTTTTAATGTGGAGACTCAATAAGTGAACTGATAAAAAGCATGCTGCTGGTATTAACAGCAGTTAATGCAGGGAGCCATGGAAATGCAGGGTAGGGAGCTGTGGAGGCCGCTTTACAAAGCGGGCCTGATATTTGGCCAGAACAAGGAGCATTGCTACCCAGCCGGGAGAAGCACATGCCAAGGTTGGGGGTACAGGGGAACACCTAAAGGGATTCCACGCAGCAGAGTGCCATGACCACGTGGGGCTGGCTTATCCCACCCAGGACCAGTGTGCTAGTGTGAGCTAGGTTACAGCCTGTGTTTACTTTTAAGAAATGGGAGCCACTGGTCAATTAATAAGTCAGGGATTACTGACTCAGATTAACATTTTAAGAAGGTTATTTGGACAGCTGTATGGGAATTTGATGAGAAGGCAAGGCTGCCAGAAAAACTGGCGTCATCTAGATGGGGGATGAGGGGCTTAGGTAAAGAGAGCACAGGAGGATGGATTTTCAGCCAGTGAGAAGGTGTTGGCGTGTGGTGACCTGGCATGCCATTTGGATATTGGAGGTGGACATGGTAAAGGAAAGACTCACCTAGGGATGACTTTTAGTATGTTTGCTCAAGCAGGTAGGTGAAAAGTGGTACCAGTCAGAACAAAGAACACCAGTGTCCGTCTCTCTCTCCCACTTCTTCTACACACACACACACACACACACACACCTTTTACTTATAAAATAAAACATGTCCAAAGGCTAATGATTGGTTGAAGGAAACAGTGTGCCTTATAAACTATTAATTCTAGGTAATAAGTCAAATAGATTTAATATCAGAGATTTCATTTTAAATTTGATGTGTACCTCCAACATTTTTTCTTAAAAACTAAAAAGGCATTTAACAATGATTCAGTAATAATAAGTCCAAAACATTAAAGGTTGGAAACTGTAAAGCCACTGAAAGTCACAAAATGAAAAAGTAAAGGAATCACATCTTTTCCCCCTAATTATTTGTTCTTATCTGTTGTGTTGGGTGGGTTTTAGTGATATGTTGATTTCTTTAGTAGAGCCAATAAAGACAAGGATTAAATTAAGTATTTTAATATTTTTCTACACTATTATTCCTACTTCATAAGAGAAATTTAATTTTGAATAGGTCAAACAGACTGTAAATTTTACTTGACTTTTTGGATAACGTAGTGAATCTTTCTTTTATCCTTGTTTGCATTTACTAAAACATTAACAGAAGTTTTGATTTTCTTTTTTCTTTTCTTCTTACATTTTAGAATGAGTATAAGTATCTTTGATAATGGGAAAAACAAATAAACTTCATTAAAACCATAATCCTTAACCTGCATAGCTGGTTCATTGAAAACTATACGAGTGATGTGTAAATTGTTGAATATCTCCTGCATTACAAGCATCTTTTTAACTAAAAAAATTGGTAGACATTACCTTATTTCACTGATCCTCTCCATTAATCATTCTATGCTAACACTCAGAAATCTTGTATGCACACAAATTGAGTGAAAGTTAGTCTGTTTAAACAATTGGATAAACAGGAAATTCTGCTCTTCATTCAATAGGATGTTTTAAATTGTATCTAGAGTAGGTGTTACCTTGAAGAAAAAGGTTACTCCTAGGAAAGGTTCCATTTTACCTAGAAATGTTCAGTATTAGAAATTGCAATACAAACTTCATTCTCAAAAGATTATCAAACTCTTCATCCTGTAATACACATTTCAAGTTTTATCTCAGTGGCAATTATGGTTCAACTACTAGTTTTAACTAGTTTCCAATTTATTAAGGCAAGATAAAAATTCCTATAGGCAATTGTGGAGAACAAAGACAATAAAAATATCTGGAAGCTATCTTTTAGGCCAGAAACACATTAGGGGGGAAAATACCTCTTATTATTAATTAAATAAAAACGTGTTTTCATGTGGTTTGAGATATAATTAAAATGAAACAATGTAAATACTACTCAAGTCCCTAAAGCATATGGCAATTTTTATAGGAAGCTTGAAATGATTGCAAAATATTTCTAACTTGCTCTTCTCCCCCACCCACATCCCCAACATACTGTGGATAAGCATGTCAAATTGTTCACCCTTGGAACTAACATTTTTCTGACTAAGGGCATTATATTGCATTGTTTTCACCCAAAATCTTCTTTGATTAAATCTTGCTTGGTCTTAACAGTTTAAACACTTTAACTTTCACAATCTGTGGATATCATATGGCCTAGCAAAAGGGAACAGAAACTTTCTTTTTTAAGATTGTATTTCAACAGAAAGTCACGTTGGAAAGGGCTTGATTTATTGTTGATGAGATAGGGGACCACTCACATGGAGGTCACCAATGCCTACCTCCGCCCGACCTTCAGAATTAACCTTCCCACCTTAGTTGTTCAGGTTATCGATGTTGGTATTCACTTGTATTTTTAAGGTTCTCTTCTACTAAGTGAGGTAAGCATTTTACATAGGTTGTTTCCATTATTCCTGAACACAGCCTTACAAAAAACTTCACCTCAAAGAAGCTACAAGACATACCTAAGGACACAAAGTATTAGGGTTACAACCAAGCTCTGACTCCAAAGCTAATGCTCTTACCACTACTCCTACTGGAAAAATTGATACTCCCACTTACCCTCATTTCTTATGTCCTGGCCACCTGCTTTCCACCATACATATGTGTGAGCTTATATAGCTTAATCAGAATACCAAGAAAAGGATTTGATGCATTGGGAAGCTGAGAGTTTTGGAAAGGAACATGGGGCAACCCTAAGAGGGAAGGACACAATGTAGAAGGTGAAGGCAAATTTCACCTTTGCAGGTTATCCAGGAGCATAAAGACCCTTGTTTAGCCGAATTCAGGGCTGATGTATGTTCTCCTAAGCACTCAAGTGAAGTCTTCCAAAGAAAATAAAAACTAACAGGACGCCATGCGACTGCAGTGGACTTGACCCTCAGATCAGAGCAAATCCTTATGTATCAAAAAAGCAATGAAATTCATCTTTCTTGTATTGTTAAAGTTGTTAAAAATTTTCTAAAGTTTATTCAATAAAACATTCTCTAGATTTAGGAGTCATGGTTCAAGTCTGACTCCTAAGCTGTATCCATCTTCTGTGACTTTGTTATCTTAAAAAATGCTATCTTAATACAATTATGGTATGTGGTTTTGATGATACCTAATTATATATTTTTAGTTAATATTACAAAATTAGAAAGTAAATTGTAATAATTATTTTACTAGGCCTGGACCTCCTTGAAAATCAGAACTGGTAAATTCAACTTTTAACCTCCAGTGCATAGCTCAGTGCCTGGCTTAATGTACTCGTTCAGTGAATTCTTATTATAAGAATGACACAATTTACATAAAATGTGGAACAACTTATCCCATTGACACTTTGTCTGAAATGCCTGTGTTCCCTTCCTCTTTGTAATGAAATCTCCAGCTAACTCAAGGTGGATCCAGGAAGGCTTTCTGGACTCCTTTATCCTACTCTGGTCTCTCCATTCTCAAAGTATAACACATGGATACCAACTTCCTGATATTTAACTTGTAATTGTTTCATGAAGGTTTATAATATTTTAATGATGAATGTCAGGAACTTGGGATTCGATTGATGAGTGTTCTAATCTTGGGTTTACAGCTATGCATCTACGTGACCTATGTAGCCCGGGGCAACCTACTGGACATCACTCACCATCAGTTTCTCCATCTGTAAAATGGGTTTGGATATAGTTTGTAGGATTGCCATGTGATACAAATGAAATATATACGTAAAATGTCTAGCACAGTGCCTAAGTGAGGGCTCTCAAAAAATGGCAACATTAAAAAACATCTTTCGTAGTATTTAGTCCAGGTCCAGAAACACAATAAATGTTTTATAAATACATATGAGTTGGCTTATCAAAATGCTTGAATTTCAAAAAGCTAAAGTAAATGTGCATTGGACTCTCTGGAGAATGTTCAGACTGTTCACTGATATCCCAAGCTATCTCAATGAGTTGGTTATGCAGTCAAATGCTTTGCCTCTGAACCCATACTTGGCCCCCCAAGGACAGTGTGCTCCACACGTGGTTATGCTATGCCGAGATTCTCGCTTTCCTATGACTGTCATATTACACAAACATTATGCCTCAGTTCAAAGGTGCTGGACTCTTGTAAGGATGAATGACCCGCATGTGCTATTGATGTTTTATTTAGTTCTCAACACAATTCCCCAGTCACGTAATGCCTCTGCTCTTTCATTCTCCCACCTGCATGTATGGGTTTGAGCTGTTGTAATTCTACTGAGGGCAAACTGCCACAGGTGATCTGAATGACATGTGTAGCATGGAAAGAGGAATCTTTATGAACCCCCTTACGGACTGAGAGAAGAAATCTCTCTCCCATTAGTAGCTCTAGAAATCTCACTGTTCTACCCGAAGAAAGTAGTCAAACACCTAGTTCAACTGCAGCATTGAAATGATCTTTCCAAGTCAGCCTCCATAGGAGTAACTAGGTAATATGAATCAGAATTTCGGCAAAGAGCATCACTTGTGAAGAACCACAGCACACTGTGTATACCTCCAAAGGCCATGGTATAGGTCATGCAGCTGTCCATGGTACTGAACCTCTCTACTCAGCCTGAATTTCTGAATTGTAAAGTCACAGATTAGATAAGGAACTGGAGAACTCTCACTAAAGGAAACACTGCTGCAGTGTCCACGTCAGCTGGGCAGAGAGAAACTTCCTCCCCTTCCTCCGTCATTGGCCATTGTCCCAGCACCATTTTGCAGCCCATTAACTTGGATTTTAGGATTCTTCCTTCCCCACTCCTCCTCTTGCTCTCTCTCTTTCTTCTTTTTTATTTCTTGATTCATTTCTTTAAAAAGAGAGCTTGATCATGGGTGGTATGAACTCTTTCCTCTTTGAAGGCTGTGTGGCAACATGGGAAGAACATGAATTTTATATCATATGTAAAAATTTTATATAAATAGCTAAGGAAAACACTTGGAAAATATACAAAAATGTTAATAGAAGGATGACTGAGTTGTAGGATTTTGAGTGATTTTTCCCTTCTTTATAGAGTGGTTTTTTTCCTTCCAGTTTTCTAAAACTGACATATATTTTATAATCTGAAAGTAAGTTTAAAACCTGGTAAATATAACTGGATTTTAATTGTGGCTATGCTAATTTATAGCTGTGTAATTTGAACAGGTGATATATCCTCCTTCAGCCTAACATTCCACATGGGTAAATTGGAACTAATGTTTATGTACCTAATAGGGCTGCTCTGAGGATTGGATAACACACTGGCACATTGTGGGCATTCTGCAAATATCATAGCGGGGAGAGTAGCTCAGGCTTGAGGGTCAGCAAGGCAAATGAGAATAATATGTATTTGTGTCAGGCTCTGATATATGAGATGAAAACCACTTTTTCCAATGTACTCAATTTGCCTCAAGTACCTACTTCAGGCTGGTGCTCTCCTAGTTTCCAGAGCTACAGTTATGAACAAAGTGTTATCTTTCCCTTGTGGAACGTATGTTACAGATTTTCTCTTATGGGCAAATCAAAACGATTATCATTCCCCCTTTCCCCTTAACTTAGTGCTTCCAGAAATCTGCTGGCTGTAACAGAGTTACGCAGAGCTAAAGTACTAATATACGTCAGCATCTCTCTAGAGAAGGAACATAGAAATCTGTGCTATTTAACAAGTATCCTAGGTGACTGCTTAAAAGAGATAAGTACAGGAAACAGTCATGGTAAACGGATGGAAATGAGTAAAATCCATAAGCAGATGAAAAGATGAAGAAATTCCAAACTCTGCAGAAAACAGACTAAAGGAGATTTTCCATTATCGCCACCACAGTTAGAAATATGGGGCAGATGGGATCTGGAAAGAGAGAATTATTCTGCTTTCTTTATATCGCAGCATGGAGCGGGTCTTCTTTACCTTAAAATACCCATTTCTTTCCAGGAAGGCCTGCATAGCACAGGGTGTGGGACATTCAGATATTGTTGGTTGAATGATGAGTAATATTAAGAGCTTCACCGTGTTTATATACTGACAAAGAAAATTCATTTTGAATATTTTTAGTTTTCATGTTCATGCCCTGGAAGATAGTTAGTAATAACCCCAGGTTAGAAATAAGTAAACTGAGGCTTGGGAGTTATGAACTTTCCCCATAATAAATAGCTAGCACCTGTCTGCAATTAAAATAAAATCTGTCACATGAGCACACCTCTTCCTTTCCATCCTGCTCTACTGTGTGTGAAGCTGCTGCACCTCATTGGGTTATGGATGTTGGAGCAGAGCTTTGGAGTGGTAATGGCACATTGGAATTGGGAATCCAAATGGCAGTCACTGACAGAATCAGTGTTACCTGCTTTACTAATGACAAGTCATAATAACTTTATCCACAACTCACAATGCTCTGTGAACCACAGAGTAACTGTAACTAGGTGTGTGTGTGTTCGGGGAGTTACTCCATCCATTTTCCTTTCACAAAAATTGAAGGCCAGTTAACAGACTGATGTATTTCTGCTGAATATTTATATGCCCACCCTTCATAGAATTCACTGATACATTTCTTCTTTAGGTAAGTGAGCAAAACCGATTATGTTACTAGCAAAACCTCTTATTGCTCTCCTCTGAGTGAGACTCTCCTTCTAAAGATGCTTTTGCTAACTATTTAATTTAGTGCATTAGTTATCAATTTGATGAGTTAAAACTTGGGATCCAAAGGTTCTCCCTGCTACCCATGCCAATACTCACCATGGAGGCTAAGGAGATGCTCAGAAATGCCTCAAAATAAGGATCTACATTGTTTGGCTTTGGGGATGAGTTCACAATAATCTTCATTTTTATGCTAATTACTAAAATAATTTATTACTAAATAATAATTACTAAAAGATAAAACTTATCTGTGATTTTTCCAGTCTTTCATCCAACTTGAGCTTACAAACTGAATTCTGCTATAACTTTCCATCTTTACTACTTGACAGGGAATACTTGGTGATGGGTGATAATTCTCTTCCACAAATATACTCTCCACCCCTTCCCCTAAAACTAACATTTTCAATGGGAGGAAGGGATTCATTCTTATAAAAAATGGTCACTTCCTTTTTTGTCAGCCTAACTCTTGGTCCTGGTTTCTTTTCCTCCAGGAGAGCTTTTTGGTTTGCCTTTTCATCTTTGGAAACTCTGCTCCCTGCCTTCTGCACTTGGCCCATACTTCCTTCCAAAGCACCTTTCACATAAAGGAGGGTGACCCTCTCTCTTTCTTCCCCTGGGATAGGAAGTTGATTACAAAGAAATGCAGACCTGCCAGTAGTGAGGCAGGCATGATGGATGCAGAAGCCTGAGTCCTAAATACAGAGAAAGCAGCAGGGCATCTCTAATAAATTAGCTGGCATTTGGCAAGTCTAGGGCTCACACTGGCACAGCCTGGACACTTAAAGAAAACAGTATTTCCCTTAATAAGACACGGGAATGTCCAGAAACTTAGATGCCATACATATGACCCCCTTATTCCCCCACAAAAAAACAAAAACAAACAAAAAACAAACAAACAAAAACAAAAAACAAGCCAGGAAAGATATTAAAATGTTTTTCCTCCATTTTCCCCTGGAACTTAACTTTCATAAATGTAACAATTACAATAGACTATGAGCAAAAGCCTCATTATAATACATGTGCATGTGTGTGTGTGTGTGTGTGTGTGTGTGTGTGTGTGTGTGTGTGCACGTGTGCATGTAAACTTGCCCAAGCTAAAGTTCGTTACGAAAAAAAGAGAAATATGGGGCTTCCCTGGTGGTGCAGTGGTTGGGAGTCCGCCTGCCGATGCAGGGGACATGGGTTCCTGCCCCGGTCCAGGAGGATCCCACATGCCGCAGAGCAGCTGGGCCCGTGAGCCATGGCTGTTAAGCCTGCGTGTCCGGAGCCTGTGCTCCGCAACGGGAGAGGCCACAACAGTGAGAGGCCCAAATACCGCAAAAAAAAAAAAAAAAGAGAGAGAGAAATATGTAGAGAAAGAAAGAAAGAAGGAAGGAAGGAAGGAAGGAAAGAAGGAAAGAAAAAGGAAGAAAGAAAAAGAAAGAATGAACAATTAGCTTGTAGCTCTCCCTCCCTACCAAAATTACCTTGTTTAAAGAATGCTGTTTATGGCTTAAACATGGTATTTTTCTTCTCCAACCTGCATAAGGAAAATATGTCACTTAGACTGTGATCCAGGAACTTCTAACTGATACACTAGGAGGATAAGGAACTGTGACCTGCTACAAAAGGATTTCCCCATAGTCTGACCTACCCAAGTTGAGGGACCTACCCAAGCTGAGGTGCAGGGCGAGCCTCCCCTTCTGGAGCTCCAGGGTGATGTGGTCTCCACGTTGTCCTTCTCCGTGGAACAGGACCCCATCTCCTTGCATGCTCTTGAACTTCAGGGAGATCACATCTTTGAGAGTACTCATCAGCTTCTGATTGAACCTGTACAGAAGGGAGCTTCGACCATCAAAGTCAGCGATGTCTGATTCTAGGCACAAAGAGAGAGGGGGAGAAAAATCAGTGCACATCCTCCGAATTGCTTTTCCTTCTTTCCCATCTTAGTTGTTGTCCAATTAATAGAAATGTTCCTGATATCTATAAGGTACCGACTCACTGGGAAACATATAGTCTAGACCCAATCTAATTAGATTCAAGGGAAATATTCATTTACAAGCAGCCATCACACAGTCAGAGTGAACTGATCATTAGCTTAGAAGTAAAAGCCCTCATTAGTGCTGTCAGCTTTTGCTTGAAGGGACAGGGTGTGAATACCACAAGTACCTTTGTCAGGCTCTATTGTGTCAAATGCCTGGTTGTAATAATCTCTCATGATTTATCCTCCTTAATAATTTGCTTCTGATAGTTGGAGTCACTTTATTCCATTATCTCAGGCTCAAGGTTGGAGATGAAATATATAGCTTATTATTTCAGCTCTGAACAGTACTGTCTTCCTAGATCTGCACTGAGAAGGATTCTGAGGTTTCCTTTTGGTTCAATGGAAAAGAATATGCAGTAAAAGAAGACTTACTATTTGAACAGGGAGGGCAAATATCTTGCATTCTTCTCATGCTTGCCTTATTTTGTGCTGATGGTATCTACCATTTTAGTTTTCATATACAAAAATGTTCATTCATTATTGTGAAAGCAAAAAGAGAAGACCCGGTAATCATAATTTAGATAAGCTTATGTAGTAGATGTGTATAAACATATCTGAAAATTGTACGCCGAAAAGCTAATAAGGATTTTCTTTTTCTTTTTGAATGATGCATAATTGACCTACAATGTTATATTAGTTTCAACTGTACAGCATAATTATTAGATATTTGTATATATTTTAAGATGACCGCCGCAAAAAAGTGTAGTTAATGTTTATCACCATACATAGTTATAGAATTTTTTTTCTTGTGATGAAAACGTTTAAGATCTAGTCTCTTAGCAACTTTCAAATATGAGGAGTCTCGCCTCACCAAAGAATATCTACAGATGACAAATAATTATCTGAAAAGATGCTCCACGTCACATGTCACCAGGGAAATGCAAATTAAAATAATGAGATGCTGTTAACTGCACACCTATTAGAATGGTCTAACTCTGGAACACTGACACCACCAAGTGCTGGTGAGGATTTGGAGCAACAGGAACTCTGTTTCATTGCTGGTGGGAATGTAAGATGGTACAGCCAATGGAAGACAGTTTGGTGGTGTCTTACAAAACTAAGTGTACCAGCAACCATAGTATCCAGCAACCTAGCTCCTTGGTATTTACTCAAAGGAGCTGAAAACTTATGTCCACACAAAAACCTGCACACAGATGTTTATAGCAGCTTCATTCATAATTGCCAAATACTAGATGTTCTTCAGCAGGTGAATGGATAACTAAACGATGGTACACTGAGACACTGGAATATTATACAACACTAAAAAGAAATGAACTATCAAGCCACGAAAAAAAGAAAAAAAATTTAGGTTCATATTACTTAGTGAAAAAAGCCAATCTGAAAAGTCTACTGTATGAGTCCAACTATATGACATTCTAGAAAAAGCAGAACTATGGGACAGTAAAAAGATCAGTGGAGACCAGGGGTTAATGGGAGGGAAAAATAAATCAGCACAGCACAGAGGATTTCTAGGGCACTGAAAATAATCTATGATACTATAATGATGGATACATGTTATTATACATTTGTCTAAACTCACAGAATGTACAACGGCAATAGTGAACCATAATGTAAACTATGGACTTTGGGTGATTACAAATTGTCAACCTAGGTTCATCAATTGAAATAAATGTACCACTCTGATGGGGGTTGCTGATAATGAGGGAGGGGAACTTGCATTTTTGGGAGCTGGGGGTATATGGGAAATCTCTGTACCTTCCTTTTTATTATGCTGTGAATCCAAACTGCTCTAAAAAATAGCCTTTAAAATAAATTAATAGTGACTCTATGTAGGAGGTGTTATTATAGGTTATTTTTACATTACTTTTCCTAGTTTTTCATCATAAAAACTTTTACAAAAAACTTTTATTACTTTTATAATAGAAAAACATTAAGGCTATTTAATTATACTTAAAACAGATTCATTATATACCATCTTATGTGGGTGAGATGGTGGCGAATGGGTGTGTGGGGGGGTGAAATTATTCTTATTTGAAATCAAGTACTTGGGATAACTCAATTTTTTATTATTCACCAAGCAATTAAAATCCTCACCTTGAACATACACAGTGATAAATTAAGGGTTTTTTTTTTTTTTTGACTAAGCATATAGAAGCGTCCTTTGGAAAGCTGAAATTTTGTAATGAAAATAAAATCATACTTTTCCTATAATTAATTTTAAAATACCATTTCACAATTTATTCCTCTGGAATAAAGTGGTTCTAACCAAAAGCTTGCTGATGACTCCCGAGACCCTAAAATTAAATAGTCCAGGTACAGAGGGATTTTCACAAATTCCCAGCTCTCTCAGACTCTCCCCATATCACCCCATCAATGTTCCTGCCTCTGTCCTCTGAACCAGACTTTACGAAAACCAAATGGAGGCTACAGACAGCAAGCTGGCATCAATCATAGAATAATAAGGATCATAATGTAGTTAAGGCCATGGATGTTAAGCTGTGATGGTCATAACTTGTTAACTCTGTTGCTTTGGCATCTCTACATCCCTACGCCTGATTTCCTCATCTATAAAGTGGGGTAATTACACCCTTCAGAGAAGACTGCTGTGAGCATTAAATGTGCTTATCCATATAAAGTGACAATTTGTACAAAGGGATGCCATCATGTCTGTCATGTTATTTGTGTTAAACCAATAACAGATAGTAGGAGTATTAGTAGTGTTTAGGATACATGGAGGACTTTGCATTCCTCCCCAGTGCTGGCACCCCACTCTCTCACCCCAAATAATGCTATTTCACTTTTTGATTCAATGGTTTATTGCCCATGGAATGCAAGCTGGCTCCAAGTTTCCTGTTCTGCCATATTTCAGGTTCTCAAACTCTACTTGAAATTCTTTGGGAGCAGAGTCTGCATCTGTATCTTCATGGTCTCTTCCGATGTCTCCCCTGTGGCTCCGCACCAGACTCTGGGTTAGGAACTGGGTCCTTAGGAGCTTTAGTGCTGAGTGAGGGAACATGGCATATACAATTGGCGGACCATGACACTAATACGTTGTGAGCTAAAATAGAAGGGAGCACTCAGTGCTATGGGAACAGTTTAAAGCTCAAACACTGTATATGACTATGGAAGTGAGGTGAATTCTGACATAAATAAGCATGGAATCTTGAGTTACTGCTGACAAGAGATGCCCTGATCTGGTTGTCTCAGTCTGCAGCACCCAGACACTCCACTCCAAGACACTATCTCCTCTCTCTCCAATCCATCCCAGCATTCATGATCTTTATTTCAATCCCTCTGATGTCTAGCTAATGCATGGACTTAATCAATGCCATAAGCAATGATGACACAGGCTACCTCTAAGGAAACACAGCTCCATGTTGCCATGAGATCTTAAAGAAACTGAGCCAATCAATAGGACGGGAAAAAAAATATTGTTGAAGTCTCACAGACCCGGGTTTCAACTCTGGTTTTGCTATTTACTAGCTGGGGGACTTGAGGCAACTTTCTTGACTTCTCTGAGTTTCAGTGTCCTATCCGTATAATAGAGCTAAGAGAAACCTACCCTAAAAGCCATTATGAGAATTATATAAATCATACCTGGAAATGAATAGTCACTCAATAACATTCCATTCCCTCATTCCATCATTAATCCAAAGGCATTACTGCAGTGGTAAAGATTTGAAGAATGATGTGAAGATGGTATCAAGAACATGGTATAAAGGAAATCTGTTTGAGACTGGGGTTCGGTATCCCTCACAACACATTGAGCAGGCATTTCTCCAAGCCTTCATCACTTTCCATATTCTTAAAATAGCCCCACAACTGCCCTCCCATATTCAACTTTTGCAGCCTCCCTCTGACCCATTCTTTCATGTTCACATCACCTTTGCTAAAGCCCTTCAGGAAACTCAATGCACTAAGAATTAAATTCAATTGGTCTCTGTCCTCCTTTCACACCTCATCCTCTACTTCTCTCCCCAATGCTCATCCCACCCCAAGCATACTGTATTTTCAGTGTGTATCTATGTGTCTGTCATAGTCATATACATAAGTGTGTATGGGGGGTGGTTAGGACATGTACAGAGCACACACCATGAGCCCTGTAATTCTCTAAATGTTTTTTGTGTGTGAATTTATTTAATCCTATCAATCATTTATCATAATAGGGAAGAACAAATCTGACTCCCTATTAGATCTGTTTCTTTTACCTTTGAATTCTATTGCTTTTGCTTTAAAAATGTTGCCTATAGGCTGAAATACACAAGATAGCCCATATTCAAGACTCTGACCTTCAACAGTATAACACTTTCTCATTCATATAAAGATAAAAAGTTGCAGAATAGAGAACAGCACTTGTTTTGTTGGAGGTTTACAGGAACATCATGACCTGACCTATGCAGAGAGCTGCAAGAACAAAGGATTCAAACACCAAGAAGTTTTCAACAACCAACCACACCCCTCCCACACCTGGGCTTTAAAAATGCTTTGCTGAAACCCTGAGGAGAGTTTGGAAGTTGGGGGCACAAGCCACCCATTCTCCTTGCATGGCCCTGCAATAAACTTTTCTCTGCTCCAAACTCTGATATTTCAGTTTGTTTGGCCTCACTGTGTGTTGAGCACATGAACTTACATTCTTACGTTCAGTAACACTATGAGGAATGCGCTGTTTTTATTATTGCTGTTTTACAAATAAGGACACTATGGCAAAAGGAGTACACAGTTTGCAAATGACTGAGCTGGGAATCCAACCCATCGCATAGGACTTAGCCGTGTTTTGAGTGTGCTGAGCACCTTCCCAAGTGCCACTCCTCTCTGGTTGATCCTCTAACACCCAGCTCATCAGTCTAGTGCTGGGCCCTTTCCCTAACAG
The DNA here is from genome assembly GCF_951394435.1 of Stenella coeruleoalba. Taxonomy (NCBI): domain Eukaryota; kingdom Metazoa; phylum Chordata; class Mammalia; order Artiodactyla; family Delphinidae; genus Stenella; species Stenella coeruleoalba. The sequence goes on from NC_137151.1 coordinate 9,481,743, forward strand.
CTTCCTCCCATGAGTTAGTCTCCCACTAAGCACCCTGCCACTCCCTCAATAATTCACCTCCCGACCAGATTTTGATACTTGGTCGTTTCCAGCTCTCCAGCAGGACAGTGCATCCCTTGAGAAGAGGGTTTCAATGTGTATTAATCTCTCATTAATTCAGAGCTGAGCACTTTCTGTGAAATGACTTAGTGACCTAGTGCAGTACCTATGTCTGAGGGCGATGCTACCAATGGTCCCATGACTTCCTCTCCCATTACCCCCACCACCACCCTACAAGAGCCAGGTTGCCTATCCACACTCAAAGAGTTCATTTCTCTGGAGGTATGCACTCAGCCACTGGGGACACGATTCCTGAGTTATTCACAGATGCTCAGGAGAGCAGAGATGAGAGGCTCTCTTTAGAGAGCTCAGAAGGGTGGCAGCTTTCCTCCTAACACCACTGAAGGCCAATGAGAGAAACACTTTGCCAATCTAAGAGAACTCAGACAAATACCCTGGACCTTTGCAATATTAATTAAGTCACACGCAAAATTCATCAGCCATTTCACAGATGGAGAAACAGTGTAAAAAATGTGTTTAACAAGGATTAAAGTTTTCCCCCACCGAATACTTAGTAATTCCCCCAGACACAGGAGCTATTTGAAGTATTCAGATTCCAAACTTGGCTACAACAGATTTTAAATGATAGCAATAAGGAACCACATTTTTATAGTGTTGCTTTTAAGAAAAACAATTCTATCATATGCTGGGTTTTCCTCATTAGATATTATCATAACCCCTTTGTCCTAATCCTTTCCTTGGGTACTTAATTTGAAGCATGGGGTCTGGTTATGGAGATCCACATCTTCAGTAATGTTTTACATGCATCTTGAAACAAGATTCTCTTTAACAATATGAAAAAGAAACAGGAAAAAAAATGAAGAAAGTGTTGCAAGGTGCATAAAGTTTAAAGAACGATCCTATTGGCAAATGAAGAAGTGTGTGATCATCTCAGAATATAGTTTTAAGGGCACCAAGAAAATAACTAACAAAACTAAATATATCCTCTGCATTCTCTATCACAGCTTTTCTAAACCACTCGTACAGATTTCTTCCTTTGGATTAAGCATTCTCTGGGGAAAAAGAAACTAATTAACATATTTTTGCCTAATTTAAAGTTCTTCTTAACAGCCTTGGAGGTCCATATTGTTCCCCATTTGTAAAAAGGAGAAGCCGAAGCTCAGGAATATTATGTACCTTGCCCAAAGGCATACACACAATAATGAGATTTTTGACACTGAAGCCCTAAATGTTTCCTCATTAGAAAATGGGGGGGGGGGTGGTGTGACGATTACATGAGATGAGCACTTCGTGGACAGGGAGACTGCATGCCTCTGTCCAGGGAGAATCAGGCATGACTGGGGAGTGTGTATATGAGTCTGTGTATAAGGAAGAAAATTCCCATTTAAGGAAAGATAATGTTGAATGGAAGCTTTCTTTTCCTTACAAGTTGATATTAATTTCCTTGTGGTCCCTGCTCTTTGCACTTGCTCTTATACTCACAGACCAAGTTCAATCAGAGCAGTAGCTCTCAACTTTAGGGTAGACATGCAATGCCCTCCCTGCCCTCATGACCTCCACTAAGCCCTATCCTGGTCGATTTCCACCCAGACATTCTCGTATTTGAGCCTTTATGGAGCCCCCTCCACATGGCATGGTCGGTGGTCAGCACAGGTGGACAGCAGTGAACTCAGTAGAGGTCCCTGGTCTCAAGGGCTAAGCTGGAGACATCACCACACAATTACACAGTCCTGGGGAGAGATGAGCACTGGATGCTGGAGAAGCCCAAAGGAGGATGCCTAACCTCTCCAGGAGGATATAATGCATCGCCTAAGTCCTGAGGGATGCGCAGAGGTTAGGCAGGTAAGGTGTGCAGAAAGGGCGTTGCCAGCAGAGAGAAGTAGCCTCCCGTTCCTGAAGATGAGATTTCAGATCCACAAGGAGTCTGACTTGTTGGACCAGTGATTCTAGAAGTGTGCTCTCTGCACCCTTGTTATCCCCAGGGAGCTGGTTAGAAGTACAGGATTCAGGACGTCACCACAGACCTAGAAATCAGAAACTCTGGGCTTGGAACCCAGCCGTCTGCATGTGGTCAAGCCCTCTAGGTGATTCTGATACTCAGTGAGGTTTGAGAACCTCTCTGGTAAAAGAAAGCCAGGTCAGTGGGGAGTCAGGAGGCTTGGGGAGAGACTCAGGGGTTTGTAATGGAGGATCCTATTAACAATAAAATAAGGAGTTTTAACGGTACCCTGAGATGAATGGAGAAATAACTGTCAAAGTATTTAAAGCAGGGGAAGTGCATGGCCAGTTTGGGTTTTGAGAAAATAACTCTGGATTTTAGAAAGTTCTTCCATATTATTTATTTGGTCAGTGCACATTCCAATCCTGGCTACCCAAACCTCTCCCTCTCAGTGGAATTACCTGATTTTGTTGTCTCCTGCCAAGGTGACAAAGCCCTAATGTGGCCTTTTGGGTGTTCACTTTTTCCTGCCCTTAATACATGGTGACCACGCATCAGAGTTTCTTTTTTTTTTTTTTTCCCCAAACATATAATGCCAGCCAGAACACAGCTGTTAGATATTTGCTTCCTGGAGTGGACCATTTCTCCCTCTTTCTCAAAATCGATTTTTAGAATCTCATTATAATGAACTCAATTTGTGGTTTGATAAGATGGTCACACATTGGCCGACTGCACTAGAATATTGAGGTTAGGTAGATCGTAAACCCAAGGAGTCTTCAGGATAAGGGCAGGTTCTCCAGCTCACAAACCTCTCCCTTTAGATCAAGGTAAATCCAGCACACACTCCCTCCATCCCAGCAGTACTGAGAAATGTCAGTACTTGGCTGACTTCCCACTGGGCCCATAATTGCTGACCCAGCTGTCATAGCTTCTCGTCTGAGAAAGACAGAGTTCTGGAGGCATATTCTGGCATATCTGATGGATGTTGGTAGCTTGTCAACAAACTAGCTAAAAAAAGGGCTCCACTGAATAAAAGACTCCAAGCTTGAATCCCCAAGTGAGCTGAAAAAGGCTATCGTGTGTGTTTGTGACACGAAGTCTGTTTTCTCACAAGAAGGAAAGCTGGAGCTCTAAGTTGACAAGAGAAACCATCCATTCATCTTGAGAAAATCAGTGCCGCTCACTCTGGGGCTGTTTGCAGTAAACATGATTTTCAATACAATTACAGTGCAAAGCTTATCTCATGATACGTTATATAAGAAAAGTGATTATTATTCAGACCATACATTGCACTGAACACTTGAGGGCTTTGGGTAGCAATCCACAGACCACAGAGGTTTCCACAGTCAACTCAAATTTACAGAGATTCTCCACCAACTCTGTGACTTTTCCAGGCCTTATCAGAGGCCCATGATAACCTCAGATGAACTGTGAAAACAATGTAAGTTTCCAAAACTAACCATGACAACTCCTAAGAATAGCTTTTCTTACAGAATTTCTGATGTGTCTGTGCATGAGAGCAGTTTGGAAAAACAGAATAGGTCTTAAGAAGACAACATAAAGAACAGTCGTAGTACAAAAAACAAAATCTAAACTCTAAATTTTAATCATAACTTTAATCCTAACTTTTTGCTCTGACAGTCACATTTGCTTTCTTAAAACGTCTAGGTTTTTTGGCAATCTTATACTTGTAGACACGTCTTATAATAGGGAAGAATAAATCTGACTCCATATTGGATCTGTTTCTTTTACTTTAAACTTTGTATTCTATTGCTTTTGCTACAAATGAATCACTAAAGAGATGCTACCTATAGCTTAAAGTATACATGATGGCCCATGTCCAGGAACTCTGCCTCCTGTGTCTGAGCTTAAGCTAAAATACATGTATTTAAGCTCACAGGAAACATCCTGACCAGGACCACTTGTGAATGGCTGCAGGAAGGAAGAAATTAACCCATCCCCTCTGGAGTCTGGCTGGAACTAGGAAATATGTGCAACAACTTACTGCCTTTTTGCTTTACCTCCCCACCTCCCCCTCTTAAAGAAACTAGCATCCAAACCTGGGCAAGATGGTTCTGTGGAACACTAGTCCACCATTTTCTTGGTCTGTTGTCTTATGGAATAAAGTTGCTGTTCCTTGTCCCAGCAGCTCATCTCTCTATTTATTGGCCTGTCGTGCAGTGAGCAGTATGCGCTTGGCCTCAGCAACACTCTCAGCACACCTAAAATGTACAGTTCCACCGAGCTCTTCACTGACTACAAGACCAAGCCAAATGAATGTATTTATTTTAGGGAATTCCCTAAAATATATCTTTTAGCAGATAATTCTTTTAGCAGTAGAAATCTTTCCATTTGTTTATTCTCAAGTGCATTGGCAGTTATTGGGTATATTCTATACTCTTTCTGGTCGCTGTGCTGAACTGTGAGATGCAAAACCATTGCGACATGGGCTGTCCCACTCAGGGACTCAGACACAATAACACTGACAGGGCAAATGAATCACTCTGCTGGTGTAGGATGCAATAAATGGAAGTGTAATTATACCTACAACTTATTACCCAAAGAGGGGGTTTGGGAGAGTGAAAAGGGGAGCAGATAACAAAACTGAGATGACAAGCATGGACTAGAATAATATGCAGCAGGCTGGGACGTAGGGTCACCCCAAGGGGCGACAGGTTAACAGAAGGTTTCAGCAGAGGGGTGGTAATGTTTCATAAATCCTGTTCACAAGTTCACAGAAGGAATGATCAAGGCAAAGGCTGCTACTGAGCAGCTCACCCTTGTGAAAAGAGCATAATTCAATTATGAACTGCTCCCTTGCTTCACAAGAGCCTCAGTGATCTTGAGCTACAACATACTATAATAGGGAAGAACAAATCTGACTCCATATTAGGTCTATTTCTTTTATTTTAACCTTTGTATTCTATTGCTTTCGCTTCAAGTTAATGTAGAATGTTGTCTACAGCCTGAAATATACAGGATAGCCCATTCTCAAGGCTCTGACCTTTAAGGGTGTAAAACTTTTCCAGTCATATAGAGATAAAAGTTACAGGAGCATTGTGACCTGAGCTGCGTGGACGGCTGCAAGAACAAAGGATTCTGCACCACGAAGTTTGCACCAACCAATCACACCCCTCCCTCACCTTGCCTTTAAAGATGTTTTGCTGAAACCCTTTGGGCAGTTTGGGGGTTTTGAGGGGCATGAGCCACTTGTTCTCCTTGCATGGCCCTGCAATAAACTTTTCTCTGCTCCAAACTCTGACGTTTCAGTATTATTTGGACCCACTGTGCATTGAGCACACCAACTTGGGTTCAGTAACAACACAATTGCTCCCTGAAAGTGTTCCCATAATGAGACACTTAAATAAGTGTCAAAATGGGAGGAGAGCTACCATCGCCCCTCTGCCCCCGACTATTTGTCTAAAATAAAAGATTGATCATGTTTTTACATTTAGGAGAAATTGAATGCTCTTTGTTAATGATTCTATCTGGGCAAAATCTACAGAACTTAGTGCCAGGAGGCCAGGGGGAGAATCACAGTAAATCACTCCAGTGACAATTTCAACAGGGAGTAAACATAAAACAAACTGTACGAGGCAAGCCCTTGGCATTTGTGTGGGAACCCACTGCTGCATTAAGTGGTTGATCTAAGTATTAGGTCATTTTTCCTTTTATGCTTTCCTTTAAAATGATCACTGTTAGCATATGGGTCATGGAACTCAGAGGGATATAGCTGGTCAAATCACACCCTGGGCAGCAGGACATTAATTCATCAGGAAACTTGTTATCTGTGGGTTTTCCCTTCATTTGTTAGCCTTACAAAAGACTTGGTTTCTTCAACTTCCACTACGACCATTTACTTGTCTGCTTTTCGAAGTTACTAAAAATCCTTGAGTTCCAAAAAAGCAGAGGTTGTGTTACTTATTTCTCTGTCTCCAAAGCTGAGCAGAGGGGGGAGGGGGGTTACTGAGTAATGTTTATTGTCTGTTGAAGGGATTTTAAGACTGAATCAATCAGTGAAGCTGTTTAAGATAGATCAGAAAAGTTGACTTAAGGTAGCATACTGCAGTGTTTTTATTTAACATGTTTTTATTACATATATATGTGTATTTGTCTCTTCACAGAAGAGATTGTTCAGTGATTCCTAGAACTAAGAGAAAGAAGAGTAGGCAGATCTCATTCTTTTTAATTAACTTATTTTTAAGAAATTTTCTGGGCCATCATTTCCTTATCTATAGAATGAAAGAGTTGCAATGAATGATAAAATGCTCTGATTTCCAAAGTGGGATTCAGGGCTTCCACAGGGGCCTCCAAGCCCCCAGGTCTGACTGCTGTCACCCCATACCTCCTCTTCCCCAGGGTTTGCATGCTATAAACTCAGCCTTGAGGTTCCCTGTGATACGGCCACATGGGTCTTGGCATGCCAAGGATGAAATACACGACTCTGTGGTCTCTACCATGTGTGATAAATGGCCCCAAATGATGAGACCAACAACAAAGAGGGCAGCTGAAGCTAGAATGACAAAGAGATTTACATGGGGAAAGAGAATATGACTTCAACTCTGAGCCTGATGAATTTTGCATGACACAACTTGGCAATAATTAACCAAACAGGAGCCAGTCTGTTTTGTGCAAAAAGAAGGTAACTGGAGATAGAAAATGATGGCTGTAATTTTTAATGAGGGAAGCCTGACAGATCATTATACCTTATCAGAATTTATATAATGCTTTTAAAATTGATTAGTGTTCCTTGTTTAAAAGAAATTCAAAAGAAGACCCCGGACAGAAGTCCACATAGCCTGAAGTCTCCAGATGGCCTGATGAAGGTGTTGGAACCTTTAGAAACCTGGTATGTAAAAATGTTTACCCCCTTCCTTTGAGGTACAGGTGGCTGTGTGGTCCTGAATAAGGAGGGAAAGGTAAAATAGGGAGAAGTTTGGTAACCAGCTTAATTATCAGATGAAGGTAATGATGAACACAGCTAACACTCTGTGAATGCTTCTCACATGCCAAGCACTATTTTAAGTAATCTGCATATATGAAATGATCACTACTATTACCATTCCCTTCATCAAAAAAGAAACTGTGTCCACAGAGGACCCAAGATTGTCCGAGATTATACAATCGGTGGGTGATAAAGCTAAGTTTATATCTCTGGTGGTTTAAGTGTAGAACCCATCTGTTTAATATTACCACAGCATACTGCCTTTAAACGTGTTTACGTGACACTGAAAATCCTTAAGATTAGCAATCACAGACATGAAAATGACAGTGTTGCCTAAGATGAACTGACTCTTAGAGTTCGAAGAGGATTTTGCAACAAGAGTTTTAAATTTTGGCTCCATATAACACTTACCTAGGAACAGAAAAAAAAATGCTTATGCCGGGGTCCTTACAGTGATTATGATTTAGATGCAGTATGGTCAGAGGACGTATTTACAAATATATATCCCCAGGTGATTCTTATGTAGAGTTAGGTTTCAGAACACAAGTGAAAAATCAAGGAGTATTAGCCCAGGAACTCCTGGACTGGGCAACAGCTAAACTTTGTCCCTTGACATCTTAACTACATATGCTCAGGAATTGTAGGTTGCTCACTTTGGTCTTGTGAATAAAAAATATTATGAGTATTAGAAAATTGAATATAATACTTTCCCTCTAATAAAATTTCCCCATGTCATAGGACTAAATACTTCCAGACATATAGTGGAAAGCCCAAGGAGATAGGAACAGTACAGACTGTGCCACTTTGGGGAAGTTGTTCATTCAACATTTTAATTGATTTAATTGAAATGGGCCTTGTCTGTGCTGAGAACTGGGTATCTAAGTAGGTATGGTCCTTAACCTTGTGGAGCTCATAAACCGGTAGGTGAGATGGGTAATTCACAATGAAATGCACATGTAAACAGCTATTAGAAATCTATTTATCGGTCCATCTAATGTCTTTCTCCTTGTCTTTTTCTACATAGAGATAAAGATAGATATTCTACAGATAGATGATAGACAGATAGATAGATAGTGATTGCTATACACTGAATGTTGTATTCACCCAAAATTCATAAATAACATGTTGAAACCTAATCCCCAATGAGATGGTATTTGGAGGAGGGATGATTGGGAGATCCCTGAGGAACCCTCAGGGGTGGAACCCTCATGAATGAGTTAGTGGCCTTATCAAAGAGGCCCCGGAGAGCTCCCTTGCCCCTTCTACCAGGTTAGGACTTAGTGAGAAATGACCATCTATGAACCAAGAAGTGAGCCCTCACCAGACACATCAGTTGCTGTGCCTTGATCTTGGATTTTCCAACCTCCAGAACTGTGAGAACTAGATTTATCTTGTTTATAAGCCACTCAGCCTATGGTGTTCTGTTAGAACAGCTCAAACAGATGCTTTGAAAGAAAAGAATGGTATGTCTTAAGACAGAAAAATAAGAGTAACCTTATTTAAATTGGGACTCAATGGGCATCTGTCTGAGAAGATGATTATAAAGCTGAGGCTTATTAAGAGATGAGCTGAAGAAGTCAGAGGGAGGGAGGAGCATTCCAGCTAGAAGGTCCTGAGATAGGTGAGAACATGACATCGCAGAGGGCAGGACAGAGGCCAGTAGTGTCTGAGCCCAGAGAAGACAGGATATTGCTGGACAGTAAGGCCAGTGAAGTGGGCAGAGGCCAGGTCCTCCAGTCCTGTTCTTTTTTCACAGAACTTTGATCCTAAGTGCAGGCAGAAGGCACCAAAAGTTTTCCAGCAGGAAGTGGTTCAGCTCTGTATTTCATGATGATCCTGCAGGCTGTCTCAGAGATAATGGACTAAAAGAAAAGAGGAGTGAAAGCAGGTTGCTATGTTAAAAATTCAGATGATAGATGATATAATTGAACTAAGCTAGTGACTGTGATGATGAAAAGAAATGGAAGTATTTGGGATGATTTTTGGATGTAATACCGATAGAACTTGCTGTTGAATTTACTGTGGGAAGTGAGGGAAAGGAAAGATTTCAAGAAAGATTCTCAGGTCTGGTTTGGGCAACTGGTGTATTTATTGAGATGAGAAAGACCACAAGAAGATGTTGAGTGTAGTCAGAGTTGATTAAGAGTTCCCTCTGGGATGTGTTCAATTTGAGCTGTTTATGACATGACCAAATTGAGACATCAATCAGGCAAATGAATACATATTTTTAGAGCTCAGAAGAAATATTTGGCTCAGGATGCAAATTGCCTCATTTATCTAAAGTCACTTCACCTTTATAAATTCAGTTTTCCTTTCTATATACCTAGGAGTAGTAATTCTTATCTACAAAGGTTCTTGTGAGCTTTGGCATGTGTGTTGCACCACGCTGTGCATCGTAACTGACAGTGGGGGAGGGGGTGTTGATGGTGATGCTGGTGGCATTTCTAATGGCAATTGCTAATTTAATGATGAATAACTGACACCAGTAGGGAAGATACTGGCTCTCTCTCCCAGGAAGAGTAGACATGAATTACAACTAAGAATGATTCTCCTCATTTTCCCATCTCTTCTTCTATCACAGTCTCTATAAAAGATGATTTACTTAAGACAATTCTACATTGACATCTCCATTTCATGTGTGCATCTTTATATCACCAACTCAACAATGTAGCAGGACCTATGTCCTTTATTTGCTTGGTTCACTGGCATGAATGTGTTTGACCAAAGACTAATCAATCTGAAAATTGATCAGAGAGAGAAAACACTCATGGAAAACTTAAAAACCAGATGCCCTCGTTGACAATAGAGGTGACACAGGTGGAAAAATGGTAATGTAGGAGGTATTCGCTAATTCTTAGGAGAATATAACGTAGCAAGCTAGGCTGTCAGATATCCATCCATACAAGGGAGACATGGCATAGCCAGAATGAACTTGACAGACAGCAAGAGGACATAACTTGTTCAGAATAACTATCTATAAAGATGCGACAATTATCTTCTTGGTTTACCACGGAATTATTGACATTTGCTCCATGGAATTAGTAGTAATCATAATAGGGGAAGACCTCATGTGTTTGGGTCTTTGTAGAATGCAGAGGCAGGTCACATCAATCCTACTCTTGAGCAGAGAGAGAGAATCTGAAAATGGCAGGAAATTGAGATCCCGAAGATTATGACAACAGAAGTGAAAGCAACAGCAAACAGAGATCTGAATCTGAGACGAGACGGCCCTTGCCTGGTAGAGAATATGATTAATGTTTCCCCAAAAGACCACTTATACTGGCAATACAAGAATGTCCTCTATGGGTCTATACCTACATTAATACTAGCTGTCACTTACTAAGCACAGACTCTTTGCTAGATACTCTGCTCAAGGCTTGATACATCAAAACTCAAAAATGACATAGTCGTCTTTAAAATAATTACCACTCTCATTTATAGATGAGAAACAGAGGCTCAGAGAAGTCAAGAGTGTTTGCAGGAAGGTTCATCTTTTTAAGAGCAGACCATTTGTTCAAGTGTTCATATCTGAACACACAAAAGAAATCTGTTTCTCTGAACATCATTGTGACCATGGCAAAAAGATGGTCCTGGGGATGTGGAAGCAAAAGGAACCTTGGTAAAGTGGAACAGTCACCTTGACATTTATAAAAGGGAATGAAGGCAATCAAAGAAAAAATATTTAAAAAACATAAATACTTAGGGAAAATGGAGACATGCTTTTACTTCTAAAGATTTTAAAACGGAATATACCAGAATGGGTTTAGGAGGCTTCAAACACCTTCAATTTAGGAATTACAACCATGATATTCTCAATTATTCAATGAGAAAAAAATGTGAGGTAGTAAAGAAACCATGTATAAGGAAGATTCTCATAAGCTCAAAATTTTCATTTCCTATAAAATATATAGAAAAGAGGACCCATTAAAAAGAGTATAAAACTGATGAATTGGGAGATTGGGATTGACATAGTACACTAATATGTATAAAATGGATAACTAATAAGAAACTGTTGTATAAAAAAATAAATAAAATAATTTTTTTAAGAAGAGTATATAATTTTTTTTTAAAAATTACAATAAAAACTTTCGGAAATGAGTAAGGATGGTTAGGCTTTTGAGCCAAAACATTAAATATCCAGGGAGCATATAACAGTTGTCAGACACTGATCTAGGTCTCAGGTAGTAGAATTAGGACATGATTCCGTCATGCTCTATAAAGAGACTAGTTATTAGGCAAGGAAGCACCAGGTCATTTTAATTTGACAAGATAGGACCTAGAATTGAAGCTCATAAAATGAGGTCACATGATAGGGCCTGGGAGTCAGAAACCAGGTTACATTTGATCTGGGTGGTGAATGGCCATCAGGAGTCATCCCAGTGAAGGGGAATGAGGATATTTCAGAAAAAAGCAGCAGCTTAATCCAGCGAACCCACTTTTAGGTGTATATCCGGAGAAAAGTATAATTCAAAAAGATACATGTACCCCAATGCTCATAGCAGCACTATTTACAATAGCCAGGACATGGGAGTCAAATAGGAAGAGACAGATGCCAAAAAATAAGTACACAATTAACTTATGAAATGCAATCATAAAGAATGTTCCAAAGGATAAATACAGGACTTAAAGAAGTCTGGAAAAAGGTCTTATTTTCCTTAAAGCCCCAGAGCTTTGTATGATTCATAGTATATCTCAAGTGCTAAATGAACATTGTTAACTAAATAAATAAATGATTGAATTAATGATTTTATCTCAAGTGCTAAATGAATGTTGTTAACTAAATAAATAAATGATTGAATTAATGATTTACAAAATGGTAGAACTTTGTCTTCAGAAATTATCAAACTATTAAATTTCTACCAGTCTTTAGCAACACACTCAAATGGAATTTTGAGAAAAAGATTTATGAGGCAAAAGAAAAAAATCAGTTCCCTAGAAAGTACAGTGGGTGTATTAATGGTAAGTAATTCCAGAATAATAACATGGTGGCCTATGCTGAGACAGTGAGACTGACCTGATATATGTATCCATCCATTCCACAGATATTTCTTGAATGCTATTTGTGTCTAATGCGTGCTGGCACTTAACAGGCAAGGTGCTTGCCCTCACGGCACTTACATTCTAGTGCAGGGACTCAGAAAGACAAACAATCAACAAGTCAGCCAGAACAAACAAACCAGATTCTGGTTTGTGGCAGGCACCAGGAAGAAAATAAAAGTGAGTCATATAACTGTGGGTTAATGGTTGGTGCACAGGAATCAGTGCAGGTCACTTTGAAGGCTGATCCGAGCAGATTTCTCTAAGAGGTGATATTAGAATTGAGAATCATATTGACTGAAGGAGATGACCATGTAAATCCTGGGAAAAACTCTTCTGTGCCTAGGAAACAGGAAAAACCTGTCATATGTCAGCAATAGGAAGAAAGCCTGCATGGACAGAAAAAAGTAAAAGGAAGCTAAAGAGGTAGGCAGGGTACGCTCAAGGGATTTTACTTGCCAGTAAGAGCTTCAATTTTAAATGAAGTAGGCAGTGGAATGATATGATTTTCTTTCTTATTTATGAAGATCACTTTGGCTATGTTGGCATGAAAAACAGGTTTGTGGAGATACTGGCATGACCAGGATGGAGTCTATTTAAATGCTCCAGGTGAGGACTGACAGGTGCAATTACTCAGGGAAGCAGGACCAGTGCATGGATTTAGAATGTGTTTTGAAAGAAGGAACTGGGAGGGCTGCTATGAACAATAGATGCAGAGCAAGGAGTAGAGATTCTGGGAAAGGAGAAATCGAGGCTGCTTCCTAGGTTTCTATTCTAGCAAATGGCTGAACCATGCCATTTATTGAGACGGGAGATGTGGAAAAGCAAGTTGTTGAGAGAATGGTAATCCAGGGTTCTATTATGCTGTAATAAACTTGAGATATTTATTAGATTTCCAAATGGAGACAGCGAACTTATTGCATATATAATTCCAAGGGTCAGGCCAGGAGATACAGATGTGGAGGTGATCAGTATATGGATGGCATTTGAGTTCATGGAACCCTGTGAATTTAGCTGGGCACTGGTGGGGGCCGGGGGTGGATGGAAAGTAGAAGTCTTTGGAGAAAACCATAATTCAAAACAATGCATGCACCCCAGTGTTCATAGCAGCACTCTTTGCAATAGCCAGGACATGGAAGCAAGCTAAGTGTCCATCAACAGATGAATAGATAAGGAAGATGTGGTGTATATATACAATGGAATACTACTCAGCCAATAAAAAGAATGAGATAATGACATTTGCAGCAACATGGATGGACCTAGAGATTATCATACTAAATGAGGTAAGCCAGACAGAGAAAGACAAATAACACATAATAACGCTTATATATGGGATTTTTTTAAATGATGCAAATTAACTTATATATAAGACAGAAATAGACACACAGACATAGAAAAATACTTATGGTTGCCAAAGGGGAAAAGGGGGGAGGGATAAATTAGGAGTTTGGGATGAACAGATACACACAACTATATATAAAATAGATAACCAACAAGGACCTACTGATAGCACAAGGAACTATACGCAATACCTTGAGTAATAATCTATAAGGGAAAAGATTCTGAAAAATAACATACACACACACAAACTTGCACATGCATATATATATATATATATGTATGTGTGTGTGTGTGTGTGTGTGTATATATATATATATATATATATATATTAATCACTTTGCTGTACACCTGAAACTAACACAACATTGTGAATCAACTAAACTTCAATAAAATTTTTAAAAAAGAAAGTAGCAGTCCTGAGACAGAGTCCTGAGAATGAACAGAGCAAGATAAAAGAGAAAGCTGGTTTTTAAAAAATGGAAATATCTAATTGAACCAAATCCTACTGAGAGGTGAGTGAAATGAGAAAAGTGACCACTGGATTTTAGCTACGTGGAGGTCACTGGTGGACTTGACTAAGCTAGTTTCTGTAGAGCAGTCTGCATGAGTCAGGGTCCCCCCCAGAGGCATAGAACCAGCAGGTTCTGTACACAGGTCGATTCACTGCAAGGAACTGGCTTATGTGACTGTATGGGTTGGCGAGGCAAGTCTGAAATCCCCTGTAAGGACAGACTGTCAGGAGGGGTGGGCTGGAAGCTCTCTGGCAGGAGGTGAAACTGTAGTCCCCAGGCAGGAATTCTTCTGCCTCCAGGGAAAAAATTCAGCTCTGATCTTAAAACCTCTCAACTGACTTCATCAGACCCACAGACTATCAAGCATAATCTCCTTCACTTAAGGTCAAATGATGTAGATGTTAAAATAAGCCCATCACAGCAACACCAGGATTGGCGTCTGGCTGAATCACTGGGACTAGAGCATCCCAAGTTAACACATGAAACTGACCACCACATGGCTAAAGGCTGATTGGAAACAGCTGCAGTGGGAAGGGAGGGGAGAAGTGGAAACAGTAACTAAAGACAACTTTTGGGGAGAAGCTATTCTGTGAGGAAGAGGGGAGAGGAGAAAGGTAGATAAAGAGAACCATCGGGCTTTCGTAGTTGTTTTGTTTTATGGCTTATGCAGGCAAGTTTTATGTTTATCAGAATGAACCAGTAAAAAAGGGGGATAAGATGATGTTGAAAGGGAATTTTTGATCCAGAAGACACGGTGAGGTTTTGGTTTTATATACAGCCTGAGAGAGAGGGATGTGTTCTTTTTTCCCAAAGGAAAAGCACAAAGCCCAAGGACTAGTGATTGAAGATTATAGAGTACCAGCTGGAAGATCATCCCAGAAAAGGGTGTTCTGTGTCCAACAGCTTCCCAAGGGGGTTAACTTCCCATCACTCACACTGTTTACCTGAAGGTAATTCATCTTCTTATAGGATGCACTTATTAGATGCAGAACTTTCCTGGAGAGGATTCCATGTAGGACAAAGCTACCTCAATGTCAGGAGCCCTTTGCTTGGTCAAGATCTGGGCTTTAGCGGATCTGAGAACGTTTTGTGTGTGTGTGTGTGTGTGTGTGTGTGTGTGTGTGTGTGTGTGTGTGTGTGTGTGTGTGTGTGTGTGGTATGCGGGCCTCTCACTGTCGTGGCCTCTCCCATTGCGGAGCACAGGCTCCGGACGTGCAGGCTCAGTGGCCATGGCTCACGGGCCCAGCCGCTCCGCGGCATGTGGGATCTTCCTGGACTGGGACATGAACCCGTGTCCCCTGCACTGGCAGGTGGACTCTCAACCACTGCACCACCAGGGAAGACCAACCTTTTAATCTTGTAGAAAATTTTGCATATTACAGTAGGCACTTTTCTTAAGTGATGGTTCCTCACTGTCGTCAGATTCTCAAAGGGGTCCATCATCAGAAAAAACTAAACATGTTGCTCAAAGGTCTCTCTCTACCCTACAGTCTATTATTTAACTTGACACTATGAGTCTGTGCAAGCATGCAGAGCTATGGGCATTGAAAACAAGGACAACTGCCAGGACAGAGAAAACAAATGTAGGAGGACATGTTAAAGAGAAATAGGATTATCACACCAAAATAGATGGCTGAAGTAATAATATAAATACACTTTTTATTTCAGCATGAATGCTTCATGTAGTACCTAAAAATAAACCTCCTAGTGTAATAGGGAAGAACAAATCTGACTCCATATTAGATCTGTTTCTTTTAACCTTTGTATTCTGTTGCTTTTGCTTCAAGTTAAGAATGTTGTCTATAGCCTGAAATATTCAGCACAGTCCATTCTCAATGTTCTGACCTTTAAGGGAATAACACTTTTCCACTCTTTTAAAGATAAAAAGTTGCAGAACAGAGAATAATATTTGTCTTGTTGGAGGTTTACAAGAACATCATGATGTGACCTATGTGGACAGCTGCAAGAACAAAGGATTCTGACACCAAGAAATCTGCAACAACCAACCATGCCCCTCCCTCACCTTGCCTTTAAAAATGCTTTACTGAAACCCTTTGAGGAGTTTGGGGAGTTTTTTGGGCACAAGCCACCTGTTCTTCTTGCTCGGCCCTGCAATAAACTTTTCTCTGCTCCAAACTCCAATGTTGCTGTTTGTTTGGCCGCACTGTGCATTGGGCACAGGAACTTGCATTCGGTAACATTAGTAGTGACAACTGTTATCAAGAGAAGAGGTAGCATGGGAATCTGGCTGCCCCACAGATCCTGGGTTAGGAAGCACACACGCCTTGCCTTGTAGATGGCTATGCTTTTGGATGGAAGGGCTGGAGTGCAAGGCAGTCTCTCCTTGGTCTAGTGGTTTGTTGGAGCATCTGTTCTAAAACACATTCTTTCTGAAAGTACTTGTTCAAGATAAAGACAACCTTTTCACATGTCATTCCCCTCTCTGCAGGACTTTATTTTTAGTAGAGACTCTATGTTCATAGTTTCCCTGAGGCGCTTGCTAACACTCAGCTTTCTTGGTCCCTCTCCCCAGTAATCACAATCCAGTATGTATGCAACAGGACTCAGGAAGTGCATTTTTAAGGAGCACTCAGTTGATCCTGATGTGAGCCTCCAGTAGATCACACTACGGAGAACAGTACAAGTGTATAACACATTAGGCACTCCTGTAACCATAAACAGGGATCTCTTGGACTAATTTATACTAAAGTGGTAGTAATCAAATTTGTTCATTCATGAGGGGTCATTGGGTTTTAGCATTATAAGCAGGAGATGTCCCTGCTAAGACAGAAAAACAATTTATTATGATGCAATTTTCGATTTCAATATAAAACCTGCAGAGAAGAGTTATAGGGATGGGAAACTTCCCTGCATAATTTTATTCTAGAGTGATTGCCAGTTCTACCGGTGTTTACAAGCTTCCTTATCTGCAGGATGGAGCTCTGCTTTTAAATTCACCCAGAACAACTCACAGAGGGATGGAGGGCCTGCATAATTCTAAGACAGAAGCATCTCATGGGTTACCCTGGGTTGAAATGTTTCTTCTCTTTCCCTTCTAGAACAAGGAAGGGGAGAGTTTTATAATACTTCACCGCACTTCTAGGAAAGAACTAAACTTAAATTATTTTAGTATTGCAAAGGCAAATGGCATCTCAAACTCCAAGAGCTCTTCATTTTGAACATTTTCTTTTGATAAACCCATAGCATCTTCTCACCACCAAGTTACTTCATCCCTAAATAACCTAAGAACTAGTAGATTTTGCTCTCTGCCCCACAGAAGACAAAGCAGTCGGGTTAGGGTGCAGCTGTGACTACAACGGATATGAGATGACACTGTTACTGAAGCTTAAGGCCAACCTTTAAAATAAGTACCACCTCTGAAAACAACGATCCACTGATGTTACGTGTCATCATTCCAAGGCAAGTGAAAAGGCTTTCTAACTCTTACTGACTGGGGATTCAAAGCCACTGACTTTGCCTCTGACCTTTAACTCGATGGATTTTGAATCACTCCTTCTGTATTAGGGTGTACAGCATCACTCTTAAACATTGTGGTTAATGACATAAATCTTGTACAGATTTAAAAAAATGAGTTTTTCTACCTCTGGGTTGAATTACACAGTTTCAAATATGCATAAGTCATTAAAGTGTAGAAATAACTTCAAAACGATGGAGATTGCATTCTCAATGTCAGTAACCGTGATACCGCTTGGGTCCCGTCCCTCGCCCACACACACGTGTTGATAACCCCTGTGGGTACTTACTATAGGAGCATCCATAGACCTCAACCCTCATGCCGATCTTTCCACTTGGATTCCACTCCAGGGGCACAAAGCGAACGAACCGGGCTCTCACAGAGTGCAGTAACTTGTGGTGCATCACGCTGTCAGCGTTCATGTTCCCTGCAAAGGTCTGTGGGGAGAAAAGGAGGCCAGGTGAGGTCTGCGACACCATGGCACCACCTTCACGGGAGCTCGAGGACCATAGGTGGAAACCCACCTACGTCGCTCCATAAACTTTTAGAGAATATCTTCAACGTCTCAGATCTTACAAATGAAATCTGACTCTGGTGGAAATTCTGCATTATGTCCTATACAGTATTTTTCTTTTCAGAGATACTGTACATTATTCTTTAAGAACCCCCCTCTTCCACATTCTATAAATAAGTCAATCTTAGTAAGTCATAAGACATGACATCTAAAAGCTATACGAAGTAAATAACACAGTGAGGTTCTGATACTCCTCATGTTCATAATCACTGCAGTATGGAAGATAACTGAAAAATCTCTTCTTAGAAGGGGAGGCTTTCACAGAAGTAATTGTTACCATTAATTGAAGCCAGTCAGTACACTAAGCACTTTCCATTATCATTATTACTGTTTTACAGATTAAAAAGAAATCTGAAGCCTAGAGATACAGAAAGGAGGAGGAAGAAAAAATCTTCAAATCATCTAATTGGTTAGTAATTAGTCTATGATTCAATTCCAAAGTTGTCTTATTCCAAAGCCTATGGATTTTCCTACAGTCACACACTTTTCAACTATTCCGTTGTTAATTGCTCCACGAGGGAGAACAGGAGGCTCTGATTTTTATGTAATTTATATTCACATTTCCCTGTGAAGTTTAAGCAAAGGCATACACAGCATGGGAGATATTTGGCACACGAAAATTATGCCTCCTAGCCTTCATTTGGATGAATGATTTCTGGAGTAGAACTTTTTCTGCAGATGGAATCCAAAATCTCAAACCTAATCTTTTTTTCCCCCCACGGAGGTAAAATATGCATAAAATAAAATTTACCATTTTAACCATTTTAAAGTGTATAGTTCAGTGGTATAAAGTACATTCACATTATTGGGCAATCATCACCACTGTCCATCCCCAGAACGTTCTCATCAGCCCAACTGTACCTCATCTTCAAGGTAGGATGTGAGTTAGCACATTGATTTGCCTGCTTCATTATGAATGAGCTATCATCTACCTTCTCTTCTGACTCAAATATTCACAGATAAAACCTGCATGCTAATGTCATATCAATACCAAACAATAAAAAGAAGATCCATTGGTTTCTCAAATGGTCAAAGAGAACAGCAAGTAAAGGATGTATGTATGGAATGGAATCCATTTCAATGATCCAAACCTCAACCTTGATTGTCTCCTCATAACATCTGTGAATCTAGGGTACTTGGAACAATCTGACATTTCTGCTGGACACAACACACCCACTGGCTAATAACTCTGATATTCTTCAATTAATAAAATCACTGTTATATATCACATGGTGGCTTATGAAGAAGGGAGAAGCTCACTTTCTACTTTGCACCAAAACTCTGCTGCAAGAGAATGACTTGGAGGAGAAGAATTCCTTGAGATTCAAATCCAACATTCTTGTCTGTAGATTTGTCAAAGGTTTGGACGTTGTCTCAACCCAGAAACAGGGATTCTAAAATTATAGACTTGAAGGAGGTAAAAAGGATAATTAAACTATTGAATGTTTTTTTTCTAACTTGTTTGCAGTACATTGCCCATTATAAGTGCATATGTGGTACATCTACCCGTAATTTCATAGAAGCAGTTATTTAATGAGACTAGGACCACCAGGCCGGCCCTTGACTGCTGTTTTAGAGTTGTCCCACCTTTCTAGTTTGATCTTAATAGTTGGCAAAGAGGATGACTGATCCTTGCCACTTTTCACCCTGCTCCCTTTGCCTGGTTATGGCCTCTGAAGTAGAGGAACAACTCAAGGATTCAAGGCAACAGTAGAGAAAAACTTTCATCCCCATTTGGTATTGACCACAATTTGAGCTACAGTCATGTACTCATGGCCTGTTCTCTTATCTTAGGAACTGTGTGCTCTTGCTCTTTCCAGGTTGTGTAACTGTACCACTGAAGAGATATTTATTTATTCCTCTGTATTTGGCAGTAGAAACGTCCTCTAGTGGGTATGAGTGTTTCCTCATTCCCATCCCAGCCCTGACACAACCTTTATCATGCATGTGCTCTTGTGCAATCAATGCCCAAGTTGTCATTTTTCTCCTAGTCTCTGTGTCCTGACTCGAGCTGTCAGTTATCCTCCTGAAACTTGGTTGCTGTCTGGTCAGTTTAGAAAATGGAATTTTAAGTGAAGTCCTAACGTTAACCACTTTATTCTTTTTTTTTTTTTTTTTTTTTGGCTGCACACACGTTTTGTGGGATCTTAGTTCCCTGACCAGGGGTCGAACCCAGGCCCTCAGCAGTTAAAGTGCAGAGTCCTAACCACTGGACTGCCAGGGAATTCCCCACTTTATTTTTTATTTATTTATTTTTTTGTTTTGTTTTTGCGGTACGCGGGCCTCTCACCGCTGTGGCCTCTCCCGCCGTGGAGCGCAGGCTCCAGACGTGCAGGCTCAGTGGCCATGGCTCACGGGCCCAGCCGCTCCGCGGCACGTGGGATCTTCCCGGACCGGGGCACGAACCCGCGTCCCCTGCATCGGCAGGCGGACTCCCAACCACTGTGCCACCAGGGAAGCCCTCTCCACTTTATTTTTAGTTTACCCATATTAAAGTTATTTGCGATGCAAATCTCATTAAAGTCTCCAAACACACTGCTGAACCCCCATCCTAATGTATCACATGCGCCCCTGCTTATTCCCAATGATGGGATAGGTAAGAAGTGCCATAAGAAGTTACTGAGGAACTACCAAGATTGCAAAGAATGCCTTCAACGAAATGCCTTTCCCACTGGAGGGCCCAGTGCCTTCAGGGACCAGCACTGGACCTCGGGCAGAAAACGCTGGCTTCTCATAGGTGCAGAGCACCAAGGCCACAGCATCTGGATCTCTACCTCCACTTACCCCATCAAAAGTAATTAACTTCATATCCCGTTTCCTCACCATTCTCCTAGTTTGATGAACCAGTGTGGTCCTCTGTTATCTGTATTAAAACTATTCCACCAATAACTCAAGCACAAATGGAGTTTATTTAATTTCAAGTGTTACAAGCACTGGGAAAGGGCACTGGTAAAGCTGCTTTTAAAATAGAAGTTGAAGGACTTTCTAATCACCATTGGCTTCTGCTTTAACATGTAAGCATTATTGATTTGAAGGAAGTTTCTCAATTAAGTTGCTCAAAACTCTTCCTAGAACAATAGAAACATTAGGTACACAACTGGCTATCATCTTCTCTATGACAATGATGGTGTCTGGGTCACGTTTTACTAGAAAATAAAATATAATCAACTAATAATGTAGAAATTATGTCTATCAATGCACAGATAAATAGAAAGGTGGCTTTATTATCTACTGGCTTGGATGATCCAGACTGCTAGTTATTCTTGAGGATGTTATGCAGATAAAGATAAATATTTGTTTAAAAATGAGTATATGCTTATGACACCAAAGTCCTCCATTGCCATTGCTGTATTTGTTTGGAGTTCTGATTTTTGTGTGACTTCTGCTGAGTTATGTATAAAGGGTACTAAAGTGACTGTTGAGATGAGTGTCACATATCTATGTTTCCATCTCTGCCCTAAGAATTATAACACCAACATGTATGGCAGCTTGACCATACGGTACATGCCTGGAAAAGACTGAAATACCCACTTATCAAAATCAGACTTTTCATACTCCACTAAAGCAAAAGAAACAATGCTTTTGCCCTTCTTCAATTTCCAAAAAAGAAACTGAAACCTTTCTGGACTTCCTCCTCAGTGAAATGGGGAACCGAGCATCAGAGTTGACAGGAGGACTTGGCCTCCTATCATAGGACCTGGCATTAAGGATAAATATTGCAGCAAGGGCGGGAGCCAGAGCAAGAAAGAGATTAACCAGCATGTCCAGGGTAGCCATGGAGCAACTGGAAAATAGAAAAACCAAGACAGAAAGGCTGCCCAGCTGGCCAGCCTTTTATGTTCATCACCATAGATTTAATAGGTGATCTCCCCAACTCCTTTCCCCTGCCCAGCACCACCTGCCCTCCTATCTCACTTTATCTTCTTTCCTAAATGCATCACCACCTGAAAATCTAAATACATATATTTATTTACATTTCTGTCTCTGTCTCCATGGCACTGCAAGAATCACATGGCTTCTCCTAGAATCACAGGCGAGGCCCATAGAGGTTTACTCAGTGAAGAAATGATCCACAGCCTTTGCTCCCCTAATTTGTTTCATTATACAGCCTATTACTTTTTTATGGAGCCTCTTAATTGTGCTCCATAGAAATGCAAACACAATGTCATAATAAGGGAAGTTCTTGTTCACAGCTTTTGGTGGACAAATCAAGAGAGGAGTTTTCAGATGTTTTCTCAATGAAGAGCATCCCTAGTTAAAGGGGGAATGGAAACAATGACATATTAGAATTCCTTCTACTATCACAGCTCTTTAATGCTCTGGATTCTTGGACTAGGGCACTTCAGAGAGACAAAAAGAGAATAAAGGTTCCATGTACATAGTTAAGAAATCCTATGCTACCCAGTCTATCAGGAACCAGCCAAGGAAGAAGCATCAGAGGAGCTGGTGGACAGCTCACACTGTTCATATTTCTTCCTTGATGATAATCTGTGCCTACAAGGTCAAGTTGTTGAGCCCACAAGCTACCTGCAGACTGTGGGTCTGGTTCCTACTGTCCTATACAATATATTGGCCAAGACTGGTGCTCGCTCTAAAAGGACCAAGTGATAACTAAAATGTTCTAGGATGATCTTACCATTATTTCCTCCCCAGAGATTTTCAGGCTCCCTTCCAATACCACTTTCTACACCAGCAGATAAGGCTCAATTTACCTGTCATGTAGGTGATTTTCTCCTAAGATAATTTAACTTCCCTGAATAGGGATCTTTGAAGAGACAGCAGACTGTCACTGGAAAAAGGAACATGAAATCAGACATCATGTGTCTGGTGTTTTTTTTTTAATTATTATTCATTTTCGTGAGATTTCGATCTCAAACTAGCACTCTGCAGAGTGATTTCAACTTCGTGTCAGCCTCTGGCAAAACCACGTAATAGGCTATAAGTTCATCAGGATCTCCTTCTCTTCTCCCTCACTCCTTTGTCCCATTTTTGCTCTTAGCTGACTTTCAACTTTTTTTCTGTTAAATTGTCAGTAACTCAAGCAATGACCCTTCCTAGGGAAAATGCAGAATTTCCATTCTTAAAAGGGACACTTGAAGCACAAAGGAATAAAGAAGGAAGGGAGGGAGAAAAGGAAGGAAGGAAGGGAGGGACGGAGGGAGGGACGGAGGGAGGGAGGGAGGGAGGGAGAATTTTATACACTAAAATAATTAATATCCTGATACTAGTTTGGCTAATAAACTGAGAAAAAATACCTGAATATTTGCTGCAAGCTCTGAGGCCTGCCCCTGAGTAGGTAAAAACCAAAGTCAATATCTGGTGATGGGTCCCCTACCTCCATCTACATCCCCACCTTCATCAGCTCTTTTCCGGTTACCACAACAGCCTCCAGACAATTCTCGTCCCTCTAGAGTTATTCCCATCTAACCCATCTGACAAGAGAGTTCATTAGCTTTAAGATCAAGGAGAGACTTCCCCGTATGCCCTATAAAACCCCCTGTTTAACAAACCATCTCCTGCTTCTTCTCTCCTCCCCAGTCCTCCTTCCACCATATCAAACTGCTACAGGTTCCCTCAAGCACACGAGCAAATGTTTCCTTTAAAGCTGGTGATACTCTTTTGGTTTAGAGCTATTATCTCTTCTGCCACAGTAACACAACAGCAAAAAGTCCAGAATGGATGCATTTATGGTGGTCTCTGCGTCTAGCCAGCAGTCATCTTGAGGACCTGTGCCTTCATTCATTTTCTGTCTCTAGCACCCTACACAACTGTAGCACCCAGAAGGTGGAAAATACACGACGTTTCCATTCTTCACTTTTCTTCTTAACCTTGATCCCCCTTGAGAAGCATTATCGACCCTTGGCTACACGATGCAGCATGAAGCTGCAGAGCTTTGGTGGAAGAGACCCTTCAAATTCACCATCTACTATTACTTCATGTATAGCCAAAGGCCATTCATGCCATCTTTCAGAATCTTGGCTTCTTCATCCATTAAGTGTGGGTAATAATCCATAGGAAAGGAAGCATGCATTAAAGCTTCTTTTATCCAAAACCAGATCCCCTAAAACTATTAATTGATTCCCTTTTTCCAACAGTTTGCAGCGGCGACTTCCACTGCTCACATCAATCATCCTTTCAGTTGCTCTTGTGCATAAACATCAGGGACGTCTGCATGCTCCATATCAAATGTGGAGGATTAAGGCTGCATAAATGTGTTTGTACCTCGCTGCAGCGGGGGACACTCAGGCCCTGTTCATACTTTGCTTCATTCCCAAATTTAAAGAGTGATGTTCAGACCGACCAGCTTGATGATTCTACACGTGTTCTGACTGCAGTGTTGACAGTGTCCGAACCCAGTCAAACAGGCATTCCGAGTTCCTCAGCTTGATATTCAATGCCCTCAAAGTGGATCTCATTCTGCTTTTATGAGTCTTCTTTCTCACAATCCCTGCATGCACTGTAAACTCCCAAAACGGGGCCATTCACTGCCATTGGCCACAGATGTTCCACGCAATCTCATTTCCGTCCTGATGTGCTATGGAGGTACTTTCATGTGGATTTAGGAAGATGCACTCTGGACCACGCTTCCCAGGCTCAAATCCTTCTTCCACCACTTACTGGATGTGAGAGCTTGAGCAAGTACTTAACTTTTCTGTCCTAATATTTGCCCAACTTTAAAAAGGGGATAAAAGTGCATCCCTCTAAAGATGTTAATAATAAAAAAAATAAAAATAAAAAAAAAAAAAAAAAAAAAAAAAAAAAGTGCATCCCTCAGGGGATGGTTGAGAAGAATGTGTGTGTGTGTGTGTGTGTGTATAGATGCAGGGATTTCTGTATACATGTATTTGTTAACTTGAAGATGGCTCACACCTCATGCTGGAATTATTTTAAAGAACATATACACTCATGTATATTGCCTAGATATTGCTTAGAATACTTCTTGCATGAAGTATGAAGTTCTGGAATAACGTATGACTGACATTAAGTGTTAACTATTGTTATTATTCTACATGTTCAATTCAATCATAACTATTCTTCAAGCCCATGTCATATGTTGACTTCTCTATTAAACAAATCCTAGTTCTCCAGGCAAAGGAGGAAGGGAAACTAACATTTCTTGGATGCAGTTGATGGTGCAAGTACCTGTTCTCACATCAGTCCTCCTCACATCCTATGCTGGTTCTGGGCATTTGGGAAACAAAATATCTGGGACGTAGGGGGCCAGTAAGTTGCCCAACTTGGAGCTGAGATTTGAGCCCAGTCTGTCCATTGGTTCAAACCTCCTTCCTCCCTGTTCCACATGGTTGTTTCTCTCTCTCCTCTGAGCTGCCCTCATGCATGATTTCTAACTCCATCATGGCACTTAATATTTGCTACCTTATATTGTGGTGATGTCTGTGCATTTACCTGATTGTACCATGAAACAATACACTTTTTCAGAGAAGTATTTTAAATATATATATAAAATATAAATATATAATAAAATATATGTAATATGTATATTATATATTCCATTTTATTTTATTTAATCCATTTTATTATATATAGATTATCTATCTGATAACCTCCATACTTGTCTAGCATTATATACTAAACATGTAAATATTTATATTTACATATATTTATAATGTAAATATTATCTATTATATATATTGAATATGCTTTTTCAGGGCAGGGATTTATATACATTTATATATAAAATATTATATATAATATTTATATAATGTATATGTTCCATTGTATTTACTATAATCCATTATACATATATTATCCATCTGATAAACTCCATACCTGTCTAGCATTATGTATTAAAAATGGAAATATTATATGTTATTTATATGTATATATATATATAGAATACACTTTTTCAGAGCAAGGTTTTATATATATAAATTTATATATCTATATACTATCCATCTGATAACATCCATACGTCTAGCATTATGTATTAAAAATGTACTTAAACGTAAACCATCACCTTATAGAGCCCATGCCCAACACTTCCCATTTACATCTTTATTCATTCCTTTGCTTTATTAATGGACACACTTGTTTCATCTACAAGAGTCTTCATTTTCTGAATGAATTTAAATTTTGGAAGAGTCTTTAGCCCTGCATTTAGCACAGGGTAAGATCCAAAGTATTTTAGTTCCTATTTTACTGAGTAAAAAAAAAAATTGTTTAAAAAGACCAATAAAATACTGCCGTGACATGAGGCCTTGACCCTTTCATGGAACGCTGAGCCTAGATTCTAGATTTGAGTTTGACTAGACTCCTTTGGCACGCAGGCAGGACACGTGATTCTCAGAGCAGGGAGTACAGTGAAAAGCAAGAGTGAAATTCAGCCAAATGGGCTTCAATCTTGTCTTCATCACCCTGGGACCTGGGTACGTATTTGAACCTCTCTGTGTCTTTGTTTTCTCCTCTGTGAAATGGGGATAACAGCTCTGTATATGTCAGAGGGCTGTTATAAGGATGAAAGGAGACGGTACGTGTTAAATACCGAGCGATTCCTGCATGCAGCAAACACTCATCACATGTTCACGATTCATTTTCTCCTTCTCTTTGTTAATATGTCACTTGTCTGCACAGGATCAGGATGGGCTCACAGTATCCATGGGAGTCTAAGCGGCACACTGTCGGGGGCTGTGTTTCTGATGCTGGTCCAGTAATGGATGATTTCTGTCTCTCCTACTTCCATGCTCTTTATTCTCTTATTATTAATGGCTAGAGAAAGCACACAGTAGCTGTAACAATTAGGTATTAGAAATGTATGAAATAAAACTGACATCTCTTACAGAGGGTTCTCGAATTTACTCTCAACACTTTAAAACCTTGGTGGCTAGAAGCCAGGACCAACTGCTAGTTTACAGCTGATCGTGTTTTCTCATTCCTAACAGGGAGAAATTGCAGTTTCATTTTGTCGAAAATAAAGCACAATTCTTCAGTGGGCCTCGTGGTTCTGCCAAAGCAAAGCCATGATCCTGTTTGGATGAGATGAAACCTGGGACCATGGCAAGTGGCCTGTGCCCAGAACAAGCCTGAGCCTGGGGTGGGGATGAGACAGACTGGGCCCTGGGATGTGGGACCCTTTGCTGCAGTGCTTGCATCTGGACAAATGTCTCCGCCAGAAACAAAATACAAGGAAACTCTAAGGCACTAAAAATACCTGCATAGGGCTTCCCTGGTGGCACAGTGGTTAAGAATCTGCCTGCCAATGCAGGGGACGCGGGTTTGAGCCCTGGTCCGGGAAGATCTCACATGCTGCAGAGAAGAGAAGCCGCCGCAACGAGAAGCCCGCCTACCTCAATGAAGTGCAGACCCCGCTCACCGCAACTAGAGAAAGCCCGCACACAGCAACGAAGACCCAACGCAGACAAAAATAAATAAACTAAAATAAATAAATTTTTAAAATAATGCATACATGTGCAGTTGGGGCAAATTACAGACAAGATACAAAAAGACCAAAAACCCAACTGGCACTTCTTTAGAGCCAGGAGCAAAAGCAGGGTACTGCGCTTACCCCCTAAATACGGCATCACCTAAGGGGGGCGCAAAACACCTCAGCCACCCGCCAGGCTTACCCCTGGACCCACCCCTACCCTCACCCCATATAAGGAACCAGCTGGCCCCGCCTCCCTCCCCCGCCCCCCCAGGGAGCAAGGGAATGAGCAAGGGAACTGGTTGCTTGTTCTCGCTCCCCCCTGCTGCAGCAGGAGCCCCAATACCACCTTACCTGAATTTCTTGTCTGGCCTCTTATCAATTTCTATCGATTAAAGAGGCCAAGAACCCTAGTCGGTATTAGGGGAAACTGCATGCTGCCCCCTTTCACCAGGCCCTTAGAGAAAGCTCGGAGAAGTATGCTTCCCTGGCTTTGGAGCACAGGGGGGCTGGTAAGAGGTACCTTGTGGGGGCAGTTACGTGAGTCTCTGCAAAGGCCTTCTGAGCCAGGGGTGAAGGAGAGAGATTCTGGGCCAGGTCACCTGCTAGGAGGTGCT
Organism: Stenella coeruleoalba; assembly: GCF_951394435.1. NCBI lineage: Eukaryota > Metazoa > Chordata > Mammalia > Artiodactyla > Delphinidae > Stenella > Stenella coeruleoalba. Next base: position 9,509,625 of record NC_137151.1, read on the forward strand.
GAACCACGTGTAAGTCTAGGGTCTTTAATACGTGATCACCAGTTTGAAGCTTTTCTGTGTTGTAATTTTCTTTTACTTATTATCAAGCTTTCTTCTTATCTCCAAACCCTCCAGGTAAGTTTTACCTGGACTTTAGATATTATAGGAGGGACCTATATTCTTATTTGGAGAATCTGGAGAAGTACATCCTGATACAGCAAAAGGCCATGAGTCCTCCTGGTTGAGATAAAGAGTAACAGCCAAGATGGATTTGAAGAACAAGGAAGCATTCCTTAGCATCTCAGAAAACTTTAGAGGCCAGAGCAGTCATGGAAAATGGAGGCTTGACCGATGTCACCTGGGAATTAAGGGAAGTGTGACACCTGAAGACCAGAGAGCTTGGGGACACCACCTTACACAGTTTCCACACTTTACCATGTGATATCCAATGGTAAATAGTCATGGATTCAAATCTAACCAAAATTATGCTCACTTAATGAAATGCTCCCATTTCTATGCCAAAATTAAATGATGAGGAGAAAAAATACAAATAAAATAAAATAAAATAGTACAGTAAAATAAAATAAAATAGTGAAGTAAAATAAAATAAAAGTAAAGTAAAATAAAATAGCTAATATTTGGAAATTGGTTACAAAGGAAACTAAGAAGCCAAACAACTTTTACGAGTGCTCTGAGGTCAATCTATACCAGTCTCAACAGTCTGTACATCCCAGAATACATTTAAGGAATTCTGAACAGTGTTAGATGAAACATGTTTCTTCATAATTCCTCAGACAACCTGAGACTTCAATTGTCAAAACAAACTGACCAAAGCATGGTTGGTTTGTTTGTTTTTCTCCCTTCCTTCCTCTTTGCTTCCTCCTTTCCCCTCTCTGCTCACTCCCTTTCTTTCTTTCAGTCTCTCTTTTGGCAAAGAACAACAACAGACAAATCAAAAGTCAGAGTTATTCAGATATTATACTTAGGAAACCTATCTGAACAAATTATTCCGAGCAGGAGCTGGGGATTTTTAGAGAGATGGCAGGATTGGATGAATACATTTCAATATGGGTTTACTTCTTTATGATATAATCTCAGCCTTAATTTCCAGTGTGGCTGTCAAAATACATTAAAACTTTTATCTCCATTAAAGAGATTTTTGTTCTGTGAACTTACTTAACTGAGCTATTTAGAGATTTCATTTAACAAACCCATTCCAAGAGACTTGTAAAGACAACTGGCTTAAAGGATTAGCGGGTTTTTTTAACTGTTTTCCTTTTAAAAGCAATCAAAGCCAATTTTTTTTTACATCATCAGGGGTAATTGTTGAGTATATACTATTTTATCCTGTTTGGATTATTTGACTTTTCCTTGTCAGCTTTATAGTTCTTCATTCCTGCTAACATTTCTTCACAGTAAGCAATCTTGGTGTATAGTAAATGCTAACTGGCCCTTTAAAAGGTTCCCATGAGAAATATCTTAATGCCTTAATTTAAATTTTCTGGGCACAAAGCAGAGATGAAAGCAGTCACTTCGCTTTGTGTCTGTCATCCAGATTCATGTCTTCCCTCACCTTTCTCCCCTTTTTTTTTTTAACATCTTTATTGGAGTATAATTGCTTTACAATGGTGTGTTAGTTTCTACTTTATAACAAAGTGAATCAGTTATATATATACATATGTTCCCATATCTCTTCCATCTTGCATCTCCCTCTCTCCCACCCTCCTTATCCCACCCCTATAGGTGGTCACAAAGCATGAGCTGATCTCCCTGTGCTATGCCGCTGCACCTTTATCCCTTTAAGCAACGTTTGATTACTTGTTCCTCGCCTTTTCCCCCTTCCTTTAACGAGACAGTCACCACTTTGGATTTTCTACACAAGAGCTAAAACAAAAAACTCATATTACAATAAAAAAGCACTGAAGTGGATTGCCAAAAAACCATTTGCTCAGTTCAAGGGGCAATTTACTGAGGGCAATGAGTAAAGAGGCTGCTTTTTTTGGTTCATATTGCCTGAGTTACACCAGCTACAAAATGATGTAAGTAGGTCAATAAGTTGAACTCAACAAGATGATTTTATCAATTCCATCCGTTTTAATGATCAAATTGTCTCCTTTCAGTTTCAATCTTCCTACGTGTTCTATTCTTGTTAACACAACTAAATTGTTAACAGCTTAAATTTTAAACTACCTTAAGTAGAACCCATCTTACACCTTATACTTTCTTCTTAACAAATATTGTGTATCTATTATTTAGTAGGTATTTTTTTTCACACACTAGAAATTTATTTCAGTTAATTCCCTAAACAGTTTCTGTGAGATAGATTTTTTTTCACACCAATCTCTAAAAGAAGACCTAGACCCACAGAATTCAAACAACTTAGCCAAGGCACACTTCTGATAATTTGTAGACACAGGATTTAAACCCATGCTGGTTTGGCTTCAAAATTTACATTTCTAGTGGGCAATAAAGAATAATATGAGAACCCACATATTGAAGTGAAGTGATGTCTAGCACAAATATTTGTTATCTCTCTGGCAGAAATACCTTTACAGAATTGTCTCAATTTCAGTCCTCTGCCTTTATGATTTTCTTATCTTGTGCAAAGAATAATGTTAGGCTGCATCTTTGTCATACCATTTATGCATCTCATGTAAAATTAATATACTGTCTATGATGATATTCAATGTCCTTATATATGAGTTTGACCAAATAATCCTTCTATGATTCTTTCGATCATAGGAAAAACAATTAATTTACTACAAAGCTGAACGTTTATTTCTATTAGTAGAGGGGAAGAGTACACAGACCAATATGTTGCCATAATTGCCTTAGCTGCTAGAGAAATGAGTTTTTCCCAGGTGTTTTAGTGTACTCAGTTAGGGGCCTCAAACTATATTCTGCATTTGCATCTTTCATTATGTTCACCCCTAATTATGTCTTCCATGGTCTTCTTTCTCATGAGATGATTGGGGCCAACAGGTGTGGTCAAGGAAGTGAAATGGGATGAGTGCCGCCCCACACCCTGGCTTTTCAGTAGAGAATCCTATGATGAATGGTGAACTTTTCTGCATCATGGGAACAAATGTAACCAAATGTAGGAAGTCAGAATTCACTCATAGCGTGAGCTGCCAAGGTAGGTAAACAGGTGAAAGGTAAATCAGAGGATGCAAATAGAAGCTAAAATGATGATAGCTAGATAGGTAAATAGATAGATGATAGAGAGATACAGATGGATAGATAGACGGACAGATAGATGCATAGATAGATAGGTAGAAAGATGGATGGATGGGGGAGGGGTGGGAGAGAGAGATACAAGATAGATAAAGGCAGACAAGGATTTAGGAGTTGACTTGGTCAGCAGTTGGATTATCCAGAGCCAGGGAGAGGAACTAACACATTGTTGTCAATAGAAAGATTGAACAAAATTCCTCTCCCTTTGCTATGTTTAGTTATGTCTTTGAGGCACTAATATCTCTGGAGGAGAGTCTGGGGCTGACCTTTGCTTCTGTAACCAACCAACGTTTTTGTTGTTGTTGTTGCTTTGATATTTTATTGTAAACAAGGGGATACAGATGTTTCTTTGCATCTGTTTGCCTGTATATTCTCTAAGAAACTTAGGAATGCCTTGTTTCTTGTCCCAAAGCAACTGACCCAAGAAGCTCCATTACGTGAACAATTAATTTGTTAAGTATATGTGTTCCTTTTGCCTGTCAAAAACAAAACTAGTCCTGGTGTGAAAAATATAGAAGCGAAAACATATTTCAGAAGGCAAGAGACATAACCTATGGGCCAATGAACCATACCAGGGACTATGTGAAAAGTGTCAAATGACTTAAAAAGATGGTAGGAGTTGTGTGCTTATTACTGTAAACAATCAACATTCTTTAATAAAAACCTCCAGAATTTTATTTCTGAGTGGGATCTGAAAAGGAGGACCGTGAATTATATTACTATTTCCAGCAGACAATTGTTTCTCCCAAACTGTAACAACATATTTTTTAAGGCAAAACATTTTATTAAACTTTTAAACTCTCTGCTTGCATTTCTTATCTGTGCCTAACCATGACAGCACAGAAAATGATTTTATTCATTGGCTCATTTTATTTCTAGCTCTGTTTCCTTTCATTTGGCCATACTGAGTTTGTTGAGTTTGGCTCTACTGAATTTTTCTACTGAAAAAGCAGGAAATATGGGATTTTTTTATTTTTTATTATATATTTTTAACTAATTAATCTATTTATTTATTTTTGGCTGCGTTGTGTCTTCATTGCTGCTCACGGGCTCTATCTAACCACAGCGAGCGAGAGCTACTCTTCGTCGTGATGCGCCAGTTTCTCATTGCGGTGGCTTCTCTTGTTGCAGAGAATGGGCTCTAGGCACACGGGCTCAATAGCTGTGACTCGTGGACTCTAGAGAGCAGGCTCAGTAGTTGTGGCGCATGGGCTTAGTTGCTCTGCAGCATGTGGGATCTTCCCGGACCAGGGATCGAACCTGTGTCCCCTGCATTGGCGGGCGGATTCTTAACCACTGCACCACCGGGGAAGTCCCCAGCTTTTTTCGTCTCTTAGGTCCCATGGAGGTAGTTCAGCCTCTTTGGTTTGGGAATGGATGAACCTTGAGCCCCTCTGTGTGCCAGGCATTCTGTGAGGCACGGGGGATCATGGTAAGCACAGAAATGAGCCATGGGCCAGGAGCTTGAAGTCAGGCCAGGGACAGGTATTAATCTAACACTCACATGAATGAATGCATGGTTATGAAGGGTAAGGAATGGGGGTATATAGATGCTCTGGCTCAGGGAATGCCTTCCCAGGGAATTGATGCTTGAGCTGAGGCTGGCTCCCTGGGCTTCTTAAAAGACAAGGCTTTTTTCTAAACATGGGGAGGACATAACCCCCTGAGGTATGATAGGTTGCATTTATTCAGACATCGCTACAGAGATGCGCACTTTCCACGCTGCAGTGGTCCCTGCAGGGCTGTGCGCTGCTCCCAGGGTTCCGGTTGCTGCTGCCCTGACTGCTGTAGAACACGATTCCTCTGCAGCAACTAGGTGCTCTCCCAGCCCCAGCCCTCCCAGCACAGCCCAAGGGCACCCTGACTCAAGCCCAACCCTGGAGCCATGTTTCCTTGAGATGCCATCCATGCTCACAAATGCTCAAGTGAAAATGTGAGGAGTTAAACCTTGGAGGGGCTAAGTGATCAATGATGAAGAGAGTTTATGGATCAATGTATCCCCTTAGTCCTCTGAGCTCAGTTAGAATGAGCAATAGCTTCCTAATTCTCCTACGTAGACTTTGAAGCGATCTGGCCAGCTTGGCAGCCCAAGCCTTTGTAAGGGCATTCTCCCCTCCGCCCCTCCTCTTTCCTTCACTCTTGCTACTCTGGAAGTGCATTCCTCAAAAATAGCTTTGGCCTCAGCCTTTGTTTTCTAGGAAAGACTGATTAAGATTGAGGGGGGAGGTGGGCTGTGGACTTAACACAACACTGGTCTCCATTCTACTTGTTTTGATCTCAGAGTACAAACTCAGAGATAAAAAAGGAAACATAACCCTTCATTAAAAATAGTGGATTCTAAGAAAATTAGCAGTTGGACAGAGGAGCCCACACAGCCAATGCTTGGCTCTGCTGTCCCCAGTTGAAGGATGACATCCCTGGTGGCTCTGCACTCATCAGGCCACAGCTAGAGTATGTGGGGCGGGGGAGCTGGTACATTTGGGGGGAGCATCTATAGGGCATGATCAGAGAGGGTACAAGACTTGGAAGACATTTGGAAATGACATGAGGAAAACAGAAGCCAGTGAGGCATGTTATATTGAGAGAAACACACAAAGTGTGGGGCAGGGGGTGGTGAAAAGGAGATTAAAATGACCATCAGATAGTTACTGAATTTAAAATAGATAACCAACAAGGACCTACTCTATACACAGAGAACTCTACTCAATATTCTGTAATAACCTTAATGGGTAAAGACTTTGAAAAAGAATAGATATATGTGTAACTGAATCACTTTGTTGGACACCTGAAACTAATACAATATTGTAAATCAACTATAGTCCAATATAGAATAAAAATTTAAAAAAAGAAAAAAGAAAGATGTATAAACTACAGAAGGACAACAAATTGGAAGAAGTTATCAGTAGTAATGCTGTTGAAAAATGGAAGAGACTGCATGATGGGGTAGCAATATCACCTGTAAGCTGTCAGGTCTCTACAGGGATGCTAGTGGAGAGTGGATTCCTGCGGAGGGTAAGAACTGGGTTGGACCATTGCCAAGGTCACTTACAATGGGAAGAGTCTGATTCTGTGTTTCAAGCAAGGTTAGTACTTCATGTAGAGGGAACCTGTATTGCAAGGCTATTAGGGTCATGGATTTCCATTCCTTAATGGCCAATAACCTTCACACAATAGAAAAGAAATGTAAACAACAGTAATCTTCAGCCTTAGGTAATTCTTAGCAGCTATCACACAAATGCAGGCATTTGGTTCCAGCAGACTCAGTGAGAGAGGATATCTTAGCTCCATCCATCATTGCCACAAGAAATATGACTCAATGTTCAAAGTCAACTGACTACATCTCCTGGTGCATTGACCACAGGCAGCTGACTTATTCACTCACTCACTCATTCATTCATTCAACACACATGCTACTCACTATGGAGATACTGGTGGAGGATGTACTCTGTAGGAATCCACAGTCCAAAGAAAGGAAACGGGGACAAAAGAACACACTGTCACTGAGCAAGATAAAGAAAGAAGTGAAGGGAATGCCCTGGTGGTCTAGTGGTAAGGACTTGGCACTTTCACTGCTGTGGGCCCAGGTTCTATCCCTGGTTGGGGAACTAAGTTCCCACAAGCTGAGTGGCACAGCCAGAAAAAAAAAAGGGAGGATTGGGGAAGGTGCTGTACCCCCATCCACTCCAGGGTTAGAGTGCTCAGAGGATGAAACCATATACAAGTCCTTTTTGCTTTAGTCTCCCGGGTCTCCGTTGAGTCTCAAAAGGCTGACTCAAGAGTTAATGGTTAGGGGGACTTCCCTGGTGGCACAGTGGGGTTAAGAATCCACCTGCCAATGCAGGGGACACGGGTTTGAGCCCTGGTCCGGGAAGATCCCACATGCTGTGGAGCAACTAAGTCCATGCACCACAACTACTGAGCCTGCACTCTGGAGCCCCTGAGCCACAGTAACTGAGCCTGTGCACCACAACTACTGAAGCCCAGGCACCTAGGGCCCATGCTCCACAACAAGAGAAGCCACTGCAATGAGAAGCCCACTCACCTCAACAAAGAGTAGCCCCCACTTGACACAACTAGAGAAAGCCCACGAGCAGCAACAAAGGCCCAATGCAGCCAAAATTAATTAAAAAAAAAAAAGAGTTAATGGTTAGGAATGTGAAGATATAGAAACAAAGAATAGCTATTGGGCCAGGAAACTGGTAACAATTTCGACTATAAATCAGACACATGCAGAGTCACTGAACTCCCAGTTCCCTGAGGGATACAGATAAAGACCTGACACACATTCCTAAGTTGTTTTTATAGGAAGCTGACCCCTGCCAGATGGAAACTGCTGACTGCAAGAACACAAACCCTAGACCAGTTGAAACCAGAAGGTTGATGATGCTTGAACCTTCACCTTGATGCCAACCAATCTGAGAATCATGCACAAGCTTATCACATACCCTGCAGCCCCTCCCTCCCAGTGGCTTTAAAACCTCTTCGCTGAAAGCCATCAGGGAGTTTAAGTCTTTTGAGCTTGAGCTGCCCATTCTCCTTGCTTGGTGCCCTGCAGTAAATGCTGCACTTTCCTTCACCACAACCCGGTGTCAGTAGATTGGCTTTACTGCACATGGGCGGATAGACCCAAGTTTGGTACGGTAACAAGGACCCTTCTCACTTCTTGGGAAAGGGACACTTTACTTGTCTGGAGGGATACATGCGATTGTTCTCAGTCAAGAAGGAAGCACAGATTTCTTTAATGTAATACTTAAGATGCTCAGGTGGGCCTGGAATTGTATCCTGATTCTGCCACATATTACCTAAGCAGCTACCATAAAAGCAGATTCATTTACCCAAAAAAATATCTTTGAGTGCCTACTCACATGGCAAGCATTGTGAAAGGTACTAAAAATCGAGTTATGAAAAGAAAAAAGGAAGACACAGACCCTGTCCCCACAAAGGATATATAGTCTTATGGGGGAGGTAGTCATTAATTGCACACTAATTTCCTTCAATACATATAGCACAGCTGTGATGGGTGAGCGGCATGGGGGCCTAATTTGAGCTTGGGTTCCAGTGATAATAAGCACTTAGCTCTCAGGACTGATATAGGTGTAAAGTGAAAAGTGATATAGGTGTAAAGTGAGATGATGCATGCAAAGTGTTTAGCGCGGTGGCTGGAAAAATGCGTGATGGAATCGTTCCCTATTTATATAATGTTGATACCAATGATGCTTTTTCCTCTCCATCAATGCCTCTGTGGAGAAAACAAACGCAATAAGCATCCTCACCTACCAACACGACTTTTTTTTTTTCCCCCTGATTCTCAAGCTAGACTTTCCCTGCACATGTGCAAAACTAATTTATATCTTCAGTTCACATTCAAATGAAATGTACTGTACAACAAAAAGTGAGGTATGGTGGGGACCTCTTGCTCAACAGCTGAATTCCTGCCATTTGCAAAGTGACCTCTATTCATTTGCTAAGGACCAGCTGCTTCTGTAGAAATTCTCAAGCCATGAGGCACGTGGCCCCTATTTGAGTCCATGTGGCATCCTTCTCTTTTTTCTGGATTCTTCAGGTTGTCTGCAAGCTCACCTGTCAGAAGTGGAGCCACAGATGGGAAAGACAGGCAAACTGGAGTGAACAGAAAAGCATGGTGGGGGCGACTTTGCCCCTGAGAGCATCCTGCTCCTTTTCCCTTGTAGCTTATAAGACTGAGGGAATTAAATCACAGAGGAAGAACAAGACAAATCCACAGCTTATTTAACATGTCTATGTGTTTGTCTACTTAATCGCCGGAAGGATATAGGTTTTAGATTTAGATGAACTTGGATTGAAGCTTACTTCCCTTTTCTAAATCTGTTTCCTCACCTTTAAAATGGAGATAATGTGCCTTTCCCAAGTGGAGATTAAGATGCAACATATATAAAGGTCCTTATACATAATAATTACTCAGTAAAGTTCATCTCCCTTCCTTCAGGCCAAAGGTTACCTCTTCTCTCTATACTCTATCTGACATCAGATGTTAAACTCTCTGAAAGGACTCAAAAAAACTTCCAATTTCCCCACTACAGCGATACATAAATATATATTTCCATATAAGAAAGAGAAGGGAGAAGAAGTGCTAAGGTTTATACATAGGTAAAATTTTATGCAATGTGACTGTGTAATCTTCATCTAGTCAAGCATACTCATTCTTCTGAGGCACACTTGGAATGTCTATAAAGATTTACCGTACCTGATGTCACAAAAGAGACCTCCATAAATTCCAAAGAGTTAACCACATATAGACATATGTTTCTGATCACAATACAATAAGATACAAAACAAAATAATAAATTTAAAAATTATAATTCTGGAAACTCAATAACCCACTAATAATAAACCATGGATTAAAGGGGCACTAATAAGAGTAATTATCGTATGCTTAGAGCTGAACAAGTAAAAGACACCACATCCAAGCTAAAGCATTATCTAGAGGGAAATTTGTAGCTTGGCTGCATTGATTACAAAATGTGAGGGCATGAAGGTAAGTGAGCTAAGTCAAGCAGAAGAATGTGAATCCATCATATCCTGCAGGACCTTATTACTGTCAAAGAGAAATAAGCATATGTACGTGAAGCTATTAGAAAATAAGATATATGGTGATTATAACTCGTGAGTTATAATTCATTGAGTTCAAGCAAGGTAGAGAATGTGTCAGTAAATCACTTGGCATGAATTAGTCTTGACTTCATTACAGTACTGCACTATTTACAAATAAGGAAATGGAGGCTCGGAGATTTTAAATAACAGCTAGCAAACGGACGGGTTTTACATGAAGCTCACATGTTGTTCTGATGTGTTTTTTCCAATCTGCCACGTCACATTGACGTCCCTGGACTACAGGACCCAGCCTATGTGGTTGTCAAGACAGTGCTGTCCACTGTTAGGATGCAAAATCAGTCATTGCTGCGGTGATGAGGGAATGTTTCCTGGTGCAGAAAGTCTGAAATAGGCCTCAAAAGACTGCTTGAAGCTGGAGAGTTAGGAAGAACGACATTACAAGCAAATTGCATAGCTGTGCCTGTAAACTTTCAAGACCTCAGTGACCCTGTCCACAGATCCAATACTAACATTTGCTTCAGGATGGGGATGGGATTGTATAATAAATCAAGGTAATGTGAATGCAGATAGTAGGCTCCAGGGAACTGTTACGATTACTCCAGAGATAATGATTACCAAGTGTTTTAAACTGCTCGAAAGGAAGGTGACATGGAAACACACTCAGGGCCATTGTGATCCTTGGGATCGGAGTGTGGGACCAAGGCTGGGATGCCTGGAACTTAAATGAAGGCATATGTGCAGAAGACAGCAAAGCAAAGGGAACAACTTAAAGCTGGTGTAACTCTGGTCTATTTGAAAACTTGGCATTTCAAAATACATACTTAATTTCATTTCAAGAAAATGCCAGAATCTGAAGAATGTTAGGAACTCTTTAAAGGGAAAGAAAAAGGACAGTTTTTCCTATGTTAAATATCTTGTTTTGCTTTAAAAAAAAAATGCAGGCTCAATTTTCAAACTTCAGCTGCAAGAATTAAACCAGAAGGAATCCTTAGCATCAATCAAGCACTGAATAGTTTGACTTGGGATTTGTGGGGAAGAAAAAATGGCAGGAAAGTATTTTAAGTGCTTAGTTTTTACACTGTAGAATGTTCTTTCAAATGTAAATATACATATACAAATAAATATAAATGTATATATCCTCCAAATAATCTCGCTTCTAGTGGGTGTCATTATCCTCATTTTACAGATTAAATCAGACAGTATATACGAACGTGTCGGACATCTCAGGGCTTTTATGCAAAGGTCCTCTATCATGATTTCAGTTATACTGATGGCGAATCTAGGTTAAAGGATCTAATCAGGTTTTACAAGACCGTGAAGCTGGAGAAAGGAAGGAACTGAAACGCAGACCTGTTGTTCAGATTTGTAAAACCACCCCGTTCTGCCTCCCTAGGTAAATGCACTCCCCCCGCTCTCCAAGAAGATAATTTTCTGCAATATTCTCTCCCCTCACATCACCAGTACTCCCCCTCACTCCCACATGGAGCTGATGACTTCAGATTTTTAGAACACAACAGAAGCACATAAGAGCAAGTTCATCCTCCCGCCCCCCAAGCCACTCCCCTGCCTGAATCCACACACGTGCTACCTGCTTCCAGGGCAGCAGCCGAGCCGGAGTCCACGCTAGCGCAACCTGAGCCCTTTTATGGCGTATCTTAACCATTCTTGCTTTGGGCAGTTATCAGCTCCCTTTTAGTATCAGTTTTCTCTTTCTCCTGGATCCTTCACTCGGGCATGCAAACATGCCTTAATAACCCTCATCTCTTTGCCAGAGCTGCTCCAGGCCTTTGCTCCAAACCTGCCAACCCCCCAACCTTTAGCAGGAGTGAACCTAAATCTTTTAAGTCAAAGGGTCCAGAGATAAGAAAGGAAGCTACACACACACGAAAAGAAAAAACACAAGGACTTCACTGGCGGTCCAGTGGTTAAGACTCCCCCGTCCAATGCAGGGGGTGCAGGTTCGATCCCTGGTCGGGGACCTAAGATCTCACATGCCTTGCGGCCAAAAAAACAAAACATAAAACAGAAGCATATTGTAACAAATTCAATAAAGACTTTAAAAATGGGCCACAACACAAATATCTTTAAAAAAGAAAAACAGATGGAAACAGCTGGGACCAAGATGGCAACAAATCTGACTTCCAACGTAGGCTGTCTCATTATGTGCTGATTTTCCTACATTAGCATATTAAATGATAACCTCCCGGCAGCCATGGCCAGACATTAAGGACCAAAAAAGGATAAAAAGGGGGTGGGGGGTGGCACCCCATTCCCTCTAAAAAGCTCTGCCCCTCCCCCAGTAGATTAACGCATTAGCCTCGCTCCTGCTCCCTCTGTCTTTTTTTATGCGGGCTTCTCACTGTTGCGGCCTCTCCCATTGCGGAGCACAGGCTCCGGACGCGCAGGGTCAGCGGCCATGGCTCACGGGCCCAGCCGCTCCGCAGCATGTGGGATCTTCCCAGACCGGTGCACGCACGAACCCGTGTCCCCTGCATCGGCAGGCGGACTCCCAACCACTGCACCACTGGGGAAGCCCTCCTCCCTTTGTCTTTATTCATTAAAATTAAATCCTTCCCACCATGTGAGGGAGAAGTTGATCTGTGAACTTTGTTCTCCCTTCTCCATTCTTTGCCCACTGAATAAAGCTTGTGCTGTGTCGATCTCAGCTTTAGTTTCCTTATTCACCTACTCAAACCCAAACAGAAAAAGAACGCTCCTCGGTGGAGGCAGAGAGCCTCGCCAGGACAGGGTCCATACACTTAATTCAGTAACAATCTTACAAAACAACTAACAAACAATGCAAACAACAAAACTGGATTCCGTTTCCCGTTGTTGCTACTGCCCTGAGTCTCTGTTTCTCGGCTTTGTCGCCTCCTCAGTATCAGCCCCTCCTTATTTTCTTAATCCTTCACTGTCTGTCTTTATAGTTTGCCCCCTGGTTCTGCCATTCCTGTTTTCTAATTGTTGGGAGCCCCGGGGATCTATCAACCTGAGTTCCATTCTCTTCATCACCTGCAGCAAGATCTTTTTCTAGATGCTCTCACTCAAACCCATGGCTGGAACTATCAGTGATAGGCTCAGTGATTCCCACGTCTGTATGTCTAACCTTTTAGCAAAACTACTTTCATGTCGTGCTCCACATCTCCTGGGCTAAGAGGTGGCTCAAACTTTTTAGAGCTGAAACAAAACCTTCCACCCCCATGGTCCCACCTCCTGACAAAGCATCTCTTGCTCAGTACTTACTCATCTCAGTAATGGCACCACCGTGTGAAGATTCCCTGAAGATACTCAGTCTTGGTCAGGCAGGTTGGGACCTGGGACCTGGGACCCTTTGCGGCAGTGCTTGCATCTGGACAAAGTCTCCTCCAGCAACAGATACAAAGAAGCTATAAGGGACTAAAAATAACTGTGCGCGTGTGCAGCTGGGGCAAATTGTGAACAATAAGATACAAAAAGATACAATAAGATACAACTGCCACTTCTGAGGCGCCAGGAGCGAAAGCAGGGTACTGTGCAGTAATCGCTGCGCTCAACGCCACCCAAGAGGAAGACAGACCTCCTAAGCCACCCCTCCGGCCTGACCCACGGATCTGCCCCCACCCTCACCCCATTTAAGGGACCCGCTCAACCCCTACCCTCGGGGAGGGAGCAAGGGAACCTGTTACTTGTTTTCGCTCCCTACTGCTGCAGCTGTGGGTCGTAATAAAGCCTGGCCTGAATTTCTTGTCTGGCCTCTTATCAATTTCTGTTGATTAAAGAGTGCAAGGACCCAGGTGGGTCACATTGGGGGCCATCCTATTGCCATCTTGCCCTCACCCACCAAAGACAATCAGTCAGCCTTTCTCATGGGCTCTGTCAAATACGATCACTTTAATTATTTCACTGTTGCATTCATGTCTGAGCCATGATCATTTCTGTCTTGAGCTACAGCCAAGACTTCCTAAATGGTCTCCCTTCTTTCCCTTTTGTCTGCCTGCTGTTCATTGTCCTAAAGTGGGTGTAATTGTCCTAACAGGTGAAACAAATCATGTTACTCCCCCATGGAAAACATTGTGTGGGCAGCCTCTGCCGATTGGTATGAAGTTCAACCTCCCCCCCACCCCCGCCCCACCCCGGTTTTTACCAAGTTCAAGACCCCTGCATGATTTGCGTCTACCTTGCTCTCCATCATTCTCTCCACCAAGTGCACTTGTCTCCAGACACCCATCCATCCCTAAACACACCTATTCTCCACCCTTCAGGTTCTTTCTGGTTAGCACTCACTTTTGCCAGATCCACTTTCTCCCCCTTGGCCTCCTGTTTTGAACAATTAAGTATCAGCTCAAGTGCCAGTGTCTCAGAGATTCCAGCTCTCCCTTCCCCAGTAAAATATCACTCACTCCATTTTCTAAATCATTGTCTAGCACATTGATCAGTGTTTTCCTTTTTTGTCTGATGCATATCATTATCTAAAATCTTTTTTTATTTTTTTTTTTTTTTGGTGTATTTGTTTTCTTTTTTCTTTCCAGCGGCACATGAATTTTGCAAAGACCCGGGCTCTGGCTTTGATAGCTGTTCTATCCCCACAGTCTATGACAGTGCCTTGCACTCAGTCAGTTCACAAAGAGTATTTGTGTTACTGACTGGCTGTCAGCTCAAAGGAAAGGGGAAAAAAATTATTTGGTACAGACTTTACCACAAATTTGCAAAGAGATGATATAAAGCCAATGTGAGGAAAACAGTGAGCAGTACAAAATATGTAACTAAGTGTTAAAATACAACATATGTATGTTAAATCCTATAAGGAATATGCTTATTTGATGAAGATGGAAATGAACTGAAGTCTAGGATTTATGCTTTCAGAGAAATATAGCAATTATCTGTCTACCTTTCTGCCATAGTATGGGGATCTTATACTCCCCAATATGCCCAAAGACAAATTCAACACAATTTGGTCAGTACAGTGAAAAAGTGTGAGCATTGCAGGAAGAAAAACCTGACTTTGAGCCTTAGCTCAGCCATGTACCAATTCTGGCAGTTTTCCTTATTTCTTGGACCCTCAGCTTTCTCATCCTACGCGACTGCTTTCAAGATTAAATGAGGTGGTACACCAAATGCAGTGCTTGCCGTATGACCAGTCTCCACAAACTACAGTTAGCAGTATCTGGAATAATATCTTCAAATATTACAATGGATATAAAATCTGCAATAATTCCACTAATTCATCCATAAACAGGATAAAGTTTCTGGATATACAAGGCAAATGAATTGTATTTAGAGTGACAGAAAAACAATTTTAAGAAAAACCATAAAACAAGCACAAGACAAACAATGATGCTAACCCAGGTCTTAACTGCAATTCTGGTTTAGGTATAATCTCAAGGAAAGGAGTTTTCACAACTGAAGTACGAGGAACAATGTATTCACATTGTAGCCCCTGACCATCTGCTGTCACTGTCATTATGTCCTACCATTGATACATTCTGTTACCTACATTTCTGCCCAACCCTGGATCCGTTTTCAGGATAGACTCCTCTTAAGAAACTGCATTTACCACCTCCAGAAACAGAATCCTAGGGCTGGATGCAGGACACTGTCCCTGGTGTAGACTTCTCAGGGAAATCAGCACAACTGTGCTGCTGGATCTCACAAATTAGCAGTAGCAATTTTTCACGGGGCATTGGAGGAATCAAGCCTCCTCTGCAAGATAATTCATATGCAAAGTGAGCACGTTCCCTGGCATTCTGAGAAGGAACATTACTTCCCTCTATCAAGATGTAAACAAAGACTAACAAACAACCACAAACGTTAAAATAACTGAGGTCAACAATACACCAGCACAAAACACCGTCCAAGAATAATAGATGTATAAATGCCTACACACTGTGCCTTAACAGTTCCACTCCCACGAAAGTAAATGACCCTGTGGTTATTCTCACACAAGTGTACCAAGATAAATTTGTAAGGACTGTACTATTTTTGAAATATGAAAACCTAACGGACATCAAGCTGACTGGCCAAAAATCGATAAAATAGTGGTGAGACCATATATTGGAATTTTAAGCAGCTATTGAAAAAAATAAGGCAAAGGTACATGTGATGATAGGAACATTTTTAAAAATACGCATTTTTTGACATGTATATGATTATGCTTGTATATGTAGAGAAATAGCTGGTAAAAAAACATGCAAAAATACTAAAAATAACCACTTCCATTTTATATATGTTTAAAATATATTATATATAGTTTGTGTGTGTGTAAATGTATTATATGTGGTTTCTTCCATAGAGTGAGTTCAGCCTTTCTTTTTCTTGTCCTCATGAAGTCCTTAATTTAAAAGAGTAAACAGCTTTTTGATGGATATATGTACCTAGACCAGTTCAGTCTTCTCAGACCATCTAATAAATATTCTAGATAAGTATCAGCCCTCATTTACAAAATCTTGTGAGCATATGGCATGTGATGGTGCCAAAACGAGTACGAAAGGAGTAGAAATCCCAAAACTAAATTCTCAGGAATTAACATCGCCTTCTAGAATCTCGTGTGGCAAAGAGCACGGAACCAAAGGCTGGCTGACTACTGACTCAACCAAAAGCCTCACTTGAATCAAAACAGTACTTAACATTTGCATATAAGGTGGGGATGAAAGTTTTCCTGTCAACATCATGCTCAAATTTAGCTCAGAAACTCCTATATTTCCTGGAACTAAAAAACAAGTTTAACTTGTAACTACTACATTCTCTTTAACCATAAAATTTTCCAAAATAAATTTCTTTTTTTTTCCCCAGTGACTTGCATTATTCGTCTTCAGACGCATTATACTTATTTTTGTTGGCAGAGATTATTGGTGGCTTCTAATATGATTTCCTCTACAATCCCTTAGTTTCTACACATACTCTACTCCTAATTCTTCCTCTCAAGGAAAGAGTGACTCATACACTCACCTTTAAATACATGGGAAGAGAACTTTTTTTGAAGAATAAACCCTTCTACTAGAGCAAATAATTATTTCTTGCGGCAAAGGGGGTTCATAACTTAAATGACCATCTCCTCTGTTACCTACTGGTGAGCTTGAATTTTGCCTAACCCATTATCAGAGACAGCTGGTAGTATCTGCCTCTCTGGCTGCATTTTTTAGGACTATTAGCAAAGATTTTCCCAGCTTTTTTCTCCCCAGGGACTTTTATTTTAATCCCTCACATTTCTTACTTGAATGCTATAAAATCTAAATCTTACTTTGATTCAAATACAAGACACAGCCTCACACCCCCGACACTGGGAGAAACCTGTTTACAGGTATCAGTATTTCCATTTAAACACAGGAAATCAGTTGAAGAAAATAAATCAGTAGTGCCTTCCCCAGCACTTCTCTGGAGGTGGGAAGCCTGGGTCATCCAAGAAGTCTCATTCATTTCTCGTTACTTTCTTAAGTTTAAGAGAAAAAAAGCTTGGGCCATCTGAACCCTTTGTGGAAGCTCACACCAAAGTAAATCTCTCCTAAAAATTGGATATTAACACAGCAGGACATGCACATAAAAAGGCATTTATGCAACCACAAACTGCCGCCTTTCTCCAAAGACCATATTTTAGGATAATAATATCACTTGCACATTCAACTTGGTGTTACACACACACACACACACACACACACACACACACACACACACGCAGGCACAAAGTGCATACAGTTAAGTCCCCTACATACGAACCTTCAAGTTGTGAACTTTCAAAGATGCGAACATGCCTTGGCGTGTCCAGTCACGTAAATTAGTTCACGTGTCTGGTGTACATTGTCATGTGCATGCATCCTCTACAAGTGGTTCTGCTTTTGTGTACTTTACTGTACAGTACTGTATAGAGTACAGTATCTTTATTTCAAGCCCAGGATGTCTCAAAGCAAGTGAGTTTCTTTATTTGAGGAGGCACTGTTAGTTTTTGAGGCACAGGACCCAAACATGTAACAGTACACGAGGGTTGCAGCAGCCATTCAGAATGCAATCCAGTGCTATCGTGTCATCTATGATGAGAAAAAAAGAGCTACTACCCAGACATCACTGGATTGTTTTTTCAAGAGGGTAGATAGAATTGAATCCAGCAAGGAACCAGAACCTGTGCCATCCACGTCAGGCATGAGTGACATTGCAGCTTGCCTTCCATCTCCTATAGCTGACGATCCTTCAGCTCTACCATCTCCCACCCCCCTCCCCCCTCCAGTCAGTAACTCTTCTTGTCTGTTCACTCGATGCCAGCCCCTGGATGCCAGCTGTTGTACTATACTGCTGTACTTTTCAAGGTACTGTACTGTAAGATTAAAAATGTTTTCTTTATTTTTTATGTTTGTATTTATTTGTTTTTTACATATTTGTGTGAAAAGTATTATAAACCTATTACAGTACGGTACTATATAGCCGACTGTGTTAGTTGGGTACCTAGGCTAACTCTGTTGGACTTAGGAACAAATGGGACTTAGGAACGTGCTCTCAAAACAGAATTCGTTTGTATGCAGGGGACTTACTGTAGTCTAATGTCACAGCATCACAGCATCCTGGCACGTCAGGTTAGATGGGCCCTTAGGGATCCTGCAAAACTCTTATCCTAGCGGGAAGAACCTTAGCTGATCAGCTCCAAAGTGATCATCCCTCTGTTCCCGAACACTGCCTTTCACCTGGGGTGCAATGCCTTGTAAATAACAATTGCAAGCATTTTTTTTTTTATTCTGAGTCAGCATTTACTTCCCAGTAACTTTTATTATTGTTCCTACTTTTCCCTTTGGGAATAATATTAAAAAGAAAAGTTTATATGCTTTATTATAGATTTTCAATAAAGAGAGCTCAATTTTGTTACATCAATGGCAGCTGTCACTCACCCATACCTCACCTGAATTTGTGGTAAGCAGCATCCTTCCATTTCCACACTGGCATGTATGGTTATTTCGAAACTAAGGGCAGTATTTTCCTCTTATTCCTCTTAAAATCAGTTTTTTTCAACCCAACTCTCCCAGTTAATTAAATTGCGGACCAATTTTCTCTTATCTACTTTATTCTTCTTCCTTTGGTGTTTCATATCTTATGAAAAATTTATCTTATGTATTCATCAGTGTTACTATTTAGTACATTTTTTCATTTTATCTACATAAATATATAAGAACGTGTTCATCTGGATTGATCTATTTTTTTTCTAAACTTTTATTTTGAACTAATTTTAAACTTACAAAAAATTGCAGAAACAATACAGAGAGTATCTATCTGTGTACCGCTCAGCCAGATTCCCCTAACATGAACAACTTGGATGAGCACGGTAGGATTACCAAAACCAGGAAATTCTACTGGGGTCATCCTATTACCTCTACTATATTCTTAGCTTTTATTTTACTAGATCATCCATGACTGTCCCTTTTCTGTTCCCCGATCCAATGCAGGATCCCACATGTCATAGCTCCTTAGATTCTTGTGATCTGTAATAATCCCTCATTCTTCCCTTGCCTTTCATGACCCTTTGAATTAAAGAGTACTTCCTGGTCAAGTATTTTGTAGAATGCCCTGCAGGTTCTGACTGATGTTTTCAAATGATGTTGAGGTTATGCATTGTTGGCAAGAATGCCACATGGTACTCTTGCCAGGGCATCCTGCTGGGGGATGGTGATGTTGATATGATTTATGATACGATATGTTAACCTTCATCACTCAGTTATGGTGGAGTCTGCAGGTTTCTTTATTCTGAAGGGATTATTTTTCCCTTTGCAACTCATAGATATCTTTGGAGAGATAATTTGAGATTTTGCAGATATCTTGTCTGTCCTCCAGCTTGTACCCACTCATGCTAGCACCCATGGGTGATTATTGTCTGCTCGTTACTGTGGGGTTCTCATGTTGATTTTCTACTTTGCCTACGCATTCTAATTTTGTTAATTAGAGTTCCTCCATAAGGAGGAGCTTTCCCTTCTCTCACTTTTTATGTATGTGTTCAATAAGTTGTTTGTATCAGGATGGACTCCTACATATTTATATTACTCTATGGGTTATAATCTAATATGCACATGCTTTATTTTGTTTCTCAAATGGGTGCAGCTTTGGGAGTTCTTTTAGCTGGACTCCTATTTCTCTGTGACATGCCCCCAGTCTTCAGTACTTCTTTACTTGTTTTGCATCACAGGATGCCCCAGGCTTATCTTTATTCTACCTCCCCAGCTCTGATATCCATCACTTTTCCAAGAATCCCTGGTTCTTTTTATTGGAAAATGGTGTTAGAAACCAAGCTCTTGCCATTAGGTGTGCTCATTCCTAATGGAGTAGGTCTGACTTATTCCTGATGACCTCTTACTTTCTAGGCACTCACATATCATTTATTAATTAAGTCGTTCTCTAATTTTGCCTAGGACACATATTTCATTCACTAAGCATATATTTTATGGACTCTTTTACTTCTACTTTTACCTTTACTTCCCTGGAAATGAGGACTATTTGGGACCATTCCCTGTTCCATCACATCTGTTCTCCATAATTCCTGAAAGGATTGTATTGACTAAAGTGCACTCAGTATCCAGAGATATAACACCTCCAGAGAACAGGATCCAGGAGGTGTGAACTCATTTAGAGCAGCTAGAATCTCTTTTGCAATCTCTCTACTAGTTAGAGTTCAATTCCCTAGTGACCATATTGGTTCAGTTCTTTCCAAGTGAAGAAAATTATATTTGATAAAAAAAAAACTACACAACGTTCACTTTCTGCTTGGATGTTAGAACATATTCCTCCTTATATAATCTTATTTTCCCTAATATAATTTTTTTCTTAATATATCTAATTTTAATCTCACTTTTTATTTAAAGTTTAAGAATTTATCTTCCCTTAAAAGTAATCCCAAGTCCCTGTAATATAAGGTCACTGTAGAATAAAAAATCCCATAATGTCATAATCAGAGATATATATTGTACCTTACATGTACACATACACCCATATAAAAAATATATACAAAAGCGAGATTACACTGAATATATATTACTACATCCTGTTATTTTCATCTAATATGGTATCATAGGAGTAATTTCACATGTAAAATTAATTATAATTTTAGTAATAGCATAATAGATCATTTTAGGTATTCATTAGAATTAATTTAACTAAATCTCTATTACTAGATCTTTAGGGTTTCTTTGTTTTCAGTATTGTATCATTATAAGTAACACTGTAACAAATATCTTCATACCTAAATCTTTATCCACATATATAATCACCTCTTTAAGAAAGATCCTTAGAAGTAAAATCCCACTGCTTCTAATGTAACTGAAAATATATTTAATACAATTGAGAGTGTTGGTTTATTTTGTTTTCCTTTGTACTTTTTTGAAAGCCTCAATTATTCTGGGGCTTTAGGCTTCTCGATAGTATTTTTATAATCCTGTGCCATGCTTTTGCATTTATCTTTAATGGCGTGTCTTTCTTTACATAACTTGTGAGTATCTTGCTAAAATCTGGGTTTATCTATGAATTCCTCATGCAAGCATTTCAAATATTTTAATTCCTCCTTGTCAACTCAATTGTTATGGTCATTGCTGACCTTTTTTAAAATCACATTTTCATATTGCAATATCTCCCAACTTTCTTGATAAACTCCTTTTATAATTGTCCTTCCTGGGAATGATTATCATGGTCATCATTGAAATAATGTGCTAGAATCCTTTTTATGGATGAAGTTCAATGCCTTCATGAGTCTTCTACTATTTCTAATTTATAAAGCAGCATCTACTTGTGGATAAGTAGTAGTTCTCTTTATCCTTCCTTATGCCTTCCAAGAGTTTAAGGTTGACTGCAAAGCAAATAAAAAAATTATCAAATGTTCCTCTCTACACTGAGACTCCAAGCGAATGTCAAGAACACAATTCTCTTTCAACGCAGTGGTGCCTTCAATATGTGGCTGTTCTATCTGTCTTTGGGCTGCCATAACCTTGTCTCTAGTTTGGACTGTAGTATATTCCCTCAAGGAAATATGTTCTGTTGCCATTGTCTTTTGAATGTATGCAAAGTCCCTCAAATGTGCTTAAACCATCAAGTTTAAAGAATTCTAGATGGTAGCATATTTTCCTCACATGCTTATTTGCTACCATTTTCTTTTTTTAATTCAAATTCTTTTGGATATAGTTATGCTTCCATTCTGTGTTAATGCATGTCATATTATTAATCTTTTGTGGAAGTGCCAGTTAGTACAATTTTATCTGCAATAACACAAACCCTGAGTCAGTTTGCTTTAAATAAACGAGAACTGAATACACTTTAGTAAGTTCAGAAGTAGGAAAAGCTAAGGTTTGATTAATTGAGTAGTTCTATGATATCTTCAGGAACTTGAATTCTCTACAATTGTCCTTAATATCATTCATGGGTTCAGTTTCATCCTAAGGCTGAACCACTTCATTGTCAGAAGTTGGCTGTTAATAATAGTTACCAGGCAACTTGTTTCCTAGGTCTCTTAAGTAGGAAAAATTATACCCCTCCAGCATAAATTATAAACCCTCCTTTGCAGTCTGATTTGAAAGCTTAGGACATACGACCCTCCCCAATGCAGCAGAGTTCCGGTACTTTTGGTTCCACCCCTGAAACTGGGGATGGTATACACACATTCCATCTATTCCTTTATTACCATAGTTTGAGCATCTTTTCTAATGGTAAGTTAAGATCATATATATGATTCCCTATATCACTCTACATTTACTGTTACCCAACTTTATTCTTACCAACTACTGCAATATTTCTGAGTCTTTTAGTTGCATGAGCCCCACACATTTATGTAATCTGTGTATTTGTATCTGTCAGAGAGTGTTCATAATGCATATTAGAAAGTGAAGGTCTATGGGAAGCCCTGTAATTAAAAATAAAAGTCTCTTTTGACATATTTATCACAACATTTTCCAAACTTATTTGATCATGGACCTCTCATGTCGCATATTGTTTCTTTGATTTTTGTTAATAATGTTTCTAAAGAGGACTCCTTGGGAAAAGCTTCTGTATTGTATATAATTGTTATTTTAATTAGACATTTTAGCTCTCATTTCATACTTTGGTAGACTAAGACTATTCTGATAAGAATTCAGATATCAGAGCAAATATATTCTTCCCATACCCCATGAGGTACACTCAGTCTCCAGCCAAGGGCATCTAAACCATGATTATGAAAAATCAAATTGTGATGTCAAATATCAAATCCATCACCAGCAATTTGCACTTCACATCCAACTTTATTTCCCTAATTCTCTCTCCTTTCATTTGGAATGGTAAGTAGAAAACTGAAATGTCCCAGATCTTCAAGAGTTCAGTCTATTCTCAAGGACCTTACAGTCTCTAGAATTGTTCAGATTTCTTCTGTCAGCGCTTTCTGTTCTCCCTGTGACTTTGAGAAGAGGCTGACAGTCAGTGTTTTGAAAAGTCCTAAAAGCAAATTCCCAGTGGACAGGACCTGGAATCCTCAGGCTATATGATGGCTGTTTCTCTGGGCTCACACAACTTGCCATGATCCAATTACTTTTCTTTCAGCCATTTCAACCCATTCTCACATTAATGTTACATTGCTCTCATTTTCCCCAGATCACAAGTCTAACACAGAGGGTCCAGACGTGGCATGCCATTCACATAAGAAGCTTGAATCTGGCAGTTTCTTTTCCTTTGTGCAGCATTTTCTCACTTGATAATTGTTTGAATCCCTTTTATTCCTCAAGTCTTTATATATGTTTTCCCCTCAAGGTACTTATTTTAGCTTTTTAAGTTAGGTACGTGCTCATTATACATCGACTTGCTTTAATTAGAGTGAGCACTGATTAATTAAAAATCTTCTAGAAGTAACTGTATTGTCTCTTTTTCCCAACAACCTTGCAAGGTAAGTATTGTTTGGGCCACTTTATGTTAGAGGAAACAAAAGCTGAACTGACCAGTGCCTGTGACCAAACAGTGGGTAACTAGTGCACTTTGAACCCAGATGGCTCTGAATTTAATTTGATACTCTTTCT
This sequence comes from Stenella coeruleoalba, assembly GCF_951394435.1. Classification (NCBI taxonomy): domain Eukaryota; kingdom Metazoa; phylum Chordata; class Mammalia; order Artiodactyla; family Delphinidae; genus Stenella; species Stenella coeruleoalba. Next base: position 9,533,399 of record NC_137151.1, read on the forward strand.
ACTAAGTTCAAGGGAATTGCATTTACTGGGCTTTAATGTGCATATAGTAAAATCACTATACATGTAGTTAGGACCACCTCACGTTTGTCCCATGGAGATTTTTTTAAACACACGTTACATATGTATGCATACCATTTGTCAGACACTTTCTATGTGTTGAAAACCACAGCAAGCTCTTTAAAAGCTTCTTTTTTATTCTTAGAACACTTTATGTGGTAAAAATGTGTCATTGCCTATTTATTGTGTCATTTGATACTTACCGATCACAATTTGACAAATTATAAAACTGAAGCAAAAAGTTAAAAAAGTTTTTTAACCCTAGCCCCAGTCTGGAAAACTTTTTAACATCCAGGATAGTTTTTTTTAAAAATATCAGCATCTGCATCCCTTCTTTAGAGATTCTGTTTTAATTGGTCTGAGGTGAGTTTCCTGAGATAAGTATATTTTTAAAAATCTCCCAGGTTACATCCAACCTGGAAAAAGCATTAAGAGCTATGAGATTAAATGATACAACAAAAACCACATACTTGACTGTTTTCAATTAGATCTACAAACTCCTGATTTCTACCTATGTTTTTTTTTTTTCTTTTAAGCTCAGTGGCCTGCAAGATTGTTTTCTTTGCAAATGTACAAAGCCATTAAAAGACACTGAGATTGAGCCCATGACTCTTCTGAAACAATTAGATGGTGGGTAAGCTCTCTTGCTCTGTTTCTTCAGGAAGCCTCTTCTCTCCTCACAGCCCCCAGTTCCTGCAAAAACCCTCAGACCTGAGGGAACCTTGGGGGTCACTCAGGCTGGTGCCACCAAGTTGCCCACAATCCTGTTTCTTCTCCTTGTATTTTCCCTTTTCAAATTCAATCAACTTATCATCAACCTACCAGCTATCAAGCTATTCAATTTTGTTTGTTTGTCTTAAACAGACGATAACTTTACATGGCTAAACACTGAATGGTTTCTCATTGCAACACTATTTACAATAGCCAGGACATGGAAGCAACCTAAATGCCCATCGACAGATGAATGGATAAAGAAGATGTGGCACATATATTCAATGGACTATTACTCAGCTGCGAAAAGGAACGAAATTGGGTGATTTGTAGAGACATGGATGGACCTAGAGGCTCTCATACAAAGTGAAGTAAGTCAGAAAGAGAAAAACAAATATTGTATGTTAACATATATATGTGGAATCTAGAAAAATGGTACAGATGAACCTATTTGCAGGGCAGGAGTACAGACACAGATGTAGAGAATTGATGTGTGGACACGGTGGGGGGGAAGGGGTGGTGGGATGAACTGGGAGATTGGGATTGACATATATACACTACCATGTGCAAAACAGGTAGCTAGTGGGAACATGCTGTATAGTGCAGGGAGCTCAGCTCTGTGCTCTGTGATGACCTAGATAGATGGGATGAGTGGGGGTAGGAGGGAAGTCCAACAGGGAGGGGATATATGTATACATATAGCTGCTTCACTTCGTTGTACAGCAGAAACTAACACAACATTGTAAAGCAACTATACTCCAATAAAAAAAAAAGATTTCCTACTCAATTCTGTACCTCTAGCCATTCTGCTTCTCTGCCCAGAATGACAATGCCCAGTTTCTTCTTTATCTTTCTAGAGGTATCCTATACTTATACAAATTCTTCTATATGCATTAAAAAATTTACAGTATAGTACCATATATACACTGTTTTGCATCTTGCTTTTTTCTGATGAATAATACATTTGGATATCTACCCATATCAGTACATAAGATGCTTCCTCATTCATTTTTATGTCTCTGGGTATTCAATCATATCTCACTCTTCTACTGATGGACCCTTGCTTGGTTTCCAACCTTTTGTTACTACAGGAAAGTTTCTAAACTAATTTATTCCATTAGTTTTCCCATGTGAAGTATATTTCTAAGATAAATTTCTAGAAATGAAATTGCTGGGTCAGAGTACACACATTCATAACTTTGATGGATATTACCAAATTGATTTCTTTAGAGTTTGCACCAATTTTCACTCTGACCAGCATCTCTGAGAATGTAGCTTTCCTTATATCCTCACTAACACCGTGTGATATAAATCATTTTGATCTGAATGTCAATCAGACAGGTAAAATGGCTTTCTGGCACGTTTTTATTTTGCATATCTCTTATTATGATCAATTTCATAGAAGCCAATTTTAAAGCTGTATTTTTGGTTTTTCTTATAGCAATTCTCAGCCTTGTTCTAATCAAACATGCTATTTTATTGTTGCAATTGTTTGTTTCAATAAACAATTGGCCTTCAAAGGTTAAAACATGGGCTAGCCAAGAAATTTAGCCAGGATTTAAACCATTTTTATGTCAAAAAGATCAATTAGCATGCCGTGTAACTGAAGTATAAATACACATTGAAATGCATTCAGTATAGAGCAGGGATGCTCCCTGAGCTTCACATCCTGTTTGTGCTACATCTTTTTTTTTAATTTAATTTTTTATTACATTGGAGTATAGTTGGTTTATAATGTTGTGTTACAGATTACCATGCTAAGTGAGGTAAGTCAGACAGGGAAAGGCAAATATCATATGATATCATTTATATGTGGAATCTAGAAGAACAAAGAATGATACAAATGTGCTACATATTTGATGGGAAGGAAATGTCTGCTCAGATTCACAGCGCTGAACAGCAAGTACATTCAGAAATTATCTGCTTGTCCCCTTCCAAGACTTGATTTTTTTCCCCCAAGTAATTGCTCTTTGAATGAAGGTAATTAAATGGAGATTCATAAAAGACGTAGCACTTTAGAAAGTTTTGTGGATTTCATAATTTTCAGTCACATGAGAGAGCCAAACCCAAACGATGCAGCGTCGTTTACAAACCAGGGTCCTCAGAAATCAATGTACGCTAGCATACAATTGTCAGATCAGAAATAGAGGCCAGATGGGTTAGCAGAATGCATAGGATCATGCTGTGGGGGGCCAGCTGGAATCAGAAACCAGACCTCCAGTCCTCAGCACCAAGGTTTCTCTTTATCCCTCTCTGCGTTTACCAGTTCAAATGCACATGTCTCTGTTCCTGAAGCAACAAACTTAAACTAATCGTTACCCTGAAGGGTCCTTCTGAATTTCTAATCACACTTTTTCTTTCCTCTGACTTGGTATCAACGTGTACCCTAACATGATATTGACTTAGTTACCGTGTCCACCCTTGGTGGGTACCGGTCTACCTGGCCCAGATCCCCCCTCAGGACCGAGCCTCTCATTCTCTCAGCTGATGGGGATGTTGGTGCCTGAAAACCTCAGGATGAGTCTCTTTCTGGGAATTGCCTTTGGCAGAAAAGAACCATCTTGCCCAAGGTCATGTTTCCATCCTAGAGCCTGCAACCTAAGACTGGTCTGTGTCTGTGGGTGACTGGAACAATGTCCAACCCTCTCTTCTACATTTGGACAACTCTGAAGGGCTCTCCCAGATCCAGAGATTCGTGAAACCTTGGTTTTGACTTCATCACAGCCCTGACTTCTCCCTCTCCCTTGACACTCTGCCTTCTCTTCAATGGTTATGACTTCCAAAGCACCTTCAAAGAAGCCTCCTACATACTAATCTCTGTCCCAGAGTCTGTTTCCCAGGGAACAATACCAACACCCAGCATACCAGTCTAATTTGGTTCACTAGTTCCCTGGTATGTGCATACACTCGCTGATTATATTAATTGACCCATTCAACATCAAGTTTTCATTAAAGAACTTGTCATGTGCCATGAAACGACCAGGTGCTGAGAGCATAGGAGTTAACCGAATGCCAAAGTAGCAAGTAAAGGGTCCTGGGCCTCAAAATGAAAAGTTTTGTCTGGTAAAGAGGAAACTTAATGAGCACGTGGTCACTGCCTTTGAGTATGTCACTGCACCTTGCTTTCTGCAACGCCAGAAAATCCCTGTGCTGGTTCTCTGTCATGTACACATCCCTGGTTTAGCAGTTATCGTATCATAAGTCAGTTTCTCTGATTGTTTTCTGCTCAAAGAGACTGATTGACACACAGCTGGTGTGGCTGCATATAATGATTGAGGAGTGATTGAATACAGACAGAAAAATAATATATGGTCAATTACTTATTGACAGTGCGGCATGTGTTTATTTGGGATAAAATCCACTGCTAAGCAGTGGAATGTAGACTGAGGTAGGCAGAGGAGGGGCAGGATGTACTCCCTATAAGGTCAAGTCTGAGGTGGACCTGGAAGGCTGAAAAAATTGAAGTTGACAGCCAGCTAAAGGCAGAGTTATCCAGCCAGCGTGCTATCCTGACCAGGGACAACAGTTTGTTTTTTCTAACTTTAGGCACTGCAATCATCCATGGTAGAGAAGCTAAAAGATGTGCCCAAAGTTACTGAGGTAGACAGTGATTAAATAATCAGAATGGGAGCCTAGATTTTGGAATGGTTGTGAGAGATACAAAACTAAGCCCAGCTTTTTGTTGAATTTATGGTAAGACATACCTTGCTTACAGTAGGACTTATCCATTTCTCATTAATGATATTTAAGGTGTTGGATTTCTATGGATCAACATCTGTGGAAACATATTTCTAATGAGAAGTGCTACAATCATTGAGCATGTACATATCTCAATGGAAACAAGATATTACCTTTAATTTTGACATCTTCTAAAGAATTTGTTCTAATTTTATCATATTTTTATAATGGTTTTACCAAAGATAGTTTTCAAGTCGTGTGACAATCTTGACTCTATCATTTGGTCAAAATATATTTATCCTTACTGCCAAGGATCAGAGAGAGGAACTTTTGTTTATATTTCACCTACAAGCATTTTTTTTTAAAGATGTTGGGGGTAGGAGTTTATTAAGTAATTTATTTATTTTTGCTGTGTTGGGTCTTCGTTTCTGTGTGAGGGCTGTCTCCAGTTGCAGCAGGTGGGGGCCACTCTTCATCACGGTGCACGGGCCTCTCACTATTGCAGCCTCTCTTGTTGCGGAGAACAGGCTCCAGACACACAGGCTCAGTAGTTGTGGCTCATGGGCCTAGTTGCTCCACACGCACAGAATTATAAAATTCAGGCAGGAAAGGAAGAGTCACTTCTGTTTCCATTGCAGATGTGTTAACACTGAATATGCCAAATGCTAAAGGGAGCTCATGAGCTAAAGGCTCATGAGCCTTTCCAACCATGGAAAAGAAATGCCCTTCTTCCTCTTCCATAGCCATGACTTTTTATCATGCCTAGTAAATACAAATTAGAAATATCCAAGCTTCATTTCTTTTTTTTTAGTTTTTAAATTTATTTTTATTTATTTTTGGCTACATTGGGTCTTCCTTGCTGTGCACAGGCTTTCTCTAGTTGTGGTGAGTGGGGGCTACTCTTCTTTGCAGTGCACAGGCTTTTCATTGCGGTGGCTTCTCTTGTTGTGGAGCACTGCCTCTAGGCACGTGGGCCTCAGTAGTTGCAGCACGTAGGCTCAGTAGTTGTGGCTCACAGGCTCTAGAGAGCAGGCTCCGTAGTTGTGGCACACGGGCTTAGTTCCTCCATGGCATGTGGGATCTTCCCGGACCAGGGCTCGAACCCATGACCGCTGCATTGGCAGGTGGATTCTTAATCACTGCGCCACCAGGGAAGTCCCCAAGCTTCACTTCTATGTTTAGATCTCTTAAGTTGGAAACATCAAAATGGACCCTGTCCATAAAACTCACAAACTGATGCAGGCATTTTGCCTGATGAGACATTGAACTCACTCCTGAAAGACGGTCATCAAGACTGACCCTCTGGGTTCAGCTTTGCAATGAACTACAGGGAAGTTATTCAACTTTCCCAGGTTTTCTACCAAAGATGGCTCATGGCTCAGGCAGCACAAAGGGTTGATATGGAAAACTTGGTCCATTGAGATGGTGCCTGCTGCCTGGGGCTGTTTGTTATCACACTGACCAGCTCTGCTCAGTTCCACCAGCACATCCCTCACAGGCTACCTGGACACTGCAAAAGTGAAGAGCAGGAAAAGAGGGCCTGGAAGCTAGGACATATCTTTTATTTTATTTTTTTGTAAAATCAAAATGAGGTTCCCGCCTATGGCAAAAATGATACCTATTCCTTAAAGAGATATGGAAAATGAGAAGAGATTTTTAAAATTTACCTACTTGACCCATTTTCCAGAAAAACAGATTTCATAAATACTTTAGAGCCTGTATCTTCTGATCCTTTCTTGTACACATATGCTTAAATGTCTATTTTAATTTTTAAAAGTATCTCTCACTTCTTTTAGAAAACATAAATTATACAGAAAAGAAAAAAGTGATAAGGAAAAAACATTATAAATATGGAGTGTAGAGAACAGAGCCTAATTTAAGAAAAACTATTCCTAAAGAAGAAAGAATTCATGCGTGGGACTAGAGTTATCTCTGCAACACAATGGAAATGAATCTTCCTAAACCGATGATCAGTCTTACTGTGGTATGAAAAGGCAGGACTACATTCATGCAAAATTTATGAAAAAACTCTACATATGGCAAAATCTGTGTTTTTAAAATAGAAGAATAAATAACATCTTGTCAGAAATAAAAACTAGATTCCGATTCAGAACTAAAGCCAACTTAATCTTCTATATATTACACAGTACTGAGAAGAAGCAAAAATGACTGACACTTTGCCCTAGGAAATACTTGTTTCTTGAGATAAAACTGTGAACCAACTTAAATAACTATCTGATGAAGACTAACAGCTGGTCCATCAAGACTCACTTCAGGGTCCTTGATTCTCTGTGCCACAAAATCCAGAGGTATTGGGTATAAAGCAGTCCCAACCAATTCCCCCATTTTGCGAGATCAGCCTTCAAAAACCCCAGCCCAGGTGCTTAACTTCTAAAAATATTCTCCTCTGCCTTTCCCCTTCTGAGACATGTGTAAGATTCTGACAAAATGTGTTCTTCCTCATTACATTGGGTCTAATACATCAGCTTTCCTCAAGCAATGCGCTTTTACTGTTCTCTTTTGAGGAGTTGTCAAAAGTACTAAAGAACAAAAATCACCTTTTCTCCAGATCCCTCATGCTCTGGACTAGTTTTTCAAGTTTGGGGTTTATTTTTCTCCCCTTCACCTTTTTTTTTTTACATTTCCGCCATTATTTATAGTCTTTACTGCCTCCAGAGAAGGAGACAATACAATACATTCTACCCAGCCATTTTTAATTTCCTTTCAATCCTTCTTATTTAATCCATGTCTATTTCATCTCACCGTGGTGTCTCTTCATCCCTATTGATTCCTTATATACTTATGTTCTTGTTTCATTGGAATCATGTCTTCTTGAGTCTTGTTGAATTTTCAGGAGTCATTCTTCTTGTTCAGGAATAAATGATTCGATTCTGCTTGGTGGGGGGCACATTGTCATTGAAATCTCTTAGACAAACTTGCAATCTACAACAGATTTTATCAAATGCATCTCTTTTTTTCAATATTTTTAGTGGCTTATTTATTGAAGCATAGCTGATTTACAATGTTGTGTTTGTTTCAGGTATACCACAAAGTGATTCTGTTATACATATATATCTATTCTTTTTCAGATTCTTTTCCTTAATGGGTTATTACAAGATATTGAGTAGAGTTCCCTGGGCTATACAGTTGGTCCTTGTTGATTGTCTATTTTATATATAGTAGTGTGTATATGTTAATCCCAAACTCCTAACTTATCCCTACCCTCTTCCCCTTTGGTAACCATAAGTTTGCTTTCTATGCCTGAAAGTTTGTTTTCTATGTCTATGGGTCTTTTTAAATGAAATGTGACCCACCTTGTCCTCTCTACCTATGACTCTAAAACACTGAGGCAAGATGAAGCCCAAGGAAAACTGCAGTCCCCTCAAATCCTCCCTGAGGGTATTCTTGTCTCCAATGCTCTTTGTAGCTTTCACTTTTGTAGACGACCACTCCCTGAAATAAGTTTCCACCTGTGGGTTCTTTCTCTCCTTCCAAGTTTGCACTTCTGTTCTGCATTCCATGGGAATGGGAAAATTCATGTACAAATTTGTGGCACTGTGTTATGCAGATGTGGAGGTGGGGATGGTACATACTTCCATTGCCTCAAAGCAGGTGGACAAAGGAGAAGTTGTCTGGGTTTCTATTTGAATTCCACTTTGCATTTCTGGTCCTAGGACAAGCCATGTTCAGGCAGACAGGTGGCAGTTTGTAGACTATGCCCAGTTCTGTGATTTCCCTTCATACTCCATTTCCATCAGACTCCTAATCTGCAAACACATCTCCAGGTTCAGGGCATTAGTTTAACGTCACACTATCTTCTTGTGGTGCTATTACGACCTTCATCTTTTTTCTCTCTCTCTTTGTTCTCCTTTTTGTGAAAAAGTTGGGAAAGACAGAAAGGAAGTCTGATTTAAGATTCATACCAACTTGCTAAGCCCCTGAGAATGAGGCAGAGAGCTAAAAACTCATTGTATTGGCTCATAGTTGTGGTACCTTATGTTGAAAATGTGTTTCCTGGGTCTGTCATCTATTGAGATCCTTATAGCACTCTGTAAGATGTCAGCTAGGTCTCTCCCTTCCCTGAAGAACTAGCTCAGCGAGGCCTGTCCCCAGCTCTGCAGGCCTGCCAAGGGTCAAATTCATCCCTTCCTCATGCTTTCCTCTTCAAGTTCTAAGTCTTCACATCCTGCTTCTGTCCCACCCCTCCTGGATCCAGGCCTGAAACTCAGCTACTTTATTGGCTTTCCCTCCTATTAAAAGAAAAAAAAAAACTTATAAGTATTTTATGAGTTTAATAACTTTACCAAAGATTTATGGCATTGGATGAAGGAGTCAATTCATGAATTCCCAGCTTTGGATTACCCTGCTGGCTCTAACTCTGAAGCAACCCCAAATGATATTTTCTTGTCTCATAAGCAGAGCAATTTTACCTATATTCAGGCCCTGGAGCCTAAACTTCCATCCAAAACTGTACTTATTAAATCATAGTTTTCACTACAGATGCTAAAAACATAAAGAAAACTTTCTGTATACTTCTATATTTACAGCACCTTTGGATTGATCACCTTGCTTTATAAAGTCATCGCAGAAGCCCAGTGAAATGAAGTGACTTAACTTGCTCAGCTGCTTAGTAGAAATTCCCAAAGAGCTGTTGGAGGACCAGAGCTCTTCCTCTAGACAAGGCATTTCTCTTTTTCTAAGGCACTGGAAGCACAGATCTCCAGCCCTCGTCTTCTATATGTACCCTTGGTAAGCTTGTTAACTAAAGTGAGGCTCAGTTTCTCATGGGTGAAATGGAGATAAATATTCATGTAGAGAATAGTCACATGATCAAACTCTCTATGGGTAAAGCAGCCCTGAACAAACAACAAACCCTTAATATTAATTCCCTTCTTTCTCCCTCAATAATTCTCTTCTCAACGTGGGGGCCAGTATACAACTTCTTGTGTCCTAGGAAAATGGATCTTCATAACACTGTTTATTTCAGATGGATTTGGTGAAATGACGTAAAGTCATTGTAGCAGATAATTATCTTGTGTGACTCTCCTGTCTGTACATCAAAAGGCAGAAGTGAGCTGGCATTCTCCGGGCATTTTCTCTGGAAGGATGACTTTCCGCACTACTACATCTCAGTTGTGGCCTCTTCTTGGAATCTTTCTCCTACTTCCAAGATTACACTCAGTGTCTTTCCTCTGAGTAGCCTCCCTTGCTCTTTCATTGTAGTTACTATGTTAAATCTTTTGCCTGTCTGCTCCTCCATGTAAATACCAGCTCTTATAGCAGTGTATTTATCATTTTTACTTTGGTAATAAAATTACAGAAATTGAATTATAAGTGATATCATAGACATTTGATGAATAAATGACAGTCAATCTCTTTTAATTCCAAAGCAAAATATTCTTTGGCACTACCAATTGTTATATAATTTACCCCAGATACTTTAAATATGCTTGTTCAGATTACTCAATAGATACAGGGAAATGTTACTTTTTTATTCTTGATATCGAGCAGGACCCTGTAAGGCTCCTGGGCACAAAAGCCATACAAGATTGGAGTAATAAATAGTTGAAATAAAAATATGATACACACACACACACACACAAAGCCTTTCTGTGTCCCCCATTTCTTGATTACAGGAAATAAGCTTCATTCAGCTTCCATGACCTTCCCTGAGTTCCAAGGGCAGATTCAAATAGTTGCTAATTAGGGAAGGGAGGGGATGTGGAGACAAGGGAGGAGGAGTCAAGAAACAATAGTGCAGCCTTGGGGCAGGGTCCTGTTCCCCCTCAAGGGATACACATAACAATATCTTTCAGCTGTTCTGCAGATACTGAAACCCCCACCAGGTAGGAGAAGGTAACTGTCTGCTGCTCACATGCACATAGACCCCAGACTGGTTGGAACCAGAAGGCTGATGATGCTGACTCCCAATTGCCTCACTGCCAACCAATCAGAAGATTGTCCACGAGCTGACCATGCCCCCTTTGAACAGTTACTATAAGATTCCTCACTACCCCCTCCAGGTTGAGACACACAGTTTTGAGGACATTAGCCCGCTGTGGCCCCCTTTGCCTGGCAAAGCAATAAAGATATTCTTTTCTACTTCACCTAAAATTCTGTCTCTGAGATTTAATTTGGTGTTGGTGTACAGAGGCCAGGATTCAGTTTCATTCTCTACAACTGCCCTTCTGTTCCTCTTCTTATTTTATCTATTCCTCAATCCCTTTGTTCTATTATCTCCCTCCAACCCCTTACCCTCAACATGCACTTCTTGCTTTGAAAACCCATTTAGATGAGCTTCTTCAATGTACCATCTTGAACCCACTCTGCACCTTCCATTGGCTCTCCCTGTTCATGGCTGAGATTAGAGATGAGACCATAAGGGTTCTATCAGGCCAAAAAGAGCAATGCCAGGTTGGCTCACCTGTCTGCCAGAGAAAGTGAACTTGACCAATGGTAGACAGCCGGTAAATGTATGGGGTATAGTCACAGAGTGGAAAGAGCCATGCCCACACTTGACTTCTGTCTTGACTTTATCCCTGACATTGAGGTGAAAGAAAGGTGTTGCCCTGAAAGGGGTTACAACCAGAAACCAGGACAATTTCAGGGATCTGTAAAGTGCTAGGGAAAGAATGTAAAGGGTATCTTTGGTTTCAGGAAGACTCTTTTCTATGACATTTCTGCAAATACTTCTCCCAACCCTGCAAATGAATGAGTTTCTTGGTTTGATGTTCAAAACTTGCTCTCTTCTCTAGAGAAATGTAACCATCAAAGACACTATCTGCCGTGTACAGATAAGGTGATGTCTGGGGCTGGTATAGAAGAGTGTAAGCCAGTGTAAGTCGAAGTCTTTGGAAAAATGGGAAGTTTAAAGGGAATCATTTCTAATCATGAGCAGTAGCCTCCTTGGGGAGACACACAAAAGCCTGGCATGTCTATATTTTTAAAATGTCAGGTAAAGCGCTGAAAGAGAAGGCCTTGAAAGAGAAGTTCATAAGGTAACCAGTCCTTGCTAGTACCTTAGAATGCACAAAGACTTCATTATGTGTGTTTTGAGGGCCCAGGCATTTTACTCTTAATCATCTGTATCTGGGTAGAAATGTAATGTATCTTCAAAAAAGTTCTGTTAATTTGATTCAGAAATTGTTGGTAAGATAAGCTAGCAAAAAGAAAATTCACCTCTTCCTATTATTTTTATTAAAAATATACTGGCAAGATGTCCTCAAAAACGCTAGATATTAAAGTTTGCTTCTTAAGAGCTGTGAAAAAGGTTGAGAGCTTTGCGTAAATTTATTGAAGAAATGTAAAAATATAATAGCATTTTATGAGTGTGGTGGTATAAGAACTGATCATGAAATAATGAAAGATTTAAAAAAAAGGAACAGGGCTTCCCTGGTGGCGCAGTGGTTGAGAATCTGCCTGCTAATGCAGGGGACACAGGGTTGGTCTGGGAGGATCTCACATTCTGCAGAGCAACTAGGCCCATGAGCCACAACTACTGAGCCTGCGCATCTGGAGCCTGTTCTCCACAAAAAGAGAGGCCGCGATAGTGAGAGGCCCGCGCACCGTGATGAAGAGTGAACCCCACTTGCCACAAATGGAGAAAGCCCTCACACAGAAACAAAGACCCAACACAGCAAAAATAAATTAATTAATTAATTAATAAACTCCTACCCCCAACGTCTTCTTGAAAAAAAAAAAAGGAACAATCCATGTCATATATGTCTAGACATATATAAACGTACATTTATATACGTACTTAAACATTTCAAAAATATAATGGATATTTTAGCAAACTAAGTTCTCATAGTTGGGAGGAGATTAAATTTTTCTAGTGATGCTAAGCTTGCTTGATAAAGTTTATAAATCATTTTTTTCTAACAAATTTATTTTAGAACTAAGACCTCATCCTTTTGATACTATCAATAGTAGCAAATGTCCATCCTCTCAAAGTGGATTTAAGTTGAGAAATAACCAGAAGTCATTTCAAAATCAAGTCTGGAGAACAGGTGAGTGAGCAACCCAGCTACACTGAATTAGATTCACAATGACAAGACAAGGTGAGGGTTTCATTTGATGGTTTGCATTAGAGGTCTTAGATCATTCCAGAATAAAAATATCTCACAGTGTTACAACAAATGGAAACATCATTGAAATAAGTGTAATTTCCCATTTTGAAGGAAATGCTGCTTAACTGGAAGTATAATTTCTCATATGTTAAAAAGAACCAGACTTCTCATAGGTGGGGTAGACAAGGAATTAGTGCTTTTACTAGCTACAGGGCTCAAAGAATTTAAGAAAAAGTACTAACAACCTAATAAATAGATGTGTAAAGGACATGAACAACAATTCACAAAGGACCCAAATCAAATGGCTCACACAAACAGGAAAATATGTAGCTTAAAGTAAGATTTTAAGCTAACAATGTCACATCAAAGCAACAATTCTATACAATCTCCACTTGTTATGTTAGCAAATATTAAATAATGATGATGATGATACCAAATTACCAAATGTTTGCAATCTACCAAAGAATGAAAACACATACTTCTGGAAGGAGTATAGGCTGAAACAAGAATTCCTGAAAATAAATCGTAATTTTTTGTATGTATTTATATACATGGATATATAGAATTATATGTAGATATATATATGTAGATAGATACATAGTTACATAGATAATAGAGAAATGGATAGATGAATGTTGATGATAGATAGATGACAGAGAGAGGGAGAGAGGAGAAATGGACGGATGGATGGATAGAGAGATGAGTTCAGCAAAGCTTTGATATCTAAGGTCAATGTATAAAAATTTTATTTTATTTTCATTCATTAACAGTGGATAATCTAAGACTGAAATTCAGAAAATGAGTTACAAAATAGTCAAATATAATAAAAATAATTAGGAAAAATGATAACAAGAGAAATGCAAGATTTGTGTGCTGAAAACTCCAAAAAGTGGTTGAAAGAAATTAAAAATCTAAGCAAATGCAAAGACAGGCTGTTTTTACGGATTGAAGGACTTAATATTACTAGGATGGTGATACTCCCTATGTTGATGAACAGATTCAATGCAGTCCTTATCACAGTCTGAATTTTTTTTTCACAGAAATTTATAAGCTGACCCTAAAATTCAAATGAAAATGCAAGAGAACTCAGAATAGTCAAAACAATAATGAAAAAGAAAAACAAAGTTGGAGAACTCACACTTTTCAATTTCAAAATTACTATAATGCTATAATAAACATGACAGTGTGATCCTGGAATAAAGACAGAAATATACAGAAATGGAATAGAATTAAGAGTCCTGTAATAAATCCTAACACTGATTTTGACAAAGGTGCCAAGACAATTCAATGGAGAAAGTATAGTATTTGAAACAAATAGTGCTGGGACAGCTGGAGGCCCACATGTAAAATAATACATTTGGATCCCTATTTTTTAACATTTACAAAAATTTACTCCAAATGGACCAAAAGATCTACATGTAAGAGCTAAAACTATAAAGCTCTCAAAAGAAAACATGGAGTAAATCTTCATTACTTGGATTACACAACATTTTTTTACATGTCACCAAAAGCTCCAGTGACAAAAGAAAAAGCAATAGAGAAATGACTTCATTAAAATTGTTTAAAATGTAGATTAAAAAGCATTCATTAGAAAGTGAAAAGACAACCAACAAAATGGAAGAAAATACTTGCAAATCCTATATCTGATATGGGTCCAGTACCCAGAATATATAAAGAAATCTTATACCACAACAAAAAAAACAACTAGTCCAATTTTAAAATGGGTAAAGAATTTGGATAGACATTTCTCCAAATTAGATATATAAATGGCCAATAAGTATATTAAAAGATGCTCAACACCAGTAGTCATCAAGGAAAACCAAATCAAAACAATAGTGATGTACAACTTTACACCCTCTAGGATGACTAAAACATAAAAACAAAAAAAGCAGACAATAATAAGTGTTTGCAGAGATGTAGAGGTATTGGTACCCTCATATGTTACCAGTGGGAATATGAAATGAAGAGGCCATTGGGGAAACAGCATGTCAGTTCCTAAAAGATGAAGTACACAGTTGTATGAAGATGAGGGGAAATAGGGAGTGAATGCTAAGAGGTATGGAGTTGTTTTTTTTTTTTTTGAGTGATAAGAATTTCTGAAACTAGACAGTGGTGATGGTTGCATAATTTTGTGAATATTCTAAAAAACACTGAACTATATGCTTTGAAATGATGAATTTTATTATATGTAAATGATATCAATAACAAATATATTTCTCATTTCATAAAACACTACTCATATGTTCACACACACCTTTCTAATTAAATACAGTTTCAAGCTCTTGGGGGATAAAATAAATCAAAGAGTCATCTGCTAGATGATGAAGACATTCAGAAAATGAACAGGTTGTGAATTCCGAAAACCACAATTATGTACTTCTTTTTCAGTCTCTAATTTCTCTGTTATGAGAAACTCTGTGGAAACATTATGTGAACTGTTATGGGTAAAAATTTTGAGGGAAACAGATTACATATGTGTGAGTTGTTTGTGTCTGTGTGGTGTACATGTAAACACACACACATATACATCTTTCTAACTACCTAAGGTAGTGGCAGCAAAGGGCATTGTTTGCCATGTTAGTTATAAATTAGCAGCTGACAAACAGTCTGAATTAAATTACATGTAATATTATATAGAAATATCAGACAAAGTAGAAAACCCTGAGTATGGGAAATTGAGCTGTAGGGTACCTACCATATGACCCCATCATGGAGAGTGGTGCCAATGTGGGGAGCTTTGGTCCAGTCTTCTGCCTATCCATGCTTACCTCAAAATTACACAGGGAAATTCAGGGAAAACAGAGCAAAGGAACTGCTCCACGTGGGGTACTTCCACAGCTTTCTTCTGTGCAATTCTGTAAGCCTCACCCTCCTCCCCTCATTGGCCTGTTAGGCTAGACGTGCTCTTCAACCTGAGCATGAGTTGGTAACCAGCCCTTAACCACTTAACCAGCCCTTAACCATCCAAGACCCTCATGTCCTCCCTCTTCACTCTTCCAGACTTCTTTGTGTTCTCCAGTCAAGAAGAGGTAGGAAGGAAGAGAAACAATAAACACTGAAGGAGGCCATAGCTGTCTTCTGCCTAGGGCCCCCATAAAGAGCTGGAGGTTGTGTTGGAAAAAAAGTTAAGGAACCATTCAAGCTTTGATGTTTGTATTAGTTTCCTATTGCTGCTGTAACAAATTACCATAAATTTAGTGCCTTACTACAATACAAATGTGTTATCTTATCTGGGTTTTAGTCATGCCATATGCAGAGTTATTTTCAATCATCTCAGTAGTGAAATCAGTAATAAAATAACTTGTAAATTTATTATTTAATAAATGTCATTTCAGCTTTGAAAAACAAGTCTTGATATTTTCCCCTACCTTTCCACTTTGTCTAATATTAATTACGAAAGAAAGCATGGAAGAACAATCATTTGTAGTTTATTTTTTTAAATTACAATCAATAGAGTTTACACATTTTAACATCTTATTAATTAGCATTTTAAAATTTTCATCTATATCACTGTTTGCATTCCATTTAGAAGTCGGAGGTGCTGTGTTTTTGCTAACGGATATGTTCCTAGAGTTTGTACTCATATGTAATACAGATGAATTATTTTAATCATCCAATTTACCCCCTTTTAGATTAAACATCTGCCTATGGTTAAAATGGAAAAGAAACCAAAGAAACCATAACAATCACAACTCACAATCCTGCTAATGATTTTGAACTTCAAGACTCATACTATGACGTTAGTGACAGTTACCCAGTGTTGGAATTTTAAGTATGTCCCTATTTTGCTCACCACAATACCATGCATTTACACACTGAATTTAAGTAAGCAAGTGACTGATGGTAGTATTTATTCTAGGGATAATATTAGGGTAACCTTGAATGCACCTCAGTTAATTTTGAAAAGTAAATCATTCACCACGCTAACACATTATTATGATAGAAAAATATTTTCCGTACACTTTAGAGTTGATCTCAACTCACTGATGTGGCAAACTGTGGACTTCAAACCAACACTTACATTCACATGTTTGGAACTTGTCTTATGTTCAGTAGTTTTCAGAGTACTACAAGATCAAACAAGTTGTTATTTTTCTTATTGTTATGTCTCAATTTTAGCAAGTACTTCAAGCTAACTGGAACTTTGGGCAAATGTGAGTGGAAGGTAAAACACACTAGAAATAGAAGGATAAAGGACAGTTTTACAGAGTATAGTAAGAAAAGGAGGCCATACCAAAGTATGAAGAGAGTTACCTGTGTCTTGGCAGAGTCATTTCATTTATTTTTTAATTTTTAAAAAATAAATCATTTATTTATTTATTTATTTTTGGCTGCATTGGGTCTTCGTTTCTGCTCATGGGCTTTCTCTAGCTGCGTTGAGCAGGGGCTACTCTTCGTTGCGGTGCACAGGCTTCTCATTGTGGTGGCTTCCCTTGTTGCAGAGCTCGGGCTCTAGGCACGCAGGCTTCAGTAGTTGTGGCACACAGGCTCAGTAGTTGTGGCACACAGGCTCATTAGTTGTGGCACAGGGGCTTAGTTGCTCTGCGGCATATGGGATCTTCATGGACCAGGGCTCGAACCCATGTCCCCAGCACTGGCAGGCAGATTCTTAACCACTACGCCACCCGGGAAGTCCTGGCAAAGTCATTTTAAATCTTTGGTCCTCATTTTCTCCTCTGCTCTATTCTGATTAGTTGTGAGGATTCAATAAGGTGGAGGATACGAGAAACACTTTGATAAAGAATGGCTACCATGTATTGATAAATGTAAAGACATATGGAGAGAGCTCTATCTGTATTGTTCATGCATCCAGTACATTATTATAATTTTACTTATGAAAGCTGACATTTTCATAAGTGCCAATTTCCATGTCTGTTCAATTTTAAGCCCTTGTTCAATTTCACTGTATAATTCCTCTTTGGGAAAGTCAGAATTTTAGCATCTGTCCTCCCCCATGGTAATGACAGCAGGTACCCACTTCCACACAACTGATAATGAGCTTGCTATTATGTTGTCCTGGTTTCCACTGAGTTTTTATTTGGGTCACATTAATAGGAGTGAGAGGCAGTTGTTTCTTAGAAGCCTGCCTGATGATCCCATGATGGACATGATGAAAATGCATATTCTGACATAGTTAAAATATTTTAGAAAATAAGTGCATTCAAACTTCAAGTTATAACAAAACCTTCCATGGCTTAAAGTCAAAGAACTTCATTGCCTTCAATCCAAAGCCTTTGTGACTCTGTAATGTTTCTACTTTCCTTTCCCCCAGGTAGTTAAGGTATTTCAAGCCCAAGTTGCCTTATCCTTGTATGACTGGATCACTCTTCCCACTGGTTTCCTTCCCCTTCTCTTTCTCTTCTCCAACCTGGTCAGTGAACTTCAACAGGATTTATCTTCACTTACAACTTTAATCACATGACACTCCTGCTTAAAATTTGTCAAGGACCTATCATGACTTTATTGCTGAGTAAGTCCATTCAGGTTAGGGGATGGGAGGGAGCCAGAGTTTTACCATGTTCTAGCTGAGCCACCTTGGGCATGATTTTCAACACTCCAAGGATTTCCTTCACTGTAAAATGGATGTGAATTTTACCTCTCAAAGTTATGGCATGATTGGGTGAGGCTGAATAAATATAAAGCATTCAGCAAGATACTAGTCTTCTTCTCTTTCTCTGTAGCCCCATCAAATTCTGTCCCGCCACATGCATCCCAAGTCCCAGACAGACAGGATCATTGGCTTTTCTGTCACTAGAACCCCCAGGACCATCCATCCCTTTCCTGACCTGACTCGTGACCTTTCATCCACTGGGAAGATCCTCTCCATCTACCATGTCCATGGGACCAAGTCATGCCCATCCTTAGAACACAGTTCCAACAGTATCTTTTCCATGAAAAATTTTATTCTCACCTGATCTAGATGTAAAGTTTCTTCCTTTGGCTATTTCTACCATTTCTCTTATATTCCTCTTATAGAAAATACTTGCCTCACCAGTCTTATTTGAACTTTTCAACAAAAATCTTATCATCCTAGTGATATTACATACTTTATTCTTCTCTTTACCCTTTGCAGGGTTAGAATAATTGCCCTACTATTCACAATTTTTGAGGAGAGATCTTGCGAAGGACAAGGCTTATAAACATTTAAAGGGAGTGATAACACTACTATATATAAAATGGATAACCAACAAGGACCTACTGTATAGCACATGGAACTATACTCAATATGTTGTAATAACCAATAAGAGAAAAGAATCTGAAAAAGAACATATATATATATTATATATATAATATATCTATAACTGAATCACATTGCTGTACACCTGAAACTAACACAATATTGTAAATCAACTATACTTCAATTAAAAAATAAATTTTAAAAATTAAAAAAAAATAAAAGGAGTGATTAAAAAGGGAAATCTAATAACGCTTCTGGAGTGTGAGGAGGGAGAACCATTAATTTAGGGACGAAAAGGTAATATTTTGGATGGAGCTCTGGGATAAGACCAAGAATTGAATGAGCTCATAGAATCCTAGTAAGAGGCAAGATATTGTAAGTAGTATCTCTGATCTGAGTGCTGGTGACTATGAGCTCATAGCCTCATGTGGAGAGGGAGATGAAAACAAAATTATAGTCATCCCTCAGTATCTGCAGGGGATTGGATACCAAAAGATACCTAAACCTGCAGATGCTAAGTCCCTTATATAAAGTGGCCCAGTACAGCTGGCCCTCTGGATGCATGGGTTCTGCAACTGCAAGTAGGGACGGCCAACTGTACTGGGTTGAAGAACAGAAAACAGCAATATAAAGTCTGCCTTAGAAACTATGATTTCCCTACAGAGTTTCTACTCGAAAGAGAGAAATTAAGCGAGACCTCACTAATGTTATAAAGTAAGTCCCCTACCTACACACGAGTTCCATTCCGAGTATGTTTTTGTAAGTCCAATTTGTTCCTAAGTCCAGCAAAGTTAGCCTAGGTACCCAACTAACACAATAGGCTATATTGTACTGTACTGTAATAGGTTTATAATACTTTTCACACAAATAATACATTAAAAAAACACAAAAAATAAAGGAAACATTTTTAATCTTACAGTACAGTACCTTTAAAAGTACAGTAGTACAGTAGGACAGCTGGAATTCAGGGGCTGGCATCGAGTGAACAGGCAAGAAGAGTTACTGACTGGAGGAGGGAGAGGAGGTGGGAGATGATAGAGCTGAAGGATCCTCAGCAATAGGAGACGGAGGGCAAGATGCAATGTCACTCACGCCTGACGTGGATGGCACAGGTTCTGGTTCCTTGCTGGATTCAATTCTATCTACCCTCTTGCAAAAACGATCCAGTGATGTCTGGGTAGTAGCTTTTTCCTGGGCTTGAAATAAAGATACTGTACTACTGTACTCTATACAGTACTGTACAGTAAAGTACACAAAAGCACAGCCACTTGTAGAGGATGCATGCACGTGACAATGTACACCAGACACGTGAACCAACTTACGTGATTGGAAATGTTAATGCATGTTTGCAACTTTGAAAGTTTGCAACTTGAAGGTTCGTATGTAGGGGACTTACTGTATATGATATAGGAGAGAACAAGAGCAATATTTGTCTTTCAAAACAAAACATACATATCGTAGGACCTAAAATTAAGCATAACTGAAGAAAATATCACCTCATTCTTCCTATAACTTCCTATAATTCTGCCTTTTATACATTTTTAAAACTTCCCTTCCATAAAAGCTTTCAGCGGTTTTGAGCACATAGGTCCTGCTCTAAGTTATTGTTTTTTTTTTTAAACATGGAACACTCAGTTCTCACAACAACCTTATAAGGGTGGCATTTTTGTAATGTTGATTTTATGGATGAGGAAGCTGAGGCAGAAAAATATTAAGTCATGTGCTGGGTCACACAGTTGATAATATATTTCAGAGTAGGAATTTCAACCCAAGGAATCTGTCACCAGAGTCTGTTTTCAACTGTTTTAATAAACTTCCTTTCAAATATAGCATTATTATATACAGGGAACTCTACTCATTACTCTGCAATAACCTATACAGGAAAAGAATCTGAAAAAGAATAGATATATGTATATGTATAACTGAATCACTTTGCTGTGATTCAGGTGTGTTAGTTTCACACCTGAAACTAACACAACATTGTAAATAGAAAATACTGCAATATAAAATAAGTTTTTAGATTTAAAAATAAAATAAAAACAATTAAAAAAGAAACTAAGAAACAAATACAGCATTATTCTTACTGATTCAGTCTCGTCTGCTCTGTCAAGCAAAGGTTTAATACTCATAGTTGTGACCACATATGGAAAAACTTAGTACTTTACTTATAGGAGTTTCTGCCCAGACTCATCACATGTGTATGCACACACACACACACACACACACACACACAAACGCACACTACTAGTTCTTGGCTGAAAAGCAAGTTGAGTGCTTTAAAAATCATTCTGAAAACTTCACCATTAGAGCATAGTTCAGGGAGGAAGTATATTTTGTACAGGCCATGAACATAGTTTATCGGGAATTTTCAACTCCATGAACAGCCTCCCTGGGGATGAGTTTTTCATGATGCGTTTCCTCAAAGAAACGTCGTTCTTGCCTGCCCTCCTGTGTTGAAACTTAATGTTCTCTCAGCTCTCTCCCATAACTGTACTGCACTCTGGTATATTCTGCTAAACCTTTAACGCTATTTATTACCTGTTTGTTACCTGCTTTTATCCTCCTTATACGCATTCCAAGTTTCCATTGTCAGAGTCAGCATGGAAGCACTTAAATCTTAAGTCTCCGGCTGGTATGGCTGATGGTCTTTCTCCTGTACAGAGCCCTGTGCTGTCCTGCTCACTGGGAGCAGTGTGAGGGGAAGGGGGCCCAGCAAGGGATGCCCACCCTCCCAGGGGAGCTTTACAGTCCCAGGGTCTTCTATTTCTCTAAATAAATTCAAGTTAAGGCAGCCAGATTCCTAGTTATGGATCCATCTCCTTATTTTCAACATGTGAAGAGTTAGAATATAAAGTATTCATTTGGGCAGGAAGCTTGGGAATGGCCTCATCTCACTTTCCTACCTTAGAGATGGAGAAATGAGGCTCAGGCAGGAGAAGTGACGTTTTTTGTTGAAGTATGGTTGATTTACAGTATTGTGTTAGTTTCTGGTATATAGCAAAGTGATTCAATTATACACACACACATGCTCACACACACAGATGTATATATTATTTTTCATAGTCTTGTCCATTATGGTTTATCTCAGGATATTGAATATAGTAGGATCTTGTTGTTTATGCATTCTATATATAAGTGTTGTCATTGGCTAATCCCAACCTCCTGTTGCATTCCTCCCCCATCCCCTTCCCCATTGGCAACCACCAGTCTGTTCTCTATGTCTGTGAGTCTGTTTCTGTTTCATAGATAAGTTCATTTGTGTCATACTTTAGATTCCACGTATAAGTGATATCATATGGTATTTGTCTTTCTGACTTACTTTCACTTAGTATGATAATCTCTAGGTCCATCCATGTTGCTGCAAATGACATGATTTCACTCTTTTTTGTGGTTTAGTAGTACTCCATTGTATATATGTACCACATCTTCTTTATCCATTCATCTGTTGATGGACACTTAGGTTGCTTCCATGTCCTGGCTATTCTAAATAGCGCTGCTATGAACATTGGGGTGCACTTATCTTTTTGAATTAGAGCTTTCTCTGGTTATATGCCCAGGAGTGGGATCATTGGATCATATGGCAACTCTATTTTTAGAGGAACCTCCGTACTGTCCTCTGTAGCAGAGAACAGAATAGGAGGATTCCCTTTTCTCCATACTTTCCAGAAGAAGTGACTTGATCAATGTTTTTCTTATGTTAATGAGTGCCAGAGTTGGAGGTCACAAAAGTTTTTGACCCTAATGTTAGTTATTTTCTAACCAGTTGCACTCTAGGTCTCCTCTAAAAAAAAAAAAAAAAAAAGAAAAAATCACTTCATGGAGACACATTGTATCATGGACACATTATTGATGGGATAAAACTTTTATAGGATTCATCCTGTTACTGGGAGTCCCTTCTTCCCTTCCATATTGGTAGTCATGATACTGGTTCAATTTTTCACCACCTACTCCTGGAAATGCTGTTACTGAATGAATGGTTTTGTTTCCATGTTTATTCATTTTCCAACTATCCTACTTGGAGCTGGGATAAAACAGTATTCCATACACTGTGAGTTTCTGTTTTTTTCCCACTCAAAGGATTTCTCTAAGATCTCTTCAGACACACTTCAAAGTCATAGAACTACAAACATCTTGAGGTTCATGGAAACTTGCTTTATGAAATGGCCCCTTTCCATTGTGAAAAACTCAGTTTCCATTTTTTCCTGTTGAGGTCTCCTCCAGGAAGCCCTCTTTCCTGCCCCCTCTATCTGGTCTGTGATCCCACTTGCAGGCTCTCTTATCACATACAACACATTCTTTTAAGGTTGTCAGTTTACAGGACTGTCTCACTCATTGGACCACAGCCTCCTTAAAGAAGTAGCACATGCACTCTCCAATCCCTGGTTGTTAACATGGATCTAAACTGGCTCACCTTTTACCCAGACCCCTGAAACTCAGGGATCCAGTGAGCTGTCTTATGAATGCTCTCTTCAGGCATTCTGTCAGGGTCCCACCTTCCGTTTACCACTGATCTATTCACTCCCTTTTTCTACCTCTGTTCCAGTCCCATTTTCTCTGACTTTGTTTCAACTCTCCATAGATCCATTTGGGGCTGACATATACACCAATAAGACTAGAAATTCAATTTCTAGGGCCCTGTCTCACACAACTGACACACACACGGCCTGTCATCCACTCTGGCTCTGGGAACTCCCACTGTCAGAGCCTCAGGCTCCCAGTCTACCCAGGAAGGCAGCTCAGTTCTACAGAGTAAGATCGAATCGCTGTCAGCATGTAAGAGCTTGTTATGGATCACATGTTTTGCTAGAGACTCTGAGGGCTCCGTGGAATCAGGCCCTGTTGGTTTTGTTCACCATTCATCCTCAATGTCCATCATAATGCTTGATACATATTAGATGATCGATTTAAAAAAAATTAAAAGACAAACAGGTTAATGCATGTCAATGAACATATCCATGTATGACTCTTTTTTCTTTTCAGAGTCTATCTACATTCCGCAAATTGGACTTCCAGATCCTAACACAAAGGTTTTCTCTTCCTTCTCTCTCTACTCCTATAACCCACCTCAAATCTCTCTCGCCCTGCCTTCTCTCTCTCTAGACACACACACGTACAAAGGTCATCATTGTTCCCTTTATCTTGAGGTTCACTTTGAGTAATTGAAGGTAGAATGTCCGATGAGCCAGTGTGAGGATGAGGTAATGCTTTTCTGCCGGAGCTCTCATCACTACCTTGACAGACATTGTCTGGGGAATTCTCAAAGCCTCCCTGGGAGGCACGGGTTGGTGGACCTGATTTAGCTTTTGCCCTCTGCTTGGGACCCAAGCCTGCTGTGGATGCTGTGTCACATCGACACACAGACAGGGCTCCAGTCTCCACCAAGGGCTGGGTGCCTGCGCCCCCCAGGTTCTAAGCCCACAGGTGCCATGCTCTTCCGTGGATGGAACTCTGGCCTCCAGTTTCTCCTGATTCCCTTGGACAGCTTAGTTGATGAAAGAGATATATGTTGCTGAATGGCACAATTCACAGGACACTAAGGACTCTCACACTTGGGCCAAGACCTTATTCACACTTGTTTATAAGGTTAGGTACTGTCTTGAGTCTATGGAATTCTGTCTTTGGGCTTCTCTACAGCCTTTAG
Source organism: Stenella coeruleoalba (assembly GCF_951394435.1). NCBI lineage: Eukaryota > Metazoa > Chordata > Mammalia > Artiodactyla > Delphinidae > Stenella > Stenella coeruleoalba. The sequence continues at coordinate 9,557,733 of NC_137151.1, forward strand.
GTTCAAGTCATGGAGATAGAGGTGCTAAGAATTATGGAACTGAGATGCCAGTCTTGTAAATTCCTGACTTTCATGGGAACTTCAGTGCCCACACCAAGTGCCTCCCCTAGGAAGGTGTTTATGTCCTATCTAGGCAGATATGGTGACTCTCTCCTTTATGCCTTGTGCACTAACTTCTATACTAACACACACTTATTATTTGTTTATAAAATCATGGTCTCCTCCACAGAAGAAACACAGCCCCATCCATTTTTTAAAAAAATGTATCTATTTTATTTATTTTTGGCTGCATTGGGTCTTTGTTGCTGCATAAGGTCTTTCTCTAGTTGCGGCGAGCGGCAGCCACTCTTCGTTGCGGTACACAGGCTTCTCATTATGGCTTCCCTTGTTGCGGAGCACGGGTTCTTAGGTGAACAGGCTTCAGAATTTGTGGCACGTGGGCTCAGTAGTTGTGGCACACAGGCTTAGTTGCTCTGTAGCATGTGGGATCTTCCCAGACCAGGGCTCGAACCCGTGCCCCCTGCACTGGCAGGTGGATTCTTAACCACTGAGTCACCAGGGAAGTCCCAGCCCCATCCATTTTCATGTTTGTATATTGTAGCACCCATGCAAGCTAGTCACATATTAGATGCTCAGTTAATGTTTATTGAAGAGTAATTTTGAGTGCCTGGGATTTTAGAGAGGCAGCACAAGGATGAAAGTGGACTATAGTTCTACAGGCAAGGTTTGGTGAACCAGGAGGAAGTAACAGTTTTATCATTGGAGCACCTGCTCCACGGACGTGTATTACATGGAAAATTCCAACTACACAGGGAGGTTGTTGCAAAACAGCTAATAAAATGCAGTATCAGACAATCACACTGGGAGAAAATATTTGCAAACAATACGACCAACAGAGGATTAGTCTCCAGTATTTACAGACAGCTCATACAACTCAATAACAACAACAACAAAAACCCAATCAAAAAATGGGAAGAAGACCTAAATAGACATTTCTCCAAAGAAAACATACAGATGGCCAATAGGCACATGAAAAGATGCTCAACATCGCTAATTATTAAAGAAATGTGAATCAAAACTAAAATGAGGTATCATTTTACACTTATCAGAATGGCCATCATTAAAAAAGTCTTCAAATGATAAATGCTGGAGAGGGTGTGGAGAAAAAAGACCCCTCCTACACTGTTGGTGGGAAAGTAAATTGGTACAGCCAGTATGGAAAACAGTATGGAGGTTCCCCCCAAAAATAAAAATAGAGTTTCCATATGATCCAGCAATTCTGTTCCTGAGCATCTATCCAGAGAAAACTTATTTGAAAAAAACATGCACCCCAATGTTCATAGCAGCACTATATACAACAGCCAAGACATGGAAGCAATCTAAGTGTTCATTGACAAGTGAACGAATAAAGAAGACGTGGTTTATATACACAGTGGAATATTACTCAGCCATTAAAAAGAATGAAGTCATGCTATTTGCAGCAACATGGATGGACCTAGAGATTATCATACTAAGTGAAGTAAGCCAGACAGAGAAAGACAAACATCATATGATATCATGTATATGTGGAATCTAAAATGTGACACAAATGGACTTATTTATGAAACAGAAATAGATTCACAGACATAGAAAACAAACTTATGTTTCCCAAAGGGGAAAGCTGGTGGGGGACTGATAAATTAGGAGTATGGGACTAGCAGATATGCACTACTATATATAAAATAGACAAGCAACAAGGTCCTACTGTATAGCACAGGGAACTATATTCAATATCTATAACAAACCATAATGGAAAAGAATCTGAAAAAGAATATATATATATATATATACACACACACACACACACACACACACACACACACACACACACACATATAAATATAAAACAGTCACTTTGCTGTGCACCAGAAACTAACACAACACTGTAAATCAACTATATTTCATTTAAAATATTTAAAAATAAAAAAATAAAATGCCATGTCTGTCTGTCAGTTTTTCAGCTGACTTCTCAACCAAGGTCAAACCACCTCGTTTATTAACCATTTTACACATATACTTGTCCTAATTTTTATTATTATTACTGCTACTACTATTATTATTATTAACCTTCTTTTAATACAGGTTGTCAAAAACTTTTCATTACTCCTTTGCAGCCTTACCTCTTTGCATCACCTGCTTGTCTTACCTGGTATTTGGCTGTACTGAAATTTATTAGGTTTACCTGAGTAACTACAGATGGGAAGCTCTCAAGCTTATAACAGACTAATATTAGCTAGTGAATGACTTGCCTGGCTTCTGACAGAGCTAGAAATAAAGGTAATCATTAACCTGTATATCTGTATATGGCTGGCTCTGGAAAAATCTGGGTTTGTCATCATTCATATAAGAATAATTTGTTGTCTTTATAGATGTCTTCTGAAAAATAAGTCAACAAGAAAATAGCTTATAAAGGCAATATAAGAATGTTAGGTTTAAATTTAGAGCCTCAAATTCAGGAGACTCCAACAGAATCTGCCCCAACTTCCTGTGTTTTATATTTGAAAAGATCAAGAATACATCAAAACTCATATTGAAAGTTGAGACTGACAGTCAGTCCAATACCAGACTCTGGGAGATATTTCCACTATCTTCCAATCAAACTTGCTTGAAAAACACAATCTCCAGACCACCTCTGCTATTAGGTGTCTATTAAAATTTATTTTTCAATGACCTCTCATGAGCATGTGTTCTTTTATAATGGATAAAATCTTTTCAAAAAATTCAAAATGGAATGAATATTTTTTCCGTTTTGTTTGCTAATGAAAGTACAAGGTAAAAAATATATATACAATTCTCTCCTTTATCTTCAGCCCAACACTGAATTTCCCCTCCATCTTCTTGCTACATTGTAAACCTATTTTCTCCAGCAGGTCCTCTGTGGAGCTGTGTTGCCGCAGCTGCTTTAAGACCCTGCAGGAGCTCCAGAATGACAGCTCATTTGGGTCCCGAAATACAGCGACTTCAATCTCCCTCCCAGAGCATTTCATTTTCCCTTACACTAAAACTAGCAGCCACCCGTTCTGCAATTGATCTCATTTCCCAACGTGGCACATTCCTAAAACTGAGAATGCTTAACGTGGCATCAGAAATGCATAGTCCACCCGTGGACTTATCTCCAGGTTTCTGTTTAGAGGAAACAGACCCTCAGCACACGAACGCCCACAGATATCAAATGTGAGACACCGTTGTTAAACAATTCGATTGTGAATACAGTCTGTTTTCTCTGAATGATGCTGAACAAACTATCCAAATCCTTATGCATTTTTTTTTGGTGCAGGGAAAGCTAGCCTAGGCTGTTGTCTTAACGCATGTGTGGAGAGGTGAGTCTGCCCTGAAGTGTCCAAGGCAGCTGCTCCAGAAATTAAAAGCAGGCAGCGGAGAAGCAATGCGGGGCTCCGTAGGTGTCTGATGTCACGCTATTCCAGTTACATACTCCATTAAACCAGCTCTTCAACATCACTACTACTCAGGGAAATGCAAATTATGGTGACAATGGGACAGCACTTTAGACATATTAGATTGGGAAAAAAAAAAAAAGTAGGGCCTTAACAAGTCGTGCTGATTAGAGAGTAGGCAGAAGTGTGGGTCCTCGAACACTGCTGGAGAAATTGTGTATTGTTTCAGCCTCTTAGGAAATCAATCTACCAACATCCATTTCCATTCAACATAAACATACTTAGTGTAGAGAGCTCACTCCAGGGAAGGTAAACCACAGAAATCAAAATGGCAGCATGGATGGATATAACTGAAAGGTGCTTACTGCATCATTGTACGTTTGGATCGAAATAGAAACAGTGTGAATGTTTACAAGGCGATGATGGCTAAAAAGACTGTGATACATCTGTACCGTGGAAGATTGTGTGGACATAAAAAAGAGCAAGCTGGTGCCTTACCTATAGGCTTGAAGGAAGCAGAGAAGGGCAGATAATAGGGTCTTAATTCATGAAACATGGGAAAACTAAAAATCCTATGTGTGATTTTAATATATGTTTGTAAGATTATGCAATTATTTATAAAAGGATATCCATCAGACTCTCAGTACTGGCTACATGTCACCAGCATCTAGTAGGTAGAGATGCTGCTACACATCCTATAATGCACAAGACAGCCCCATACAGCAAGGAATAATCTGACTCAAAAAGTCAATAGTGGGGGGACTTTCCTGGTGGTGCAGTGCTTAAGAATCCACCTGCCAGGGCAGGGGACGGGGGTTCAATCCCTGGTCCGGGAAGATCCACATGCTGTGGAACAACTAAGCCCATGCACCACAACTACTGAGCCTGCGCTCTAGAGCCCGTGGGCCACAACTACTGAGCGTGTGTGCCACAACTACTGAAGCCCACGCACCTAGAGCCTGTGCTCCACAACAAGAGAAGCCACCACAATGAGAAGCCCACACACTGCAACAAAGAGCAGCCCCTGCTCGCTGCAACTAGAGAAAGCTCGCGTGCAGTAACGAAAACCCAATGCAGCCAAAAATAAATAAATAAAATTAATTTTAAAAAGAACTATTCTATTAATTTTTTTTTAAAAAAAGTCAATAGTGGGGAGGGTGAGAAATGCCAATTTAGAGAATAAAGTTGGAAGGGGGAAGGAAAAGATGGGAGGGAGATGAGTAAAGTGAAAAAAGAAAAATGATTATGTATTCTTTTAATGAAGTCTATGCCAACACACACACAATCAAACACAATCTTACCAAAATGTAGATAAGAGTCAGGTATATGCAAATTTAAACTGAAGTATGAGATTGGGTACCTACCTTGAATTGTCCTAGGTTTGAGTTTACCTTTTCTTCATGCAGCCAGGAAGCAGAATCCAGACAGGAAACAATTTTTGATACATTTCACAGGGAATCTATGAGACCTCTTCATTCCCTTTGTTTCATGTTGAAAATGAGTTGTTTATACACATTTCTGCCATTTACCATATCAATATCCTGAAAATCCCAAGAGCAAAGACTTGCCATCTGCTTTGGCTTTAAGTATTAACTAGCATGTTAATTAATATGAAAAACCACTTACAAAAATTAGGGAATAGAATGACTGGGCAGGAAAGCATTTATACTGTCTTGTCACACACTTAACAAGTGCCGGGTGGTGATTTACTGTGTCAAGGCGTTACTAAGTGCCAAGAGAAGGGATGAAAAAGTCAATGCGGCGCCACCTTTGCTTTCAAAGGCATATAGTGAGAAATGGCCCAAAAATTGTTCTGGGAGGTTCAGGATTGGTTTTGCCCAGGGAGAGGAGAAGCTGTAGGAAAGTGGTTTGGGGAGCTGAATCCTGATGGACCAAGGCCACTTGGACCAGGCCAAGTGGATTTGTAATTATAGAGTCACAACAGATTTGAGAGAAATCTGGGAGGGGGGTATATTTAAGAGAGAGAAATGACACATTAATTGAAATTGGGGGGTGAAGGAAACTTCTAAGTTTCTGGCTGAGGGATCAGAGTGCTTGTGTGGTCAGCTAATAACGTTAGAATAAGCTGAAATACCACAAAAATATTCTGCCCTAGGATTTTATAAAGATCTTTTTTTCTATTCTCAGACATGATCTGAATCAGTGAGGTAAAACTCTTAAGTGCTGTTTTCCAAACTCCTCCCTTGGTTTATTAATAGCTGCAACAATTAAACTGAATAGAATTTGAGACATTCTTTAAAAATGAGAAAACCTAACTGGGGTGCAAAAAGTAATATAATTATCTCATGATTTCCTGATCACAAGTCTATGCGCCGTACCTGGAATGTAAGAGAGATTCATCCATACTTTGAGGAATTACTGATTAGATAAGTCACACTTTTAGCCCAGGGCTTTATAAAAATGGGCGGAATAAATATATTTTCTGTTTGAACTGAAGACATACTTTAACAGTGATTTCTAGCTTAACATAATTTAAGGGTTAGATATTCACCATAACATGAAAATATCAGCTTTTCTTCATAGCAAAGGAGGCCTTTATGACTTGGCCCCTGTTCCCTTTTCTCCATGGTCTCATCCCCGTCAACGGCCACACCCTGCACCTTTGTGGTCCAGCGATACTGCATGGGGTCCATTTGTCTGCTGCTTCCACTGACTACAACTCCTTTCCTCTGCTTTGCTTTCCCCAGAGACATCTCAGCTCTTCTTCCCAGTCTTGCTGCAATGCTGTTTCTTTGGGGAAGCCCTTCCTTGGGAAGTTTTCTTTTTCATTTCTCCTATGAAGCTTTGCAAACATTTTACAATTTAAAAAAATGTGTGAATGTTGCCTGTGGTTATCTGTCTATCACACTGTCAGTTTCACATCTCTAGCACAGATTCTGGTACATAATACATAGCACACACACACATGCGTGAGTCCTATATATAAAGATTCATACATGTATGTGTGTATGAATTTGAGCATATATATGCCTCTGTGTGTGTGTATTTTAAATCAACGATTTCAATCGTCATTATACTTGATCAAACTGCCCTTGTATTCGTGCTGTACTCTCTCTTAGACTTTACAAGTGTCTCACTTTTCTTTAGAGCAAAGAACATGTCCAGAAATTATGGTAGCAAAAAAAGTAGAAAAATGTATTTGTTTATTCTTATGCTCCAGAGACCAACTGCTGAGATTCGTTTCACATAGATTTGTGGTTCTAAAAATCCTCTTAAAAAGATAATGTAGATAATTATATTAACCATGAGGTTGGAGACAGAGGAGCCTGTCTAGACAGGCTTTGTAAACGGTGGATCCAGAGTGGTTAAGAGCTGGGTTCCTGAGACTGATAGCCGGGACTCAATCTCACCTTCTCCACTTGAAAGCTGTGTGATATGAGGAAATTTGCTTAACCTTTTGTGCTTTAGTTTTTCATCTGTGAAATGGGGTAAGTACAACACAGTCTACAATTGTAATTTCCAAAAAGGTTTGAAAATTATTATTATTGGTGATATTGCTATTGTTACTGTTGTTATTACTATTGTTACTGTTGTTATTACTATTAACTCATTTGGTTGCAAAATCTGACCTGAAATTAACCTGAAGCAAATTCTGCCCTATCATGATGTGAGGTCTTAACTGAAGCCATTTGATGGGAATAGTCATATATTCTTTAGCAGAAATATATATATTGGCAGTATGCGGGCCTCTCACTGCTGTGGCCTCTGCCGCTGCGGAGCACAGGCTCCGGACGCGCAGGCTCAGCGGCCATGGCTCACGGGCCCAGCCGCTCCGTGGCACGTGGAATCCTCCCGGACCGGGGCACGAACTCATGTTCCCTGCATCGGCAGGCAGATTCTCAACCACTGTGCCACCAGGGAAACCCAGAAATATACTTGTTAATATTTTTACTTCCTTTATCTTTTGATGTTAAAAAGAATTTTTTTAGGCATTGTATTTCCCCTCCCCCTTCCAGGAATTTCTGAGCAGTGGGAGGATTTGTATTACTAGGACAACATCAGAGAATATTTAATCAACATGTTACTTAAGAATAGAAATAGAAGTTTGCATAATTAAGAAGTTTGCCTAATCTTAATACTAAAAACTGATAAAATAGCACAAAATAAGAAAATAAATCTCAGTTTGGAATATAGAGACTATAATCCTGAATCATATATTAGCAGATATAATATCTCCCGCTGAAATCTGGGGAAAAGAAAATATCTTAGCATGAATTGCTATGTATATATAAACATTTATGACCCCATACCGGTTGATGAAAAGAGTCCTATGAGTTGGAGTTGCCAAAACATTTTCTTTTAATCATAAAAAAAAAATGCCAAAACCACTTTGAGGATAGTTAGATATTCTGAGAACAGAATAAGATCTTGTATGCTTACTGCTTTTCTGGTTTTATAGTCTTTAGCAGACATATCAATGGGTTTGAAGACGGTGCGCTGCACAGATCCTGGAGGGCATGAAACATTATGCCTAGCACATGCGTCCTGTCACCTTCCTAAAACCCAGAACATTTTGGGTTCTGAAACACCTCTGGTCTTAAGAGTTTCAAATATAAAACATACCTCATATATTTTTCATAAGCATGAAAGTGAAATATTTAGTGGAGGCCCTGGCATACAGTAGGCTCCCTGAATGGCAACTCTTATTAGTGTCCTCTAGCTATCTGGGATGAGAGAATGCCACCTTACATTTTGTATGATGCAGCCCATCCGTTTATGTGGACATTGTAGCAATCCTGTGACCTAGGTATTCTGTAGATAGTTACCATCAATTCACTAATATGATAGTGAGATATACAAGGATTAGGCAATTTTCACAGGAAGAAAAATTAGGTAGGTGATTTCACCCAGAATCATATTCAGGTCCTCTGACCACAGCCTAGTTCTTTTTTTCCCCCCCTTTGGCTACGCCATGCAGCATGTGGGATCTTAGTTCCCGGACCAGGGATCAAACCCGTGCCCCCTGCATTGGGAATGTGGAGTCTTAACCACTGGACCACCAGGAAAGTCCCAACCCCAGCCTAGTTCTCTTTGGCAACACCCAGCAGGTTCCTAAGCTTGCGCAGGAATGTTTGGTCTGCAGGCCTGGTGAGAATCACATTTTACATCAGCAGATGTACAGCAGGAAACCCAAATCCCATTGGTGTAACTCTTTATGGTAACAAAACAACATATTTGGGAGTGGAGGGTGGGGTGGGAAAGGCAGGGAGTAGGTGAGATTCAGTTGGAGGTCTGTTTCCATGTCTCTGTGGTTCTCTGAGCTCTCCCTTCCTCTATAAATGGCTCACCCTCAGGCTGATGTCGGGACATGTGGCAGCTGTTCCAGGCCTCACAATAGCAGGTAGGAAGAGTCTATCTTTTCCATTTTGTTTTCCTCAAGGATGAGGAATCTTCTTTCTCAGAAGCTCCTAGCAAAATTCTTCTCATGCTGTTTGTGCATTTGACCCACAAAGGAATATACACCTGGATTCCTAAAGTAGCATTCACTGGCATGAGGTGGTGGATTTTTCTAGAATCTTTTGGGCCCCCACCTTGGAGAGAGGGCTTCTGTACTTGCATGCTTAGCTGAAAATCATCAGGGAGATTAACTAGCCTCTATAGAGCCACCCATAGGCCTGCTGCAGAAACAATCACCTTGAGTAAGAAGTTGAACAATATCAAGGGTTTCCAATAATTTTTTTAAAGTGGTAGAAACCTTTGCACACACACACAGATCATCTTGTGAAAAAACACTATTTATAGAATGCAGAAGTGAAGCAGCTCTGGCAATAGACAGTGAAGCCCCGTTGCCCAAGGCAACCCCTGAGGTGCTTTCCTCGAACCCTTGAGATTTGAAATCCACATGGCCAGATGGTCTTTGAGCTCACTTTCAACCTCAAAATTATATAGGCCACATAATCAAGTTCTCCTCTAATTGGAAGAAGGCTAGCACAGACAAAGTAGAATGCAAAACCAACCAAACAACAAAAAGGCTTATTTGCCTGCTGCAAGCATGATACATACTATTTACAAACATACACATATAATATATACACATTGAAATACCTGTCCCTTAATTTCTTTTCTATATTTTCAAAGTAAAAATTGTCACTGACATGAAAAACCATTTTTTTGATGTATGTTTTAATAATGTGATGGGGAAATTATTGTAATATAAAATCAACTGCCCTAAATACATTCTTAAAGTGGAGTATGTATGAGTGGACAGATAGATGTTAAAGTAGCTCTTTTGCCCCCTTCCTGTTTGTCCATTTATGTTTCCATCTCAACTTAAAAGAACCTAAGTAGAGGAATGAGATCACTAGGCAATTTAACGTAACTCCCGACTTAAGCTCTCCTGAAGCACACCATGCCTTGCCTAACCTGCTGATTCTTTTCCTAGATAAAAAGAAGTAAGAATGAAGAATTAAGTAGTTAAAAAATGATGAATTAAGCCGTTAAAGAATGACTAGCTCTCTACACCCAGCAACCCCTTTAGCAATTTTGCAGGCAGATTACAGGGCAAGATAACATCTGAAGAGTCAGCCAGTCTGCATGCAATGCAGAAAGATGCAGAGCCCAACCTCCTGCCTTCATGATTCACTGAGATTCCTGCCCCCCACACCGCATTTTTCCCTTTAAAAACTCTCATGGCTGAGCAGAATCTTGGGAGTTGGTCTTAGGACAAGAGTCCACCTTCTCCCTAAATTGCCAGCTTTTCTGATTAAACTACCTTTCCTTTCTACTGATACTTGGCTCTCAATTATTGACTTTTGAGTGGTGAACAGCTGAACCTGAGTTTGGTAACAGATGGACTGATGGATGGATGGATAAATAGATAGTTGGATAAATACATATATGAGTGGACTTTAAAATACCTAAATAATGGCAAGATTATGAGAGATTTTTATTTTCTCTTTATATATATTGTATTATATAAATCGAGCATGTATTACTTTTATAAATGGAGAAGCAAACTCATTAATAACTATTAACTTTAAAAAATCAAAATGGGAATTCTGAGCTCAGGCTGGGAAAGCTGGCTATGATGGAGCAGAGGCCCCACTAACATTATCCACATAAAAATAATTCAGTCTATTTGTGCCTCAAAGTGTCCCCTCAGCTAAAGTCATGAATCAACTCTGTGTTGTGCCTGCTTCCAGAGACAAAATATAGGTCTCTTAAGGTCCACTATGGAGATTCAAACAAGTCACTGCAAATCAAGGAGAAATGGCTTTTCTTATAGGCTTTGGCAAGGCACTTTCTAATTTGAACTATGCTTCCTTGGCTATGAAACAGGAAAATCAGTAATAAAATGCAGACAGAAATTCTCCATTTAAGTAATTAAGATGAAGTAGCCAGAGGTTTGCATGTTGCCAGCTCCAAAACTGCCCATCTGAAAACTTTAGCAAACAGGGAATCATTATCACATTATTTTCTGTGAATGCAGTATTGGAAAATATACAGCATCTTGGCTTTTCCTACAATTCACCCATCCACCATATTTCTGAAAAGATTCATTAGGGCAATAATCAAAGGCTACTTTGAAAGACAAGGAATATTATATAGTATATTTTTGCTTATTAAGAAAAACAATTGAAGTCTGTGATTTAGCTCTATCACTGAAGATGACAAAATAAAGACAACTACTAAATTCATCTTCAAGTAAAATTTTGACTCCAGGCAAATCATTAACAACTGAGTGAAGAAGAGGTATGGTCTGGATTAAGATTTTTAGTATCCTCCTCCCAATCCAAAACCACCACCTCCTACTGCCCCATAGCTTTGTTGGATTCCAAATTATTCTCTTGGGGCTAGCTTGCCTGGGTGTATGTGGTATCTCCAGTTAGTCACATGGACACGAATGGGATAATCCACATGGTAGCATAAACCCAAGTGCTTAAAAATTGCCAAAAGTTGAAGGGGTATGAAAACAGAGGCAGAATTTTTTGTTTGTTGCTTTATTTTGGAGTCAAGAGACGAAAATAAGTATATTAATGAGGTTGATAGATACAAACTATTATAGAATAGAATGGATAAACAATAAAGTTCTACTGTATAGCACAGGGAATTTTATCCAATCTCCTGGGATGAACTATAATAGAAAAGAATACTTAAAAAAAAAAAAACAGTATGTCGGTGTATAACTGCGTCACTTTGCTGTACAGCAGAGATGGGCACAACATTGTAAACCAACTTTACTTCACTATCCTTCAGTAAAAAAATAAGTAAATAAAAATAAAAAGTTACAGAAGAAAAAAAGTACATTAAGACAGAGGAAGAAGACATATGGAGAGCAGAAGCTAAATTTTGGATTTCTAGGCAATTCTATCAACAGAAAGAGTCCTTGAAGCTTGGCTTTCTGTTGGTTGCTGTTCACATCTTCCTTGGGTGGGCTTTTGACCTTCTTTCTGTACCAGCCTAGTGTCAGGTTTCAGAGCTGACTATGTCTTCTGAATTCCAGTGATAATAAAATTAGGGCTGATCATCATGAACAAGTTCCTATTGTGATAGGGAGATCTAGAATTTTTGTCTCCTCTGTTACAAATATATTTAATGATTTGATTTCTAAAAGTAAGATAAAATATCTTTCCAACCATACCTGACTGGTGATTAATTGTATAATAATTGAGAGTAGTTACCTCCTAGACTATTTTTGGTATAAATTGAATTTGCAAGCCTGAGTGACTCTTAAATATTGATGATGGCACAGGATTAATTGAGAAACAATGCGGAATGTTCTACAAGTGGATACACTGTAATTTCCAGCCCATTCAGAGCCCCTATTCATTCAATAGTCCCCTGATGAAAGGACAGGTCACTAGCAATTATAATGCTAAATTCTTACTCAGTTGCAAAACCCACTCTTGCCCCAATCCCACATTTCTCCAACCCAATTCATATTTCAAGCACTGTGCTTTATTGTTAAAATAGACTTAACGCCTTCAGGATAAAGAACTTGCTCTTCAGCAAGACATATAAGGCCTTCTATAACCCAGTGCCTGTCAGAAATGCTGTTTTTATGGCCTCACTGAATCACCCACCACCCGCTTCTAGTCCAGCTTCTAGATCCTCCAAATCATCTGCAGATTGTTTCTTGCCTTCCTTTTACTCACCACCTGTCTTTCTGCTAAAATTTCCAGACTCCCCGGAATCCTCATTTACAGCCATAAGTGAGGACCCCCTTCTTTGTACCCTCAGTATGATGAAACAGAAACTGAGCAGGATCCTGTGGGGCCCTCCTGGGTACTTTCTGTGTCCCCTGTTTCTTGTTTGTAGGAAACAGGCTCCATTCGGCCTCCTTGACCTTCCCTAATTTCCAAAGGGCAGATTCAAACAGTTGCTAATTAGGGAAGGGAGGGGATGCAGAAACAAGGGAGGAGTAGTCAAGAAAAAATAGTGCACCATGGGGCAGGGTCCTGGTTCCTCCTCAAGAATACACATAGTGATTTCTTTGAGCTCTTCTGCAAGAACTAAGGCCCCCAGTCAGGTGGAGGATGGTAACTTCAGGCAGAGCACAGGATTCCTGGAGCACCACCCTGTTACTTCACCACAAACCAATCAGAAGAAAGCCACACACCCTGCAGCCCTCACTACAATTGTTGCCTATTAAGGCTTCTCCTAGAAAACCATAAGGGAGTTCAGGGTTTGTGAGCACAAGCCACACATTCTCTTTACTTGGCCCTGCAGTAAACATTTCTCTGCTCCAAACTCTGACATTTTGGGGTTTTTTTGGCCTCACTGTGCATCGGGCACTTGTGTTCAGTAACAAAACCATTTCTGTAATCACATCACTAATATTCTCTTGCCCTTAATTTTTAACTGTCTGCCTCTCCATAGTATATTTCATCATGGTAGAAACCAAGTCTTACTAGTTAGGGTAATCCCAGATCCCAGTATAGAGCCCAACATAGAGTAAGATATTAACATACAGTTTTATTGAATGAATACACATATGACCATTGGGTGACTTGCACAAATGGTTTACTTCTTCTTGTGGGAATATTAGAAGATTGGAAAATGAGGACAGTGTTTTAAGAGTTGGGTAATGCTGTGGTTTGATTTGTGTCCCCCTAAATTCACTATGTTGAAATCCCTGATGTGACTGTATTTAGAGATAAGGCTTTTAGGAAGTAATTAGTTTAGATGAGGTCATAAGCATAGGGTCCTAATATGATAGCATTGATGGCCTTTTAAGAAGAGGAAGAGAGAGATCTCCCTCTTTGCCAGCATACAATAAAGAAAGGCCATGTGATTGCACATCAAAAAGGCAGCTGTCTATAAGCCAGGAAGAGGGTCTTCACAGGAACTGAATTGGCTGACACCTTGATCTTGGACTTCCAGCCTGTAGAACTATGAGAAATAAATTTCTGTTGTTTACCCACCCAGTCTATGGGATTTTGTTATGTTAGCCTGAGCTGACTAATAAAAGTAGTAAATAAAAATGACTATTTATAAGTATAGTCTAAGAAATGAACGAAAGAAGGAAAGAAAGAAAGAAAGAAAGAAAGAGAGAAAGAAAGAATGAAAGAAAGAAAGAAAGAAAGAGAAGAAGAAAGAAAGACCATGTGAAAGGCTCTAAGGAGAAGTAAAATAATAAGACCTAAAGTTCTCAGTGATTATCAAAGTGAAAGAACTCAATCGTTGTTGGATGCCTTTCTAACTACTAGGGACAGACACTGAGTTTTATTTACAGATACTGTAATTTTAATCCAAAAATTTGAAAAATAGTAAAGAAACTGTCAGGGAGGTGGTTCATCCTCGGAGCACTTAAGCATCTCCATAAGGGCTTAGGGCTACGAAGTATCAGATTTCACATGTAAGCCTGTTACAGTTGGCAGTGCCCCTGCCAACCTCAAGCTCCCACTGTGCATCTGCTTAACTACTTAATGAAACTTTGTCTACTTATCCATCACTTTAAAAATAGCTCTTTTTATGAAATGTGACACTGTCCTTGAAATCATCACCTATTTTTCTTAATGAAAGTTTCCATAAATCCCATAGAGCCTTTGAGAATCCTCTAATAGGGACACTGTTTGAAGAGGTCTAAAAATAAAAGGTTAAAAAAGGCTTTTTGAAAGAGTCATTAGGGAAATTGATGAGGCCTGTTTTCTTTTCTTACTGACTCCAAGGGCTCATTAACAGAGGGGTTGGGGACAGAAAAGGGGGCAGTGGAGGAAGCAAGGGACTAAAATGATAATGGGAAGTTAAGGTTCTAGCCAATCTTGACCTTTTCTTCTGAAGGGACATAAAAATAAAGGGAAAGAATTTACCAACCTCCTAAGTAGGAAGTTCCACACATTTGCATGTTCTCTTCATCACTTGGTACCTTCTACCTCCCTCCTTCCCTGCCCACTAGAGCACACAGATACACAATCACACGTGTGTGTGCACGTGCACACGCACACAGACACACAGACACACACAGAGACAAACCTTTGCTGGAATCTAACTCAGGGATCTCAACTAGTAGACCACATTGGACCCCCTGGAGACCACCTAGGCCAGCTGACTTAGAGTGATGGAGAACAGAAGTCTACAGTTTTGATGAGGACCTCAGAGGATTCTTCTATTTAAACTAATATTTGAGAAGTACTCATCAATCTCCACTAAATATTCACAGAAGGTAACAGATTCCTAACCTTTCCAGACACAAATTGCCTAGAGCAGGCAGACTGGGTAGGCTGCCCACCTTTCCTTTTTTTTTTTTTTCTTTGCGGTATGCTGGCCTCTCACTGTTGTGGCCCCTCCCATCATGGAGCACAGGCTCCGGATGCGCAGGCGCAGCGGCCATGGCTCACGGGCCCAGACGCTCCGCGGCATGCGGGATCCTCTGGGACCGGGGCACGAACCCGTGTCCCCTGCATCGGCAGGCGGACTCCCAACCACTGCGCCACCAGGGAAGCCCCCACCTTTCCTCTTTAATATGTGCTTACTGATTATCCCAAGAAATATATCTGATACCTACTATGTAGGAGGCACTGTTTCAAGAACTTGGGATGAATCTGTGGAACAGAAAAGAACGCCTGCCTTGTGGAGCCAGCATCCTGTGGATTCCATGCGGAGCTCCTTTTTTCTTCTACCTCTCAACTATCTTGGTGGGAAACTTGACTGGCAAGGAGCAGGCGCCACAGGGCATAGCCCTCATGGACGCAGAGGCAGGGTAGCCGAAGTCTGGGGGAGGAACAGCTCTGGTTGAAGTCCCCAGACTGTCAATGTCTGGAAGCTGGGGTCCAGCCCTGACTCTGCCAAGCAATGTTCCATCTGCATCTGTTAACTTGAACTAATGTCTATCTTCCCTGCTCCACAGGTTGTCTGTGAGTCTCAAAGGTGAAAATGGAGGTGATTTTCTTTTTTTTGTTTAAAGTGAATTGACAAATATTCCCCAGCATCACACAGTGTCTCCTTTCTGCCATGACTTCTCCATCAACGTTTTTTGTTATCCTAATTCACTAGCTCCCTTTTACTGAATATCTGTAATATATGCCGAGCTCTATAAATCAATCATCTCATTTAATCTTTTTATGGGTTTTATTACTATTTTAATTTTATAGATACGTAGTCCGGCTCTGAGAGCTGAAGCACTTGCCCCAGTGTACGGTTCATGGGGATTTGGAGCCAGCTCAATGTCATCCATAGACACATGCTTTTTCCCCACTTCACAGTCTGTTTGCAAATTATACAGCTCTACAAAATGATTTTTCAGCCCACTATATGGGAAGTTTGCCAATTCAGTGCTTTTATATTTATATATTAGTCCATCTTTAATTCCCCAAAGAGTAAAATAGCTGAAACTTCATTTAAGAGATAAATCTAGGGCTTCCCTGGTGGCACAGTGGTTGAGAGTCCGCCTGCCGATGCAGGGAACATGGGTTCGTGCCCCGGTCCGGGAAGATCCCACATGCCACGGAGCGGCTGGGCTTAACTTCTTATTTTTACACTCAAACACACTGATCCTGTTCTTTTCCTGTGGTAACTTTTTAAGCCTTTTTAAATAGTTTCTGGCTTAAATCTCCTATGCTTTAATTTTTCATGAGTTTGGTTTGAGCCACCTGGTAACTCAAGTTGTTACATAAAATAGTCAATAAAATTCTTAGCACATCTAGTTTGATTTTAGTTAGCAAGCTTGGGATTGGCTCTCATGCCAAAGGAAATGGAAACAGAATATTCCATTCCACTAGCTGAGCAGGTAATAAATGATAATTTTAGAAGCCAGGGCAGAGGCTGGGGAAAGGGTTGGAGAGCAGAGTCAGACCTTGGGTAAGTGGCCAAGACTGACAGTCAGGTTTACGGGGTCATTCATTTCACATCCATCTATATGTAAGAAAATATGACTTTTTTTTTTAAAGTCTTCCAATATTGGCAATGAAGCGAGAGTTTTCATGTAGGGAAAGGACATTCATGTAGGTCTAATGTTTTTCCCTTGAAATTTTCCTTGCTGTGGGGAGAGCTTGCTAACTATTGATACTTATGTCCCATTAACACTATGGCCAAATGTAGAGTCTTGAATCTCTCTTTATGTCCTGCAGACTAGTGTACTTGAGACTAAAAATTTCAAAGCAGTGTTTATCTAACTGTAAAGAGATTACAAATCACCTGGCAGCCTTGTTATATACTGCAGGCTCTGATTCAGTAGGCTTGGGATGAGGTTGGAAATTCTGCATCCCTAACTGGTTCCCAACAGGGTTTTAGAGAAAACTCTGCTAAAGCTCTGGAGGACCAATGGGGAAACAAAGAAGTACTTATCAAGAAATCATGAAAAAATCTACAAACAATAATTGCTGGAGAGGTTGTGGAGAAAAGGGAACCCTCCTACATTGTTGGTGGGAATGTAAGTTGGTACAGCCACTATAGAGAATGGTATGAGGGTTCCTCAAAAAAACTAAATATAGAACTACTATATGACCCATCAATCCCACTCCTGGAGATATATCTGGAGAAAAACATAATTTGAAAAGATACATGCATCCCAATGTTCATTGCAGCACTATTCACAATAGCCAAGACGTGGAAGCAACCTAAATGTCCATCAACAGATGAATGGATAAAGAAGATGTGGTACATATTTACAATGGAATATTACTCAGCCATAAAAAGAAATGAAATAATGCCATTTGCAGCAACATGGATGGACCTAGAGATTATCATACTAAGTGAAGTAAGTCACACCAAGAAAGACAAATATCATATGATATTACTTATGTGTAGAAACTAATTAAAAATGATACAAATGAAGTTAGTTACAAAACAGAAATAGACTCACAGATCTCGAAATCAAACTTATAGTTACCAAAGGGGAAATGTGAGTGGAAGTGATAAATTAGGAGTTTGGAATTAACATATATATACTACTACATATAAAATAAATAATCAACAAAGACCTACTATTTAGTACAGGGAATTCTACTCAATATTCTGTAATTACCTACAAGGGAAAATTACCTATAAGGGTAATTATTTTGTAATTATCTATAAGGGAAAATAATCTACTCAATATTCTGCAATTACCTCTAAAGGAAAAAATATATATAACTGATTGATTTTGCTATACAACTGAAACTAGCACATTATAAATCAAGTATACTCCAATAACTTTTTAAAAATACATTATACTACCTAAAAATTTTTTTTTAAAAAAAAGAAACCATGAGATAAGCATCATTTGCTTCCCGACCAGTGTCTCTCCTTCCTTGCCCAAGACCAAGGGAGCACTTGTCTTTTAGCAGACAACTAACCATCTTCAGTTTTTGTTATTTCAGCCCAAGAATACAAGTCCCTGTCCTCCTACCTTCTGAGTACCTGTTTTTTGGTACATGGAGTTATTTTTTTCCAGAATGATCCCAAATGTCCATAACCACTCTCTCCAGGAATGACCAGAACACCCTATAATATATTCAGAACACAACTAGTAGAAAAATGGGGTTCAAGCCAAAAGCCTTTAAGTCTACAGATTCCAGATCCAAGACAAAACCAGTTGTGAAAAATCAAATGTGAAATCAACACCCAGCAAGATGGGTTCTGGACTTAACAGATGTGGGTGATGTCATCCCTGCCAGCCCTGGAGGAGAAGGCTGATGAGAACCAAGATAGCAAAGATGGGAGATCAGAGTGAGCAGCTGTGTCCTGGGAGGAGGGTAGCAGACGCTGTCCTGTACCTCTGCCCATTGTGGTGTGGACACTGCAGCACTCTCCTGCAGAGCCTGTACTGTTATCCCACTTGCTCTGGGTGGATCAGATGCCACCCACACTCCTCTTCCAGAGATACATGTATGGCTGCCACTTGGCCAGGTAACATACTCCTGGCTATTACGAATTCTCTGACCACCATGGGACCATATGGAGCTCGGTCTGGACTTTGGTCCAACTACTGGGAAAGGAAAGATTACTTTCTCTTGTGTTTGATACACTGTCAGGCTGTAATCTTGGGACTGCTTGTGGTTAGTTTGTCTCCATGTGGAAAGGTCGCAGGAGTGGGAACTCGAGAAAGGGACTAAGAGTGAGGGAGTGGGAGAGACCAGGTCTCCAGGATATATTTTGATTTCTGTATTCAGGGTTGCCTGGAACTGGTGCTGTTTGAAATTATCAACTAGGTACATCAATCATGTTTCATCTTTTTTTTTTTTTAACATTTTTTTGGAGTATAATTACTTTACAATTGTGTGTTAGTTTCCGCTTTATAACAAAGTGGATCAGTTATACATATACATATGTTCCCATATCTCTTTCCTCTTGTATCTCCCTCCCTCCCACCCTCCCTATCCCATCCTTCTAGGTGGTCACAAAACACGGAGCTGATCTCCCTGTGCTATGCAGCTGCTTCCCACTAGCTATCTATTTTACGTTTGGTAGTGTATATATGTCCATGCCACTCTCTCACTTTGTCACAGCTTACCCTTCCCCCTCCCCATATCCTCAAGTCCGTTCTCTAGTAGGTCTGTGTATTTATTCCCGTCTTACCCCTAGGTTCTTCATGACATTTTTGTCCCTTAGATTCCATATATATGTGTTAGCATATGGTATTTGTCTTTCTCTTTCTGACTTACTTCACTCTGTATGACAGACTCTAGGTCCATCCACCTCACTACAAATAACTCAATTTCGTTTCTTTTTATGGCTGAGTAATATTCCATTGTACACATGTGTCACATCTTCTTTATCCATTCATCTGATGATGGACACTTAGGTTGCTTCCATCTCCTGGCTATTGTAAATAGAGCTGCAATGAACATTTTGGTACATGACTCTTTTTGAATTATGGTTTTCTCAGGGTATATGCCCAGTAGTGGGATTGCTGGGTCATATGGTAGTTCTATTTGTAGTTTTTTAAGGAACCTCCATACTGTTCTCCATAGTGGCTGTATCAATTTACATTCCCACCAACAGTGCAACAGTGTTCCCTTTTCTCCACACCCTCTCCAGCATTCACTGTTTCTAGATTTTTTGATGATGGCCATTTTGACTTGTGTGGGATGATATCTCATTGTAGTTTTGATTTGCATTTCTCTAATGATTAATGATGTTGAGCATTCTTTCATGTGTTTGTTGGCAATCTGTATATATTCTTTGTAGAAATGTCTATTTAGGTCTTCTGTCCATTTTTGGATTGGGTTGTTTGTTTTTTTATT
The DNA here is from genome assembly GCF_951394435.1 of Stenella coeruleoalba. Taxonomy (NCBI): domain Eukaryota; kingdom Metazoa; phylum Chordata; class Mammalia; order Artiodactyla; family Delphinidae; genus Stenella; species Stenella coeruleoalba. Next base: position 9,577,792 of record NC_137151.1, read on the forward strand.
ATTGAGCTGCATGTTTCATCTTTGATTAAGCCATTGAAGTTGAGGTTCTGTCAAATGCAATCTCATGCTCTCTGACTAATAAAAGGTATTAAGGAGACAGAGCTAAATGCAAGAAAGAGAAGGGGCTGAAGAGGAATGGAAAATGCATTTGGGTAAAAAAAAAATGAGGCCTGATTGAAACAAGATTTAGGAACCTCAGCAAGCACATATTTAGGCAATTAATATTGTGAACATTAAGGAACACTGTTAAAAACATGGTATCCCATTTTTAAAACCCCAAAGGTGATATAATTGTTAAAAATAGTGTTTGGGAGTTTTGTTTTCAATTCTCCTAAGCCCCAACCAACAATTTATGGAAAAGAGTCAATGCCCATTGGAGCACTGACTAATTTTGATTTAGGCTAATTTTGATTCTTTCTTTAATTCTATGCATCTAGAGCATTACCTCTCTGTAGCTGTACCTGGTTAGATGCCTTTTCCAATGTAACTTTTGTTTCCTGCCTACACCTGTGATAGCACCCATCCAACTTTAAACCACTTGCCTGCCTCTCTCAGAGGGCTTCTTGGGGGCTGGGGTTGTCTATGCTCCCTGTGAGCCACAGTGCCTTACATGGGGTCAGTGCACAACAAAGGGAAAATTGAATGAATGAAGGAATGAATGAATGAGTTCATCTACAAAGAAACACCTGGGACCCATTAATATAATACTTTTGGAAATAATACAGAAAGCAAATTCTTATGTAGAGGCATGGACTGAGAGATGCCACTGTCCCTTTTTAAGAGATAATAGTTTCCTTCCCATTGTCTTATAACTGCTCCTTCCAATATATTCTCCACACTGTAGCCAGAATGTTGTTTTTAAATGAGGGATCCCCACTTAAGATCATCTGACAGCTGTCCAGTTCTCTCAGAACTCACTATGGCCATCAGGAGCCTGAAAGATCTGGCTGCTTCCTATCTGACTCCTCTAACTAATGCAGTTTTAATGAGCTCCTCTTAATTCAGAGTTTTCACATAGTCTGTTCCCTCTGTGGGTCTACTCTTCCATTTTCCTCCCCATGGTTATTCCTTCTTACATGTCAGACTTTGGCTTAAATTCCACTGCTTCAGAGAAGATTTTCTTGGTCCTTGAGCTGAGGTCAAGCACTCAAGTTATGAATTATCCCTGCACAAAGTACTGCTCCTTCCTAGCATAGTAATTAAAAATATTTGTGTTTCTCATTATTTGCTTAATTATTTCCTTAATTATCCTTGTTGCTAGAACATGCAATTTATAAAACTAGGCTTTTGTCTGTCTTATTGATCATTATTTCCAGCACTTAGCATAGTTCTGGCACAGCTAGAACTTATGATGAAGATAATGGAGATGTTTATGAGAATGATGATGATGATGGTGATGATGATGGTGATGGTGGCGGTGGTGGAGGTGCTGGAGGTGGTGATGGTGATGGTGGTGGTGGTGGTGATGATGGTGGTGATAATGGTGATGATGATGATGATAATGGTGATGTTGGTGATGGTGGTGATGATGGTGGTGATGATGGTGGTGATGATGGTGATGATGATGGTGATAGTGGTGGTAGTGATGGTGATGGTGGTGTTGATGGTGGTGATGATGATGGTGGTGATAATGGTGATGGTGATGATGGTGATGATGATGGTGATCTGGAGATGTGAGTTAGGTCATGTTTCCTCATATTAAAACAATGGGGCCCAAAGAAGATGACCTTGTAGCCATTTTCAATTTCTTTCAGATCATCCATATACTTAGTGCCATGAATAGCTGAAGACTACAATTCACTTTAAAGTGTTGATATTTCATAGAAACAGGCAGAAGTAGTATATTTGGCAACTTATTTTTTCTAAATTGAACACCTGTCTTTATTATTTTGACCTACATTAACAGCTGCTTTTAGCCTCTAAAGGAAGGGTCAGATATTCCTGTGACTGTGTTGTGGGTGAACAGCTGGTTCATCTATGTGCTATAAACATCTGCACAAGAGTTTGCAATGTGGAACCACCTAATTTTGAAAATCGCCATTTAGAAAATGTGTGCCTATCTATGTATGTGAATACATAGATTTACATGTGCATCTTACAGACCATCTGGCTGTGCGTCCAAACAGGCACTGGCCCGTTTGAGTAGATTCTGGGAAGTGATGTTAGGCCTCTGTCTCCCTCTTCTCCACCTGCTGGTAAACGAGACTGCAGGCCTTGAACAAAATGACAAAATAGACCTCCCAAATGTTCAAGAGAGGGAGTGAGGGTGTTTCAACAACACAGGGGAAGTTGTTGGAAAACATCATTCATGATGAACTGCAGTCAAATACAAGCAGGTATATTCCTTTGAGGAAGGAAACAAATTGGTGGGTACCTTTATGTAGACAGAGATCAAATATATGGAGACAGAATGCAAAAAAATAAAGCAAGAAAAGATTCAATTCCTAGGCAGAAGCTCTGAGCACGGAGGACACAATCCAGGCCAGAGGTCTGGAGATGAGGCATGTTTCTCAAAGGGCAAAGGAGGGACTTGCTATTGAGTCAACTGCTTTCTATTTTTTTGTTGTTATTTATTTATTTATTTGGTTGTGCCGTGTCTTAGTTGCGACATGCAGGATCTTCAGTTGCAGCATGTGGGTTCTTTTAGTTGCGGCATGTGGGATCTATTTCCCTGTCAAACCCAGGCCGCTGCATTGGGAGCATGAAATCTTATCCACTGGACCACCAGGGAAGTCCTGAGTCAACTACTGTCTAAACTAAATATTTCTTATAGCATACTTAGCTTGCCTAGAACTGCTTTGGGGGAGGGAAGGGCCAAATTGACAGATGGAGAAAATGGGCACTTAAATGCAAAACACAGCAAAGGGCTAGAGAAACCATGCCTTTATTATTATTATTATTACTATTATTTTAATTTTTATTATATTATTTTCCTTAAGAACCAATAGTCTACTTCAGCAAAAGTTTTCCCTGAAGGAGTCACCTCTGGTGGGTGTCATCTCCCAAATAATCTGAAGTGAAGTGCTTAAGGTAGATCCAGAAATTAGTCCCCAGAAAGATCAGAGATAAAATGGCAAAAGCAAAAACTCAGGAGTATCACCCTAGGCCTGATAACATACCATGAGCCAGGACCGGATGGAAAATGGTGTCCAAATGGAAGATCCTGGGAATAAGGCTTGAGGGTGCCCACAATGAATGGGATATGAGTGGGTGTCATGCTTGCTTTCACCAGGCAGTGTGTGGGTGTGTCAGGCAGAACTGAAGGTAGTGAGCCAAGCTAAGCAGTATAATCTAATAAGACAATTATTATTATGCAATAAACCAAAGATCTATTTTTTCAAAATAGTATGAATAAAGTTTAATTACAGGAGGAGAGCCAATGATACCACACTATGCATAAATCCTTCATTAATGATTTCCCTTCATATATATGAGGAGAATATAAAGGCTAGAATCACATGATAAATAAGGGCAAAATTAATAGGGCAATGTTATTTCGCAAATGGCAAAAGGCATGAGAGTTTAAGAGGGTGATCGATAACTGTACTTTATTTAGCAAATACAGGATGTCCAGTTTTTGGAGATTACATACTGCCTCTGCACGGGAAACAAAGATTCAGAGACTATCAATTACACGTGTTACCTAGTCCATCATCAGGGCAAAAGAGCTAGCCGTTGTAGCAATTACAGAAAGATGTCTTTGTAAAACATGCAACGCGTAATCTCATAATTGCTAAATCACACGCTGAAGAAGAAACAAGCGTGCCCTTAGATACTGCAACTTTTCCAGTGCAGCTCAATTTGTTGAAAAAGATGCAATTTTTTTTCATTTTTACACTCTGCACAAAAATATTTGCATTTGAAGGTGCATTTGTCTCTAAAGCGGAAATCCATTCTGGACAGAACCCCGGGGTTCTATAGCTCTGTAACTCAATCTGATGGATAAGTACACGTGCCTCCAGTTTTTCAAGGTTAAAACTGCAGGAGGGTCAAGCCCTTTGGCTCTCTGATTACCTTTGTAGACCCAGCTGGAGAACCTGCCTGCAGAGAAGCTGCTGTCTGCCCTCAGGCCAAACATGTTTGTAAGTCCTGGCAGCAGATAGTGCATTGGAGGAAGACAGAGGAATGCCTGGCAGTAGTTTGCTTAAATTTTCTGTCCTCAGGATAAATTTGGAAGTCCTTTATGTGGCCTACCATACCTTTTATATCTGCTGTCTGCGCGTCTTTCCTTCCCACTGCTGTCTCCTCTGCATTGGGCTGCAACCTTGCTGACGTTCGAGTTATATTGAAGGTATAACTTCGAAGGTATAAGTTATATCGAAGGTATATCGAAGGATGCATGCTCCTCCCTCCTGGCCTGCTCTGCCCTCTGCTCTCCGACTGGCCCAGTCTCCTCCTCTCCTCTCTGCACACGGCTCATTTCCACCCATCCCTAGCACATCAGCCTAAACATCTCTTGTTCCAGGAGAGCCTTCCTAGCCCACAGACCAGGCAAGGGGACTCTGTTAGGGGTTCACTTAGCACTTGTCATAGTTTATTGGAGTGATCTGTCTTTCTTGTGATTATGTGTCTTTATCACTGCAGGCATATTTGAGCCCAATGATATCATTTGGAGAATAAGCAAACAGGTTTCTGTGAGTCAGATAAAAACACTACAAAAGTTAGTGCCATCGAAACCCCGTGTATATTGATGAGGCTTTCCTGTGCAAGGAAAATCAAAATGGAGTAGGTACTGCTAAGAGAGCTCAGCAGAAGGAAGCCAGGAAGCCATGGAGGAAGTGGAACTTATGTTCATCTCAGCCTGGATGCAATCTGAAATTTTGACCCCTTATTGTCTTATTGCAGACATCCAAAACACCTGCACGATGTTCCAGAAACTCAAGATACTTACAGGGCCCTTACCGTAAATAACTTGTAACAGCCTATCCCTTAAGGAAATATTTCCTTTTTGTATCAGAGCCAATCATAATTCTTGCAAGACAACTTTAACATCCTTGTTTAACACCGCTTTGTCTTTATAAGCCCCTGACTCTTTCCTCTTCCCCGAAATACTCTTTTGGTTTTACCTGAATCTGTGTCTCCCAAATTGCAGTCCCTAAGATCCCCAATAAAGCTCTTTGTTCTTGGCAGCCTTGATATTAATTATTCTTCAACATTTCTCAGCCATAAAGCCGGAATGAGTCATGACTTTGCTGCCTCACTTCGCAGAGAAAGTTGAACTTAACATTAAACCACAGATGTGAAAGCAGTTTTGAAAGGGTAAACTGGTTTGCAATCATGTGGCACAGAGAGTTAACCCTGCCCACATGTTATATGTGTTCCCCTAAATTTCCCAGCCACCCTTGAATTTACATTGGGGCCATCAAACTAGTTCCAGCAAACAGACATATCTGGAAGCGGCATGTATCTTTTATGGAGTGAGATGGAGGCAATTGTTCCTGATGTCAAAGCTGGAAGATGAGGGGAGTGTGCTCCAGACACACCCAACTAGAGTGTGAGAAACAGATGGCTGCATTTCACCTGGAGATTTCCAGCTTGTCTTTTGTGAGCAGTTAGTATTAGAAATTACTTAGACGAAGTGGGGAGCTTGCGTAAAAAAAGAAAAAAGATTAGGTAATAATCATATGCTGTTGGCCAGGTTTAAGGGTTCTTTGGTGGGTGGGATGGTGTCTGGTATTGGAAGCAGGAAAGAGGGAGATCTATGTTTGGCCATCATGAAACATTTAGTGATGGCATTAATCTGGAGGGCAAACCATATGCACAGTGAACTTATGGCTTAAGGGAAGAGGCTGGACATCAGAATGTGAGAAGTGTGTACTGGCTGTGTTTGTTAAGATTGAGAAGAAAGAGATAATCTCAGGAAAGGATCTGCCAGTTTACATGAATAAGTAAAAGGATTTGAGAGCTTACAGAAATTTGAGGTCTTCCTGACTGGAAAAAAAAAAACCTGAGTGCTTCTAGAAACACAAATGAAATGATGAGTTTTTTACAAAGACTTTGAGCATTAAAGGTCTGGTAAGACCTCTCAGTTAGATAATGCAACTCAAGGCAAAGATCAGATTAAAGATGTACCATTTTTATGTATTTTTCCAAATAGGTGTTTGCCATTGAGTTGAGAGGGAAAGGCTGGGAGAATAGGGCTGATGAGACAGAATGTAAATATTTCAGAAAGAACTTTGCCTGTGGTTACTGACACATGGAACTAAGTGGAAACATATTGGTCAGAGATCCTCTAGTTTGAGGCAAATATAAATATTTAGATATAAACATATCCTGAATTTGGACCAAAAATATCCTTTTAGTATTTGGCCATTAAAGCAGTCTTTGTGGCCCCAACTTTCTGTGAACAGACAGTGAGATGAGAAAGCTGAATAGACACCCCAATGGCCATTTCCCCTGATGTTCATTTCTGCTGATATCGGGGAAGATCATAGTAAAGGAAGAACCTTCCAGAGAGGAGTGTAAGAGCCCTGATGATGACCAATCAAGGAGCTGCTTCCAGAGAGCAAATCAAGCCCTTGTCCTCCAGGTCAAGAGGACTCTGCAGCATTTGCTAAACAGGCTTGCAGAGTGACAGTAAGCCAGTGACTCTGTGTGGCATTTGTCACCTTCCCCACTCTTTCCCTCTCTGAATGGCAATGTCTATTGTGATTATTTTGTTCCTGTTCTGCTTTTGCATGTTGGATGTATATGTGTGTACGTGTATGGGGCTGGGGAGGACAGCGAGGAGAGGAGATGAAATTATTGTTATGTTTTTTAAAATTTGAGATCTTTGTACCAAGAGAAGCCACACCCAGACTTTATGGAGACACTACCACACACCTGGACTTGGAAGTAAATGCCGTGACTAGATGAGACTTTGGAACACCTTCAGGAGGGGGATGACGAGTACAATGTGTAGGGGGTCAGAAGAAGGTGGGAATATATATGTGGATGTTTTCTATTACAGAGAAATGAATAGGCTTTAAAGATCACATTACTTTACTCTAGAAAGTTCCAGTAGCTGCCCATAGCACTTAGCATAAGACTCAAATGCTGACCCAAGATCTATACATGCTAGAGGCATCTTATCCTCTTTCTCTACATCCCGGGCTTATACCCCTTCATTCTTATTTTATTCCTGAACTTCAGTCACTGGCTTTCTTTCAGTCCTTCAAAGAACATGCCATGTCCAGGGCACGTGCACTTGCCATTTGTTTTGTCATTCCTGCTGCCTGCACTGGTTTTTCTCAGGTACTAAAGATGGCTAAAGCCTTATTAGCATTATGTTATAGTCTACATAGCATCTTTTCAGAGAGGCGCTCCCTGGCCTCTTAGCTGAGATCATTTCCAAATCTAACTGCAGCCCAAACATTCTTTAAAATTCTACCCTGTCTTCATAACACCTGTCATTATTTTACTTGTTAATTACCATTGTGCTTATCTGTTCTGCCCGACACTGTGTTTCTGGGGATTAGCATTGTGCCTGGCCCACAGAAAATAAGGTATCAATAAATATATCTTGAAAGAACACAGTATGTGGAATAGTAGAGTAAGTGGCAGTCAGCTACGAAAGCGTGAGTTAATATAATGAGCATCCATCACAAGACAAATAAAACTTATCCCAGTTTAATCACATACACCCCTCCCCTGACCCACCCCCTTTTCTCTTCCAGCCCAAGAATATTAGGATCAACTTCACAGTCATCCCTCCGTCCCTCAAGTATGCCATGCTTTTCCTGAACTGAGGACTCTGTTCATGCCATTCTCATATATATATATATATATATATAGATATAGATATAGATATAGATATAGATATAGATATAGATATAGATTATATATGTATATAATATATATCTATATATAGAGAGAGAGAGATATACTCTCTCTTCTCTGCTATCACACTACTCAGCCTCCCAAACTCAGCTCCTGTATCATGTTTCTTATGAAATCTGCCCTGTGCGTGCTCCATCACCAACCCCAGTCTTCAGCAGAAGGGGCGGGCCACTCTCTGTGCCCACTGCCCTCAGATGCTTTACTATAGCAATTGCAAGTGTTTGTAATAATTATCTCTTCTGTTTTCATTTCAGTCACTACCAGAAGAATTCCTTAAGGACAAGGTCTGTGTCTCATGAGCACTATGCATAATGCCCCAGAACATGGCAAATATCTCATAAGCCCCTCGGATTTAAAAGTATTATTGATTGAACAAAAAATATAATTATTTCAAAATAATGTTCACAAGTACCATTCACATTATGTGCTTAACATTATCTTTCTACAAAGTGCTATTAATATTTTTTTAGTTATATAAAACCTACCTTAAATAATTTATTTTTCTTTAAATTATGCATTGGATTTTTATTACTATTATTTCCTGATATTCAGAGGACATATAAAATCAGTCAAAAGGCTTCGATGCAATTTAGCTTAAAAATGTTCATATGATAAGATTCAGAAATTCCACTGCTTGGAATCTATCCTAACAAGATGATCAGCAATGCAGATGGAGAGATAGCCATTTAACATGTGTAATATTGAGTACAATAGGAGAAGTGATCATCCTAAACGCTCCACATTAGAGAAAGTATTGAATATCTTATTTCACATCATAAGAGATATTATTTTCAGGCATAAAGAAGAGTTTTAAATATTTTAAAATGTTATTTAATATTTATTAAATCTATTATTTAATATTTATTATTTATAAAACTAAATTATTAAAATATAGTGCTTACTGAATAACAATGTATAGTGAAATATATACACAGCATAGTGTATAAAATAGAATGTATAATAATTAATGGGCTTTTAAAATTAAAAAATAAAGTGTTTTGCTAATAAAATGATTTCTAAAAAATAATTATACAGTATGTTTACATAATTTCTAAAATTTGTTATGGATAGTTTTAATATTAAAAACCAAGTAAGCAAAAGAATTATTCACATTACTTATTCATACACTTTACTCAGTGCCTTAGCCGAATCTGTCCGTAACAGCTCACTATTACAGTTTTCTGAAACTCTCATGTTTTTCAATATGGTCATATTATATTATTTTTAAAAATAAAATCGCTTAAACTTTTCTTTATAATTATAGTTTTATTGGAAATCGATGACATTCAATTGACTCTTCAACAGGCCAAAATATGTGTAATTGTGAACAATCTCTATAGGTGCTGAGGTTTCTGGTACATTCAGAGCAAACTTGCTAAATGCAGGATATTCTAAATCCTAGTATTTTTTTAATAGAAATGTTTATATATATTCAGCCCAGATATTTTATATATGTAGTGTTTTTGCCTCCTTTCACAGAATCTTCTCCTGTTAGATATTTTTACATAGTAAAATGTATCCAATAAATTGCTTCTATGGTTCTCTTGAATGTTTTATCGATTTAGATTTATGTGATATCATAGGCTTTCTCAATTTCACTCCCTTCTGATACTGAATATGAATTTATCTAATTAAAACTACAAGCTCCATCAAAACATTCTTCCCAGAAGTCAAGATATCCAACACGCAACTATAGATTTTTTAAATTCAAATTTTGTACACATTCAAACCTTCATCACTTAATTTGTTCAATTCCTCCCTTGCTTTTGTAGGAATACTTTTCAATATATTCCTGTTGGCAAGTTTTGTTGTCAATAATGTTAAGTTTCTGAAGGCCTCAAAAGCTAAGGTTTCCTGGCTCTACATTTGTTGAATACTTTGAAAGAAATGATTTTTTTGAAGAATTTTAAAGATACTGGGAAATGTTCCCAAATTAATATGGAATGGAAATGTTTTAAATGATAAAGTTAAATAAAGCAGTCTAAGAGAAAAAATATGTAAAATATTCCTTTTTCACTAGTTCTAAGCTGTATATGCTTTTTACCTTGTAGCATGCCTGAAATCAGGGTGCATCTCCCCATCAACGGCTCCTAGTTGGCCACCATGTAGTTGTACTGGCCACATAAAAATTGTGTAGATTTGGACAGAGCTGGGGTATAGCTTTGTCACTCTATTAGCTATGTCCGTTGTTGGTAATACAAGAGTTGAGTTTAATTGGTATTTCAAATAATAGTAAAATATCATACAATGATTCAGCATTGAAAACACATTGTTTACATGGAAAAGCAACAACCCAGAAGATAACATTATGTTGGACATATAGACATGAATATGTCAAAGATGAGTCAGGACAGACCAATTCTGAATGTGGAAGAATTTTAGAAATATCTTATCAATTTTATTTTGCATCTATTTTCTTCTTATGTGTGCACAAGAATGATACAATGATAAAAACCTATGCCTATATAATTGAAGAGGGTCATTTCAAGACATACAACATACAAGTTCTAAGTGATAAGAAAGCATGGTGTCAGTGTTGATTTGGTAGCATTTTTTTTCTTTCTTAGGAAGTAATGGTAGGTCTTATAATCACTAGTACCTTAGAGTAAATCATAGATGTATGCATATAAAGAAAGACCAGAAGTAAATATCTTCAAATGTTAGTAGTGAAATTACAAATTATTATAATTTTCTTAATTTATTACCTGTAGTTTCTAAATAAAATATATATGTATAATTACTTATATAATGAAAATATTAATTAAAACTTTCCAATATTTGTAGTAGCAAGATTAAGTACTTATGTTTTGTTACTGAATGAAGTATGTATAACAAGACTTGCAGAAGTATGTATGACTATATCTATGAAAATACTTACAGAATTAATAAAAATGAAAAAGAAAAGCACCAAAATGTTAACAGTAGTTTAAAATTCTAGTAGATAGCAGTGATAGAATGATGGATCCCAGCCCCATTTTCTCCTTGCCAATTTTCCAATAATGAATACATAAATACATACACACAGATGTGTGTAATTTTTATCCTATCATTCAACAAAAGAAAATAACAAAACCTAACACAAAAACCGACATTGAAATCACTGAAAATGATTTGCATCTAAATCTTTAGATATTTGCATCTACCATCCGTGGACCACTCACTCTGTGACTGCCATTGTGCCAAGTTCTTCACACATATCATTTCATTTCCTATCCACAAAAACCGTAAGGAATGTATGTAATCATATCTACTTTAAGAATAGAGAAACTGAGGTTTAGGGAGGTCCAGGGACTTACCAATGCCTATAGCAAGTAAGAAGTGGAAACAGAAAGTGGGCCTGTTCTGTGAACTTAGATAACCTTGCTGTTCAGTATCCTGCAATAACCACACATTCCTCTAATAGCACTATGACCAACAAAGATCGTAAAATCCCTGCTGAATGAACTGCACACGTGACAGTTCCCATTTCATACAATTAGAAACTGAGATCGAAAAAGATCAAGTGACCTACTGAAGATCACTGAGCAATTGGGTGAGATCATTGGGTCTAGAACCTACCTAAACAACGGTGAAGACCTGTGAGTAATGGAAATTGAATTGGAGGTCCCCAAATCATGTTTCAAATAGTTCTGGGGCCTGCCAGGCAGTTGAAGATCACTCTTCTAAAGTGTATGTTGCATCGTGGGTTCTAATTTCAAAGATCCATGTACAGAGTAGATGCAGACAATGGATCTTTTACAACAGCCTTGCAGTCAAGATGTGTACTGAATTGATTTCCCTTTCTTTTGGCAGATGAATGTGGAAAATAATTGTAGCAATAACTTCTATAGTGATTTTCAAACTTAACACACTGGGGAAAACACATTAAGTAGCTCAATACTATTTGAATATGGCATTCTATTAGCCACTGAGTTGTAGGAAGTGCAACAAAAGTGGAAGGCACATTGGATTTGACTTGATGAATAGTTTATCTTCAGATATGTGATGCTGAGGCAGATCAGTGACTCTCCAGCTAATATTCTGCTTCTTGCAGCAGTTCCAAGGCAGTTCCTTCTTTGAAATCAGTCTCCAAAGATTTATAGATTCCCTCCAAAAGCCCAACAGAAACTTTAAAATTCAAATTTAAAATATAACTAACATTCTTTGTAGAAATTTAAAACAATAAATATAAATGATAAAATAATGAAGCACTCATAATCCTACCACCAGAAAGAAAATATATATGTATTCTTATGTATAATAAAAATGTATGTAATATATATTATATATATATATATATATATATATATATATATATATAAAGCTTTGGGGACTATATCTCCAAAGGCACATCACTGGGTGAAAGGATATACACACCCAACACGTTTAACGTTTTTATACTGTGTGTAATATCAGCCTAGACCACAGGAGGCAATGTTGTAACATGCAAAGAGCATGGTACAGGGAGCATATCTGGATCAAAATCCAGATTCAATTCCTCATTATCTCTCTGGTCCTCAGCTTCTGCATCTGTCAAATGGGAATGCTACACCTATCACACAGGACTACAGTAAATTTTAAAGGAAATAACATACTTTGAGAATCTGGTTCCCTTGGCCCACTGTCTAGCTATGTTGTAGACATACATAATGATAATTGCTAAAAAATGCATGTTTTTTTCTTCCTTTTTTTTCTCCTAAAACCAAAGCAATGTGCTGATGCTTCAATTGTTAGGCTCTTGTTTTAATATTATTGGGACTAATGACAAGTTTGTATACACAAACTCATACTTTTTCATACTCTTTAAACACACTCCTGTAAATGGACATAGATTTAAGCCATGGGAGACCAATTTTATATCGATTATCACTTACTATTAAGACAGCTGAAAACTTGAACTACATTAATTTCTCTAGTTTTTTGTTAACAATCGTCACCAACTTCATTGAAAACAATTTTGAGGAAAGCAATTCAGGGGTCTCTAGCAAAAATGGAAGGTATCTGTAATTAGTGAAATGGTCTTCAGAAGACTCCAAAGGGGGAAAAAATGGTTTCACACAAGAAATATTTGAAGACTGAAGCACTCAGCACAACACCACAGGTAAATGTCAATACTGACTTCTATTTTGATATGACGACAGTGTCCTTGGATCATTAGTCACCAAATCACCTTGCTCATATACTGCAGACTCAAGAAGTGACTATTATTAGTGGTAATCAGGAAATGGAATTGTAAAATCCTAAAATGTTATGGTTAGATAGAGGAGCCTAAAAGCCATCTTTGTTTAACCGCTCATCCAGTGTATAATTTTCTTCTACCGAATCTGTGGCCAATATTCATTCCTTTATTCATTCATTTATCCATCCAAGGAATATTGTTTGAGTGCATCCTATTTTCTAGGCCCTGTTCTGGTTTTGATGACATACCACCAAACTAAGCAAAGACTTCTGTGACCCAGTGATGGAAAGATGGGAAGAATGTGTAAAGGTATAAACAAATAATTTCAGAGAGTGATAAAATAACAGGAAGGAAATAAAGCAGGAGGAGAGGTTGGAGAATCTCTGGGGAGAGGGAGGTTTAGGGAAATATTTCAGTTAAAATAGTAGGAATCCATGAGTTTTATTTTTTACCATCACCTGAAACAACCTGAAGAATGCTAACCAAAAAACAAAGTATTTATCAGATTATATAGATCTTCCATTAAAATAAGAGAAAAGACTCTACAGGAATATTTTAAAAAATCAATAAAAAAAAAGAAAAGAAAAATGTTCTTTTATAAGGAAGGACACAATCTCTATGTGGGCAGGACTTATATATGACTGGTTCAAGTTCCAGGGCTGAGGATAGTTCCCAGTATAAAGAGTTGTCAATAAAAACTTGTTGACAAATTGATTGACTTGATTTAGAGTGAGACTGTAACTGATGAACTGAACAGGGAAAGGTAATGAGGAATGCCTCCAGAAAGCTGTGCCAATCTGGTACTTAATTGTGTAGCAATTTGGCTTTAGTATTAAATTATCTCATCTTTAGACCTTACTGGAATCCTGATTTTTCCTCATTGTTTAGTATTCAATATTCGCTATAAAGTTAAAAAATGTATAGCTCTGAACACCAAAGCAAAGTAGATGTAGCTTCCCCTTGAATCTGTTGCTTAAAAAGTAAACAACTACATCCAAATTGGTGTTACCTTACCTATGGGAATAAAGCAGACCCTAATAGTCAGATACATAGGAATCAAATCTCAAGCTGAATGGAGTAGTTTCTAGGTTCCTAGCCTAGAAGTAGTTCCTTGTAACTGATGACAAATCAAAAGGCACATCAGAAGGACCAGGACACTTATTATGGCGGTTAAAACTGTAGATAGGTTGCTGCTCATCTTAGATGTAGCTAAAATACTCCCAATATTATAGAGTTAATCCTTTGTTTTTTTTTTAAATCTAGGCACGGTCCGATTCATGCTTCTCTAAAATCACAGTGAATCAGTGAGGCAGTCATCATCACTATAAATTGCAGGAACAATACAGAGAATTAATAGGCAGGATAAGGCTTGGAAGAATGTACTTTTAAGTTTCCAACCTAACGGGCTGCAAATCATCCATCATCCCTAATTTATGTGTTTTAGCAGGTAACATCCTAGCCTGAGTTCTTGTACTCCAGGTTGCTTACAGGCTGCATGCTGTCAGAGATTAAAGCCATGAGCCCATCTCCTCATCTATAAAATGGGGATGAGACAACGTACCTAATAGAATATTATGAAAATTCTAACATATTTAGCCCAATGTCTAGAACATGTAAGCCTCTAGTTACAGCTGATATTGTTGACTGTTTATTTTCTACCAAGATGATCCCGTTGACCTCTTTGTGGGAAAGAATCAGACACTGGCTGCTTTTCTGGTGAGTATTTCGTGCATGATGGAAGCAACATTCATCCCTCAGGGCCAGGCACACACATCTATGGGTTGGCTAGCCTGGGGTCTGTGGCTAAGGGTTCAGAAAAGCTAATTGATCCCTGCAGGCATTAAACTCAGGCAATGAACTTGTGAGCTGGACTTCATTACACAGCACCCTCTATTCTACTCAGCTAACAGGGTGCTTTAGTGGAAACCGGAGCTTTCACATGATTTATTGAATCTGCTGGAAGAGAGCAGCTGAGAGTGTAGTGCAAACTCTGGGCAGGAGAATTTCTCCCTGGAGGAGCACCCTCTGGAGGAGAGGGGGCCAGGTCATCTGGGAGGAGAAACAGTGGAGTTCTGGGGCACTGAAAATCTATGGACTAAGAAAATGTGGTACATATATACAATGGAGTATTACTTAGCCATTAAAGAGAAGAAAATCATGCCATTTGCAGCAACATGGATGGACCTAGAGATTGTCATACTGAGTGAAGTAAGTCAGACAGAAAAAGTGAAATATCGACTATCACTTATATGCAGAATCTAAAAAAAATGCTAAAAATGAACTTATTTACAAAACAGACACACAGACTTAGAGAACAAATTTATGGTTCCAGGAAGGGGAGAGGGGGAAGGGGGGAAGGGATAGTTAGAGAGTCTGGGATTGACATGTACACACTGCTATATTTAAAATGGATAATCAACAGGGACCTACTGCACAGTACAGGGAACTCTGCTCAATATTATGTAACAACTTAAATAGGAAAAGAATTTGAAAAACAATAGATACATGTCTATGTATAACTGAATCACTTTGCTGTACACCTGAAACTAACACAACATTGTTAATCAACTCTACTCCAATATAAAATAAAAAATTAAAAAAGAAAAGAAAAGAAAAAAAGAAAATCTATGGAGCAGCAGCTCTGGTGTCAATGGGGGTATCTGCAAATGTAGAAACGCAGGCTCAATCCCAGTTCTACAGATACAGGATCTTCTTTAACAAATCCCCAGGGGATTCATGTGCACACTGTATTTCTAACTTTCTTGCACATTTTAATTGCCAGAAAACTTTTTAAAAAGTCAAACGTCCAGACCCACTCGAGACCAATTAAGGCAGAAGAGCTGGAATTAGAACCCAAGCATCTGTAATTGTTGCATCTCCCTACTTGATTCTAGGGTCCCAGAATTTGACACCCACTGCTCTAAAATCTAACTGTGAGGATGGCATGCTTGCTTCTAAGGTGGAGGAGCAGGCCACCTTTGAGAAGTTGTGAGTCAGTGAAGAAGGAATGATAGAGACACACAGCACCACCAGGGGAAAGGCAGTCGCCAGCTGGTGCCAGGTAGATTCGAGATGAATCCCAGAACCACCAATTAGTAGCTGGATGACCTCAGGGAAATTATTTAACCTCTCTGGCTTTTGGTTTTTCTCATAGTACAATGAAGATAAGAATATCAATCTTGGCGGCGAAGGGGAAGATGGCGGAAGAGTAAGACGCAGAGATCACCTTCCTCCGCACAGATACACCAGAAATACATCTACACGTGGGGCAACTCCTACAGAACACCTACCGAATGCTGGCAGAAGACCTCAGACCTCCCAAAAGGCAAGAAACTCCCCACGTACCTGGGTAGAGCAAAAGAAAAAAAGAAAAAACAGAGACAAAAGAATAGGGACGGGACGTGCACCAGTGGGAGGGAGCTGTGGAGGAAAGGTTTCCACACACTAGGAAGCCCCTTCGCGGGCGGAGACTGCAGGTGGCGGAGGGGGGAGCTTCAGAGCCGCGGAGGAGAGCACAGCAACAGGGGTGCGGAGGGCAAAGCGGGGAGATTCCCGCACAGAGGATCAGTGCCGACCGGCACACACGAGCCCGAGAGGCTTGTCTACTCACCCGCCGGGGCAGGCGGGGCTGCGAGCTGAGGCTCGGGCTTTGGTAGGAGCGCAGGGAGAGGACTGGGGTTGGCTGCGTGAACACAGCCTGAAGGGGTTAGTGCACTACGGCTAGCTGGGAGGGAGTTCGGGAAAAGGTCTGGAGCTGCCGAAGAGGCAAGAGACTTTTTCTTCCCTCTTTGTTTCCTGGTGCGCGAGGAGAGGGGATTAAGAGCACTGCTTAAAGGAACTCCAGAGACGGGCACGAGCCGCGGCTAAAAGCGCAGACCCCAGAGACGGGTGCAAGCCGTGGCTAAAAACGCAGATGCCAGAGACGGGCGGGAGATGCTAAGGCTGCTGCTGCTGCCACCAAGGGGCCTGTGTGCGAGCACAGGGCACTATCCACACTGCCCCTCCCGGGAGCCTGTGCAGCCCGCCACTGCCAGGTTCCCGGCATCCAGGGACAACTTCCCCAGGAGAACGCACAGCGGGCTTCAGTCGGGTGAAACGTCACGCCGACCTCTGCCGCCGCAGGTTCGCCCAGCACTCCGCGCCCCTCCCTCCCCCCGGCCCGAGTGAGCCAGAGCCCCTGAAACAGCGGCTCCTTTAACCCCGTCCTGTCTGAGCAAAAAACAGATGCCCTCCAGTGACCTACACGCAGAGGCGGGGCCAAATCCAAAGCTGAGCCCCTGGGAGCTGTGAGAACAAATAAGAGAAAGGGAAATCTCTCCCAGCAGCCTCAGAAGCAGCGGATTAAAGCTCCAAAATCAACTTGATGTACCCTGCATGTGTGGAATACATGAATAGACAAAAAATCATCCCAAATTGAGGAGGTAGACTTTGAGAGCAAGATTTATGATTTTTTCCCCTTTTCTTCTTTTTGTGAGTGTGTATGTGTATGCTTCTGTGTGAGATTTTGTCTGTATAGCTTTGCTTCCACCATTTGTCCTAGGGTTCTATCCGTCCTTTTTTTTTTTTCATAATTTTTTCTTAATAATTAATTTTAATAACTTTATTTCATTTTACTTTATCTCCTTTCTTTCCTTCTTTCCTTCTTTCTTTTTCTTTCTTTCTTTCTTTCTTTCTTTCTTTCTTTCTTTCTTTCTTCCCTTCCTTCCTTCCTTCCTTCCTTCCTTCCTTCCTTCCTTCTTCCTTCCTTCCTTCCTTCCTTCCTTCCTTCCTTCCTTCCTTCCTTCCTTCCTTCCCTCCTTTGGACAATGAATCATCCCAAATTGAAGAGGTGGACTTTGAGAGCAAGATTTATGATTTTTTTCCCCTTTTCCTCTTTTTGTGAGTGTGTACGTGTATGCTTCTGTGTGAGATTTTGTCTGTATAGCTTTGCTTCCAACATATGCCCTAAGGTTCTATCCGTCCTTTTTTTTTCTTAATAATTTTTTTAATTTAATAACTTTATTACATTTTACTTTATCTTCTTTCTCTTTTTTCCTTCCTTCCCTCCTTCCACCCTTCCTTGCTTCCTCCCACCATCCCTCTCTCCCTCCCTACCTCCCTCCTTTCTTTCTTTCCTTCTTTTCTTCTTTCTTTCTCTTTCTTTCTTTCTTTCTTTCTTTCTTTCTTTCTTTCTTTCTTTCTTCCTTCCTTCCTTCCTTCCCTCCTTTCTTTCTTTCTACTACTACTAATTCTTTCTCTCTGATTTTTCTCCCTTTTATTCTGAGCTGTGTGGATGAAAGGCTCTTGGTGCTCCAGCCAGGAGTCAGGGCTCTGCCTCTGAGGTGGGAGAGCCAACTTCAGGACTGGTTAACAAGAGACCTCCCAGCTCCACATATTATCAAACGGCAAAAATCTCCCAGACATCTCCATCTCAACAATAACACCCAGCATCACTCAACGACCAGCAAGCTACACTGCTGGACACCCTATACCAAACAACTAGCAAAACAGGAACACAACCCCACCCATTAGAAGAGAGGCTGCCTAAAATCATAATAAGTCCACAGACACCCCAAAACACACCACCAGAGGTGGTTCTGCCCACCAGAGAGACAAGATCCAGCCTCATCCACCAAAACACAGGCACTAGTCCCCTCCACCAGGAAGCCTACACAACCCACTGAACCAACTTTAGCCACTGGGGACAGACATCAAAAACAACGGAAACTACGAACCTGCAGCCTGCAAAAAGGAGACCCCAAACACAGTAAGATAAGCAAAATGAGAAGACAGAAAAACACACAACAGATGAAGGAGCAAGATAAAAACACACCAGACTTAACAAATGAACAGGAAATAGGCAGTCTACCTGAAAAAGAATTCAGAATAATGATAGTAAATATGATCCAAAATCTTGGAAATAGACTAGACAAAATGTAAGAAACATTTAACAAGGACCTAGAAGAACTAAAGATGAAACAAACAATGATGAACAACACAATAAATGAAATGAAAAATACTCTATGGGATAAATAGCAGAATAACTGAGGCAGAAGAATGGATAAGTGACCTGGAAGATAAAATAGTGGAAATAACTACTGCAGAGCAGAATAAAGAAAAAAGAATGAAAAGAACTGAGGAAAGTCTCAGAGACCTCTGGGACAATATTAAACGCACCAACATTCGAATTATAGGGGGTCCAGAAGAAGAAGAGAAAAAGAAAGGGACTGAGAAAATATTTGAAGAGATTATAGTTGAAAACTTCCCTAATATGGGAAAAGGAATAGTTAATCAAGTCCAGGAAGCACAGAGAGTCCCATACAGGATAAATCCAAGAAGAAATAAGCCAAGACGCATATTAGTCAAACTGTCAAAAACTAAACACAAAGAAAACATATTAAAATCAGCAAGGGAAAAACAACAAATAACACACAAGGGAATCCCCATAAGGTTAACAGCTGATCTCTCAGGAGAAACACTGCAAGCCAGAAGGGAGTGGAAGGACATACTGAAAGTGATGAAGGAGAAGAACCTGCAACCAAGATTACTCTACCCAGCAAGGATCTCATTCAGATTTGTTGGAGAAATTAAAACCTTTACAGACAAGCAAAAGCTGAGAGAGTTCAGCACAACCAAACCAGCTTTACAACAAATGCTAAAGGAACTTCTCCAGGCAAGAAACAAAGAGAAGGAAAAGACCTACAATAATGAACCCAAAACAATTCAGAAAATGGGAATAGGAACATACATATCGATAATTACCTTAAATGTAAATGGACTAAATGCTCCCACCAAAAGACACAGATTGGCTGAATGGATACAAAAACAAGACCCATATATACGCTGTCTACAAGAGACCCACTTCAGACCTAGAGACACATACAGACTGAAAGTAGGGGGATGGAAAAAGATATTCCATGCAAATGGAAACCAAAAGAAAGCTGGAGTAGCAATTCTCATATCAGACAAAATAGATTTTAAAATAAAGAATATTAGAAGAGACAAAGAAGGACACTACATAATGATCAAGGGATCAATCCAAGAAGAAGATATAACAATTGTAAGTATTCATACAGCCAACATAGGAGCACCTCAATATATAAGGCAATACTAACAGCCATAAGAGGGGACATCTACAGTAACACATTCATAGTAAGGGACTTTAACACCCCACTTTCACCAATGGACCGATCATCCAAAATGAAAATCAATAAGGAAACACAAGCTTTAAATGATACATTAAAGAACATGGACTTAATTGATATTTATAGGACACTCCATCCAGAAACAACAGAATACACATTTTTCTAAAGTGCTTATGGAACGTTCTCCAGGATGGATCATATCTTGGGTCACAAGTCAAGCCTTGGTAAATTTATGCAAATTGAAACTGTATCAAGTATCTTCTCCGACCACAACGCCATGAGACTAGATATCAATTACAGGAAAAGATCTGTAAAAAATACAAACACATGGAGGCTAAACAATACACTACTTAATAACAAACTGATCACTGAAGAAATCAAAGAGGAAATTAAAAAAATCCTAGAAACAAACGACAATGGAGACACGACGACCCAAAACCTATGGGATGCTGCAAAAGCAGTTCTAAGAGGGAAGTTTATAGCAATACAAGCCCACCTTAAGAAACAGGAAACATCTCGAATAAACAACCTAACCTTGCACCTAAAGCAATTAGAGAAAGAAGAACAAAAAAACCCCAGAGTTAGCAAAAAAGAAATCATAAAAATCAGATCAGAAATAAATGAAAAAGAAATGAAGGAAACAATAGCAAAGATCAATAAAACTAAAAGCTGGTTCTTTGAGAAGATAAACAAAATAGATAAACCATTAGCCAGACTCATCAAGAAAAAAAGAGAGAAGACTCAAATCAATAGAATTAGAAATGAAAAAGGAGAAGTAACAACTGACACTGCAGAAATACAAAAGATCATGAGCGATTACTACAAGCAACTCTATGCCAATAAAATGGACAACCTGGAAGAAATGGACAAATTCTTAGAAATGCACAACCTGCCAAGACTGAATCAGGAAGAAATAGAAAATATGAACAGACCAATCACAAGCACTGAAAATGAAACTGTGATTAAAAATCTTCCAACAAACAAAAGCCCAGGACCAGATGGCTTCACAGGCGAATTCTATCAAACATTTAGAGAAGAGCTAACACCTATCCTTCTCAAACTCTTCCAAAATATAGCAGACGAAGGAACACTCCCAAATTCCTTCTACGAGGCCACCATCACCTTGATACCAAAACCAGACAAGGATGTCACAAAGAAAGAAAATTACAGGCCAGTAACACTGGTGAACATAGATGCAAAAATCCTCAACAAAATACTAGCAAACACAATCTAACAGCACATTAAAAGGAGCATACACCATGATCAAGTGGGGTTTATTCCAGGAATGCAAGGATTCTTCAATATACACAAATCTATCAATGTGATAAACCATATTAACAAATTGAAGGAGAAAAACCATTTGATCATCTCAATAGATGCACAGAAAGCTTTTGACAAAATTCAACACCCATTTAGATAAAAACCCTGCAGAAAGTAGACATAGAGGGAACTTTCCTAAACATAATAAAGGCCATATATGACAAACCCACAGCCAACATCATCCTCAATGGTGAAAAACTGAAAGCATTTCCACTAAGATCAGGAATAAGACAAGGTTGCCCACTCTCACCACTCTTATTCAACATAGTTTTGGAAGTTTTAGCCACAGCAATCAGAGAAGAAAAGGAAATAAAAGGAATCCAAATCAGAAAAGAAGAGGTAAAGCTGTCACTGTTTGCAGATGACATGATACTATACATAGAGAATCCTAAAGATGCTACCAGAAAACTACCAGAGCTAATCAATGAATTTGGTAAAGTTGCAGGATACAAAATTAATGCATAGAAATCTCTGGCATTCCTATACACTAATGATGAAAAATCTGAAAGTGAAATCAAGAAAACACTCCCATTTACCACTGCAACAAAAAGAATAATATATCTAGGAATAAACCTACCTAAAGAGACAAAAGACCTGTATGCAGAAAACTATAAGACACTGATGAAAGAAATTAAAGATGATACAAATAGATGGAGAGATATACCATGTTCTTGGACTGGAAGAATCAACTTTGTGTAAATGACTCTACTACCAAAGCAATACACAGATTCAATGCAATCCCTGTCAAACTACCACTGGCATTTTTCACAGAACTAGAAGAAAAAATTTCACAATTTGTATGGAAACACAAAAGACCCCGAATAGCCAAAGCAATCTTGAGAATGAAAAATGGAGCTGGAGGAATCAGGCTCCCTCACTTCAGACTATACTACAAAGCTACAATAATCAAGACAGTATGGTACTGGCACAAAAACAGAAAGATAGATCAATGGAACAGGATAGAAAGCCCAGAGATAAACCCACACACATATGGTCATCTTATCTTTGATAAAGGAGGCAGGAACGTACAGTGGAGAACGGACAGCCTCTTCAATAAGTGGTGCTGGGAAAACTGGACAGGTACATGTAAAAGTATGAAATTAGATCACTCCCTAACACCATACACAAAAATAAGCTCAAAATGCATTAAAGACCTAAATGTAAGGCCAGAAACTATCAAACTCTTAGAGGAAAACATAGGCAGAGCACTCTATGACATAAATCACAGCAAGATCCTTTTTGTCCCACCTCCTAGAGAAATGGAAATAAAAACAAAAATAAACAAATGGGACCTAATGAAACTTGAAAGCTTTTGCACAGCAAAGGAAACCATAAACAAGACCAAAAGACAACCCTCAGAATGGGAGAAAATATTTGCAAATGAAGCAACGGACAAAGGATTAATTTCCAAAATTTACAAGCAGCTCATGCAGCTCAATAACAAAAAAACAAACAACCCAATCCAAAAATGGGCAGAAGCCCTAAATAGACATTTCTCCAGAGAAGATATACAGATTGCCAACAATCACATGAAAGAATGCTCAACATCATTAATCATTAGGGAAATGCAAATCAAAACTACAATGAGATATAATGGCACACCAGTCAGAATGGCCATCATCAAAAAATCTATAAACAATAAATGCTGGAGAGGGTGTGGAGAAAAGGGAACACTCCTGCACTGCTGGTGGGAATGTGAATTGGTACAGCCACTATGGAGAACAGTATGGAGATTCCTTAGAAAACTACAAATAGAAATACCCTATGACCCAGCAATCCCACTACTGGGCATATACCCTGAGAAAACCAAAATTCAAAAAGAGTCATGTACCAAAATGTTCATTGCAGCTCTATTTACAATAGCCAGGAGATGGAAGCAACCTAAGTGTCCATCATCAGATGAATGGATAAAGAAGATGTGGCACATGTGTACAATGGAATATTACTCAGCCATAAAAAGAAACGAAATTGAGCTATTTGTAATGAGGTGAATAGACCTAGAGTCTGTCATACAGAGTGAAGTAAGTCAGAAAGAGAAAGACAAATACCGTATGCTAACACATATATATGGAATTTAAGAAAAAAAAAAAACACGTCATGAAGAACCTAGGGGTAAGACAGGAATATAGACACAGACCTACTGGAGAACGGACTTGAGGATATGGGGAGGCGGCAGGGTGAGCTGTGACGGAGCGGGAGAGAGGCGTGGACATATATACACTACCAAACGTAAGGTAGATAACTAGTGGGAAGCAGCTACATAGCACAGGGAGATTAGCTCGGTGCTTTGTGACCACCTGGAGGGGTGGGATAGGGAGGGTGGGAGGGAGGGAGACGCAAGTGGGAAGAGATATGGGAACATATGTATATGTATAACTGATTCAATTTGTTATAAAGCAGAAACTAACACACCATTGTAAAGCAATTGTACCCCATTAAAGATGTTAAAAAAAAAAGTATATCAATCTTAGAGTATGTGATCAAAAGAAAAGGCAATGTATTTAAAGCCCCTGCCATCTGGTGGGAGATCAATACAAAAAATATTGACTAAATAGACATACTGTTAATAACAATATTTTTTATTATTCCAGATGAAAAGGTATGCAAGTTACCAAACTCCCTGCATTTAATGATGTTCTAGGAAACGTGTAAATATTTCAAACAGCTTTAACATGTACCCCACACCCAGGATTCCATTTATGAGCATGTGGAAGGAGGAAAACTCCAAAACAGGGGAGATGCAAGCCAGCATATAAAAGTGGGCAGGAAATTTTAAAAGAATCCAGATAATCCCTACTGCTTATGTGTATTATGTAGCATATAGTTAATTTCACTTATGAGGACTCTATGAGAAGAATGCTTATCCTATGTCCTGCATATTCCCAGGTGTGCCAGGAAACAGGAAAGCTGCCAAAGCTGGCATAGTTCATGAAGCTAATTCTGTGGCTCCTATGAAATTGCACCCACTCCAGTTTTACAGAAGCATTTGGGTAATAACGACTGACGAAGAGAAGGCTGCCTGTGATCTTATAAATGAAAACTAGCCATGGTCCCTGGGGAGCATAAAATACACATCCACACCGTTGAATGTATATATTCACACTTCAACCACTAACCTGTTTTAAAATAGCAAACTGTACTGAAGAGCTGCTCTGTGTCTTCTAATTTCTTGAGAATACAGGCTGTTTCCAATTCTGTGTTAGGGGTGAGGGCTGAAAGAGTGAGGTAAGCCCAGTTCTCGCTTTCAAAATGTTTATGGTCTAACAGAGAAACCAGAGAAGTCAAAGCAATTTCAGAAGCAGAGTAGGATTTAAAATATTTAATAAGTTATTGCCCACCAGAGTTCTGGCATCACAGTATGGAAACCAATGCTAAATGGGTCATGGAGGTTCTTAGCTGTACCTTTTACATGGTGGGTCCAGAAAAGACAGGGTGGGGAGAGGACAGGATGGAAACAAAGTAAGGGGGACTATTTGGATAACTTGAGTATTTTACCAGTTGGCAAGGAAATATTTGGATATTTCCACCAGTTCAGCTATCCTGGTGCTTCCTAGTCTTTTTTTTTTAAACATTCTCCCCCGGAAGTATTCTATGTAGAAAATCATTTTTTTTCAAAGTTTTATTTTATATTGGAGCATAGTTGATTAACAATGTTGTGTTTGTTTCAGGTACACAGCAAAGTATTCAGTTATACATATACATGTATTTGTTCTTTTCAAATTCTTTTCCCATTTAGGTTATTAGAGAATATTGAGCAGAGTTCCCTGTGCTATATAGTAGGTCCTTGTTGGTTATCTATTTTATTTTTATAAAGATTTGTTTTTGATGTGGACCATTTTTAAAGTCTTTATTGAATTTGTTACAATATTACTTTTTTTTTATGTTTTGATTTTTTGGCAGTGAGGCATGTGGGATCTTAGCTCCCCAACCAGGGAACAAACCCACACCCCTTGCACTGGAAGGTAAAGTCTTAACCACTGGACTGCCAGGGAAGTCTCTATCTATTTTAAATACAATAGTTTGTAAAAATAGAACTACCATACGACCCAGCAATCCCCCTACTGGGCATATACCCTGAGAAAACCATAATTCAAAAAGAGTCATGTACCAGCTGCAATGTTCATTGCAGCTCCATTTACAATACCCAGGATATGGAAGCAACCATGTGTCCATCGACAGATGAATGGATAAAGAAGATGTGGCACAAATATACAATGGAATATTACTCAGCCATAAAAAGAAATGAAATTGAGTTATTTGTAGTGAGGTGGATAGACCTAGAGTCTGTCATACAGAGTGAAGTAAGTCAGAAAGAGAAAAACAAATATGGTATGTTAATACATATATATGGAATCTAAAAAAAAAAAAAGGTTCTGAAGAACCTAGGGGCAGGACAGGAATAAAGATTCAGATGTAGAGAATGGACTTGAGGACATGGGGAGGGGGAAGGGTAAGCTGGGATGAAGTGAGAGAGTGACATGGACATATATACACTACCAAATGTAAAATAGATAGCTAGTGGGAAGCAGCCACATAGCACAGGGAGATCAGCTTGGTGCTTTGTGACCACCTAGAGGGGTGGGATAGGGAGGGTGGGAGGGAGATGCAAGAGGGAGGAGATATGAGGATATATGTATATGTATAGCTGATTCACTTTGTTACAAAGCAGAAACTAATGCACCATTTTAAAGCAATTATACTCCAATAAAGATGTTAAAAGAAAAGACATACATGTGTATTCCTAAAAATTATAAGTTTAATTTTTCTTAACTTTAATAAAAAGTTGACGTGCTAAAAAAAAAAACAAAACAGTAGTTTGTACATGTCAATCCCAAACTCTCAATCTATCCCTCCCTGCCCCCTATCCCCAGTAACTGTAAGTTTGTTCTCTAAGTCTATAAGTCTGTTTTTGTTTTGCAAATAAGTTCATTTGTATTATTATTATTATTTTAGATTCTGTATATAAGCGATATCATGTGATATCATTCTCTGTCTGCCTTACTTCACTTAGAGTGAATAGAGTTCAAGTACAGTTACTGGGACTAGCATACGGGAGATACCCTCTTCTATTCTCAGTGGACTAGGCAAAGCTTCCTAGCAAAAATTAATATTGCCAAGACCGAGTCGGTTTCCTGTTTTCTTCTGAATTTATTTCAGTTGGAAGGATGGAAAAGTTACATCTGAGATGCTTGACTGAAGCCTGCATCCCTCCTGGCTTCCAAGAACCCACAACTCATAGAGCCTACACCTGGACTCCAAAGGCACATCTGTCAGGATCTTTGCAGCCGTGGCACTCATGTGGGTGCCCCAGTGGATCCTAAGGGTAGATTGTTCACCCCTGTGTTCCAGAGCTTGTGAAACTTGCAATCTCTTTTATTTAATCACTCAACAGCCTGACACTCCCACACCCTATTGTGGTAGAACCCGAGGGACACTTTCAGGTGATAAAAAGGCCCTACTGTCCGTCAGACATATTCAGGGGAAATGCTGTCCAGCAAACACTAGAACAAGCAAACAGATGGCAGCTGAAGCCCACCTCCCATCCAATGCCAGGCCAATCTAAGACTCTGGTGGGACTGACTCCTTTAGATCATTGAGGGCAAAAAAAAAAAAAAAAAATTGTTCCTGCCTGAGCCAAACAAATCCTGAGCAAACAGCAGAGGACAGTCAAGGCTCCATCCTGAGAATGGTTTTTATGATGAACAGAAAACTGGGTAGAGAGAAGCAGCTCTGGACGTCTAGTTGGAGGCCTGTGTTTGAGCCCTAGCTCTGCAAACATCTGTCTGGAAAGTTATTTAACATCTTCTAAGCTTCTGTTTATTCATCTGTAAGAGAAGAGGATGGTAATGAGACATTGTCTGTCTTAATAGAAACTGTATTGACTCTAGATAATCACTTTTAGGTCTGCATCTCAGGCCCTCCATTTATTACCAATGTCACTTTAGGAAAATAGTTCTTTCGGAGCTGCAACTTTCTCACTTGTGAAATTAGAAAACATTATTTTTGAAAGGTTGTAAAATTTCATTTGATCAATATCTGTGTGTGCCAATCATGGGCTAGGTATCTCTGTGCACCCTGGGGATGCTTCTACCAATGCAAGGAACAAAACAAAGCAAAACAAAACGTAACAAAAAAAATGGCGCTTGCCCTGAAGAAGCTTATATCTGGTAGGAGACACATTTCAACTACATACAGGAATAAATAGAAAATTTCAACTGTGAAAAATTGAGAAGAGGTGCCCGATGCTATGAATATATATATACTGGAAAGATTTGGACCAGTCAGAATGCATGCATGCCATACACTAGCCATCACAGACAATTCCAGTGATGAATTAAGGGAGAATAATTCTGAGAGGATGCTATACATCACTTTTATTTCAACCACATGGCTATAGCTTATTGAGCACCTGACTCTTTATACCCATCACTTGTAAACCCCAGAATGAATATTATTCCCATTTTAGAACTAAGTATACTGAGGCTCATAGTAACTAAATGTTAGACCCAAATTACTCAGCTCCTTTGCTTTTGAAAAGCTGGATTCAAACTCAAGTGTATTTGATTTCAAAGCCTGTTGTTTGGCCATCAGTAATACATTTTGCCCTTATGGAGTTTCTATACTCATTAGAATCTGTGCTTATGTAATTTGTTTATGCTTTGAAACCTGTCTTGAAAGCATGAAAACCACACTGCTTTGAGTCTTTGCATTTCAAACATGGTAGATTGCTGACATGCCATCAGGGCTCCTGGGAGGAATTACATGTTCATGTGAGGAAGTGCTTGGGTTAATTACTAAAGATGCCAGGTATTTGGCCTGAGCCTGGGTAAGTACAGCTGTAAAAGATGCTTTTTACTTTCTTGCTTGAAAGATCCCATCCAGCCTCCATACTTGGTCAGCAACAACCCTGCAGCGGATGTGCGGAAACCACCACAGAAGAAAGAGAGCAAACTCTCATTTCTCCTATTCTTATCTAATTGGTCCCAGGAGAATCTGCCTTCGCCAAGTTTCCTCAATTAGCTGGTTTTTCCTTGGGGTTGAGGTACAGAATGACACCAGCTTTATGGACATGGGAGTCTTTTAAACACCTCCATGTGTAAAAACAAAACAAAACAATTACCTCTTTTGAGCCAAAATCGATTCACCTTAAACTTTCCATGGTAAAGTGTTTTTCATCAGTCTACGTTTTCTACTTGGAGTGCACTAAGATGTTTAACAAAATGGCTTTAAAATACTTTTTTTGCAAAGAGTATTTTATTTTGGGAGCCATCACTTGACTCCAGGGATGGGGATTTGGAAAATAAATAGGCATCAAATTAATTTCAATTAATTTATGTAAAGTTTAAAGAACATATTTCTTTCCATAGATGCTTTCCTTTTAATCTTCAAACCAGTTTTGTCTAACTGGGTAGGAGAAGGGAGTGTGGCAGAAGCATCAGCCTTTTTATGCTCTTTCTCCTTTTTACCTGTTCTTGGAGAATATGTCGTCTTCAAATGACATGAAAGCTCCTTGAGGATCTATATATTATGCTGTATTGTAGCCCTGTAATCTTTGCCACATTCCTGAAGCATTACAGGTACTCAATAAATACATTTTTAGTGATTAATTAAATCTATTTTATTTCTATCATTAGAAGAAAATGGCTAGCTTAAAAGCTGATGTCAAGATTTCCTTGTTCTAGAATGGTAGCAGAAGAAAGAGAGCTTACTCCTCTGTTTAGGAAGACAGCTCAATGAATATAGTGGTTATGGGAAAGTATAGACAGAGGCCATTAAATGGGAGAGTATAATAACAGCAAAAGGAATTGACCTTTGGGTGAAGTAATTATTCTGATATAGAGGGATATTTTTGTGTGTTGCTTTTAGACTTGTTTAATAGCTGTAGGTAAAAATATATTTTTTTCCCCTGGGACCTGGGACCCTGTAAAAAGATGGAATAAGGGAAGGAACTTGATTTGAGGATTTGATGTTTCCAGGGAATGGGGCTTTACAAAGGGAGAGGCCAAGTAAGATATCCAGAGCTGGAGATCAGCAAATGAATGTAGGGAGAGTGACATTCAATCTTCAATGTTTTGTGGTCTCCATTTGATGCTATGATCACTCTACATTTTCCTCAAAGTTTCAGTAAAAGTCCACTCTGTCCAATAAACAGCCTTGTTCAAATGGTATTGTAGGAAACGTCTAGCAAGCAGTGATCACAGAGAAGGTGACTGGGACGCTTAAAAGAGAGTGGTATATATGTGTAACTGAATCACTTTGCTGTACACCTGAAACTAACACAACATTGTTAATCAACTATGCTCCAATATAAAATGAAAATTTAAAAAAATAAAAGAGAGTGGGGGGCTTCCCTGGTGGCGCAGTGGTTGAGAGTCCGCCTGCCGATGCAGGGGACGCGGGTTCGTGCCCCGGTCCGGGAAGATCCCACATGCCACGGAGCGCCTGGGCCCGTGAGCCATGGCCGCTGAGCCTGCACGTCCGGAGCCTGTGCTCCGCAACGGGAGAGGCCGCAACAGTGAGAGGCCCACGTACCACAAAAAAAAAAAAAAAAAAAAAAAAAAAGTTGTAAGAAAAGAAGTTTAAAAATAGAATGGGAGATTAAGAATAGCAGTCAGGTCTTGAAAGCCATCAATAGAAATTCTCTGATATAGGTGGGGATACTAAGTTTTCTACAAGCAAACTCTAGATAGATGTTTAAGCTATATGTTTGGGAATTAACTGAAGGATGATGCTAGAAGCCTGAAAGCCATGGGACAAAGTTTAAACACACATCATTTTCTGGTGACAAAGAATCATGTGCATATGTAGGGATTGGGAAGGGTGGAGTGTGGGTGGCCAGAGAGAACGCTAGGAGGAGCCCCTGAATCCAGCAGATTCCACGAGAGAGTGGGAAACCACACAGACTCATCCAACACAATGGTTGTGACCCCTGCCCCATCCTTCCATCCCAGTTCATTGTCCCCACCATATCCACAACGAAGTGAGAACAGGTTCTGTGTAATTTGTGAGTAGAACTGTTCTAATATAATGAATCCATAAATATCATCCCCTAGTTCAGTTCCATTGACGTTATAGTTGGGCCCCCTCGGCATCTCACTTCCCATATTAGAACCTCAGTGTCCTCAAGAAAATGGAAATCAACATGCCCACCTTCTAAGACTGTCGCTGAGGGTTAGATGGTGGCTGAGGGCCCTTCGCACAGCCTGGTACTTAAGACAGAATCAATAGATGTTAGCTATCATTCCTTTTATTATACAAGCTAATGCTGCACAGAGAGTTCTAGGTGGGCACTCTGTTTTCTGTTAGGCATTGGAGCTCGTCTTTGCATAAGAACAATGGCACTACCTTGTCAAATTATGTGACCTGAGGTTTCTTAATTATTAGTTACTACACATGGGAAGACAGGCTGACATGGTCACCAACTTAAGAAACCACATTTCCTATGGTTCTAACTAGAATGAACATATAATTCGCCAAACCAGAACATCTGAAGGTGAAAAAATCTCACCATAAATAGCTATGGTCAGACAATAGGCATAAACTAGTACTGTCCCAGGAATACTAGCCTATGGTCATTCTAGTTTTAGCTCTATCTGGGCTTTGGGGCAGCTAACAACGGCACCTTCTAGAATCTGTCTTTTTTAGCTCTCCAGAGAGAATGATGCCAAACTATTGACACCTAGGGATCCTTCAGTAAATACTGAATGTAAAAGTGTAAGAATGAAAGAAACAAACCTTACACATATTATGTAACCTGAGGCATAAACCAAACACACGGTAAATTACGGCAGAGCACCTTTTAAGGAGGTATAGTGCTTTCTCGTATAGAACTTAGGACATAATTAAAAGGGTGAAGTGTGAGAAGAATAGAAGATTGGAAGGAAGAAGGACAAAGATTCATTCAATGCATTGGTAGAATCAAGGGGTGGAAACCAACTCTAATTCAATATGGGTATGTATCTCTGTAATTTAGTTTGAGCTGTTTGTCAAAGGTCATCATTCTTCAGGCAGAAATCACATCTTGGAGAAATTAACACAACATTGTAAATCAACTATACTTCAATAAAATAAAAAGAAAAAGAAACTGCATCTTGGAATGACATGACTGGGTCTGATGAAACCATTCTACATCATCTTAAACTTTTGATCACTCAGGAAAGATACTGTATCATCCTCTTGAGGCCTGTTTGTTCAAAATTTCTTTTAATTTGCTGAAAATGTTGAAGTCACTGTCTGTCTAGGGCTTTGTTTTAATTGTGGACAGAAAAGCAAACACACGCTTGGCCATATGGGGTATTAAGATTTGGTAATTTCCATATAAAGTTGACTATCATGAATAATTAGGCAAAGGTAAATGTTTTCTAAGGTCTGTTTGGATTACTTCTCTGTAGGAGTAAATGCCTTCTTTTTTTTATTGAATGACTACATTTTTCCAGTATTTTTTCTTTTGAAAATAATTTGTGACTACTTCTGTGGGAATTAATTAAATGAGCATAATCTGTTTATAGATTATTATGAGCTTGTTATTGTCAATGTCTCTCCTTAAATATAGCATTGGGTCTATTAGGCCTGATGATCTTGGATATTTTGAGCAAATCGATGATCTTATTATCCCTTCTAACTCAAGGACTGGCTTCATCTGTATTTGTAAAATATGTCATCTAAATCCTAAAATTTCCTTTAGCTTTCTTAGTGTTAATTACATTTAGGGAAGATGCTGCAAATATCCGCTGGAGGATGAACTGGCACTGAGAGCTTAACAGAATAAGAACATTGATGTTCCATCTACTGAAATATAGGAGCCCTTGGCAGGAAGGTAACAAGGTCAGTTACGGGATGACCTGATTCCTGAAGCTGGCTCTTTCTGTATACCGACATGATGATTGCAAATGCATGGGCCTTGACCTCAGACAAATGCAGATCCGCATCCTAGCTACTGCACTTACTTGTTATTTGACATTTGCTCTACCAGCCCTGAATTTCCTGTAGTGAGATTTCTAATTGCAAAAGACAAATAATCACGCACGTGCGTGCACACATACACACAGTAAAACTGTTCTTGTTAGCAGATAGACCTATTTCTAACTGATGTGCTAGGGTCACTGTTAATAATAATAATAAGATGATTGCCTCAGTATTTATTTTAATGTAACACAGTGGTATACAGTAAAATTTTTGGAGCAGAAAGGTAAGGAGGATTGGTGGTACCCAATCACTTATATAAGAAATAAATACTGGGGTTTCCCAGAGGCAGGAATAGGCATATAGACTGTTGAGGTATCTGCATAGTTCTTGAATATCATATCCATTTTGATTTATAAGACTCTTATGGTTTCTCTTCTTTAGCTGCAGATTATTCATGACTAGTGAATAATAATAAAAGCTTCCTTGCCCAAAGGCCAAAGACAGCCTGGGGTTTCCACTTTTCATCTAATGAGATGAGGCCAGGAAAATGTGCCGAGGCCAACCTTGCCTTGCATGGCAATGTGCCTTGTTGATTATTTATGATAAAACAAGCCCCAGGTCAAGGTACAAACTCCTCACTAGCAGGCAACCCCTTTTCTGACATGATTAAAAGCAGTCTGTTCTTGGTTGCACCCAGGAAGCAACATTTATATTTTACATGTGGCTACAGGAGAGGAATATTTTGTGATAGAATCTCCAGGCTGGAAGGGCCCTTCAAGGTCATTCAGCTCAAGTCCGCCATCTTGTGTCTGCACCATCGCCTGTAGGAGATGGTCCAGCTGGATGATGTTTCCTGAGTCCCTTTTTCTTCACGGCTTTTTTTTTTTTTTTTGGCTACATTGGGTCTTCGTTGTTGTGTGTATGCTTTTCTCTAGTTGCGGTGAGCGGGGGCTACTCTTCGTTGCAGTGCATGGGCTTCTCTTTATTGCAGTGCATGGGCTTCTCATTGTGGTGGCTTCTCTTGCTGCGGAGCATGGGCTTTAGAGTGTACGGGCTTCAGTAGTTGTGGCTCGTGGGCTCTAGAGCATAGCCTCAGTAGTTGCTCCGTGGCATGTGGGATCTTCCAGGACCAGGGATCGAACCTGTGTCCTCTGCATCAGCAGGCAGATTCTCGACCACTGCGCCATCAGGGAAGTCGCTTTTTATGGCTTTTTCTTCTTGTCATGGGAACTCCATGTCACCTACTTCCAATCCTGACAGAATAACAACCTTTAGATTGGAGATCTGTAATATTTTTCACCCTTTCCCATTTGACTTGGTTTTAATATGCTTACTGTCCTAGTGCTTTTCCCGTGGGTACACATTAATTTGTCTGTATTATTCCTTAAATGTGTAACACCCCTCAAATAATCCCCTCCAAAATATATTTTCTTGAGCAGCCTGGAGAAGAACAGTCCTAAGTCCCTTCTCATAGATGAAATTGGGGGAAAGAGCATGTCTCATGTTTAATTGAATTTTAGACTTGGTTAAAATACCTAAATTCCGCAAAAGGGAAAATATTTTTCACTAAGACTCAACTTGAACTGTTGGAAGTTTGGGCCGAAATGGCCTCTACTTGGGTTGGGTCCATAATCTGAACATGTACATGCTTTGAGGAATCCATATTTTGACATTACCTAGATGTAGGTGTAATTTAAATACACTGAGGGGCATATTTTCATAAATGCAAATGAGAGATAGGCTGATGCATTATTTTCTTAATTAGTTTTTTTTTTTTTTTTCTTTTCGGTACACGGGGCTCTCACTGTTGTGGCCTCTCCTATTGCAGAGCACAGGCTCTGGACGCACAGGCTCAGAGGCCATGGCTCACGGGTCCAGCCACTTCACAGCATGTGGGATCTTCCCGGACCGGGGCACGAACCCGTGTCCCCTGCATCGGCAGGCGGACTCTCAACCACTGCACCGTCAGGGAATCCCTCAAACATTTCTTTAAGTTAAATCCAGAGATAACATCTTGCTTTTGAAGGTCTTTTGTTTTTATTCATTTCCTATCAGAACTTGACTGCCATGTTCTAAGGCATATGATATGTGTTTTCTTTGCTTTTTATTTCCTAGTCCCTGGGCTTGTTAACTTCAGAACTGCATTCTATCACACATAGTAAATCTAAATTCATGGGGAAACTCTTGTTTATGAAGTTGTTCTCATATACCTTTGGCTTCTGTGGCTCTTAAAATATTTCTCAGGAGTACAGATGTTTCAATGTGAAGTTTGCTGAATAAGGATGCTGGGCTTATTTCTGAGAAACCTCATAACACTTGAAATTAAGGGGAAAAAAAATAAACTTTTGACAGACATTAGACAGTTCCATTGGCAGCAAAGCTTGGCCAGACAAATAAGAGTCCCATGAAGAATCCAAGTGAGGAGGAAGCTGATGATCGCATAAAAAGCTGGAGTCCCTCCTAGGCCATTGGGGAAGGCGTCTGATGAGACCTATATCATGCAGTGTGTGAAGTTCCAAAGCTCAGTGAACAAGCAGCAATTGCAATGAATACTAGAGATGATGGGTGAGACTGAGAAATAGTTCCAAGGGCCAAGCAAGCTGTGAGAAAAATCATGGTAAAGAGGTACTTCTCTCAGAAGATAAGGGAAGCAGTGTGTCAAGAATCAAGTCAGAAGAAAAGAAAAAGAATCAAGGCAGGCACAGGAGGAGGGATTACAGATTACAAAGTGACCAGAGATTAGAGTAATGGGTCAGAAATTAAACAGACACAAATATTTCAGTATGAGGCATCCATAGCCAGGGGATGATGGAGCCATGAAGACAATGAAGCAGGATATGGGCCCAGGCTGGAGAGTCCTCTACTGTTTTTTTTTTTTTTTTTTTGGCGGTACGCGGGCCTCTCACTGTTGTGGCCTCTCCCATTGCGGAGCACAGGCTCCGGATGCGCATGCTCAGCAGCCATCATGGCTCAGGGGCCCAGCCGCTCCGCAGCATGTGGGATCTTCCCGGACCAGGGCACAAACCCGTATCCCCTGCATCGGCAGGCGGACTCTCAACCACTGCGCCACCAGGGAAGCCCTCCTCTACTAATTTTGAAAGTAGGAGCTCAGGTCAAAGGCTGAGCATGCTGGGTTCGGGGTCCATAAGCAGACATGGTGCTTTGAGTGTTTGGATTAAGTTTTTAAGATAATGGCAGTGAAATACATTCTCTGATCATGATATTTAGAAACTCATTATTGGAAAAAATACAGGGAAATTTATATAAAGGAGGATTTTTTTTCTTTAACATTTGGTCCCTTTCAAGCCTGCATGAGCATCAGAAAATTAAAGTGTAGTGTATACCTGACATGCTTTATGTGGCATGTGTGAAAAGAGGGGGATTGTTAGAGAGGCAGTGCAGTTTAGTGAAAGCATCCACCTGGCAATTCTATATGTGGTTATTGAGCAATTGGCATTGCTCGTCTAAATTACAATGTGCTATTGCATAAGGTAAGAGTTCAGTTTCCTTCTTCTGGACGTGAACATTCTGTTTTCTCAACATCATTTGTTGAAGAGACTATCTTTTCCCAATTGTATATTCTTGGCACCCTTGTTGAGGATCAGTTGACCATATATAAGCAGGGCTATTGCTGACCTATCGATTCTGTTTCATGTCTGTATGTCTGTTTGTATGCCATCACCATATTGCTTTGATTACTGCAGCTTGTAACACATTTGGAAATCAGGCAGTGTACTGCCTCCAGTTTGAGGTTTTCTTCTTGTTTAAAACTGCTTTGGCTAATCAGGGTCTTTGTAGTTTCATATCCAATTTTAGTATTTATTTTTCTATTTGTGTAAAACTGCCATTGGAATTTTGATAAAGGTTACATTGAACCTGTCAATTATTTGGACTCAAAATGGATTAAAGATTTAAATATAAGAACTGAAACCATAAAACTCCCAGGAAAAACACAGAGAGCAAAAGCTTCTTGACATTGGTTTTGGCAGTGATTTCTTGGATATAACATCAAAAGCACAGAAACAAGAAAAAATACAGACAGTTGGGACTACATCAAACTTCTGCACAAGAAGGGAAACAACAAAATGAAAAGGCAACCTGTAGAATGAGGAAATTAACTGCAAACCATACATCTGATAAAGGATTAATATCCAAAATATGTAGGGAACTCCTATAATTCAATAGCAAAAACCAAATAAACTGATTAAAAATGGGCAAAGGAATTGAATAAATATTTTTTCCAAAGAGGACACAGAGATGACCCAACAGGTATATGCAAATGTGCTCAACATCACTAATCATCATAGAAATGCAAATCAAAAACACAATGAAATATCACCTCACACCAGTTAGGATGGCTATTATCAAAAACACAAAGTATAATCAGTGTTGGTGAGGATGTATAGAAATTAGAACCTTTGCACACTATTGGCAAGAATGTAACTTGTTACAGCCACAAGTGGAGAACAGAATACAGTGTCCTCAAAAAAATTACAATTAGGGCTTCCTGGAGGTGCAGTGGTTGAGAGTCCGCCTGCCGATGCAGGGGACACGGTTCGTGCCCCAGTCTGGGAGGGTCCCACATGCCATGGAGTGGCTGGGCCCGTGAGCCATGGCTGCTGGGCCTGCGTGTCTGGAGACTGTGCTCCGCAATGGGAGAGGCCACAACGGTGAGAAGCCCATGTAACACACAAAAAAAAAAAAAAAAAAAAAAAATTTACAAATAGAACTGCATTATGATCTGGCCATTTCATTTCTGGGTATGATTCACAATACCCAAGACAAGAAAGCAACATAAATGTCCATGGACAGATAAATGGATAAAGAAAAAGTGGGGGGGGCGGTGCTGGGAAGATGGCAGAAGAGTAAGACGTGGAGATCACCTTCCTCCCCACAGATACACCAGAAATACATCTACACGTGGAACAACTCCTAGAGAACACCTACTGAATGCTGGCAGAAGACCTCAGACCTCCCAAAAGGCAAGAAATTCCCCACGTACCTGGGTAGGACAAAAGAAAAAACAGAGACAAAGGAATAGGGACGGGACCTGCACCAGTGGGAGGGAGCCATGAAGGAGGAAAGGTTTCCACACACTAGGAGCCCCTTCTCGGGTGGAGACTGCGGGAGGTGGAGTGGGGAAGCTTCGGAGCCGCGGAGGAGAGCACAGCAACAGGGGTGCGGAGGGCAAAGCGAAGGGATTCCCACACAGAGGATCGGTGCCGACTGGCACTCATCAGCCAGAGAAGCTTGTCTACTCACCCACCGGGGCGGGCGGGGCTGCGAGCTGAGGCTCGGGTTTCGGTTGGAGCGCAGGGAGAGGACTGGGGTTGGTGGCTTGAACATAGCCTGAAGGGGTTAGTGCACCACGGCTAGCCAGAAGGGAGTCCGGGGAAAAGTCTGCACCTGCCGAAGAGGCAAGAGACTTTTTCTTCCCTCTTTGTTTCCTGGTGCGTGAGGAGAGGGGTTTAAGAGCACTGCTTATAGGAACTCCAGAGACAGACGCAAGCCGCGGCTAAAAGCGCAAACCCCAGAGAGGGGCGCGAGCTGCAGCTAAAAGCGCGGACCCCAGAGATGGGTGGTAGACGCTAAGGCTGCTGCTGCCGCCACCAAGGGGCCTGTGTGCGAGCACAGGTCACTCTCCACACCCCTCTTCCGCGGAGCCTGTGCAGCCCGCCACTGCCAGGTTCCCGGCATCCAGGGACAACTTCCCCGGGAGAACGCACGGCGGGCGTCAGGCTGGTGCAACATCATGCCGGCCTCTGCTGCTGCAGGCCCGCCCGCACGCCGTGCCCCTCCCTCCCCCCCACCCCCGGCCTGAGTGCGCCAGAGGCCCTGAATCAGTGGCTCCTTTAACCCCGTCCTGTCTGAACAAAGAAGAGAAAGGGAAATCTCTCCCAGCAGCCTCAGAAACAGCAGATTAAAGCTCCACAATCAACTTGATGTACCTGCATCTGTGGAATGCCTGAATAGACAATGAATCATCCCAAAGTGAGGAGGTGGACTTTGAGAGCAAGATCTATGATTTTTTCCCCTTTTCCTCTTTTTGTGAATGTGTATGTGTATGCTTCTGTGTGAGATCTTGTCTGTATAGCTTTGCTTCCACCATTTGTCCTAGGGTTCTATCTGTCCATTGTTTTTCTTTTATTTTATTTTCTTAAAAATTAATCTTAATAACTTTATTATACTTTTCTTTCTTTCTTTCTTTCTTTCTTTCTTTCTTTCTTTCTTTCTTTCTTTCTTTCTTTCTTTCTTTCTTTCTTTCCTTCCTTCCTTCCTTCCCTCCTTTAGACAACAAATCATCCCAAATTGAGGAGGTGGACTTTGAGAGCAAGATTTATGATTTTTTCCCCTTTACCTCTTTTTGTGAGGGTGTATGTGTATGCTTCTCTGTAAGATTTTGTCTGTATACCTTTGCTTCCAACATTTGTCCTAAGGTTCTATCCGTCCCTATTTTTTTTTCTAAATAATTATTTTTTGATTCAATAACTTTATTATACTTTATTTTATTTTACTGTATCTTCTTTCTTTCTGTCTTTTTTCCTTCCTTCTCTCCTTCCTTCCTTCCTCCCTCCCTCTCTCCCTCCTTTCTTTCCTTCTTGCCTTCTTTCCTTCTTTTATTCTTCCTTCCTTTCTTTCTTTCTTTCTTTCTTTCTTTCTTTCTTCATACTTCTACTAATTCTCTCTACGTTTTCTCCCTTTTATTCTGAGCCGTGTGGATGAAAGGCTCTTGGTGCTCCAGCCAGGAGTCAGGGCTCTGCCTCTGAGGTGGGAGAGCCAACTTCAGGACACTGGTCAACAAGAGACCTCCCAGCTCAACATAATATCAAACGGCGAAAATCTCCCAGAGACTTCCATCTTAATAACAGCACACAGCTTCACTCAACGACCAGCAAACTACAGTGCTGGACAACCTATGCCAAACAACTAGCAAAACAGGAACACAACCCCACCCATTAGTAGAGAGGCTGCCTAAAATCATAATAAGTCCACAGACACCCCAAAACACACCACCAGACATCGACCTGACCACCAGAAAGACAAGATCCAGCTTCATCCACCACAACACAGGCACTAGACCCCTCCACCAGGAAGCCTACACAACACACTGAACCTACTTTAGCCACTGGGAACAGACACCAAAAATAACGGGAACTATGAACCTGCAGCCTGCAAAAAGGAGACCCCAAACACAGCAAGATAAGCAAAATGAGAAGACAGAAAAACACACAACAGATGAAGGAGCAAGATAAAAATGCACCAGACCTAACAAATGAAGAGGAAATAGGCAGTCTACCTGAAAAAGAATTCAGAATAATGATAGTAAATATGATCCAAAATCTTGGATATAGACTAGACAAAATGTAAGAAACATTTAACAAGGACCTAGAAGAACTAAAGATGAAACAAACAATGATGAACAACACAATAAATGAAATGAAAAATACTCTAGATGGGATCAATAGCAGAATAACTGAGGCAGAAGAACAGATAAGTGACCTGGAAGATAAAATAGTGGAAATAACTACTGCAGAGCAGAATAAAGAAAAAAGAATGAAAAGAACTGAGGACAGTTTCAGAGACCTCTGGGACAACATTAAACACACCAACATTTGAATTATAGGGGTTCCAGAAGAGGAAGAGAAAAAGAAAGGGACTGAGAAAATATTTGAAGAGATTATAGTTGAAAACTTCCCTAATATGGGAAAGGAAATAGTTAATCAAGTCCAGGAAGCACAGAGAGTCCCATACAGGATAAATCCAAGGAGAAATATGCCAAGACACATATTAATCAAACTGTCAAAAATTAAATACAAAGAAAACATATTAAAATCAGCAAGGGAAAAACAACAAATAACACACAAGGGAATCCCCATAAGGTTAACAGCTGATCTCTCAGCAGAAACCCTGCAAGCCAGAAGGGAGTGGCAGGACATACTGAAAGTGATGAAGGAGAAAAACCTGCAACCAAGATTACTCTACCCAGCAAGGATCTCATTCAGATTTGATGGAGAAATTAAAACCTTTACAGACAAGCAAAAGCTGAGAGAGTTCAGCACCACCAAACCAGCTTTACAACAAATGCTAAAGGAACTTCTCTAGACAAGAAACACAAGAGAAGGAAAAGACCTATAATAACAAACCCAAAACAAATTAGAAAATGGGAATAGGAACATACATATCGATAATTACCTTAAATGTAAATGGACTAAATGCTCCCACCAAAAGACACAGACTGACTGAATGGATACAAAAACAAGACGCATATATTTGCTTTCTACAAGAGACCCACTTCAGACCTAGAGACACATACAGACTGAAAGTAAGGGGATGGAAAAAGATATTTCATGCAAATGGAAACCAAAAGAAAGCTGGAGTAGCAATTCTCATATCAGACAAAATAGACTTTAAAATAAAGGTTATTACAAGAGACAAAGAAGGACACTACATAATGATTAAGAGATCGATCCAAGAAGAAGATATAACAATTGTAAATATTTATGTACCCAACATAGGAGCACCTCAATACATAAGGCAAATACTAACAGCCATAAAAGGGGAAATCAACAGTAACACATTCATAGTAGGGGACTTTAACACCCCACTTTCACCAATGGACAGATCATCCAAAATGAAAATAAATAAAGAAACACAAGCTTTAAATGATACATTAAACAAGATGGACTTAATTGATATTTATAGGACACTACATCCAAAAACAACAGAATACACGTTTTTTTAAAGCGCTCATGGAACGTCTCCAGGATAGATCATATCTTGGGTCACAAATCAAGCCTTGGTAAATTTAAGAAAACTGAAATTGTGTCAAGTATCTTTTCTGACCACAACACTATGAGACTAGATGCCAATTACAAGAAAAGATCTGTAAAAAATACAAACACATGGAGGCTAAACAATACATTACTTAATAATGAAGTGATCACTGAAGAAATCAAAGAGGAAATTTAAAAAAACCTAGAAACAAACGACAATGGAGACACGACGACCCAAAACCTATGGGATGCAGCAAAAGCAGTTATAAGAGGGAAGTTTATAGCAATACAAGCCCACCTAAGAAGCAGGAAACATCTCAAATAAACAACCTAACCTTGCACCTAAAGCAATTAGAGAAAGAAGAACAAAAAAACCCCAAAGTTAGCAGAAGGAAAGAAATCATGAAAATCAGATCAGAAATAAATGAAATAGAAATGAAGGAAACAATAGCAAACATCAATAAAACTAAAAGCTGGTTCCTTGAGAGGATAAACAAAATAGATAAACCATTAGCCAGACTCATCAAGAAAAAAAGGAAGAAGACTCAAATCAATAGAATTAGAAATGAAAAAGGAGAAGTAACAACTGACACTGCAGAAACACAAAAGATCATGAGAGATTACTACAAGCAACTCTATGCCAATAAAATGGACAATCTGGAAGAAATGGACAAATTCTCAGACATGCACAAGCTGCCAAGACTGAATCAGGAAGAAATAGAAAATATGAACAGACCAATCACAAGCACTGAAAGTGAAACTGTGATTAAAAATCTTCCAACAAACAAAAGCCCAGGACCAGATGGCTTCACAGGCGAATTCTATCAAACATGTAGAGAAGAGCTAACACCTATCCTTCTCAAACTCTTCCAAAATATAGCAGACGAAGGAACACTCCCAAATTCCTTCTACGAGGCCACCATCACCTTGATACCAAAACCAGACAAGGATGTCACAAAGAAAGAAAATTACAGGCCAATATCACTGATGAACATAGATGCAAAAATCCTCAACAAAATACTAGCAAACAGAATCCAACAGCACATTAAAAGGATCATACACCATGATCAAGTGGGGTTTATTCCAGGAATGCAAGGATTCTTCAATATACGCAAATCTATCAATGTGATAAACCATATTAACAAATTGAAGGAGAAAAACCATATGATCATCTCAACAGGTGCACAGAAAGCTTTTGACAAAATTCAACACCATTTATGATAAAAACCCTCCATAAAGTAGGCATAGAGGGAACTTTCCTCAACATAATAAAGGCCATATATGACAAGCCCACAGCCAACATCATCCTCAATGGTGAAAAACTGAAAGCATTTCCACTAAGATCAGGAACAAGACAAGGTTGCCCACTCTCACCACTCTTATTCAATATAGTTTTGGAAGTTTTAGTCACAGCAATCAGAGAAGAAAAGGAAATAAAAGGAATCCAAATCGGAAAAGAAGAAGTAAAGCTGTCACTGTTTGCAGATGACATGATACTATACATAGAGAATCTTAAAGATGCTACCAGAAAACTACTAGAGCTAATCAATGAATTTGGTAAAGTTGCAGGATACAAAATTAATGCACAGAAATCTCTGGCAGTCCTATACACTAATGATGAAAAATCTGAAAGTGAAATCAAG
The DNA here is from genome assembly GCF_951394435.1 of Stenella coeruleoalba. NCBI lineage: Eukaryota > Metazoa > Chordata > Mammalia > Artiodactyla > Delphinidae > Stenella > Stenella coeruleoalba. Next base: position 9,620,534 of record NC_137151.1, read on the forward strand.
AAAACACTCTCATTTACCATTGCAACAAAAAGAATAAAATATGTAGGAATAAACCTACCTAAGGAGACAAAAGACCTGTATGCAGAAAATTATAAGACACTGATGAAAGAAATTAAAGATGATACAAATAGATGGAGAGATATACCATGTTCTTGGATTGGAAGAATCAACTCTGTGAAAATGACTCTACTACCCAAAGCAATCTATAGATTCAATGCAATCCCTATCAAACTACCACTGGCATTTTTCACAGAACTAGAGCAAAAAATTTCACAATTTGTATGGAAACACAAAAGACCCCGAATAGCCAAAGCAATCTTGAGAACGAAAAAAGGAGCTGGAGGAATCAGGCTCCCTCACTTCAGACTATACTACAAAGCTACAGTAATCAAGACAGTATGGTACTGGCACAAAAACAGAAAGATAGATCAATGGAACAGGATAGAAACCCCAGAGATAAACTCATGCACATATGGTCACCTTATCTTTGATAAAGGAGGCAGGAATGTACAGTGGAGAATGGACAGCCTCTTCAATAAGTGGTGCTGGGAAAACTGAACAGGTACATGTAAAAGTATGAGATTAGATCACTCCCTAACACCATACACAAAAATAAGCTCAAAATGCATTAAAGACCTAAATGTAAGGCCAGAAACTATCAAACTCTTAGAGGAAAACATAGGCAGAGCACTCTATGACATAAATCACAGCAAGATCCTTTTTGTCCCACCTCCTAGAGAAATGGAAATAAAAACAAAAATAAACAAATGGGACCTAATGAAACTTGAAAGCTTTTGCACAGCAAAGGAATCCATAAACAAGACCAAAAGACAACCCTCAGAATGGGAGAAAATATTTGCAAATGAAGCAACTGACAAAGGATTAATCTCCAAAATTTACAAGCAGCTCATGCAGCTCAATAACAAAAAAAGAAAAAACCCAATCCAAAAATGGGCAGAAGACCTAAATAGACATTTCTCCAAAGAAGATATACAGACTGCCAACAAACACATGAAAGAATGCTCAACATCATTAATCATTAGAGAAATGCAAATCAAAACTACAATGAGATATAATGGCACACCAGTCAGAATGGCCATCATCAAAAAATCTAGAAACAATAAATGCTGGAGAGGGTGTAGAGAAAAGGAACACTTTTGCACTGCTGGTGGGAATGTGAATTGGTTCAGCCACTATGGAGAACAGTATGGAGGTTCCTTAAAAAACTACAAATAGAACTACTCTATGACCCAGCAATCCCACTACTGGGCATATACCCTGAGAAAACCAAAATTCAAAAAGAGTCATGTACCAAAATGTTCATTGCAGCTCTATTTACAATAGCCCAGAGAATGAAACAACCTAAGTGCCTATCATCGGATGAATGGATAAAGAAGATGTGGCACATATACACAATGGAATATTACTCAGCCATAAAAAGAAACGAAATTGAGCTATGTGTAATGAGGTGGATAGACCTAGACTCTGTCATACAGAGTGAAGTAAGTTAGAAAGAAAAAGACAAATACCGTATGCTAACACATATATATGGAATTTAAGAAAAAAAATGTCATGAAGAACCTAGGGATAAGACAGGAATAACGACACAGACCTACTGGAGAACTGACTTGAGGATATGGGGAGGGGGAAGCGTGAGCTGTGACAGGGCGAGAGAGAGGCATGGACATATATACACTACCAAACGTAAGGTAGATAGCTAGTGGGAAGCAGCCACATGGCACAGGGAAAGCGGCTGGGTGCTTTGTGACCACCTGGAGGGGTGGGGTAGGGAGGGTGGGAGGGAGGGAGACGCAAGAGGGAAGAGATATGGGAACATATGTATATATATAACTGATTCACTTTGTTATGAAGCAGAAACTAACACACCATTTTAAAGTAATTATACCCCGATAAAGATGTTAAAAAAAAAAAGAAAAGAAAAAGTGGTATACACATATAAAGGAATGTCATTGAGCCTTAGAAAAGAAGGAAATCATGACATTTGTGACATCATGGATGAACCTGGAGACATCACCCTAAGTGAAATAAGCCAGACACAGAATGACAATGACTACATGATACTACCCATATAAGGCATCTGAAATAGTCAAAACTTATGGAATCAGAGAACAGAATGATGATTGCCAGGGTCAGGGGAGGTATTAGTAAAAACATACAAAGTTTTAGTTATGCAAGATGAATAAACCCTAGAGTCTACTACATAGCACATCACCTATAGTTAATAATACTGTGTGGTACAGTTAAAATTTGTCAAGAGAGTCGATTTTATAGTAAGTGTTCTTATAATCCACCCTCAAATAATAATAAATAAAGAGGGTGGGAGGAAATTTTGGTGATGAATATGTTTATGGAATAGATTGTGGTGATAGTTTCATGATGCATATCTCCAAACTCATCAAGTTGTATACATAAAGTATGTACAGCTTTTTGTATGTCAATCATACCTCATAAAAGGAGTTTGAAAAGAGATTCTCTTTTAAAGACAATACAAAACAGCAAAATATCTGATTAATAAATAGTTTTACCTTATTATATATTGAAATAATATTTTGGTTTATTGGGTCAATAAGATATATTATTAAAAGAATGTCAACTGTTTCTTTTTGCTTTTTTTAATGAAACTACAAGAAAATGTAAATTTGCACATGCAGCTTGCCTTCTGTTTCTTCGGCCTAGCCCTGGCTTATATACTTCAGAATCACACAAATCTGTGAACCTACACCAGCTCTTCTGTGATGTATACAAGTTACTTCAGTGTCAACATCCAAAATATTGATGTAAATAATGTCTGTTTCAGAGCTCAGGTGAGGATAAGAAGTAAACTACAAAGGGCACTGATTTTATGAGTGATCCTCCCACTAGTCTCCCTCTGGGATTCCTGGCTGAGACCATACCAGAAGCCCAGCTCTGGTTCTGTGAGTGGGAAATAGAAATTTTGGTTGTTCTGGTCAGCAATTTTAATGGCCAGGGCTAAGTCTCAGGTCGGGAGACTGACAGATGATATAATCAAGGCAGCAGATGATATACTCAATACGGGGAAAGCTGGAAGTCTGTCTTTCTCTTCAAGCTACCAGGAAACCCACGGCTCATCCACTGCTCCTTAACAGGACACCATTCTTTGAAACTTATCTTTAATTTTAGTCCACATATGTATAATCACCCACAGTATATTGCTATATCACCCACTATATTTTCTGAACCCAAAATAAGACTGGTAAGTAGAAAAGTGTGGTAGCATTCTAATGTTAGATGTGAGGTGCTGAGGACAGGAAACTAATTAACATAGTGGGTACATTGCACGCTATATTGCATTTAATACTCATAAATGTCTTAGCTTGAAAATTTACGTGACTTTCTTAAGGCCGTTCAGCTAGTAAATATCAGAATCAAGACTCTCGCCTCTCTTTCTATGTCTCATCACTTCTTTCTGTGAACAAGGTCAAGAGCTAAGGTTCATGAAGAAATGACCTCCGGGATTATGCATTTTCTCATGCTTAGAGTCTTTAGCAGATTCATGCATTGGATTCTTTACTTTTCCAAACAAAAGCAAAGAATCTTTACCGTCATGTTCTAAATTTACTTTTATAAAAATAATGTTAATTAAATAATAGTGTATAGGTATGATTTCTTCAACGCTTACTTCACAACTGGTGTTTTACATACACTGTACCATTTCATCATTTCAATTGTCTTGTAAGGTAAACACTATTATCTAATTTCACAGATGAGGAAATAGGCTCAGAGAAAAATAATTTTATCATCAACACACAGCTAATGACTGGCAAGGAAGCTGTATTAAAATTTATTTAATTCACTGACTCCTCCCCTTTCTGTGCAATAATAAAGCTAGAGCTATATTATTTTGACTCTAAAATTTAATGATTTAACCTACTGTTTCTCTTTTCCTTTTCTGCCCTCCTCTAAAGAGGTGAAGGGCAAAGCAGATGATTTCTGAAAAGTTCTCAGCCTTCAGATTGCCTTTCAGTAAGCACATTCTATACAAAAATGTCTGATGTTTATATGCTACAGCCAGTTCTTATTAAAGATCTTTTCTATCCACTTTCATAACATATTTAAAAGTAAAGTTTATTGCTATAGAAAGTACCTACTTCATAAGCCAAAGCAATCCATCTTATCTGAACTCAAGAAAATAAATGAAAACTAGATGTCCAGATCAAGGATTGGGAAAACGAAAAATATCTTAGAAATAAGCTCCTTCTCTGCTTAAGTTTTGATGACAGCTATCTATAGGACGGACAAGAAAAATAGGTTTATGTCACAGGCACACTCAATTAAAACCTAAAAAGAAAACTAAGATGAATTTCTCAAACAGAAAACTAGTTTTTAAAAAATGCATGGAGTCAATTTGAAAAGGAGAGAACGATAACTGTATCTTTGGGAGGCCAGATTTCCAAATGAAAACTGAAAAGGTACAGGTTCAGAGACCCATCTCAGATTTCCTGGACTCCATGTTCTCTTCCCATCAGTTGTGTGTGCATGCAATTAAGTGAGGCATTTTTCTGAACCCTGCTTTCATCAGGTCTCATCTTTGCCCCAGACCTCCTCTTTCTCTCTATGTAGCCGCACCCCACCCCAGTCCTTTCAGACGAGAGAGCTCGCCTCCACTGTTGTCTTGTGGCCTGAAGGTGCTCCGTCAGAATGTCACCACCCCCCTGCCCGCCTGCCGTGGACTATTATTTCCTTCACAAAGTCTCACTGTGCTCCCTAATTGTGTCTCTGGTTATTCCTCTCTCCTAGAATCTATTCTCTTTCCTTTTTCATTTTAAATGATTTATTCAACCCAGTCTCATCTTTCTCTTTTCTGGACACACCTAGTAATGTTTTCCAACCTATCCCAAATCACGACACTGAATAATTATGTTTGTACAGTGCAGTAGGAGGGGGTCCAGTCTTTGGGACAGAAAGTCTACCCAGCCCCTACCCAGCATCTCCAAGGACAGAGAATTAATGGGCCTAGACAAAAATAACACATTCCCTGACACAACCAAGCAGTCAAGAAGCTCTGTTTCATGGGACTGATGACCTTATCCTTGGAAGCAAACACTGGATGTGTATAGTGTGATAAGCATACCGATTCTAATGTTGGGAACATTGGGGTAGAAGAAAAAAGGGTCTGACATTTTGATTCAGTCATTTTGAGATGGCCGGTTAAGTACCTTTTGGTCTTTGGAACATGAATAATTGACATGATTTTTTTAATTTTAATTTTATTTTATATTGGAGTACAGTTGATTTACAATGTTGTGTTCATTTCAGGTGTACAGCAAAGTGATTCGGTTATATATATACATATATCCATTCTTTTTCAGATTCTTTTCCCATATAGGTTATGACAGGATATTGAGTAGAGTTCCCTGTGCCACACAGTAGGTCCTTGTTGGTTATCTATTTTATATACAGTAGTGTGTATCTGTTAATCCCAGACTCCTAATCTATCCCTCCCCCCACGTTTATGTGGAATCTAAAAACGAATGATACCCATGAACTTACTGGCATAAATCTTTGGTAGAAAATTTTGATGCAGCCACATCTTGCCTTGGTCGAAAAAGACACAAAGTCATTGAATTTACAAATTTAAAAACTGCCAAATCACCAGCTCAACAGGTATTCTCATTCACCTCCTTAAAAACTTACATAATTCAGGTATTCAGCTTGGACAGAGGTCACCCTGAGCTGTCTTGGAACATTTAAGGAATGCTAGTGTCCTAGACATTCACCTCTGCCAGTCGTTGACCTAATTTTGCAAAAGAGGGGTGTGCCTATGACCTGCATCTCATGGTCCTTATGCAGTATCACTGCCACACTCCCTCCTGAGTAATCTAACATCTGATTTTTAAAAATTATTTAGAGACGTCTTCTTTATACTTGCAAATTTTAATGTAAAGACTGTTCTGCTTCCTCCATTCCAGCACTGCTTTGTCCTTATTGATACATGTCGACATGGTTTAAGTAAGTAGGCTATCTATTTGATCAGACAGCACCTTCCATTTTTCAACTGAGTCAGGCTTTGCCTTATTTTCTTTCAATCTGATTGGATGTCTTGACCTATTTTGATAGTGGAGACCTTGAGACATATTTTTATTATACACGTTTTTTGGCTCCAGTGTATGCTGTAGGATAAGGTTGTGACTTGAACAGATGGATATCCGACAGCCAGTTACCAATTGTGCAACTGCCTTATCTTCTTATATTCAGGGCTCACTTTTGTTCAGCTTTGCATTTGCTTTTGGGGTCAGTCTGTGGAGGCTTTTCTCTCGTATCAGTTTCGGTGTTCAAACTACAGACGAGAAAAATCCCTCTTCCTGGCATTTATCTTGGCCGCCCTTTCCCAGTGATCGCAGACACAAAGCATCCCAAAGCTCGTGTCGCTCACTGGAAGCACAGCTGGGAAATCTGCAGAGCCCTGAACATCTTATCTTAGGCACAACTTGCAGATAAGTGGCCCTGGGCTCCAAAGGCTCAATTCAAGAAGACCCCAAAGAAAGAAACCTATCAACCTATCTCAGTTTAATGGAAGCTCTGATGTGGGGTCTGTGACCACTATTCAAGGGCACACAGGGACCTCAGGGTTCTGCCCTGAGGCCTGATGCTTGAAATTTTTCGCTTTTGTTTCTGAAATCATTAGCCAGGTTCACATTTTTATTTCTTTTTACTGAAAGCACTAGGAAGTCAGCAAGGTAGACTGTTTAAAATACCAGGTTTTGAGTCACATGACCTTCGTTTGAATCAATTCCTTTCAATCACGACTTCCAGGCTGCAGTATCTCCCTTAGACCAGGAAGGAGGGACCCCTATCCTGGGCTCCCTTGTTTCACAGGGTCCTGCTCTCACCCTGTTTATCTTGAGTTTCTCCCCGTACGTGAGGACTCTGTCTGGCAGGTGATGAGCTTACTTGGAACCTTTGCTCCTCCTCCATCCCAGTTTAGACCATGATTCTTTCAGGTCTCCAGACCTCAAAATTCTTTAAACCCATTTCCTGGGCCTCTGCAGGCCTCATCCAGGTGCCTCTTCCTTGGGGAAGATAGGCCAGGGACAAGACTAGTGTGGGGACCAAGGCATGATGGGCTAGGGTCAGCTGAGCATGGGAGAAAGTATGGGCAGAGGTTGGAAATGGGAGTTCTGACCCCCGGGATGTGCTGGATGGAGTCTGGTTGGAAGGGAAGAGGGTGGTGTGTATCACATGCTCTGAATTGAACCTAGATGTCCATGTTGTTATGAAAAGCTAAATTGAGAGGTTGGGACTGATATGTACACACCACTATGTATAAAATAGATAATCAACGAGGACCTACTGAATAGCACAGGGAACTCTGCTCAATACTCTGCAATAACCTAAATGGAAAAAGAATCTGAAAAAGAACAGATACATGTATATGTATAACTGAATCACTTTGCTGTACACCTGAAACTAACACAACATTATAAATCAACTAGAGCTCAATATAAAATAAAATTTTTTTTTAAAAAGTATATTTGTTAACAGTGGAGGAGAGAGCACACGTTAACACACAAGTTCTTTACCTTGGTTGGTGTGAGTTATAGCTTTCATGTATGTAGGCATATGTTGCAGTATGATATTCATTTATAATTTGCCCCAAGCAAAATTGTCAGGGGAATTACTGCCTCATTGTATGAATTGGAGTAAACTTATTAATCTCTATGAATCACATTTTTTTTACTTCTAAAATGAGACAATAATACTTATCTTTTGCTCAAAGTTAATTTCACATTTATAACAATACAGAGTATATACTAACTGGTCAACAAAGAAAATATGTTGATCTTTTGCTTCAGACTGATACTCAGAGGAAAGGAAGAAACAAAAAGAAAAACAAAAATCAAAAATGTCAATACTTATATTTTAATCATATTCAATTATAACCACTTACAAATTTCTTGTTACTCTCTTTAAAAAGTCAGTCCACTTTCTTGCCTGTTTCAAAGCAAAAACAGTATTGACAGTCACAGAGCACTGACTTATTCTTGTCTTTGCCAGTATCTATCTCCCCAAAGACAGAGTGACTCAACTAGTGTGGGGAGCACCTAGGTGGGCATAAGGTCCCAAGTTTACTCTTTGAACAAGCTGATCTCTTCTCCTTTTTGCTTTAAATTTCAACATACATCTTTATTATTTCACTTTTGTCATTCTCTCTTTTTTAAAAAATTCTTTTATCTTTTAATTTAATTTAAAAAATTGAAGTATAGTTAGCTTACAATGTTGTGTTAGTTTCGAGAGTACAGCAAAGTGATTCAGCTATACATATACATTTGTTCTTTTTAGGATTCTTTTCCATTATAGGTTATTACAAGATATTGAATATAGTTCCCTGGGCTATACAGTAGGTCCTTGTTGTTTACCTATTTTATATATAGTAGTGAGCATACATTAATCCCAAACTCTTAATTTCTCTCCCCACGCCCCAACCCCACTATCCCCTTTGGTAAGTACAAATTTGTCTTTTATGTCTTTAAGTCAGACAGAGAAAGACAAATTATGATATCACTTATTTGTGGAACTTAAAAATATGGTACAAATGAACTTATTTATAAAACAAAGCTCATTTCCTTTGAAATGAAGTTTCATTTGTACTGAAAGGCATTGCTTTGAAGAATTGAGCTTGATCTTGACATAACCAGAAGCTTTTCCACTCAGTCTATATATCCCATCCCACTGTATAACCAGAATCTTCCTGAGAGAGGCCTCACTTGGATTATGTTAGAATATGCCCTAGAAGCTGCATATTTTAAAGTGTGAGAGACTAAGTTGCATTATGTTTTCCCTCTGCTCCTGGGTTTTCTACTTTTTCTTCTTAAAAACACTTTGCTTGCCAGGAGCATTTTCCCCAAATTCTCCCAAGCTGTGAACATAATCTTATATACAGAACATTTTATATTATCCAAAGCTGCATATTAGAAAAATATATATTTCTCCCTAGATACTTAGGCTGTATAAACAATGCAAGTCATTCTCCTGGAAAACTACATAAATTTTATATATTTTTGTCTTAAAATGCGCTCCCCTAATTTAACTGAAATTGATAAATGAGTGCTGAAACAGAAGCTGAAGCCCTAAAGACTAATACATTTAGTCTTCCTGATGTGCCATATGCATATTTACACTTCATAATTAAATGACATACAAGGAGACATGCAATATTCCAAAGAAATCTTGACAGCTTTATTAATTCTGCCAACAGCTCACGGGGTTGTTGGTCACAGGGGAATATTTACTGAATTTCTTGGCGATTAGAAAAGTTACATTTGGAATGGAAATTAATCACCATGACCCCAAAGGTGAAGATCTGAATTTTTACTTTAAATGTTCACGCTACATAAATTCAACAGCCATTCCTTTCCAAATATTCTTCTAAGCAGTATCCACTTTTTGGGGATCCAATTTTCACAACCTGTTAGGAAACATTTTCTCCACTTTTCAAATACGCTTTTGAGAAGGCAATGGGGCATCCATCAGACATCCCTCTGCTCCATGCAGTGTGCATTTTATGTGCAGGATCAGGCGATGTTTAAAAATTATGAATCTTAAAATAGAGTTTCACCATAAAAATCGGGAGATATAGATCAGATAATGCCTGCTTCCTAATGATAAGGAGGACAGTAAATAATTTTAAAGCCTTCGCAGCATGTTTAAAAAAAAAAACTTTCTCATCTATCTTCCCCATATAATAAATCCACATTACACCTAAGCCAGCAAAAAGCATATGCAATTTCTATTCTATGGGGGCGTATTTTTGGAAAGGCAAACAAGATGCTGTCTTTTCCCCTTCCTGGGTTAACACGCAAAAGACAAAATGTCACTTGTCAGATGAATCCTAATTGGCTGACGGGACTGAGTTTTATGGCTTCACTTCATCTCCTCGTGAAGACTGGGGCATTAATATACAGAGAAGTAAAACATGATATAGAGTTCATAGTGCAGGAGTTAAAGGAAGAACACCAACACATCCATCAAATATGTGCATCCCAAGACCTGCCAAGCGAAACTTCCAGCAAAAATACACACCCTACATGGGAGGCTGAGCGGATTACACCAACCAAGTCCTACACAAGACACACATCAGAAAAATCTTTTGACAAATGCACTGAAGAAAATGAGATTTTATGTACCAAAGAACTCTATATAAATCGTTCGGAGGGCTGCCCGACTGTTTTTCTTTTTTTGTTTTTTGAAGGTGAAATTTAACTCTCTTCCAGAGCCAAATGGGGCCAAATCAGTTTCTGAAATCTTCAAAAAAAAAAAAAACACATTGTTGTGTATCCATAAATGCCAAGTGGTTGGTTTCATCTGGTTTAATAACATGTTGACCCAGTTTTTTAAAATGGTCTTTTTTTTTTTTTTTTTTTTTTTGGTGGTACGCGGGCCTCTCACTGTTGTGGCCTCTCCCGTTGCAGAGCACAAGCTCTGGACGCGCAGGCTCAGCAGCCATGGCTCACGGGCCCAGCGGCTCCGCGGCATGTGCGATCCTCCCGGACCAGGGCACGAACCCGCGTCCTCTGCATCGGCAGAGGCACCACTGTGCCAGCAGAGAAGCCCTAAAATGGTCATTTTTAATCACATAGACCAGACATGTCTAACTAGTTAGCAGACATGGTGATGCTGGGCTCTCATAGTGTAAGATGCCTCAAACTTTCCTCCAACTCTATAGATAAGTGTCGTTGGTTGAGCCCTGACTATATACAAGGCTCAGATATAAGACTTAATAATTACACCAATCTTATGGGGTTGCTAATTTTCTTCACTTCTGTTTTTCTAAATTGTTATTGGAGTAGAGTTGATTTACAATGCTGTGTTAGTTTCAGGTGTACAGCAAAGTGAATCAGTTATACATATACATGTATCTACTCTTTTATAGATTGTTTTCCCATATAGGCCATTACAGAGTATTGAGTAGAGTTCCATATGCTATACAGTAAGTCCTTATTAGTTATCTATTTTATATATAGTAGTGTGTATATGCCAATCCCAATTTCCCAGTTTATCCCTCCCTTCCCCTTATCCCCTTGTAACCATAAATTTGTTTTCTATATCTGTGGGTCTATTTATGTTTTGTAAATACGTTCATTTGTATTGTATTTTAGATTCCACATATAAGTGATATCATATGATATTTGTCTGATTTACTTCTCTCAGTATGACAATCTCAAGGTCCATCCATGTTGCTGCAAATGGCATTATTTCGCTTTTTTTTTTTTTTTTGCGGTACGCGGGCCTCTCACTGTTGTGGTCTCTCCCATTGCAGAGTACAGGCTCCAGATGCGCAGGCTCAGTGGCCATGGCTCACGGGCCCAGCCGCTCCGCAGCATGTGGGATTTTCCCAGACCGGGACATGAACCCGTGTCCCCTGCATTGGCAGGTGGACTCTCAACCACTGCGCCACCAGGGAAGCCCTATTTCGCTATTTTTTATGGCTGAGTAATATTCCTTTGTATATATGTACCACATCTCCTTTATCCATTCATCTGTTGATGTATCAATACATTTAGGTTGTTTCCATGTCCTAGCTATTGTAAATAGTGCTGCAATGAATATTGGGGTGCATACGCTCCTACATTATTGGTGGGAATGTAAGTTGGTATAGGTACTATGGAGGTTCCTTAAAAAAATAAAAATAACACTACCATATGACTCAGCAATCCCACTCCTAGGCATATACCCAGAGAAAACCATAATTTGAAAAGTTGCTTCACTTCTTTTTATAGATGAGGAAACCAAAGTTTGGAGAGATTAAGCAACTTGCTCCAATTCGCACAGCTAATAAGAATTGGAGCCTGTGTGTGGGACCCCTGAGGCTAAACCCTGGATGGGGGCAGACAGAAGGCTGACAGCATGGGACACATTTAAAACTTTGTGGTTAGTCTCCTTGTGGCTCTTGGATTCTCCGCTTGGATGTTTGACTTTGTACTGACCCAAATCCTGGCTGACTGACTCTGTTCTTTTCACTATTCTCAGGCTGCAAATGGAAATGTGAAGGCCCATTACTTTTGTGTAGTCCATCCAGAGCTGCTGGAGCAGAAGACAGGTCCCAGGCTCCCAAATCAGCCCTCTGTCACCTAGATAAGCCAGACTGTACACACCTACTTCACCAGTTCCAATTTCACGTCAGAATCCCTAACCCATGAATTAGTTTCATCCGCTGCTTCTAAAATCCTTGCCAGAGGGTCTTCTCTCTTCCCTAATTTGCTATCGTCTCTTTCAGGCATATTGCCCTCGGGACCCTCATTCTTTCATCTCTGGATGCTTTCTGGAAGCACAGGCACAAATTCTACTTTTCAGGTCGAATTTCTTAGGTTCTAAGAGTAGCTGGTATGAAGGGCAGTGATGGATTAGGACACAAGTGGGTGTCAAAGTTCCAATTTGTACTCCATAAAATGAGGGGGAATTATGACTCCATTGGCATAGCCAGTGAGGGTTTTTAGCACAGTCAGAATGTGCAGAGGTGCCCCGCCATCCACTTGAACCTTCCTGGATGCAGAAAGTGAAATTGGGATGAGGCAGACAAGCATGGATGAGCAGCTCTGGAGTGACACAGTTCTCATGCAGGGGATTCTAGTTGACAAAGTGTGCACAGTGGGAGCTTTAATCATGGCCCCTCAGTGCCTGGATGAGGACAGGACAGCTGTGCAACTCACACCTGCGACAGAGGCTGGAGATATTTATCCTAGCCCTTGTCTGAAAACCTACATTTCCCAAACAGTGAATTTACGTGTTGCCCACTGAAACACCTTGACCAAGAAGGCCCCCTGGGTCCTCCAGCAACACCAGTTGTGGGTGAGAACCATGGCTCTGTATCTCTTATGCGGTCTGTGTTACTAACACTCAAAGTGACCTGCATCACAAAGTAAAGTCCCTCATGAAAAGAAATGGCTGTACCCCAAATACACATTCAGACACACAGACATAGACTCAAACATACAGGCACATCTACCAACACACACACTCACAAGCACACACACACATACACAATAGTATTATAAAGAGATTACAGGATACAAAATTTGCAAATAGTATAACAAGAATATCTAGGGCAACCTTTGGCTTGGCACTTGTCTGATCTGCCCCTGACCTTTAAGTTCATAAAGCCAGCGGGGCTAGTTGGAGGGATCATTCAGGACTCTACCTTGGACCAGGTTTGGTTTCATTCCATTCCACCCTCCAGGAGCCTAAGACTCCATTTGATACCCCAAATTCAGTCTTACTTCTGGCTTTTTGGCCTTGATTGATACCGCACCTCTCATCTATCTGATCCTAGAGTTTCTGCAAGGAATTTTGATGGGACTGACCCTCTGGCTACCTACATTCATGTTGCCTCAGGAAGGATCAATAGTTCTAGTTTTGGTGTCTTGGAATGGAAATCTGATATTGATCACTGGCCATGGTGACAGGTGTGTGTGTGTGTGTGTGTGTGTGTGTGTGTGTGTGTGTGTGTGTAGATTTGGGCATTACTTGGTTTACTCAAAGCCAGTCAACTGGAGTATCTTTTCGTGTTACATTTTTAGCAGTTACTTACAAGAACTGGTTCAAATATTTACACGGTTAAAATGAACTCCTTTTGTTAACTCAGAAGTCTCTGATCAGTGCCCGTGGTTTGACTACCTGGATAGTCCCAAGGACAGGCTGGTTTCCTTTATTCTGACCTCTAGGGCTTGAAAATATGCTTTTTGCATATGGCAAAATGAGTTAGAATAAGGCAAAATGGGCTAATAATGCCCACCCTCTGTTCATCATCTACTGTGCGACAGACACCTTATATTCTTTATCTTTAATCCCCCAATAATCTGATATGAGAGACAACATTATTTGCATTTCATAGAAAAGCAAATTGGGTAGGGAAGAAGTACAGTAACTGCTCCAAGGGCACAGGAAATTTGTTAATGGAGCAGAGATTCCAAGGCAGGGCTTTGTGCCTACATACCCCGTGCTCCTTCTGGCATCACTACATCCCCTTCAGTAGGACATTGGTGGTAATTTTCACATGCAAAAGAGTGTCACTGGAGAGCAATGAGCCTCCAAATCATGCATGACCTTGGAAAAACTGGTTAGGATCACCAAGACAGGTCGGTCATGAAGCCAATTAATTTTTGGCAGAGGGTGGGGAGGGGTGGTCTTTGGATTTTACCATAGGGACCCTCAAGCAAAAATCCACCAGGGGTGAAGGAGATAAGTACACAAAGTTCATGTTCTGCATATTTTAAAAACAAGGGCTTCTATCCAAGTGAGCTTTCTTGAATGAGGGCACTATCTCTCATGACCTTCTGCTGTCCACCTGTCCCTTCCAACTCCTGTCCCTTCCTGGGTAGGCATTCAGGCCACTTGCTGATGAATGAAACCTCTCTGCTTGTTGCAGCTGCCGAGAAAAATTTGGGAAACTCCTATGCTATCCTCCATCAAAAAACACTTCCTGTCATTTCACTGACTAGCAAAATATCTAGCTGGTTGGCTAGAAGTAAAAGGGAATCAGGGAATACATTGCTAATACTTATATTTTAATTTCTCTGATTTTTCAGAGAAATGTTGGTATTTCACATGCAACAGCAACGTTACCAAAGACGATACTTGTCATAGGGAAACGTGCCATGTGCTCAGTCTAATTTGTTGTATTAGCCTCACACTGGATTTATTTTGTCTTGTACAACCATTTTCTCCTTTCCAAGACTGATGTATTGATTTATTTCATACTTTCCTAGCATCTACCTTTTCACAAGCCATCTCAATCCTGCTTAGAATGGGTGGACTATAAATAACTAGTAAGCAGCTACAGCAATCACAATGAAACTGAGAGCTGTACTCGTCCAATGTTCCCAAGCTTCCCTGACCCTTTCACTTAGAAAATCCTGCATCCCTCCAATGACACATACAGCATTTTTTCTCTTATTCAAGAGTATGAGGATTGGTACTTGAACAGCCTCTGCTTTTGACTGCCAAGAAGGAAAGAAATGTCACTACAGAAATAGCATCCACCCTGCAGCTCTCAAGTACAGAGTGGCCTGGTTGGAAGGCAAACACTGCAGCAGGCAGGTAAAACATCTCCTGAGGAGGAGAGTTCCCATTGCCTCCGATCTGGAAATGGGAGCTCAGGAAGTAAAGAGGCAAAATCTGTGAATGGGGCAGGGGTAGAAGATGGGGGATGACTACTGCTGCTGCTGCTACAGATTATTATTGTTATTCTCATTGTCATCAACCATTACTGACATACACTTAGGTAAGTTGCAGCTCCTGCCTCCTTTCAAAACTTACTCTTTGGGGGAGAGAGACAGATTAAATAAAAAAAACTAGAATAAAGTGTGATATGTTATCTTCAAAAGGCAGTTGTAGAAAAATAAGGAGGTGATTCATTCTGCTGGGAGGACATCTGTATTTTAGAGATGTCTATATTTAAATGAGTTTCAACAGGAGAAGTTCATTCCCTCTGCAGTTACCAGATTCATTGAATTGTTTGATACATATGGCGCTCATGGATCTTAGAATCAATGGACATCACTCTTCAGAATGACTATTTCATTTTTTAAATTGCCATAAAGGAATTTATAATGAACCCCTAACCCTCTCTAATTTTATCGTAAAATTACACTTTAATATAAATTACATAAAACAAAAATGAAATTAGGGATGTATTCCCATAGGGAAAAAAGT
This sequence comes from Stenella coeruleoalba, assembly GCF_951394435.1. NCBI lineage: Eukaryota > Metazoa > Chordata > Mammalia > Artiodactyla > Delphinidae > Stenella > Stenella coeruleoalba. Next base: position 9,636,224 of record NC_137151.1, read on the forward strand.
AAATAAAAAGATAGAACTCTGTCTCTTAAGATATTTAAAAATGACACTATTAAAGGGAATAATTCTGAATAATGCCATTTGCAGCAACATGGATGAACCTAGAGATTATCATACTAAGTCAAGTAAGTCAGACAGAGAAAGACAGACATCATATGATATGGCTTATACGTGGAATCAAGAAAAATGTTACAAATGAATTTATTTACAAAATTGAGATAGACTCACAGACATAGAAAACAAATTTAGGGTTACCAAAGGGGAAAGGGGAGGAGGGATAAATTAGGAGTTTGGGATTAACATATACACATGACTATATATAAAATAGATAAACAACAAGGACCTACATATAGCACAGGGAACTATACTCAGTATTCTGTCATAACCTATAATGGAAAAGAATCCAAGAAAAGGATAGATAGATATGTATGTATAACTGAATCACTGTGCTGTACACCTGAAAGTCACACAACATTAAAAATCAACCATATAAAAAAGAAAAGGAATAATTCTTTAGTCAATATAATAATTTGTCAAAATTACTTAAGAATTGAAAATTGTACTCAATTTCTGTGCATTTATGTGTGTGTGCATGTGTGATATATGTTATATTTACCTGGAGTCAGGCAAGGGATCCTATTTTACACTGCATGGTATTTTAATTTTGGTATATAGCCCTCTGATTATTCATGGATGAATGAACCTTTCTTTTTAAACTCTAAGAATGTATCTGTCTCATCCAAAGTATTTTATTTTATTTTATTATTTTTTTAAATTTATTTTATTTATTTATTTTTGGCTGCATTGGATCTTCATTGCTGTGTGCGGGCTTTCTCTAGTTGTGGTGAGCGGGGGCTACTCTTTGTTGCGGTACGCAGGCTTCTCATTGCGGGGTCTTCTTTTGTTGCAGAGCATGGGCTCTAGGTGTGCAGGCTTTCTCTAGTTGTAGTGCATGGGCTTCAGTAGTTGTGGCACACAGGCTCTAGAGCGCAGGCTCAGTAGTTGTGGTGCACGGGCTTAGCTGCTCTATGGCATGTGGGATCTTCTGGGACCAGGGCTCAAACCTGTGTCCCCTGCATTGGCAGGTGGATTCTTAACCAATGCACCACAAGGGAAGCTCCAAAGGATTTTATATTATGGAACATATTAAACTATACTAGTTAGAAGTATTACTGGTTACTGATATATGCATTTAAAATTATTCCACATTAGAAAAGAGAACCCTCCTACACTGTTGGTGGGAATGTAAATTGGTGCAGCCACTATGGAGAACAGTATGGAAGTTCCTCAAAAATCTAAAAATAGAGTCACCATACGATCCAGCCATCCCACTCCTGGGCATATATCTGGAGAAAACTCTAATTCAAAAAGATACATGTTCATAACAGCAGTATGTACAATAGCCAAGCCATGAAAGCAAACTAAATGTCCATCAACAAATGAATGGATAAAGAAGATGTGGTATATTTATATAGTGGAATATTACTTAGTCATAAAAAATGAAATAATGCCACTTGCAGCAACATGGATGGGCCTAGGGATTATCATACTAAGTGAAGTAAGTCAGACAGAGAAAGACAAATATCATATGATATCACTTATATGTGGAATCTAAAATATGGCATAAATGAGCGTATCTATGAAACAGAAACAGACAGACGTAGACAACAGACTTGTGGTCGCCGTGGGGGAGGGATGGATTGGGAGTTTGGGATTTGCAGATGCAAACTGTTATATAGAGAATGGATAAACAACAAGGTCCTACTGTATAGCACAGGGAACTATATTCAATATCTTGTGATAAACCATAATGGAAAAGAGTATGAAAAGAACATGTATGTGTATAACTAAATCAGTCTGCTGTACAGCAGAAATTAACACAACATTGTAAATCGACTATACTTCAATAAAATTTAAACAAGAAATAAAATTATTCCACATTATTTAATTTTAAATGACCATGGATGAATATTTGCATTATCATAGAAAGATATGTGAGTCTTATAAATTTATTTACTTATTTATTTTTGGCTGAGTTGAGTCTTCATTGCTGCGTGCAGTCTTTCTCTAGTTGCGGCGAGTGGGGGCTACTCTTCATTGTGGTGCACGGGCTTCTCATTGCGGCAGCTTCTCTTGTTGTGGAGCATGGGCTCTAGGCACGTGGGCTTCAGTAGTTGTGGCACGTGGGCTTCAGTAGTTTGGCTCGCGGGCTCTAGCGCACAGGCCCAGTAGTTGTGGCTCATGGGCTTAATTGCTCTGTGGCATGTGGGATCTTCCCAGACCAGGGATCGAACACATGCCCCCTGCATTGGCAGGCAGATTCCTAACCACTGCGCCATCAGGGAAGTCCCGATATGTGAGTCTTACAAGGAAATTGCCATAAAGTTCTCTGTGCTAACATGTTATTTTCCCTTTTTTAGTGGAATCCCTTTAAGTGGAGCACTGTGATGGCACAGTCACAGCCTCCTATTTTCCTGGAATATTGTGTAGCAACCAGAGGGCCAGATTCTTCCTAGAGAGCAGCACACAGCTAGAGTCAATTAGAACTTGGGTCCTTAAACATGCAGGCTTGTTCCATATTTTTCAGATAATGAAGGGTGAGAAAAGGTTCTGTATATCTAAGACATCTGAAGAGGTGCCATGATGTCATCTTGCATTTGCCCAGCCGTGTTGCCCAGTTGCCACCTTGTAACCCATGTAGACAACTTTTGCACAATCTTCCAAATTAGGTATAATGAATCCCCTTTCCTCAGCAGTGTCATTAATCCAACAATTACTGTTTTGAAATGCCTGTCATATCATCTTTGGTCATGTACAAAGAGCATATTCTTGGAGCATCACTCTGTGGCAAATCCTTGAAAATTGTTTGCTAAGAACAAATTAATGAGGCATCACACCCTCTTCTTCCCACTGACAACTCTGGCTTCTTCCTCCAAGTTAGCTCACTCATTGCCCACACCTCAGAGTCATCACATGACTGCATTGCTGTGGGTATTTTTCTCATGCCAAGCCATTTGCATGGGTCACATTTTCACTTGGGGGCTTCCAAATAGCTGTTCCTAGTAATATATGTGCTATGGAAGGACAGCTTTAATGAGCTATTGGCAAAAGATAATCCCTAGCAAATGCATCAGTTGCCTGGCTTTCAAGTCAAATTTCTAATGATGGAAAAGTAATTTTAGTGAATATTTCAGTTTTATCACTGTGGAATGAGGCAACCAGGGCAAATAGTCAACATATTACTATTTGGGGGGATTATTTATTTATTTATTTACATTGAAGTATAGTTGATTTACAATGTTGTGTTAATTTCTACTGTACAGCAAAGTGACTCAGTTATACACAAATATACATTCTTTTTTATATTCTTTTCCATTATGGTTTATCTCAGGATATTGAATATAGTTCCCTGTGCTGTACAGTAGGAACTTGTTGATTATCCATTGTATATGTAAGAGTTTGCATTTACTAACCCCAAACTTTGTGCAAGTCAAAGTAGAGAGATGGAGTTACCTATCAGACTGGGCTCCATCTTCCAAAATCACCCTGTTCAGTTTCTTGGACAAGACTAACTCAAATGGAGCAACACTTGGAGGGATTACAACAAAATAGAAGAATTGCTCTAAGTCCTAAGAGCTGACACAACAAAGTGGAAAGGGAGGACAGATATGCAAGAGATCACTTCTACTTGAAGTGACTGATTCAGGAGACATGTCATTGTGGACCTGAGATAATATTTGAACTGGATCTTAAAAGATGAGAGAAAATCTGCAGAAGTGGAAATGTATGTGTTGAGGGGACATGTTGCTGATTGAAGGAGAATTCCAGGTGATGGACGAATAAAGGCTTAAAGATGGAAAAGCATTACAAGGCACAGCAAGTCATGGCTGTATTGAACAAGTTGTAGCATTTGTGCTAGGCACTGTGGAGGAATAAGAGAGGTTGTTATATAGGAGCTGCTATGCACAGTGTCTACACTTCCTCAGTAGAGGAAGAACTCAGAGATGCATATGTGAGATCATAGCAGAATCCACAAACTTGTACATGAGATGGGGGCTGCTACTCAAATTACCAAAACTAAGCTTAAACCAAAACTATTCTTTGATACTTCTGGAGGTCACAAGTCCAAAATCAAAGTGTCAGCAGGGCCATGCTCTCTCTGAAAGCTCTAGTGAAGAGTCCTTCCTTGCCTCTTTCTAACTTCTGGTAGCTCCTGGCCATCCTTGGTGTCTTGACTTGTAGCAGTATTCCTCCAGTTTCTGCCTCCATCTTTATCTGATCTTCCTCGTGTTTCTTGGTGTCGTCTCCTGTGTTTATAAGAATGCCAGTCATTGGATTTAGAGCTATCCCTAATTCCAGGATGATCTCACCTCAAGATCCGTAACTACCTACACTCACAAAGACCTTATTTCCAAAATAAGTCCACATTCTGAGGTCCCGGGGGGACACTATTTAACCCTCTACAAGTCTGTGTGCAAGTAAAAAGTGGCCCCAAAAAAGATAGTTTAGTAATCATGTGCCCCTACTTACACTTTCACTGAATAGAAGAGTGACTTGGATTCTTTCATGCTTCTAAACCAAGTGTATTCTTCTCTTATTTGCTGATCTACTTTCTATTGGGTTTCTTTCCCCAGATAAACTCATTCTGTCTTTAGCAAAAATTTATTGAGGCAAGTAAGCTCCCTCCTTGTTTGTCTCCACATGTTTCCTCCAGGAACTTCTTAGAAAGTAGGGTTTCAGTACTTACTGCCTTATTGCTCACACTTAGGTTATAGAGATTCCTTGAACTTGTAAAATAATTGGAGGATTACAAAAAAAGTTTTTTCCATTGGTAACCCTGTCATCATACTTAAACTTTAAATTCTTAAAGTATCATTGCTGGCCATCTCCTGAATTAACATTTGGATAAGGGTCATCCAACATCAATTAATATCATTACTTGTTCTCTTGTCCAACACATTCAAAAGGTACTACATGTTCTTAGTCTTCTTTACTCCTGAGTTTATTATAATTTGCTTCCTTTGAATTAATGGTCCCTAGAAGTACATTGACCATAAAATTATCATCCAAACCAAACCATTTTTGAGAGTGAAAAGGGACTCAGTTAAAAACTACACTAGAACAACAGGGATAAACAAGGAATTTACCTGAACAAGCCCAGAAGATGCATCAGCCAACATACCTGTCCTGCCTTATCTCCCACACAAGTCCTGTGTTTTAGCCAAACAGATGGCATTTCTGTTATTTTCTGGGAAAGTAAAGGGTATTATATGTATTTTTTCCAAAACTCAATTTTGTGACTTGTCACAATACACACTCAGTGAGTATGTGTTGAAAATGTTATAGTATTTACTTATTCACATCCAGTATTTATTGAAGACTTACTATGTGCCTGGACAAGATGCATGCCTTTGAATAAGATATATCCTTAGAGGCTCAGAGAGGTTAAGTGGTCCTGAAGATGCACACATCAATTAGACAAAGGGACTGGATGGGGGTATAGATTCCTTAATTACAAATCGTGTGTTTATTCTATTTGATGCCTCTCTTAAAATGTCCTGTAAGTCACACAAGACAGGGTCGATTCTGAATCAGGTGCCTTAAACACCATGCAGATCTTCTTGAGCCCTTACTCCTGTTCCCTCTTAGGTCCCAAATCTGTTTCTTCCCTGAAGTTTCCTTGCCTCATTTTTTTTTTAAAAACTATTTTTATTGAAGTATAGTTGATTTAAAATATGTGTTCCTTGCTCTCTTTCTGTAGCTCTTATCACCTACAGCCGACTTGATGGAATGGGGATCAAGGGATGGACCTCCAGACAGAGCATGGATGGAAAGCACAGGATCTTCCCCAAATATTCTGTTTATTCAGGTGGCTTAGGGTGCCCCTCCCAAGCAATGGCTTGGTACATCCACATCCTTTCTTAAATTCTCACGCACTTACAGCACTCACGTGAACACGATGTCTGAAACACAATACCTACAGACTTACGCACCAGGTACGGGAGGCTGGAAGAGAGACCCAGGCATAGAAATTTTCGGCAGAAAGGCATCCCCACTCAAAAATAGACCCACAGACTTAGAAAACAAATTATGGTTACCAAAGGGGAAAGGTGTGGAGGGGTAAGTTAGGAGTTTGGGATTAACAGATACACACTACTATATATAAAACAGATAATCAACAAGGACCTACTGTACAGCACAAGAACTATACTCAATATTTTTTAATAACCTATAAGGGAGAAGAATCTGAAAAATAATATATATATATGTATATACAGTATATACCTGAGTCACTTTGCTGTATACCTGAAACTAACACAACATTGTAAATAAATGATATTTCAATAAAAATAAATACATAAATAAAATAAAATGAAATACAATAAAATAATAAAATAAAAGAGTGGATGTGTGCCATGGATTCCTATCCTACTCAGGGCTCTCCTTTCTCTCACCTACACTCAGAGTCCTTCTTATCCACAGATGTTACCACACACAGGCAGATGAGTTGTTTAGAATATGGCACTAACTTGTTCAGGCTTATCTCCTTGGTCCTTATCAGTTCCTTCTACTTGGTTTCACAGTCCATTAATGGGATTCTGGCCCTCAGTTATTTCAGTGTGTCACAAACGGGGACAGATAGGACAAAATGGTGGATGAACTATTGCCAGATCAAAAGAACTAATGGGAAAAAAATTCATAGCACTTATTATACTGACAAGTCAGAAACTTCATGCTCTCATCTGTATGCCCACCTGCACATACCCTTTCTCTCTGTACCTTTCCATGTATTTATCTCACCTCTAAGGATTTCTACATTCTACTCTTGAAGTCTTCTTAATTTATTGCATGCAAAATGTGCCTAGCAGATGTTTGATGTCCTAAATTACAAGGAGATAAGACAGGATGCTAGGGGTCCATGATTCTCTGGTACAGAATTTTTGTTGTTCCCACACAACCTTCCCACACAACAAAGCACCTATGATATTCAGGTCAAAATAATTTCAGCCCAATTTTTCAGACTCATTTTTCTCCTTCAAATACTTAAAAACAAACAAAACAAAAAAGCACTGCTCCTTTTCTTTATGGACTTGTTATTTCATTTCCAAATAATTCTGGAGTCCTTAACGTAGAGAATTATTGTCAAACCTAGTGTTTAGATAAATTTATTGCTGTCATTCAGCTCTGGAATTCAGAGCCACCACAGCAGCAGTGGTGCTGCTGGTCACAAGGCAGTGGGGAGGACACCGTCCCCACATGAACAATGGCAACTGGCCAGATTCGAAACACGAGACCAACTCCTTGAGCTCTCTCCTTTTGTTAACATTGAGGCCAACAAAACTGGCAACCAGGAGTAGATTAACAGGAATAGAAACTTGTGTTTACCACGTTATGCTTTTCTCCTTAATATCAACCACTATCATTAAAATAATAAACTTAATGAAGCTAACTTTCCTTTGGACTTTTTAAAAACACTTGAGAGACTCTTAGCCTCCTTGAGGTCCCTGGCAGCCTAGACTCTTTCCACCTGGCTAGAGCCAAGTAGACACTTGGGGCTTCAGACTTTGGACTAGAACCTTTTGCTTTAGGCATCAGTAACTCCCCTAGGCTCTTCTTCCAGCACTTCTGTCTGCTAACAGGACTCCTAGCTAGTTGTCTTTAATGAGCCTGGGTGGGTAATTATCTTTGCCTGTAACCAAAAGGAGATTTTACTTTCTCCACTGTGTATTCAGTTTATTAAAATAAAAAGAAAACAGAAAACCTGACTTATTAAGCTTGCTTTCCATTTTGGATGCAAACCTCGAAAGAAAGAAAACTGAGAGATAGGGTCCTCTGGGTATCTTCACCAGGTGTAGCACATGCACCTACCTCGAATAGGGATAGTAATTATATCCTTTATTTATTTATTTATGATCTGAATCTCCCATTTGACTTTTACTAGTTGACTAATTTTTCATTGAAGTATAGTTGATTTACAATGTTGTGTTAGTTTCAGGTGTAGAGCAAAGTGATTCAGTTATACATCTATATATTGTAGACCTTACAGGCATTCATCCATTTATAGTTTACACAGTGGTTCTCAAAGTGAGGTCCTTTCACCAGTAGCACCAGCATCACCTAAGCTATTGTTACAAATGCAAATTTTCGGCCCCACCTCAGACCTACTGGATCAGAAGCTCTGCAGGTGCGGCCCAGCAATCTGTGTCTTAATAAGTCCCTTGGGGCTTTCTGACACACATTCATTTTTGAGAATCTCTCTTTACGATCACATGTGCTAAGTACATTCATTATACCAACTTAACAGAGGAGGAAACTGAGCCTTCTAGAGTTTTAGTTATTTATAAAAGTCACAGAATATCTAGCTATCAGACTTAAAACCTGAGATAATCTATGTAAAAAGAAAAAGAAAAAAAAAGTCATGGTAGTTGAAGACTAAATGAATAACGGGTAGATAAGATTTCTTTTTCGTAGTCATTATACTTAGCTAACATAACTCAATATATTTACATAAGAAAATGTAATGCTTTGCCACATGTTAAAGCTGAGATATTAACTCCTATTTCTCCTGATCTAAGGAGGGTAGTTCTAAAACCTAAGGTTTATACATATTGTAAATATAATTATGAGTCAAGTTTCCTGTGAACCACTAAGTACCTTAACAATAAGATTAATTTAATAGCAGTGGGTTTAGAAGAATTAATTTTAAGCAGATCATCCTCCTTGCTTTGATATCAGCTGCTGGATCCTTTCCCATTACAAATGCAACCAGTTTGTAGGAGACTGCAAACATCTGCTCTCCCCTAGAAAGCGTCCATATGAATATTAATCCTGAAGACTACATGTTGACTTCTGTCCATGTGATGTGTTTAAATGCTTCATATGTAAGTGTGTGAAAGGTATTTACTCCTTAAAGAGGCTAGGCCCCATGTTGGGATGTTCTCTGAAACAATTCAGCAAATTCTAACATTAAGAAGGGAAAACAGATGGGCATCGGTGAAGAACTTTCAAGGGCTAAGTGTGGAGCCAGAGGGCTGCAGGGAGCCTGCTGATTCTGGGGTAACTACCAGCTGTTGCTTCCACAATACTGATTGGCCAGTTGTTCTCTGTCCCCTTTTCTGCAGAGTTTTATCCAGTGATAAGAGAATCAAAGCTCAACAAAAGTGCTTAGCACAGAACCAGGAGGATGATTCAAGGGAAATATGTATTAAGCTTGGAAGACTTTTACTGGTCTGGTCTAAACTGGATCCATAGTGAAGCTCAGGGTTTATTGCTGTGTGTTCCCACAAGGCAGCCCATAAACCAAGGGTTCTGAGCAGGGAAGTGTAAAGAAATGGATGCAAAGGCTTTGGAAGGTTCTAAATAGATATTGCCATGGATGGAAACAATGATCACTCCAAGGAGGTTCAGTAACATTTTCAAGGCCATATGAGTAACCAATGGTAAAACTGGAATCTGACCCTAATCAAAAGCCTCTGCATTTCTCTTCACCTTGACTTGGTGCATGGTGATGCCTTGCTCTTGCATTGATGGTCTCCATTAAATCAGGGGCAATATTCTGATCATGCCAAGCTCTGAAAAGACTTTTTAACAATGTCCAACTAGGAAATGAATAGCTATATTAAAAGCTTAGGTGTATATCTGTGCGAGAGAGAGAGAGTAGAGGAAAAAACTATCAACAAAATTATGAAAAAAATGTATTTGAGAGTATTTTCTTATACATAGTCTTTGTGATTTAACAAAAAAAAATATTATAACAAAATGATGAACACACAATGACTTACTTGCTTTGGTCTGTAGCCAAAGAAGATATGGTGATACTAGTAGTTTACAATCTCTAGCGAGCTTCATTCTCCAGGTTTACCTTGTATAACTGATTGGGGAAATCTTGTATCTAAATTTATTAATTTGTGTGTCTTCAATACTTATACATCTTCCTTTAAGATTGTGCTTATAGCATTTCTCCTAAAACCAAGCAGGACCTTGTGGGGCCTTCCTGGGGACAGACCCCCATGTCCCCCCTCTTGTTTGTAGGAAAGCCTTAGCCACCTAGGCCTTGCCTGAGTTCCAAAGAGCAAATTTAGTCAGAGAAGTGAGAATATGCAGAAACAAAGGAAAGCAGTCAAGCCAGACAAAATAATAATAGTTTAGCCATAAAACGAAGTCAAGGGCCTTTAGCTCCTCCTCAAGGGCCATAGCATCCTGAGCCATATCCTTGAGTTATTTTGCAGATACTAAAACTCCCATCAGGCGGAAAAAGATAACTGCATGCTAACTACCAGTGTGTAGACCCCAGACAGTTGGGAACCAGAAGGTTGATGATTGAGAACCCTGGAATATCACCTTATTTCCTCACCATCAACCAGCTGGAGACCTATGCATGAGCTGATCACATATTTCTCACACTGTCCTTAAAAACACTTCCCTGAAAGTCATTGGGGACTTCAGGTCTTCTGAGCATGAGCTGCCTGTCTTCCTTGCTTAGTGCCTGCAGTAAACACTGTACTTTCCTCCATCACAGCCCAGCGTCCGTAGATGGGCTTTGCTGTGCATTGGGCAAGAGGACCCAAGTTCAGTTAGGTAACACTCCTGCTTTGAACACTCCTCCTTCCCCACCATTTCCTCTTTCTGCCTTCCTACCTTTATGGAATTTTTATTAGGCAGACCACATTTTGTAGTTTCCAGGAAGCCAAAGGAACGTAAACATGGTCCCTGCTTTTTCCATTCATCAAAGCAGCTTCCACCCATATACCGCCAAGCACACCTTGACAGCTTCGTGTATCTGAACTGCCACTGGTGCTACTTTTACACATAGGCTGTGTTGCAGCATGTCCTTAATGGTTCTGTGCATTCATGGGAGGGATTGACCGCATCTTCAAGCCCCATGTTATGCCCAATACACAGCACGGTGTTTGGTGTCTCATGAGAGTTGAAAAGATATATGTTGATGGTAATGGGATTCTCACTCTTAAATTGTTTTCTGAAATTGGTAGGCTTAAAATACAATGTCAGACAGTGATCAATACTCCGGATGTTTTAGGCCAAATTGGCAGAATAAATGTGTATAAATCATGAAGATCAGAGAGCCTCTCCCAGAGCGTTTAGAAGGCACTCAAGGGTGAAATTGAGAAACTGATGACCTAAATGTATAATCCACTGTTTCAACTGACCTTTATGTCAGAAAGGTGTTAAGTAGCATATGCAAGCCCTTTCATAATAGACAGACTCCAGAAAGCTACAGAAAATCAGAGACCATCATATCATCCAGGCCAAAGGATTCTATCAAACAAGACTAGATGGTTGACATATTTGGGAAGTGGCAACAAGATTTTAGAAGAGAAAACTGTAAACTGGATATTAATAAAATGCAGTATATTCAGATAATGTACTCCAGGGTCATGGGAAGAGGAAAAGGATCCTGATTAACTTGTCCAAGATCAATCAGGAACAATGTGGATGAGGTGATTTAAAAATAGGGCTTGGGACTTTGGGAGGGATCACGCCAAGGAGTACCTCCCAGAACTTCTGCTGCCAGTATCCTTGTCCTCACGGTGAGACTGAGCCACCCTCCGCCTCTGCAGGAGACCCTTCAACACTGGCAGGAAGAAAGTATATCCAAATTTTTATAGCTCATGGGAGGCTCTCCAGCCAGTACCCTAGATTGAGACAAAGAGAATTAAAGCCCGAGGAGTGAGACAAGCCTGCTTAGCAACAATGACAGATACATCAGAAATACATCTACACGTGGAACAACTCCTACAGAACACCTACTGAATGCTGGCAGAAGACCTCAGACCTCCCAAAAGACAAGAAACCCCCCACGTACCTGGGTAGGGCAAAAGAAAAAAGAAAAAACAGAGACAAAAGAATAGGGTTGGGATGTGCACCAGTGGAAGGGAGCCGTGAAGGAGGAAAGGTTTCCACACAATTAGGAAGCCCCTTTGTGGGTGGAGATCCGGGTGGCGGAGGTGGGGAGCTTCAGGGCCGCGGAGGAGAGCACAGCAACAGGGGTGCGGAGGGCAAAGCGCAGAAATTCCCACACAGAGGATCGGTGCCGACCGGCACTCACCAGCCAGAGAGGCTTGTCTGCTCACCCGCTGGGGTGGGCGGGGCTGGGAGCTGAGGCTCGGGCTTCGGGTCTGAGCACAGGGAGAGGACTGCGGTTGGCGAAATGAACACAGCCTGAAGGGGTTAGTGCGCCACAGCTAGCCGGGAGGGAGTCCGGGGGAAAGTCTAGACCTGCTGAAGAGGCAAGAGACTTTTTCTACCTTCTATGATTCCTGGTGCATGAGGAGAGGGGATTAAGAGCACTGCTTAAAGGAACTCCAGAGATGGGTGCGAGCCGCGGCTAACAGCGCGGACCCCAGAGACGGGCATGAGACCCAAAGGCTGTTGCTGCTGCCACCAAGAAGCCTGTGTGCGAGCACAGGTCACTCTCAACACCGCCCCTCCAGGGAGCCTGTGCAGTCCGCCACTGCCGGGGTCCCGTGATCCAGGGACAACATCCCCAGGAGAATGCATGGCGTGCCTAAGGCTGGTGCAATGTCACACTGGCCTCTGCCGCCGCAGGCTTGCCCCGCACTCCATACCCCTCCCTCGCCCTGGCCTGAGCGAGCCAGAGCCCCCGAATCAGCGGCTCCTTTAACCCCTTCCTGTCTGAGCGAAGAACAGATGCCCTCCAGCGACCTACACACAGAGGTGGGGCTAAATCCAAAGCTGAACCCCGGGAGCTGTGTGAACAAAGAAGAGAAAGGGAAAGCTCTCCCAGCAGCCTCAGGAGCAGCGGATTAAATCTCCACAATCAACTTGATGTACCCTGCATCTGTGGAATACCTGAATAGACAACAAATCATCCCAAATTGAGGAGGTGGACTTTGAGAGCAAGATTTATGATTTTTTCCCTTTTTCTTCTTTCTGTGAGTGTGTATGTGTATGCTTCTGTGTGAGATGTTGTGTGTATAGCTTTGCTTCCACCATTTGTCCTACGGTTTTATCTGTCCATTTTATGTTTGTTTGTTTTTACTTTTTTAAAAAAATTTTTTCTTAATAATTATTTTTTTATTTTAATAACTTTATTTTATTTTACCTTACTTTATTTTATTCTCTTTCCTTCTTTCTTTCTTTCTACTTTTGCTCCCTTTTATTCTGAGCCATGTGGATGAAAGGCTCTTGGTGCTCCAGCCAGGAGTCAGCTCTGTGCCTCTGAGGTGGGAGAGCCAACTTCAGGACACTGGTCAACAAGAGACCTCCCAGCTCCACATAATATCAAATGGCGAAAATCTCCCAGAGATCTCCATCTCAACACTAGCACCCAGCATCACTCAACGATCAGCAAGTTACAGTGCTGAACACCCTATGCCAAACAAATAGCAAAACAGGAACACAACCCCACCCATTAGCAGAGAGGCTGCCTAAAATCATAATAAGGCCACAGACACACCAAAACACACCACCAGACGTGGTCCTGCCCACCAGAGAGACAAGATCCAGCCTCATCCACCAGAACACAGGCACTAGTCCCTTCCACCAGGAAGCCTACACAACCCACTGAACCAACTTTAGCCACTGGAGACATACACCAAAAACAAGGGGAACTACGAACCTGCTGCCTGCAAAAAGGAGACACCAAACAAAGTAAGGTAAGCAAAATGAGAAGACAGAAAAACACAGCAGTTGACAGAGCAAGATAAAAACGCACCAGACCTAACAAATGAAGAGAAAATAGGCAGTCTACCTGAAAAAGAATTCAGAATAATGATAGTAAAGATGATCCAAAATCTTGGAAATAGAATAGAGAAAATGCAAAAAACATTTAACAAGGACCTAGAAGAACTGAAGATGGAACAAACAATGATGAACAACACAATAAATGAAATGAAAAATACTCTAGAAGGGATCAATAGCAGAATAACTGAGGCAGAAGAATGGATAAGTGACCTGGAAGATAAGATATGGGAAATAACTACTGCAGAGCAGAATAAAGAAAAGAGAATGAAAAGAACTGAAGACAGTCTCAGAGACCTCTGGGAAAACATTAAACATACCAATATTTGAATTATAGGGATTCCAGAAGAAGAAGAGAAAAAAAGGGACTGAGAAAATATTTGAAGGGATTATAGTTGAAAACTTCCCTAATATGGGAAAGGAAATAGTTATACAAGTCCAGGAAGTACAGAGAGTCCCATACAGGATATCTCCAAGGAGAAACATGCCAAGACACATATTAATCAAACTGTCAAAAATTAAATACAAAGAAAACATATTAAAAGCAGCAAGGGAAAAACAAAATATAACACACTAGGGAATCCCCATAAGGTTAACAGCTGATCTTTCAGCAGAAACTCTGAAAGCCAGAAGGGACTGGAAGGACATATTTAAAGTGATGAAGGAGAAAACCCTACAACCAAGTTATCCTACCCAGCAAGGATCTCATTCAGATTTGATGGAGAAATTAAAACCTTTACAGACAAGCAAAAGCTGAGAGAGTTCAGCACCACCAAACCAGCTTTACAACAAATGCTAAAGGATCTTCTCTAGGCAAGAAAAACAAGAGAAGGAAAAGACCTACAATAACAAACCCAAAACAATTAAGAAAATGGGAATAGGAACATACATATTGATAATTACCTTAAACGTAAATGGATTAAATGCTCCCACCAAAAGAAAAAGACTGGCTGAATGGACACAAAAACAAGACCCATATATATGCTATCTGCAAGAGACTCTCTTCAGACCTAGAGACACATACAGACTGAAAGTAAGGGGATGGAAAAAGATATTCCATGCAAATGGAAACCAAGAGAAAGCTGGAGGAGCAATTCTCATATCAGACAAAATAGACTTCAAAATAAAGACTATTACAAGAGACAAAGAAAGACACTACATAATGATCAAGGGATCGATCCAACAAAAAGATATAAAAATTGTAAATATTTATGGACCCAACATAGGAGCACCTCAATACATAAGGCAAATACTAACAGCCATAAAAGGGGAAATCAACAGTAACACATTCATAGTAGGGGACTTTAACACCCCACTTTCACCAATGGACGGATCATCCAAAATGAATATAAATAAGGAAATACATGCTTTAAATGATATATTAAAAAGGATGGACTTAACTGATATTTATAGGACATTCCATCCAAAAACAACAGAATACACATTTTTCTCAAGTGCTCACGGAACATTCTCCAGGATAGATCATATGTTGGGTCACAAATCAAGCCTTGGTAAATTTAAGAATATTGAAATTGTATCAAGTATCTTTTCTGACCACAATGCTATGAGACTAGAAATCAATTACAGGAAAAGATCTGTAAGAAATACAAACACATGGAGCCTAAACAGTACACTACTTAATAACGAAGTGATCACTGAAGAAATCAAAGAGGAAATAAAAAAATACCTAGAAACAAATGACAATGGAGACATGATGACCCAAAACATATGTGATGCAGCAAAAGCAGTTCTAAGAGGGAAATTCATAGCAATAGAATCCTACCTTAAAAAAAAGGAAACACCTCGAATAAACAACCTAACCTTGAACTTAAAGCAATTAGAGAAAGAAGAACAAAAAAATCCCAAAGTTAGCAGAAGGAAAGAAATCATAAAGATCAGATCAGAAATAAATGAAAAAGAAATGAAGGAAACAATAGCAAACATCAATAAAAGTAAAACATGGTTCTTTGAGAAGATAAACAAAATTGATAAACCTTTAGCCAGACTCATCAAGAAAAAAAGGGAGAAGACTCAAATCGATAGAATTAGAAATGAAAAAGGAGAAGTAACAATTGACACTGCAGAAATACAAACGATCATGAGAGATTACTACAAGCAACTCTATGCCAATAAAATGGACAACCTGGAAGAAATGGACAAATTCTTAAAAATGCACAACTTGCCAAGACTGAATCAGGAAGAAATAGAAAATATGAACAGACCAATCACAAGCACTGAAAATGAAACTGTGATTAAATATCTTCCAACAAACAAAAGCCCAGGACCAGATGGCTTCACAGGTGAATCCTATCAAACATTTAGAGAAGAGCTAACACCTGTCCTTCTCAAACTCTTCCAAAATATAGCAGAGGGAGGAACACTCCCAAACTAATTCTACGAGGCCACCATCACCCTGATACCAAAACCAGACAAGGATGTCACAAATAAAGAAAACTACAGGCCAATATCACTGATGAACATAGATGCAAAAATCCTCAGCAAAATACTAGCAAACAGAATCCAACAGCTGATTAAAAGGATCATACACTATGATCCAGTGAGGTTTATCCCAGGAATGCAAGGATTCTTCAATATATGCAAATCAATCAATGTGACACACCATATTAACAAATTGAAGGAGGAAAACCATATGGTCATCTCAATAGATTCAGAGAAAGCTTTAGACAAAATTTAACACCCATTAATGATTAAAACCCTGAAGATAGTCCGCATAGAGGGAACTTTCCACAAACATAATAAAGGCCATATATTTCAAACCCACAGCCAATATCGTCCTCAATGGTGAAAAATTGAAAGCATTTCCACTGAGATCAGGAACAAGACAAGGTTGTCCACTCTCACCACTCTTATTCAATATAGTTTTGGAAGTTTTAGCCACAGCAATCAGAGAAGAAAAGGAAATAAAAGGAATCCAAATCGGAAAAGAAGAAGTAAAGCTGTCACTGCTTGCAGAAGACATGATACTATACATAGAGAATCTTAAAGATGCTACCAGAAAACTACTAGAGCTAATCAATGAATTTAGTAAAGTTGCAGGATACAAAATTAATGCACAGAAATCTATGGCATTCCTATATGCTAATGATGAAAAATCTGAAAGTGAAATCAAGAAAACACTCCCATTTACCATTGCAACAAAAAGAATAAAATATCTAGGAAAAAACCTACATAATGAGACAAAAGACCTGTATGCAGAAAATTATAAGACACTGATGAAAGAAATTAAAGATGATACAAATAGATGGAGAGATATACCATGTTCTTGGATTGGAAGAATCAACATTGTGAAAATGACTCTACTACCCAAAGCAATCTATAGATTCAATGCAATCCCTATCAGATGACCAATGACATTTTTCACAGAACTAGAACAAAAAATTTCACAATTTGTATGGAAACACAAAAGACTCTGAATAGCCAAAGCAATCTTGAGAACGAAAAACAGAGCTGGAGGCATCAGGCTTCCTGACTTCAGACTATACTACAAAGCTACAGTAATCAAGACAGTATGGTACTGGCACAAAAACAGAAATATAGATCAATGGAACAGGATAGAAAGCCCAGAGATAAACCCACGCACATATGGTCACCTTATGTTTGATAAAGGGGGGAAAAATATACAGTGGAGAAAAGACAGCCTCTTCAATAATTGGTGATGGGAAAACTGAACAGGTACATGTGAAAGTATGAGATTAGATCACTCCCTAACACCATACACAAAAATAAGCTCAAAATGGATTAAAGACCTAAATGTAAGGCCAGAAACTATCCAACTCTTAGAGGAAAACATAGGTAGAACACTCTGTGACATAAATCACAGCAAGATCCTTTTTGACCCACCTCCTAGAGAAATGGAAATAAAAGCAAAAATAAACAAATGGGATCTAATGAAACTTGAAAGCTTTTGCACAGCAAAGGAAACCATAAACAAGACCAAAAGACAACCCTCAGAATGGGAGAAAATATTTGCAAATGAAGCAACTGACAAAGGATTAATCTCCAAAATTTACAAGCAGCTCATGCAGCTCAATAACAAAAAAACAAACAACCCAATCCAAAAATGGGCAGAAGACCTAAATAGACATTTCTCCAAAGAAGATATACAGACTGCCAACAAACACATGAAAGAATGCTCAACATCATTAATCATTAGAGAAATGCAAATCAAAACTACAATGAGATATCATCTCACACCAGTCAGAATGGCCATCATCAAACAATCTAGAAACAATAAATGCTGGAGATGGTGTGGAGAAAAGGGAACACTCTTGCACTGCTGGTGGGAATGTGAATTGGTACAGCCACTATGGAGAACAGTATAGAGGTTCCTTAAAAAACTACAAATAGAACTACCATATGACTCAGCAATCCCACTACTGGGCATACAGCCTGAGAATACCAAAATTCAAAAAGAGTCATGTACCAAAATGTTCATTGCAGCTCTATTTACAATAGCCCAGAGATGGAAACAACCTAAGTTTCCATCATCGGATGAATGGATAAAGAAGGTGTGGCACATATATATAGTGGACTATTACTCAGCCATAAAAAGAAACAAAATTGAGCTATTTGTAATGAGGTGGATGGACCTAGAGTCTGTCATACAGAGTGAAGTAAGTCAGAAAGAGAAAGGCAAATACCATATGCTAACACATATATATGGAATCTAAGAAAAAAAATGTCATGAAGAACCTAGGGGTAAGACGGGAATAAAGACACAGACCTACTAGAGAATGGACTTGAGGATATGGCGTGGGGGAAGGGTAAGCTGTGACAAAGTGAGAGAGTGGCATGGACATATATACACTACCAAACGTAAAATAGGTAGTGGGAAGCAGCCGCATAGCACAGAGAGATCAGCTTGGTGCTTTCTGACCTCCTGGATGGGTGGGATAGGGAGGGTGGGAGGGAGGGAGACGCAAGAGGGAAGAGATATGGGAACATATGTATATGTATAACTGATTCACTTTGTTATAAAACAGAAACTATCACACCATTGTAAAGCAATTATAATCCAATAAAGATGTAAAAAAAAAAAAAATAGGGCTCCTGATAACCAACAAGGTCCTAATGTATAGCACAGGGAAATATATCCAATATCCTGTGATAAACCATAATTGAAAAGAACATAAAGTGAATACATACACATGTAAAACTTAATCACTTTGTTGTACAGCAGAAATTAACACACATCGTAAATCAACTATACTTCAATAAAACAAATTAAAAAATAAAAATGGGTCTCATATTAAAACACACACATTGGGGTCTGTCTTTGAAATTTCAGAGTGACAAGTAGCAGAGTATAAAGGCAAGTAGCAATGCCCATAGAGGAGAATGTATGTTTGGAACATGTACATGTTGTATGCAGGAAACATAGGTGGATTCATGAAGGGTTTGAACACTGACATACAAGAGACACAGTACTGAAAAGGTAATCTGTGGATATAATAGGGATGGTAAGTGTTTCTCCTGGAATATCTTTCAAAATGGCTGGTAACAGGACTCTGGTCTCTGTGGATTTAAAGAGTTAGAGGTTCCTATGTACCAAATCAATTGATCCACCTTACTGAACGTTGGCTGAAGTTGCTGCTCAGAGTTCGAATCTTAATATTTTTGTTATTTTGGCATGTCTACAAGCCAACCAGAAAGAGATTTTGGATGTGCTAAGATTCTAAATGTCTTGCTATGTTTGTCTTGCTAGTAGTAGTAGTCCCACCACTATAATCTTCACACCTGATTATTTAGTGAAGTGAGGACTCTGGCTTATTTATAAATCATAATGCATTGCTATATGGCTACTTGGTGGCCTCCTTTGTGAACATTGCATTCAGAGCCAGTTCAGAAACTGCAAATTGGATTTTTAGAGCACGAATATCTGCTACTGGATATTGGACAGGTATATTTCCAGGATTCTTTTTCTGAAGTAAAGTTTGCAAAATAAAATAAATCTCTTGAATATTAACAAATTGATATCCTATCCAAGGAGTATGCTATAGTTGTATTGCTTGGTAAATCAACTTTTAAAGACATTACAAACTCCATATCAATCTGAAAATTGAAGATCTTCAAAAGACCTTGTGAAAGTCTCATTCAAGCGATTTTTCTATTTCTGTGATACACAGTCCTTCATTAAGTCAATACTTGGTATTGATGTTTTGGGGTACTGACTTTTTTCTGAAAAGTTGAACCATTTAGAGAGCTTTATAAAACCCTCTTGTTTGGCTATTGCTTTTATCTTGTTTATCAGGATTAACTTTGGTGAAACTATAGTCTGATTTATCATTTTATATTTAAAAGAAAAAGAAAAACTCTCAAGGTAACCTTTTCATTCAATAACATAATCTGGTGGAAATACCAATGCAAATTAGGCACAAGTCAGATTTTATACATGTTCTTGAAATGTTTGGTAAAATACTCTGAGTCTCTGTTTGATGGGTATTCTGTAAGGCCTATACAGTTTCAGAGAGTTTGAGCACTATTTATAACATATAGAGAAATAGTTAGATAGTATTAGTGCTTTCTCACTTTTAAATTTTAGCAGCACATGAAATACACAATAGGGTTTAACATTCTTCTTCTGGAGTGGGCCTGGCAAAGTCTAAGGTGAGAAAGATAAATCAGTTCTGTGAAAATTAGAAAACAAATTCAAGTGTAGTAAAGAAGAAATAGAAGGCACAGTTTCTGCAATCAAGTATAGTTAGGAATCAGTCTTGGTTTCTATTCTGGCCTCACCAGTGTCTGGTTGTGTGAGCTTGGGTTGGTCTCTGAACCCTGAATCTCCAGAATTTATAGCACCTTTTTAAGTACACGGAATGGCATTTGCATACAAATGCTATGTGCAGTGGGTCTTCGGTAGTCGTTAGTTCCCTCGATAGTGATACGAGGGGACACGCATTGTTTTTCAAAATTTGAGCCTTGTTAGTATGCACGACTTACCACCATGTCCCTGCCCCATGTCACTGGAGGGGCGAAGACTCCTCCCCAAGTCTTTCCTCCTCCTGGGGTTTGCATCTGACAGGTTGGTCCTGAAGCTGCCTCCCCTCCCAAGGTCCCTGCAGGCATTGGAAGTGTCTCTGGGGAGGCCTTAACTGGAACTCACCACCTTCCTGTGCACAACGGTTCCCTGCCTTTTCCCCTCTGCCCGCCCAGCATCTTTTGCCTCCTCCCAAAGGCCAAGGCTATTCTGAGGTGAGGAAAGGGACAGGCACGAGAACACTGTCCTCCCCTCCAATTCTGTAAGCACTAATAATTCTGCAGTTCTTGTAATAGCCATCCAAAACGTAGTTCAGGCTACGTGTCCAGTAATGATAGGCGTCGAGCCTACCAGGACTTATAAAACAGGCCCCTGCCTTCAACGGGCTTGGAGTTTTGTGGAAGCACAGGCAAACCAACAGGGGCAAGAAAGTGAAATAGGCCTTATGCCCGCTGTTCACTAGCCCAGAGAAATTGTCCATTCTTGAAATACATCCTGATCCACAGGACAGGGCAAAAGCAGATCATTTGATTCTGAAGAAAATGAAACTCTGGGTTTTATAAAAGTTTAGACAAAAGAACTCGAAACTTCAATCTGAAAAACAACCAGTTCTGATTGAAAATGCCAAAGCAAATAAATAACACCGCATCTATTTGTCCCTCTCAAGTCAGCATAAAATCTTAAAATTGTGCCTCAAAATGGAAGGTGTGCTTATTTATCTTTTCAAACTAAACACAAACTAAAAAAAAAAAAAAAAAACCCTGTAGGGCTTCCCTGGTGGCGCAGTGGTTGAGAGTCCGCCTGCCGATGCAGGGGATGTGGGTATATGCCCCGGTCTGGGAGGATCCCACATGCCGCGGAGCGGCTGGGCCCGTGAGCCATGGCCACTGAGCCTGTGCGTCTGGAGCCTGTGCTCCGCAACGGGAGAGGCCACAACAGTGAGAGGCCCACATACCGAGGAAAAAAAAAACCTGTAAAATTTATGGGGGCTTCAAAATTGAGGAAAAAAGAGAATAGTCCCCAAAAGACTATTTGTAAAATGAAGAAAACCCATGCTCTCCATAAATATTACCACCTAATATTACAAGCCACTCCAAATAAAGATGACTATTATAATATTCTCCGGTTTCAATCTGCCATAACTAATCTTAATCCTCAGTTTACTATTACTTTCAATTATGAATAGTGATGGGTAAGCAATTAACAAATAACAATGAATATAAAATAGAATTTGTTTTCCCAGCAGAGTGAGACAAATACAGAAAACTGTATGTGTAAACAGCAGCAATTTGAAAGTGTAATTGTGATTGATTTAAGAGGGAAAACAATTAAGGACATTATGAGAAGGAAAGCTAATGTTAGCAACTGCTAAATCTTCACCTCCTATGCACATTTAGAAAAAAGTAAATATCTGGTGAGGTTTTTTCCCAAAGCAAAAGTGACCTGAACCAACACATTATTTTATTTGATGTGTAAGTCTATGAGGTCTCGCCTGGGTGCCTTTTGCCCCTGCCTCGACCTCCAATTCCTCACCTCGTAATTTGGGGACAGCCTTTCACTCACCTTTTGGGGTCAAGAGCTTGGGTTCAGTGTTGTGGAAGGCACAGGGTTTTCTTTTCCATAACCTGGACCAAACTGTCTTTTACTTCCAAGCTGCAGATTGTTTATAAAGGCAGAATCATTCTAAATTCTATATTTGTTTTGTATTTTTAACACTTTTAATTGTTTTTAAAACTTGGATAGGCAGGTGAACACAATGACTTTAAAGTCACACCAGGCTGTGGATTACCAGACCAAGGTGCATCAACTGGGCAACTTTGGTCGAGGTACAGAACTGAGCTAATTGTATTATGACAAGGTATGTAAAGTGACTGGTACATAATAAGTAAATATTTACATATATACACTACTAAATATTTACTTATTATGTACCAGGCACTTTACATACCTTGTCATGATGTAATTAGCTCAGTTATGTATGTACTAAATGTAAAATAGATAGTTAGTGGGAAGCAGCCACATAGCACAGGAAGATCAGCTTGGTGCTTTGTGACCACCTAGAAGGGTGGGATAGGGAGGGTGGGAGGGAGACGCAAGAGAGAAGAGATATGGGGATATACGTATATGCGTAGCTGATTCACTTTGTTATAAAGCAGAAACTAACAAGCCACTGTAAAGCAATTATACCCCAATAAAGATGTTAAAAAAATACGTAAATATTTAATAAACACATACTCAGTCAACCAATACATTCTTGTCAATGATCTGACTTCCATGTTGTAGTTCTCTTTTTATCCCTGAAAGAACTAAGGCCCAGTCAGTGAAATCCCCAAGTTACCAGAAAAGGAGGAAAACACTAAACTCTTTGCAACAGACATCCTCATTTCCCTAGGAACTGGCGTCATGCTGCAGATAGGACCTAGATATCATCTAATTATTTCTGAATGGGTACACAACAGTTATCAAGCTACCGGCAATCTAGATAGAGGAAAATGACAGAAACGTTCACTAGCTACCATGAGGGCATCTCAGTTTTATTCAGCTGATGAGAAAATTTGTCCTACCCAGATGCTGTCTTCTTGCTTGTACTGTTTCCAGTTGCGTCCTGTGTCACTGAACATCAGGCTGTAGCTCGTCACCCAGTCAGAGCTTCCGTATCTTCCCTGCGTGGCCACTGCTGTAATCTCCACTCTGTTGCCCAGGTCCATCTGGAGCCACTGCTGAGCATTGGAATCTGCTGGGGACCAACCGCCAGTTCCTGGAAGAGGATCAGAGAGAGAGTTGCAGCAACATCTCACAGAGCCACGACTGTCACCGCTCACAGAGGAAGAAAAAAAACAAAACAAAACAGTGTTCAGCTAAGGTGTCTGTAACCAAAATATGTCTGCCTCTCTTCATAAACCCCTGGTATTTCTTTTTTAAAATTTTATTGGAGTAGAGTTGATTTACAATGTCATGTTGGTTTCAGGTGTATGGCAAAGTGATTCAGTTATACATATGCGTATATCCACTTTTTTTCAGATTCTTTTCTCAGATGGGTTATCACAGAATGTTGAGTAGAGTTCCCTGTGGTATACAGTAGGGCCTTGTTGGTTATCTATCTTATATATAGTAGTGTTTGTATGTTAATCCCAACCTCCTGATTTATCCCTCCTCCCCCCATGTTTCTCCTTTGGTAACCATGAGTTTGTTTTCTATGTCTGTGAGTCTATTTCTGCTTGGTAAATAAGTTCATTTGTATCGTATTTTAGATTCCACATGTAAGTGATATCTTAGGATATTTGTCTTTGTCTGACTTACTTCACTTAGTATGATCATCTCTAGGTCCATCTATGTTGCCACAAAGGGCATTATTTCATTCTTTTTATGGCTGAGTAATATTCCACTGTATATATAGGCCACATTTTCTTTATCCATTCATCTGTCAGTGGACATTTAGGTTGTTTCCATGTCTTGCCTGTTGTGAATAGTGCTGCAATGAACATTCTAGACCCAATTTTCCTTCTCCTCCTCCATCAAATTCCCTTTCATGGTTTAATATTCATCTCAAATTCTGTTTCCTCTATCATTCATCCTCTCTTTTCTCAGTTATTACAGTTTTCATCTTCTGGATTCCTAATGGGATGTCACCTATTTTTTAAGTTTTTTACAACTTTAACCTTTAACATGCCTTATACCCTCTTCCTGACTGGTCTTTCCTTCCTTCCTTCTTTGCTTTCTTCTTCCATTCCTCCCTTTCTTTTCTCTGATCTTTAGCTCTTTCTAAATACGTGCTGTGAACCTGCTGTGGACCAGACATTTTGCTGTGGATGCAAAGATGCACGATCGCTGACTATGCCTTTGAGAGGTTAGTGTTCACTCATTCAACAGATGCTCACTGAGCACCAGGAGGTTGCTCGATACTGAAGAGAGAGACACACACACACAGAAATGTGTAATGTGATGTGAAAGAGAGCCTTCAGAGAGGTGAACACAAGGTTCAATATGAGAACAGATGACAGAATGCCTAGGTAGGTGATCAGAAAGCCCTAGAGACAGTGACAGTGGAGCTGAAAGCTGTTTCCCCAGCAAACAAAGTGAGACAGAGAAAAAGTTGGAGAGACCAACCGAGGCCAAGGAAACAGCACATGCAACATCTCAGAGAGACATAAGAGGGCCCCATCCCTGGGTCTCCTTGTGATTCTATATGTTTGACACACAGCAACATTCTGATATGTGACCAAAGCCTTTGAGCCCCAGAATTTTATTATTTGACACATTGGAACTTTGCAGAAGATCAATATGAACTCTTGCTTCTTTGGAAGACTTGTGGCCTAAGTTTTCTGTTTTCATTTCCCATAGGTATAAAGAGGTCCGTATTTATTCCTCCTGACTCAAGGGTCCAAAAGACATCTGAATCCTGAGTGGGACCTATTGTAGAATGTGTATGCCATGGGTGCACCCCAATATTCATAGCAGCACTATTTACAATAGCTTCCAAGATATGGAAGCAACCTAAGGGTCCAAGGAGAGATGAATGGATAAACAAGATGTGGTATATATACACAATGGAATATTTGTCAACCATAGAAAATAATGAAATAATGCCATTTGCAGTAACATGGATGGACCTAGAGATTATCATACTAAGTGAAATAAGTCAGACAGAGAAAGACAAATGCCATATGATATCACTTATATGTGGAATCTAAAAAAAAATGCTACAAATCCACATATATACAAAGCAAAAATAGACCCACAGACATAGAAAGCAAACTTATGGTTACCAAAGGGGAAAGGTGGGGGAGGGATAAAACAGGAGTTTGGGAGTAACATATACACGCTAGTATACATAAAACAGATAACCAACAAGGACCTACTGTATGGCACAGGGAACTACACTCAACATTTTGTGATAACCTATAAGGGAAAAGAATCTGAAAAAAAATAGATATGTATTATGTATAACTGAGATATATATTATGAATAACTTCTGTGCTGTACACCTGAAGCTAACACAATGTTGTAAATCAACTATACTTCAATTAAAAAAAGAAAGAAAGTAGCCCTTTTGTTAAGAACCTTGCTCAGGGCATCAGGTTGGGTGATTCATTGGATTTTTAATTTAGAGACGTTAACCAATAAGTCCCTTTTGATTTCAACTTGTGCCACTGAAAATCATTTTAGTGATGTCCCAGTTTACATTCTTGCCATCTCGGGAGGACTCAACTCGACCCCTCCTTGGTACTGAGAACTTTCTGAGTCCCCACTGGCTGCCCACTGCAGAGATAGCTTGTCATCATCTGGGAATGGGCAAAGGGAGCAGAGAACATGAGATGGGCCCTACTCTGGTCATAAGGCACATTCATCGATTTCATCCCAATAAATAGCTAGTACTGTAGCCGAGTAGGACACTATGAGGCCTTCCCAGAATAGACCACCACAAATGTCCTCTGCCTGCCTTTTGTCTGTAGAAAAACTTTAGTCAAAGAATAAATTTAATCAGAGAAATCAGAAAACGCATAAAGGAAAATAGTCAAGCAAGACAAATAATAACACTTTAGCCATTAAACAAAGTCAAGGACTTTAGTTCCTCCTCAAGAACTGTAGATACTATTCTGAGCCATGTCCTTTGAGCTGCTTTGCAGATACTGAAGCCCCCAACAAGTGGGAGAAGTTAACTGAATGCTGCCCATAAGCACATAGACCCCAGACCTGTTGGAACCAGAAGGTTGATGATGTTGACTCCCAATGACCTCACCACCAGCCAATCAGAAGAATGTCCACGAGCTGATCACACTCCCCACAACCCCCCTCCCTCAACCTGTCTTTAAAAACATTTCCCTGGGGCTTCCCTGGTGGCGCAGTGGTTGAGAGTCCGCCTGCCGGTGCAGGGGACACGGGTTCGTGCCCTGGTCCGGGAGGATCCCACATGACGTGGAGCGGCTGGGCCCGTGAGCCATGGCCACTGAGCCTGCGCGTCCGGAGCCTGTGCTCCGCAACGTGAGAGGCCACAGCAGTGAGAGGCCCGCGTACCGCAAAAAAAAATTAAAAATAAAAACATTTCCCTGAAAACTTTCGGGGGTTCGGGTCTTTTAAGCGCTAGCTGCCCTGGACTCCTTCCTTGGTGCCCTGTGATAAAGCTATCTCTTTCTACTTCACCCAAATGTCTGTCTCCGAGATTCAGTCCGGCACTGGTATACAGAGGCTGAATTTTGGCAACAATACTTTTGTTTGACAACATTTTGTTTTCACTTCCCTGACAAGATTCAAATGCAAGGAAAGAAAGAGAAGTATGCTCATCCCCTACCATGGAATGTCCTTTATTAAGTGTTTTGCAAGACATGCATACCCAGTACTGCTTGTATTCACTAATATCTGTTCTCTCTTCCTTCTGTAGTAATAGGACTGCAGAGAGTGCATGGCGTAACTACACTTTTCAGCTCTCAGTACCTTTCGAGTTGTGGCCCTATGGACAAATTCTCTCCAAGAAAAATGTGAGTGGGAAGATGTGCCACCTGCTGGCCATCGGGTCTCTTCTGCACTTGCTTTCCCCTTTCACCACTGATGGATGCAGCCGACAAGGACCTAGAAGACGGCAGAACCTCAGCATGGAAAGATGCCAGATTCCAGCATCATCACGTGTAAACTACGATATGAATGAGAACTAAAGACTTATTTTGTTTAAGCTATTGTGTAGTGAAATCTATTTGATACTGCAGTTTAACCTACCTTAATACATACAAAGTACCCGGTAGAGTAAATAGAATAATGCCCATATTATAGTTGGGGAAACTGAGGTCCAGAAAGTGTAGAACACCTGGAACTCAGGATGCAAGCACAGCTATTTGAGACTCTTATGTAACAGAAAAAAAGGTTTCTAAAAACCAGAAAATCAAGAAGGGGGAAAAGGACTGGGAGGAGATATTTGAGCAGAGATTCTGAGCTGCTAGGCCCACAAGTAATTTTTTTTTTTTTTTGCGGTATGCGGGCTTCTCACTGTTGTGGCCTCTCTCGTTGCGGAGCACAGGCTCTGGATGCGCAGGCTCAGCGGCCATGGCTCACGGGCCCAGCCGCTCCGCGGCATGTGGGATCTTCATGGACCAGGGCACGAACCCGTGTCCCCTGCATCGGCAGGCGGACTCTCAACCACTATGCCACCAGGGAAGCCCCACAAGTACTTTTTTAATCAATGAACCCTGTCTTCACCAATATGTCATGATTCCCAATCTATTCTACCCTCTCCCAACTTCTCAAAACTGGCAGGGAGGTCCAAGAAGGAGGAGATATGACATTTCCAAGAAATCTAAAATTGTTCTGAACCTACTTTTGATTTCCACTTAATTTCTCCTGCCCATTTCATGAGACCTCTTGCTTCTTAAGTGAAAAA
This sequence comes from Stenella coeruleoalba, assembly GCF_951394435.1. Classification (NCBI taxonomy): domain Eukaryota; kingdom Metazoa; phylum Chordata; class Mammalia; order Artiodactyla; family Delphinidae; genus Stenella; species Stenella coeruleoalba. Next base: position 9,664,309 of record NC_137151.1, read on the forward strand.
AAGCAAGGCTGTGTAAACTATATGACTTCAACAATATTAAAACATGATAGAAAAGAAATGTGTATGGTGATTTCTTCTGAGTGATGAAAGTATGAGTGATTTTATTCTTTTATGCTCTTTGCATGTAACATCTTCTATTATCAGCATGTCTTTCTTTTATAAACTGAGACCCATTTTTACATGGCTTATTGCATAAAGAATATATGTAGCGATTTGACATTTGGTGGTATAATATAGAACTCTTTGTGTGACCATCACAGTTTTTGAAATGAAAATCCTCAAACCTTAACTATTTCTCTTTACCCTCCTATTGTCCACAACTAGACTCCTTAGTCATGCTTTAGAGTTTTTCTTTCATTTATTCTAATTATTCTTATCATATTTACATATGATAAGAACTTATGTTAATGATGGAAGAAAGGAAATAAAATAACAAGGAACTTTTCCAACCTCCTTGCAAAGAATAAAATCACAGGAGACTGACCCAAACCAAACCAAACCAAACCAAACCAAAACAAAAAGCTATTGCTAAAAATATTTCTTCAAGTCTGTCTAAAGAAAGTCACATCACCCTTTTGCCCACAGTAAAAAACCTTACTTTATTAACCCCACCCCAAAATTAACAAAAATGAAATTGCTGATGTTAGCATTCATTAACACATCAAATTAAGAATTTTCCAAACCCAGGAGCTTCAGCCTAAGCTCTTAAAATGGAGGGGCACTGTCTGCGTGATAATTGTCAAGGACTTTTTCCCTGCTGTTGATGGTGTTCCCAGCATTACAGCTAATAGGCAAGACATCCAAGTTTGCCATGGTTGCTACGGCAAACATTTTACTCCTTCCACCAAACAATAAGTGTGTTTTCACAAATTATGAGAGTAGCCTGAAGATACTATTTGCAGTTGTTTTTAAGACACACAGTGCCCACATTAGCTTTCTGTTTCTGAATTGTTATCTAGATCAAGGTGTAACATACACACAGGTACTTGCGTTTGGCAAGTTACAGGTGTTAACTAAGGCAGTGCTCTCTGTAATTGTGACTGCGATATAAATAATCATGAACTACAATTCCCACAAACCCTACAGTTTGAATCAAAAGGAATTTAATGGAAATTTAAAGGAAAATTATAATTTTAAGGGAAAAGTAACCCCACCTTAGGTTTTGATAGCATCTAGAACAGGGGGTCTAGAATGATTTGCAGGCTATAACTTAGTTTATTCTTAGCACAGCCGAAACATCATACCCTACATGCTGTGTGAATTCACTTTGGGGAAAAAGATGGGACTGAGAATCAAGAGCCTTGGTTCTAGACCCAGCTCTGCCTCTGAGGTCAGGTTAGATGAGATTCTCAGATGTGTTCAATCATCAGAAAACACCTGGAGTGCCTGTGAAGATGACAGATTCCTTGGCCCACTCCTTGCTAACTTATGCAGGGGCCTAAACCTGGAAATCTGTATCTTGAGAAAGGTGCTCATGACATGCTGAGTGGTTTAGGAAACACTGGAGAAAATAGCTTCTAAAGTTTCAGTTATACTATTTTACTAAGAAGAGTTGAATTCTTGATTTGTTTCATGGTCCAGGTTAGCTTAAATCCAACATGCTATTCTTGATGATTATAAACAAACAAACAAAAAAGCAGCATGAAACCACCTCTGGATCTAAAGATGGACAGTCTTCTCCAATTTGATCCCCAATCACCCACCCCTAAGCACAGATGGAAACTTAAAGTCAAACTTAAAATTTCCCAGGAAATCTAAAAATTTGTGAATTCAGAAATACCCCTCTTTGCTCTTGATTGGACACTTCTTTTTGCTCCCAGTTAACCCTTTTCCTTCTTCTCAGCACCCCTATTCTACACGCCCTTGGAGTGTTCATTCACTCACAATACTCGCTAGCAGTTGGATTGTCCTTGCTCAGTACACGGCACTGCCCCAGACACTTGGCAGACGTGGACTCACTCATCATCCCGGAAGCTCTTCATGATTGGTATTATTATCATTGTTCCATTTGGCAGAAGGAAAAACTGAGGCCAGAATTGTTGGTCAGCTTTTCCAAGATCACACATGGGGTCAGTGGCAGAACAGGGGATTCAAACCCAGACAACTGGGACTCCGAGCCCCATTTCTTAACCACTCAGCTGCGGGGCCTCTCAACAGCATGGACAGAGCATGCTCGCCTTCTTCCTTATTTTTTATAATAGCAATTCTCTCTAGAAACATAATTCACACTTCACCTCTTTTTCAGGTCTCACTTGATTCTCATAGCAATCAGCAAAGGTAATTTTTTTTCATTTTATTTTATTTTTTTATAAATTTATTTATTTTTGACTGCATTGGGTCTTTGTTGCTGCATGTGGGCTCTAGTTGTGGCCAGTGGGGGCTACTCTTTGTTGTGGTGCACGGGCTTCTCATTGCGGTGGCTTCTTTGTTGCAGAGCACAGGTTCTAGGCGCATGGGCTTCAGTAGTTGTGGCACGTGGCCTCAGCAGTCGTGGTGCATGGGCTTAGTTGCTCCGTGGCATGTGGGATCTTCCCCGACCAGGGCTCGAACCCGTGTCCCTGCATTGACAGGCGGATTCTAAACCACTGCACCACCAGGGAAGTCCCTGCAATAGTATTTTTAACTTCCATTTACTAGAGAATAAACCAGGTTTAAGGGTCACCTAGTTTATCCGGATTATAGGGAGAGACTGTTTTCCAACCCAGTTCTGTAGATTTCTCGTCCCTGCCTGAGGTTTCAACATGGACCAAGGTCTTAAGCAAGCAGGTAGTTACTCTTATGGAGAACTCCAAGTAAGACAAGAGACCCTCGTCCTGCTCAACCCCGTATACCATAGGGCTTATACCTAACTTCACATGCTCAGGTAGGCTCAGTAGGCTCTGCTCATGAAACAGGAAAACTTGTAGATAAGGCAGAAATTCCTCAATTTCTACACTGACTTCCACTTCTAACTCAGAAAGGGAAATGAAACTTGATTGATGTTACACACTGGAAATGGGCACAAAACAGATTATATACAGGTCTCGGCTAAGTGATATTTGACAACTATCATTCTAAAAAAGAGAGTTAATTTAGTACAAGATCAACAAGAGCTAAGATAATCACATACACCTAGCATTGTTAAGCCTAACCTGTTTTAAGCACACTCAGCCTGGCCATTTAAAAAACAACAACAACAACAAAAATCGTAAAGTAAACCCTGCAGAGAATGGGTTTCCAAGATGTGTGCTTCCCCCCTGCATTTACACGAGGCCTTAAAAAGCTACAAGCACATTCTCACAAATGACTGGGAGGTTAGACTGGATGACTAGCTGCAGCATTAATTATTAAACATTTGGTGCCTCTGTAAGTCAAGGTTGGAGATTTTTCAGGGACAAAACTACCTAGTGATGATAATGAGTAAGGCAGAGAGACTCCCCCATAAATATTTTACTTTATGTGTGGATAAGAGTGAAAACAACATTCACAAACATGCTGGTAGCTTCCTGCACCTTCACTCAGTGTGTGGTTATCATCAGTGTATAACAGGACCTGTGGTTGGGAAAGGACTTCTGAGACTGGGAGGTTATTGTCTGGAACACTTCGCATCACACTTTTCCCCTGGGCATGTGGGGTAGGACCTAGATGTTGCTGGATGGCCCTGGCCAGGGCTCCTACACTTCTATCTGCACATTTATTTAGGGACTAGGGAGCCTCCTGGTGGAAAAGTAAGTGGGAACTTGACCAAACACCTTATGGGTTTCAAACAGGTAAAAAACTGTAGGAAGATGTGGAGTGGCCCCAGTGAGGCCAGGTTGCAGGAAAAAAAAGAGAATCATGAGAGGAGATTTATGTAAAGGAGTGAGAATTTGGATCCAAATGAGACCCAGTTATCGTGATTAAGGCTGCCTCAGGAGCAATGCCTGGTGAGGGTGGGGGACAGCAGCACTCTCTGTGGACGACTTAGTTTGGGCTCCCCAGAGGTCAATTAGGAGACAGGGATTTCCGTGGAAGTAGTTCATTTGGAAACTGACCGCAGGAAGCAAGGTGAGGGGAATGGAGATGAGGCAGGGAAGAAAGGGCATCCAATCCATGGTGCATCGGCAAGCCAGGCAGCCCTGTGGGTGAGCTCAGTCTCACTGGTGCAGAATGCACTTTGGGTTGTTCCAACAGAGCAGGAGGACACTGGGGTCAACTTTTGATTGAAGGCGGCTGGAGTGCACGGCAGTGTCTAAGGCACAGAGAGAAAGCCGAGAACACAGAGAAGTCCATCTGTATGTCTTCTTTGGAGAAAAGTCTATTGAAATCTTCAGCCCATTTTTTGATTGGGTTGTTAGGTTTTTTGATATTGAGCTGCATGAGCTGTTTGTATATTTTGGAGATTAATCCCTCGTTGGTCACTCTATTTGCAAATACTTTCTCCCATTCTGAGGGTTGTCTTTTCAATTCGTTTATGGTTTATTTTGCTGTGCAGAAGCTTTTAAGTTTCATTAGGTCCCATTTGTTTATTTTTGTTTTTATTTCCATTTCTCTAGGAGGTGGATCAAAAGAGATCTTGCTGTGATTTATGTCACAGAGTGTTCTGCCTATGTTTTCCTCTAAAAGTTTTAGAGTATCTGGACTTAAATTTAGGTCTTTAATCCATTTTGAGTTTATTTTTATGTATGGTGTTAGGGAGTGTTCTAATTTCCTTCTTTTACATGTAGCTGTCCAGTTTTCCCAGCACCACTTATTGAAGAGACTGTCTTTTCTCCATTGTATATTCTTGCTTCCTTTGTCATAGATTAGGTAACAATAGGTGTGTGGGTTTATCTCTGGACTTTCTATCCTCTTCCATTGATCTATATTTCTGTTTTTGTGCCAGTACCATACGGTTTTCATATCTGTAGCTTTGTAGTGGAGCCTGAAGTCAGGGAGCCTGATTCCTCCACTCTCACTCTGTTTTTGGTTTTGGTTTTGGTTTTGGTTTCTCTCAAGATTGCTTTGGCCCTTCAGGGTCTTTTGTGTTTCCATACAAATTGTAAATATTTTTTTTCTAATTCTGTGAAAACTGCCATTGGTAATTTGATAGGGATTGCACTGAATCTGCAGATTGCTTTGTGTAGTATAGTCATTTTGACAATATTGATTCTTCCAATCCAAGAACATGGTATATGTCTCCATCTGTTTGTGTCATCTTTGATTTCTTTCATCAGTATCTTATAGTTTTCTGAGTACAGGTGTTTTTCCTCATTAGGTAGGTTTATTCCTAGGTATCTCATTCTTTTTATTGCAATGGTAAATGGGATTGTTTCCTTAATTTCTCTTTCTGATGTTTCATTGTTGGTGTATAGGAAGACATGGAGATGACCAAAAAATACATGATGAGTTGCTCAATATCACTAATTATTAGAGAAATGCAAATCAAAACTACAGTGAGGTATCACCTCACACCAGTCAGAATGGCCATTATCAAAAAAATCTACAAACAATAAATCCTGGAGAAGAATGGAGAAAAGAGAACCTCCTATAACGCTGGTGGGAATGTAAATTGGTACAGCCACTATAGAGAACAGTATGGGGGTTCCTTAAAATACCAAAAATAAAGCTACCATATCATCCAGCAATCCCACTCCTGGGCATATATCTGGAGAAAACCACAATTCAAAACAATACATGCAAAAAAAAAGATACATGCACCCTAATGTTCATTACAGCACTATTTACAATAACCAGGACATGGAAGCAACCTAAAATGTCCATCAACAGATAAATGGATACAAAAGATGTGGTACATATATACAATGGAATATTACTCAGCCTTAAAAAGGAATGAAATAATGCCCTTTGCAGCAACATGGATGAACCTAGAGATTGTCATACTGAGTGAAGTAAGTCAGACAGAGAAAGACAAATATCATATGATATCACTTATATGTGGAGTCTAAAAAAAGGGTACAAATGAACTTATCTACAAAACAGAAATAGAGTTACAGGTGTAGAAAACAAATTTATGGTTACCAGGGGTTAAGGGGGTGAGGGATAAATTGGGAGATTGGGATTTATATATACACACTACTGTATATAAAACAGATAACTAATAAGGATCTACTGTATAGCACAGGGAACTCTATTCAATGCTCTGTAATGACCTATATGGGAAAATAATCTAAAAAAGAGTGGATATATGTATAACTGAATCACTTTGCTGTACACCTGAAACTGACACAACATTGTAAATCAACTATACTCCAATTTAAAAAAATAAGAAGGCAGAAAAGTGAAAGTGTAATTATTGGGGTTGACACTGGTTCTGTTGGGGACATCCTTAGGGCTCCACTCTGATCCCCTTTAGCAGATGGAGGTGCCCCCAGCTGCATGCTGGCTGACAACTAGAGCTGTCTGTTCCCTCCTCCAGAGATTGGCCCTTGACCAAACAGAAGCCTTTTTGCCTGGGAAGCTACCACTTTCCGTCCCCATCACTACCAGTGATGGGTGGATACAAGGTTCAGATTGTGGTTCCCAGTGCTTCAAGGCAGACCGATATTCATGGTGCAATCTGTGGTCCATGGTGCAATCTGTGGTCCAGAGCTTTCCCTTGGCATCCAAAGGAAGCTGCACTTCTGTTGAAACCATATATCTTGCTGGCTTCCTCCACCACCTGCCGCCTTCCAGCTTAACCTGTCTCCAGAGATCACTACCCCACAAATAATGTGAACAGGAATTTCCATCTTAACTCAGCTTCTAAGATCTTGTTCTTGTACTGAAGTGGTGAAGTCCAAGGAATATGAGCACCAACAGCCTCTGTGACAGTGCGTGTCCTTGGCCACACACCCGTGTGTCTGCCTGTGTTTGTGGAAGAGAGCTGTGTTATTGCTCTGAAGGGCTCCGATACTCACCACTCAGACAGTTCTTCTGTGATGTCCTGCTATAACTATCTTCTTCTGTGATGTCCTGCTATAACTATCTTCCCTTGTGAAGAGTAGAGCCCTGAAGGTCCTCATGGCTCAGAAAAGTGTATCTGGCTGCACATTTCAGAGTTCAGAAGTTACACAAGAAGTGAGGAAGTTCAGCATGAGGGCATGTGGAATTCAGAAAGTGTGAAGTTTGGTCCCAAAGTTTGGTCTCACACTTATGGCCCTTGCAGGGCAAGGACTGATTCATATACACATAAAAACACCCCAGCATTTTTAGAAACTTAGGTAAGAGGGTCGTGTATAAAAAACTTGAAAGGATTCTAGAACTATGCTGTTCAATATGGTAGCCAAAAGCCACCTGTGGCTATTTAAATTTAAATTAATTTAACTTAAATAAAAACTTCAGTTCCTAAGTAGCACTAGCCATATTTCAATAGCCACATGTAGTTAGTGGCTACTTTGTTAAGCAGCACAGCTATAGAATAGTCCATCCTTGCAGAAATTCCTATTGGCTAGCACTGCTCTACAATTTCTCTTATAAACTGGTGGAAACTGAGTTCTATTTTAATTTGGCAAATCAATACAATTTAATTCTATCCATCAGCTGCTCAGGCCTAGAGGAGGTTTAGTGGATTATTTTTTCCTCATTTAATGACCATATGATTATTGAGTTCCACCCATAAGTAAAGCAGTGTAGAAGACTGAGCAGCCAGATAAGACACTCTTTCTGTTTTCAGGCATATAGAGAAAACAAACAAACAAACAAACAAAAAACACGACTGTCCCAGGATCTTTGAAGGGAAAATGGAGAAGTGGCATTGAAAGTCATCTAACACTGCAGATCTCATATTATTGACATTATCACTTAAAACTTCTCTTTCATAAACAGCATGCATTTTGCACAGCTGAACGTGCTATACCTATCTTGGTTTCCTGAGGTCATTTTGTTTGAAAGATCGTGCCCAGTCTAAGTCTCATGTCTGAGTTGAGTCACTTACTCTGTGACTTTCAGAAGTAATTTCTCTACTTCTGTGAAAATAATACAGTTAATTCCTCCTTTACCAAGGACCGAGATGATATATGTCAACACACAGATTTCATGACCTTGGGCACAAAATGTATAAGTAACAGTTTGTCATTGTTACCCCAAGAGTGTCAACTTGGATTAAAACAAACAAAGAAACAAACAAAACCTATGGCCTCAGTTCAAATTTCCATCAGGAAATTACTTCTTTGATTGGAAGATGTGCAAGATAACCCAGCAAAATAGCAAGAGATATAGCTTGAGAGAGAGAGAGAGGAAGAGACATCATCATTTACTCTCTTACCCTATATCAAATTATTAGTCTAAAGCCAGTCAAGGTAATTCCATCATCTTCAACTGTGATTGGGTTCAGAAGTGAACAGAAAATCTGCTGGTGATTCAGCAGAGGAGTGGTTGGGTGAGCTGGGGTCCAGGAAGACTTTCACTGCCCCAAGCAGTGGTTCACAGTCCTCAGCACATCAGAGTCACTCACAGAGCTTGGAGCAATAGGGATTTCTGGGTCACCCTGCCAGTGTTTCTGATTCAGGTGGTGGGGAATAAGTCCAGACAATCTGTATTTTTCTAACACATTTCTAACACATTCTAACACATCGTACTGCTGTTCTGAGGAATCACAATTTGATGGCTTAAAAGTAAGCCATGGTCTCTTTGTTTCTCAGAACTTTGTTGAGTCTGGCTGAGATGTTGGGAGGCTTATTAGCTCCAGAATGATTCTGATACTGAGGATGACATCGTTGAACTGAATTCATCAGCCCTGGAGCCTTTCCTCATTGAGGACTTCCTTTTATGTAGAGTAATATGTTTTATTTTTAATTCTTTTAAAAAATGTAAAACAAAACACAGATACAGAAAAATCTCACCAAACAAATATTTAGCTTAAATTATTACAGGGTAAACACACTTTTAACTATCACAGTGTTCAGGAAATAGAAATACAGACACCTGTCAATCTCCATGTGCCTAATAATTTAATGTTTTTTCAAGCTAGTGAATTTTTTTCATGCTAGTGAGTTTTCTGTTACTTATACACAAAATTACCCTCAGAAAGCTATTCCAGGGTAATATTTGATTGCTCTGGATATGTTTGTGGAAGAGATTTATTGGAAGCAAGCCCTTAGCAAAACTAATGATAAGGATTCTTTTATAAAATCTGGATTTTTATCAAATATGTGCACTGATTAGAAAAACAAAGCCCAGACACAATCAACTGATTGCATAAACGAATACTATAAGTCAGATAAGTACAGTTTGAAACAGTCGAAGTGGGCCCTAAGGAAGGGAGAGCCCTAGGATAAGGGGCATTTGAACCTGAATCCTGGAGAAAGATGAACTGAACATTCATAGCAACTCCTGTTTTCTGATTCCTTAGAGTTGGTTATATGTTACCATTTTCAGTCCATATGGTGGATTCAAAAATCCTCAGCTCATCTTTTTTTGTTTATTGAAATTTGATAGGTATTTATAAAGTTCCCTTAAAGGATTCTTTTCTTTTTTTTCAAGCTATGGAGCTGGACCTTTTTTTTTTTACTGGAGTAATATTGATTCAAAATGTTGCGTTTTTTGTAGGTGTACAATATCTTTTTTAGTTATACATATACATATATCTACTCATCTTTGGATACTTTTTTTTTCCCAGTGACTTTAACTATTTATTTTATATTGGAGTATAGCCGATTAACAATGTTGTGATAGTTTCAGGTACACGACTCTGTACAGCAGAGTGATTCAGTAATATGTACGCATGTATCTATTCTTTACAAAATTCTTTTCCCAATTAGGTTATTACATAGTATTGAACAGAGTTCCCTGTACTATACAGTAGGTCCTTGTTGGTTGTTGGTTATCCTTTTTAAATATGGCAGTGTGTACATGTCAATCCCAAACTCCCTAACTATCCCTTCCCTTCACCCTTGCCCCCCAACCCTAGTAACCATAAGTTCATTCTCTAAGTCTGTGAGTCCATTTCTGTTTTGAAAATACATTCATTTGTATCATTTCTTTTTAGATTCCGTATATAAGCAATATCATCAATATTTCTCTTTTTCTGTCTGACTTACTTCACTCAGTATGGCAATCTCTAGGTCCACCCATGTTCCTCAGCTCATCTTTTAAAAATGTATTTATTTATATATTTATTTTTTTCTTAGCTTATCTTTTTTTACTGTCATTTCCACAATGTCTTAGGTGAAAGACATCTTCCAGAGGGGTTGAGTAAATGGATTGGATTGAGTAGATCCTACCTAACTACTCCACGTTAGACAAGGCAAGAGTATCCACCATACAATATACTATTCAAATGCAACTTATTTCCACCTGGGTGTGACACTCATTGTGAATACCGTAGTACACTGCTGATCATTAGACAAATATATGTCATGAATTATCCTGCTCTTAATTCCGTTACTACATTTTTAAGTTACGATGTTTAAGTTAAAAGCAATGAACTGAGGAATTGCAAAGGACCTTGTCTCTTGGCAAAGTATTAGTTTAGCAATGTCAGACTGGTGATTCACTGAGCGGGCATTTTAAAGGCTGCCTCTTATACATATATACAATGGAATATTACTCAGCCATAAAAAGAAATGAAACTTAGTTATTTGTACTGAGGTGGATGGACCTAGAGTCTGTCATACAGAGTGAAGCAAAGTCAGAAAGAGAAAAACAAATACCATATGCTAACACATATATATGGAATCTAAGAAAAAAAAAAGTTTCTGATGATCCTAGGGGCAGGACAGGAATAAAGAGAATGGACTTGAGGACATGGGGAGGGGGAAGGGTAAGCTGTGACAAAGTGAGAGAGTGGCATGGACATATATACACTACCAAATGTAAAATAGATAGCTAGTGGGAAGTAGCTGCATAGCACAGGGAGATCAGCTCAGTGCTTTGTGACCACCTAGAGGGGTAGGATATGTAGGGTGGGAGGGAGATGCAAGAGGGAGGAGATATGGGGATATATGTTTATGTATAGCTGGTTCACTTTGTTATGCAGGAGAAACTAACACACCATTGTAAAGCAGTTATACTCCAATAAAGATGTAAAATTAAATAAATAAATAAAGGTTGACTCTTAAAAATAATATCCACTTGGCTTTTCAAAGGAAGTGACCAGTCATTGGGAGCAAAATAAAGGGTGAATTGCATGGGTTTATCTATCATTCTCTATGTGGAAAATATTGATGTTTAGAATCTTTGAAGCATTATATTATTAGTGAACAAAAGTATTCATAAGATTCCTCCTTCCCCTCTTAACATCATTTTCTTTTGCAATGATGCTAGCTGAATAGAGAAAGGCTCATCACACGTGATTTGTCTACATTTGAGACAGTGTCCCAAGGCTCCTATTAAATAGCAGAAGATTTCTATCCTGTATCCCTCAATGATCCATAGCTGTCCTGGTAAAAGAATATGCCTAAGGCATTGTTTAAATATTTAGGTCAGGTTAGTTTTGCCCACAGGCATATTAGACCACAGTATGATTTTCAGGGGCATGGAGTCCGTGTCTCTCTTTCTTCCTTGACGCCTAAATATCCAGTCTTTGTGGTTAAAATAGTGACAACCCCAGTTGAAATGCCAAAATTACCTGAAAGGGTTGACTATCATGTCAACAACACCTTTACTCAGGTTAAGATCTCTGATCAACATGAATAAAGTGAACATGGGGTAGACAGAATTAGTTTCAAATATAAGTCCTACCAACAATTAGCTGTATATCCGTAAATCAGTGACTTGACCTGTCTGAGTCTCTTTCATAATCTTTAAAAATATTAATAATACCAACTATCTTCGAGTACTGACGTGATGATAAAAATAAAGCTGAAGTTTCTATTTTCCAGCATGATTCCTTATTCATAATGACTTAGCCAACTTTGATTAAAAATTGAAGGAGTGGGAGTTTCAGGGATGGACAAGCACAGTGCATCTCAAATTCGAATGTGTGAATGCAACAGTCGTTAAAGCACAGGTTCTGATCCAGAAGTTTTGGAGCAGAGGCTGAGATTCTGCATTTGCAACAAGCTCCCAGGTGATGCCCATGTTACTATGCAGAGTCCACACTTCGAGAACAGAGGGTGCATGTAAGGCAACAAAGAAAAGCATAGAACCTGATGTCTGCCATTCCTGGGGGCAGCCAGTACAGGAGAAAGAAAGAAAAGGTGCTGAAAAGGGGAAAGCCCTTCAAAGGGAGAGAAGGGAATCCAGTGACAGATTTCTATATACCGCATGGTCTTTTTGAACAGATTAGATTGTATCCATATCACGTCTGGCTCAATCAATCCAGATGGGACACTCTTTTGCAAGCAGGTACTGTAGTGCTGCCGATGAAATTGGGTCCTCGGTATTGTCACCTAGCTAATCAGGAACAAGTCCCCAGACAGCTGATATCATGCTAATTGTGAAGACCCTGCTTCCTGAATTGTTCCCAATCCACACCTGTTCAGGAGGGACCAGACACCAAAATGAAAACCAACATCCAAAGACCTTCATGGGTCCTTAGCTTTTTGCAACCCAAGCGCTGCCCAAGGGGAAAAGAAAGAATGTGCATCGATTTTGTGCCAAAAGGAGGAAAGATTTTTAAGCCTCTCCATTCGTCCATGAGCCCAGGAAGCTGAAAATGCCTTGACATTGAAAAGAATCAAAATCTCCATGGCAACAAAGTTGTCATGCCAGAAACATGATCTCAACTTACACAGGCAAGCATCTCAAAACTACAGTGAGTGAGGAAGAAGAACTAAAATTTCAAAATTCTATTGGTGGTGGGGGGAGGGAAGGATGGGAAAGAAAAATAGACCTTTTCTCTCATGGGGCCGAAGATGTCCATTCCTATTTGCCTTCCAATCACATAAAGTAAAAACTTGCCCTCACTCTCAAGCTGCTCTAACCCACACAGGGGAGGCTTCATGCTGTGTCACCAACTCCTGAGTTTCCTGCCGACAGTAAGGGCTTCTCACAGCCCAGCCAACTTTAAGCCCAGATCAAAAGCTTTCTTACCACAAAACAAATCACATTTGACAAAATCAGATCCCTCCTAAGCCACAATTATACATATTGACTTGGCAACCTCCGTTAATGGTGATCTGACCCCCAGTTTAATGTCTTTTGTCATTTCTTTCAAAAGTAATTAGCTCTCTTCTTCGCTTTTTCCTTCCTTGTATGTGGATAAAATGTGAGGAGTGTCTGAAAGTGAGAGAACAAAACTTCCATTTGGCCGATTTCTTCCTTAGATGAGATAGCAGCGTGAAGACTATTAGTGGGTTTTAACCATCTAACCTCTCTCCTGGTCCAGTGAGTTGCCCAGACCTTGGTGGCACAGTACCTAAGGTCAAAGGCTGTTTCCAAGGGTGTGTTTTCTAACATAAAGATGAGTTCATCACTGACAGAACTCAGACTTACTTTACTCAGGGTCTGAGGGTACTCATGAGCATGCCTTTCCTATATTTTTCTTTTCAACGTTTGTGTTGATCTCTGCTTGGGATGACATCCTTCCCAGCTGTGCCCCTTTTTCTTCCTGGTGTCGGTCAGAAGTGTGTACGCTTGAGTTCTGAGCACACAGTGGAGGTGAAGTGGTCCTTAATTACCTACATTCAGTGTATGCCACAGGTGTATATGATTCCCAGGGGACGTGGCAGTGTTAAATGGTGTCTGAAGACCTGCAGGGCCTTTATCTTTGTGAAAAAGTTCAGCAGTGAGGAGCTGGGAGGATGCCACTGAGCACATTCATTTCAGTGAGGAAGACTTAGCTTTAGGGAAGTCAGGAGTGGATTTCATCTGCGGTGGAAAACCAGGAAGTTCCTGGACAAGTTCATGGAAGGCTGAATGGGGTAGAGTAGAAGGAAATCATGAAATATTGAGATAAGGGAGTAAATGAATGAATGAATGGAGTATATTAAAAAATATCCAAAACCTGGAGATCAAAAGAGAGTTAAGTTTGTCCTTTCAACATCTTTCTGGGGCAATTTTTAACAAGTCTACTCAATGATCGTTTAATTCTCAAGTAGAATGTACCTGTCATTTGGTTTTGCTATTCATTGGCTCATTAGACCTTCGATATTATGAAGCTACATGTTAACCCATAAATGTTTGCCCAATAGAGTAGACATTACCCCCCAATTTTTATTATCCCCTAAGACATAACTAGTTTTGTATCCACCTAGAAATTTTTTTCTCATAGTCTTTTCTTTCCTTGCTGTGCCATGGCATTTTTATCTGTGAAATCGAGACAATGATAATAATAATGCCTACATGGAGGGTAATTGTGAGAATTAAGTTGATGTGCCTTAAGGGCTTAGAACAGTTATGGCTCATAGTGAGTGCTAAGTATATTGTTGTGGTCTTTAGCTGTATGCTGGTAGGTATAAGCTGCTAACAAAGGTTTGTGAACTAGGCATAGGATCCAACCATTCAGGGAGGAGCCAAGCCTGATCATGACAGTGCTAGGAGCAATTGTTTAGCACCTGGCTGTGAACTTGCTGTTAAAAACACTATACTGAGAAGTCAAATAGAAACCAAGATGTTCTTTGAAATTTCCATGTATATCCGACATTATCCTAGATTTCAAACCAGGTGGAACAGTTTGCTCTTTGGGGTATATTTGCTGTCTTTCCTTTTTTACAATAAAAAGGAAGTTTTAAAGGAGGACATGTAGAAAAAAGGGTTCATTAGACAGGGCTCTAAGTACTTCTAGGCCATTTCAGTGGACAGACAGCACATAAGGCTGTTTTTAGGTGGAGACAAATTATTACTTTATACTGATATTTTTCTATGTAAATTAAAAATTACAACTTTCTAAATTTTATTTTAGAAAACATATGACAAACCCTTCTTAATATCATTAACATAATAGCTTTTGTTTTATTATAATTATACTATGTATGTTTATAGCCTATGTGTGTATTATATATATATATGTGTATATGTATACATATACTACTACACACATCCATATACACATCCATATACATGCGTTGTGTATATATTCTATTACATATGGATTGTGTATATATATGTGTATATATATATATATATATATATACACACACACACACATACATACACATACACACATTGGTTTTATATATATATATATAAAAACAATGGATATATCTACCTTTTTCTATATATATTACTGACTCTGTATATATCCAACCATATGTATATAATTAACTCTCTTTATATATACTACTATACTATATACATATGTGTGTATAAAAATACACACAATACATCATTTATATTGTGTATATATGTATATATATGACAAAATGATAAAATCAATATTATCACTAATCACAAATATTAGCTATTCATTATATGGTAATTTGTGTTATCTATGTATACTTTTTTTTTTTTAGCTGTTTTGTTTTTGTTTTTGTTTTTGTTTTTGCAGTACGCGGGCCTCTCTCTGCTGTGGCCTCTCCCGTTGCGGAGCACAGGCACCGGACGTGCAGGCTCAGTGGCCATGGCTCACGGGCCCAGCCGCTCCGTGGCATGTGGAATCCTCCCGGACCGGGGCACGAACCCGCGTCCACTGCATCGGCAGGCGGACCCTCAACCACTGCGCCACCAGGGAAGCCCCATGTATACTTTTTATGAGTAGAATTTCTACCTATTTTTACCAGCTATGTGCCAGAGTTTTAGTACAATGCCTGGCACATAGTAGGTGCTCAGTAGGTATTAATGGAAAGATTTGTTATTTACGAATTCATCCAATCTAGTAACTTGCAACTCTTGTTGCATTTTAGAATCACTGGGAAAGCTTGTATTTATTTAATTTATCAATATTCATTCTTGGGTCCCATTCCAGACAATTAATTCAGAATATCTGGGAGGTAGGACTCAGCATCGCTACTTACAAAGCTCTCCTATTTAATTCCCTTTAAGGGCAATGGTTGGCCCTGTGAATGGACCTGTGTTGCATGATGTGTTCTAGACCAATGCATCCCGACTCTTCAACTGTATCTCCTGTCTGGCCTTCCTGATTTGGACTCTAGTTGGGAGAAGGAGGAAGGTCAACTTCCTTTCTGCCTACATTCATGCTAACCTTGAGCTCAGGCACACGGGTGCCCCCATGAGCAGGATAATGATAATAAATTGAAACAGAGACATCTGTGTCCTGTCGATATCTGTCCATAAACGGGGGAGCTGGCCTATGATCAGACTCACAGCTTCTCCAGAAAATGCCAAGGAGCTACTGAGGCAGTCATGACCTTCTGCCACCGCACGACTGGGTGGGACTGAGACCAACTCTGGCTCCAGATGCCCTGTGGGAGAGTCTCTATTAAAATCTGCCAACCTGTGTTTCTTATTGAAATGACAAATGTAACTCACTATCCCAGTCTCTCTCTACCCTGCAGTGAGAAGGAGGTTTAGAATGTGCAAGTCTGGTCTCAGTCTGCACATGATGCTTCCAGGCAGGCATTGCTGGTCCCCTTTACAGATTAAAAAAAAAACAAGGTTGACAGCAAGTAAGTGACTTACAGATGCTCATAGAACTTGTAAGTAAACGCCATAGCCAGCATTTGAACTTGGGCAGAATACTTTCCAAACCTCTTTTCTCTCTAATACACTTTCTTAAACCTGCATTAGTAAATCTATTTGCTAATGTGGTTGGGAGCAAAACTGTGGATTTAGATGACTTAGATTTGAATCCAAGCATTTCCCCTTCTTAACCTCATGATGTAAGGCACATTATAAACTTCGCTGAGCCTCAGAAAACCTATCTGAAGACAAAAAGGTAATAATGCTTACCTTGCAGTATCTTTGTGAAGATTAAATAACATAATATGGGTGAAATGCTTTATAAAATTTTTGGCACAGAGAATTCATGAAAAGGCAGTGTTAGTACAAAATTGTCATTGATATTTCCCTGCTGGGTCTTTTTTTTTTTTTTTTGCAGTACGCCGGCCTCTCACTGTTGTGGCCTCTCCCATTGCAGAGCATAGGCTCCGAATGTGCAGGCTCAGCGGCCATGGCTCACAGGCCCAGCCGCTCTGTGTCATGTGGGATCTTCCCGGACCGGGGCACGAACCCGTGTCCCCTGCATTGGCAGGCGGACTCTCAACCACTGCGCCACCAGGGAAGCCCTCCCTGCTGGGTCTTTGATTAACCGTTCTTTTCCCTTTAGAATACCATTCTTAAATTCCTCTCTCAACAAAAACACGGAACTTACTAAGTTTTAAGTTATTGATTGCATTATACCAGAATACTTGTGATGTGTAGTATGAAACAAACAATAAGTATACAAATCAATCTCACTCTGAATGGAGATTCAAAATCAGAAATTAAAATGTAAACAAATTAAATCATTCTGTACTTTACAAAAACAATATCAATAGCACCTCAACGAATTAGGACTTACTCCAGAATGTAAAGATGGATCAACATTGGAAACTTACTAATGTGATTGACCTCATGTATCAATGGGAAAATACCGTCAAGATTAAATAATGTGAGCTCTCCCAGATCAGTGTACCTCTTGACACTGCATATCAATTTTTTCTTAACTTGAAAAAGTGTTTAGAGTGTTCACTAGGTATGTCAATAAACAAATATCATCAGTTATTTAAAGTCTTTGGAAACTAAAAAATTCAACTATAGAACTATATATATATATATATATATATATATATATATATGCATTATAAATATGATTTAAAATATATCTCTCTAGATATCCAGCATCATATTTGTTAAAGGCATTTCACATGAGCCATTAGTTAAGGGTGTCTGCACTTCCTTCAGTCATATGTTGTAAAGATACACATCCAGCATTTAACCACAGTTATCTCTAGCTGGTAGCATTGCACAATTTTTGTATTTTCTTACTTTTACTTAATAGTGTTTTATATTTTTAATGTTAGAAACATTTATTATATTGTAAAAATTAAATTTATTGAAGGAAAAATCTTGGTAGATTTCATTCTTGCTTATGATAACATGCTATTATAATAATATATTTTGGTAGCTATTTATGTTAGATGCATGAAATATAAAAATAAAGCAAATTAAAAATATTTGTTCACAAAGGCATTTTTTGTTTTTTTTTTTGAGGTATGCGGGCATCTCACTGTTGTGATCTTTCCCATTATGGAGCACAGGCTCTGGACACGCAGGCTCAGCGGCCATGGCTCACGGGCCCAGCTGCTCCACGGCATGTGGGATCTTCCCGGACCGGGGCACGAACCTGTGTCCCCTGAATTGGCAGGCGGACTCTCAACCACTGTGCCACCAGGGAAGCCCCACAAAGGCGTTTTATGATCATCAAAGAAGAATAAGGTGGGTTCAGGGGAACAGTAACCAGTATAACCAGTATTCTTTGAATATCCGTTATGTGCTGGGAAACATGGTTTCATTCTTTTAATGCCCCTCTACCCATTCTTCTCCTGAACACTGCTCTTGGACAGGATCCCAGCACATGGAGATACTCCCTTTCTTCCATTTACCCATTGTGTGCTTATTCAGCACTTGCCTTTAGAGTTTGTTACCTACTCACCAACCCTTCGGTTGAGCTGAGCTGGGATGTGAGTACCATTGAGGTCTGAGGAGCTGGAAAAAGCCACTGGAGAGAGGAAGGATGCTAATGGGTCATCACAGTTGTCTAGAACGAAAGGGGAGAGAGAGAAAATTCCATTAGCAAGAAGTGTTCCATAAAGAGAGAACTCAAAGCATTAACCGCTACCCACTTATTAAATACCTCCTCTGATCAAGGCTGGTACTACTTGTTTCCATGTGCTATTTCATCGACTCCTCACAACAATCCTCAAAGACAGGGGTTAAGTTTCTTTCACAGTTGGGGAAACTCAAGTTCAGAGATGTTAAGTAGTTAGTGTAAGGTCACAACACCAGAAAACAGTGTGGCCACAATTCTTGCTCAGTTTTGTCTAACCCAAAATCCAACTATCCCACCATTCCTTTGATCAACCACTTGAGCAAAGCCTCAAATTATGGTTAGTGAGTTTCTTCTATAAAAGAGGAGATGGTTTAAAAATGGGGAACATTGTTTAACTACTCTCTCATCTTCAGTCCCTAAGGACTCTTGTAATAGTTTTATCTAGAGGGACAGAATATCTTAGAATGTCTCACTCCTAGTTGTGTGAAAGTCTTTGGAAAATGAGTTATTGATTTTAATAATTCATTTCTATTCTATGAAGTAGTAGAGAATCACCCCCAGCCTTCCCTAAATGTGGTAGGTATATGTCCTAAGACTTCTTTGATGCTGACCAGATGTGGGACAGTGTGGAGCCATAGGCAGAGATGAGGTCTTGACAATGTAGATATGCTCCTCTGATTGCCCTGACCATCCAATCTCATGTCCAGGACTCTGCTCTTCACAGAGCATATTGGAGCTTGTAATCATTCATTTATTTGTTTGCATCCTCCAATAGGTAACATGCACTTTGTGGGATCTTAGCAAATAATCTGGCATATAATAGGCTTTCAATAAAGGTTTACTTAAAGAAAGAAATGGTGAGTAAAGGAAGGAAATAATCAATCAATCCACCTAACAGTACCAACACTCTTACCATTTTTCCATTTTGTATTGATTGATCTTAAAGAATATTGCAAAATGTGTTCATGAAATCTAGACATACCTCACTCAAAACAAATTTGAAACGTGTTATTCAGTTTGAATGTCAACTTCATGGTGTCAAATGCTCTCAGGAAGAGCTGAGTTGACATTCTTAAAAGAAAATGTACATAGGATTATGAGGTTGCTTGCTTACACAGCAAATTCTTAGAGAGCAGTATTTCATCTAATTGCAGGAAAATTAATTAGAAACATAAGGATTGAATTTTTATTTGTTCAATGTGTTAAAAAAATCAACTGGCAAAATATATTTTGAGTTTTTCCCAATCAAAAATGTTTGAAAAATATTTTGAGGCATTTAACAAACACAAAATAGAGCCAGATCCTCACTGAGGAGGAATAACACAAAAATCAGAGCAAGGGAAAAAAATCAGAGCAAGGGCACCTCGGTAGTTATGGTCATTCTGAGAATAGAAAACAGAACTCAGGGCCACTTTACCCCAGGCCTAAGATGCAAGTGAGAGGGGTTGCATGCACCCTTCCAACACAATTGTTTGGGAACATGAATTTGTTACTCTATTTATATGTTAGGAAACAATACGAACATAATGGAAATCTTCCATTTGCTTATGCTAGTTTCATCATCAGGAAACAGGTAAATATCAAAGCTTGAACCCAACTGGACTGAGCCCCAGAAGAATACACCACACACACACACACACACACACACACACACACACACACACACACAACACAAACCACACACACCAAGCACCACAAAGTATTTCTCTTCCCAGCCATGTTATGAGCATCAGCTACCCACGTCTGTAGTTACAGCTACCATCCAATTTCAGATAATATCCCTCCACCCCTACCCAATAACTCACAACCCTCCTAACACCCACTTCCACAAGCAAACTGAAGATCTTTTAAAAGTCAAGTATCATAATTATTATAGTATTTATGTATTTCTTAAACATATAACATGTATAAAACTCTGCTATCATTTTTTTCAATAATTTTTCTTGAAGTATATTGATTTTACAGTGTTGTGTTAATTCCTGCTGTATAGCAAAGTGATTCAGTTTTATATATATATATATATATATATATATATATATATATATATTCTTTTTCATATTCTTTTCCATTATGGCTTATCATAGTATATTGAATATAAGTTTCTGTGCTATACAGTAGGACCTTATTGGTACTGCTACTGTTTTTTTTTTTTTTAATTGGTTGCTGATGACATTTTTGAGTATTGTGCTCCTAACCCTATTTTTTTCCCCCCAGGTAGAAATTGAAGTAACCTAATCATTTCAATTTAATTTAGTCCAATAAATATTTATAAGGTCCTACTTTATGCTTGACCTTGAATAGACATTGGGATACATTTGAGTAAAATTGAGTGTCAGACTTCAAGGAGCTCAGAGACCATTGAAAAATATGAAGATATAAATAAGTCAATAAATGGATGGGATAGTTGAGGAGAATTTTCACCAACATTACATCCAAGCCAGTTACATGAGTACCTAACTGGTCAGACGTCCAGGTAAGTGCTCTTTCCCGTCTCCTCCAGTCTTATGCAGTCCCCTTTTCCACCAGGCACTGGCCTCGGGGAGAAGTAAGCTTCCAACCACACTGGCCTTCTGACGTCAGCTGCTATTTCCCCACTGCCCAGTTCCTCTTGTGAAATGTTCCTTCTTTGTATCTCCATTTATGGGGTCAGTGTTTCCATTTTGGAAATTGGTAAAGCCATTGGAAACAATCTGTGCTAATGGAAAGGTCCAGAGAGGATTCTTCAGAGCTCCTTTTCCCATGGACCCTGGACATTGCAGTGGCCTTTAGAGAACATGTCTGAGCTTTTGCTTCCCTATCCCTAAAAGTGATAAGAATGGGAAAGTTTCCAATCAGAAAGAAAGACCACCCCCTCCTCCCTGGCCAATAGGTAGAGATCCCTCTCTCTTCTCTACGTCAGATGAACAAACCTGACAAGTCACCTAAACTGAGAGTAGACCAGGACTCAAATTGGTAATCCAATTATCCATAGTGGTTGGGAATTAAGAATTTGTCCATATAAGCATTCTCAATGCAAAATGTGTATTACTTTTAAACCTGTCCTATTCTTAAAGCAGAGGAGAAAAAATCTAGCATAAATGAGGACAGTACAGTTGACACAACACGGGTTTGAACTGTGAAATTTGAACTGTGACACTTATACCAGATTTTTTTTCAATAAATATGTTATACAGTGGTATAGGATCCGTGGTTGGTTGAAAACAGGACGAGGAACCTCGGATTTTTCACTATGTTGGGGGTAGGTGTCCCTCAGCCCACGTCGTTCAAGGGTGAGCTGTAATTAATTTTTTAAAAATTCCTGATTTGGGAAGGCCGGGGATAGTGGATGGTGTCAGGATGACTAAGACTGAGAGATCCTTGTTCTAGACTGGTTTCTTCTCTTGCCTTGGTGACTCCAGGTAACACATCCCAATGCACTAAGCTGTATCTCCATTGTCTCCATTGTCCAAAATCGAGAGAATCATCTCTGCCACATCTAGCCATAGAATCATTTCAAAGATGGAATGAGAAGAGATGGAAAAAGTCCCCCTTTAAAGGATAAAGCACAGAATAAACTCAGGAAGTAGTATGTGCATTGTCTGTAATATCTGCTTGCAATCCAGAGCAACCATTTTCAACAATTTTATTCCTGGGATCTCGTGTGTATGTTACAAATCGTGCACAAGAATTGATATCACCAAAAGCTCTTTTGCACTAAAGGTTTGTGGTCAACCTGATGAGAAGGAGGATAGGAAGTATGGGAGAGGGGAAGGGGTGAAGACACACAGGAGAGTGAGGGTGGCATTGCCTCCCCTCTGTGGATTGGCAGCCTTCCTGAAACGGGGCCGACATTGCACCAAACACATGGCTAGGAAGCAAAGACACAAAGTACCATCTGCTCCACCATCCCTGCAGGCTTTAAATAAGCAGACCCATGTTGTTGTTAAATTTTAGGAACCACTCACATCTCAGCCTTCTGACAGTGTGTTTGCAAGCTAAATCCATCAGTCAGTTCTTCCAGAAGTGTGGTGGATGTTTATTCGTATTTACATAAGGAAAGAGGAAAGGGTGAAGAAATTCTGGGAGGGAGAGAGAAGTTTGAAGTTTAGGAAAAACATAAGGCGGGACTAGAAGTCAGGCTTCCGGTGGAACACAGAACCTGGAGAAACCATGATGATTTTTCCAGAAATGAACCGCACTTCACAGATGCAATGGCATAGTAGAATATTTTCAAAATATTTCCTTAAAAAGCCAATTCATAGGCTTTTTCTCTCAAAGATGTGTTGCAGAAATCAGGGAAAATTAAAAGCCTATCTAAAAATGCAAACCTTTTCTCACATTATTACTGTCCAATCTTCTTTGACAAATAACTGCCACCTTGTTTTCCTTTACACCCTGAAGGCCACCTCCAAACCCACCCCTTGCCCAGGCAGATAAAAATCCAGACCTGGGCTTCCCTGGTGGCGCAGTGGTTGAGAGTCCGCCTGCCAATGCAGGGGACACGGGTTCATGCCCCGGTCCGGGAAGATCCCACATGCCGCGGAGCGGCTGCTCCCGTGAGCCATGGCCGCTTAGCCTGCGCGTCCGGAGCCTGTGCTCCGCAGCAGGAGAGGCCACAACAGTGAGAGGCCCGCACACAGCAAAAAAAAAAAAAAAAAAAAAAAAAAATCCAGACCTATCAGTGGGTGTTGAATAACCCCAGTCCTATTTGCAAATGACTTAGCCCCACATTCATAGACTAAGATGATGTCAAAACCAGAAGGAACCTCTGAAATTGTGGCATTCAAGCCCTCCCTTCACTTTACAAATGAGGACCTCAGGGTTGAAGGAGATGACAAGCCTGCTCAGGATGAGTTAGTTAATTAATAGACTGGCCTGGATGGAAACTCAGGTTTCCTCAATCCCAGGTGGTGACCACTAGGTCAGAATCACCTGCCGCCTGTGCATAAATCTGGTAATCATTAGTTATATCATTCTTCATAACATTTGTTTTAACAAATGACTTATTTTTTTGCAAAAGGAAGGGCATGATTTTATTTCCTGGATAACGGAAAAATGTTGAAGAATAGTCTATAATTTTCAAAAGAATTTGAATTTCTTACTTTTCTTTGCCCTTCTTTATTTCTTCATTTGACACTCTCTCTTACCCACCAAAAAAGGGGTAAAGAAAAAAAAAACCACAAAGGCAGGATGAAAGATAAAAAAGAAATGTATTTGTTTTCTGATTAATATTTGTATGCATATTCAAGGCCAGCATTTTCTTTGATATTTTCAATCTGAAGAAGTGGGGGATAATTTTTCCCTTAATATACATGTACAGTTAAATACTAAAGGCCTTCTTTCACCTTAATTAAAAGGTAAAGGCACAAAAGACAATTCTGAGTAAATATGATATTTACACAGCTTCTTAGAAATAATAATTGACTCTTTAAGATGATTCCACTTTAAGTAACATTTTTGGTTGTCAGTGCATATTTTTATTCATTATTATTAGAATGCCAATGGAGTTACAGATGGTAACTGAAGTTAAATTGTGAGCATCGCCTTGATTACCAGAGTAAATTGTCTGTATATGGGGATTTGGAGCTTAAGGGATTCATTTGTATTTATAGGTGAGATAAAATTCCTCTTAGCATTGCACACTTAATGGCCCACTTTGTTTAAAAGACATAAAGCATGTGTTTCGTGTAGTGCCTACAATGAGGCTTAGAAGTGGCAACTCACGCTTTTAGCTTCATTTATTTTTCCCCTTGTTACCAATAATTTCACTTAGCAAACAACAAAAATAAATACTCTAATACTACTCTTGACTCTGACCCCGTCCCTATTTTCCACCATGAAATCCTAAAAGATAAATTACTCCATGATGCACAGACCAAGAAACATGACTCTCTAAAATGAGTCATGAAAAGAAGGTCAAATCTTCTCCATCCTGACATCCATCTCCACCATAATGCAGTGCTACTTGCCTTTTGAGTATCTGCTGGATACACATGGTCGTGCTCTGCTGTGGGAAGACAGAATTCAAGCCAAAGACATAGACCCTGAGCTCAAGGAGCCAAGCATTTACTCTGGGTTGAAAGATAACTCATGTATTTTTTTAAAAGCTCCTTACGTGTATGAACGATTATATGCAGGAGACATTTGGCTTGGGATACAGGAACGCTGGGTCTTCTTCTTCCTTCACTGTGAATGTGCTCTCAGTTTTACCTTCCTGTGCTTCAGCTCCCTCCTCTGCGAACGGCGCAGGTGATCGTTCATTTGTTTGATCAACAAACTTTAACTGGGCGCATTCTAGGTATCAGAGTTTCTGTCAGGCTTTTGAGGTAGTAAAAGCAGTTGTAACCAATTCCTCCAACGTAGTGGAGACGGACACACCCTTCACTGCTCCACAGCTGTGACTGGTGATGGAGAAGTCAGGGCATCCCAAAGGGGAGGTGGTCCTGTCTAGGGATTAACAAGGGTGCTCTGGGGTTCTTTCTAGGCTTTTAAAATCATTCTATTCAAGATTTTAGGAGAGACTTGTTTGGAGGTACTGATCTTCACTTGTAAGTGACTTGCTGGGACTTGACCATAATCAAACCCACTAAGAACAATAACAAAGCAGCAGAGGCAGCTATAATTCTTTCCTGCCCCGGGGGCAGCTCCCCTTCTAGGTGGTCAGCTGTCCCTGCCGTGCAGCCAGCAGGAGATATCACTCATACTGGATGGGTGAGCAGCCTACAAGTTTCTCTGTTCATTTCACACTCTAGTCTATGTTCAAACTGGTCTTTGAACCAAGGTCTGTGTGACTTTGTGCACATCTTCTGTCTGAAAACCTGCTTCCCATCCCTAAAATGGTGGCAGGAAAGCCTCGTAGTCTGGCAAAGGCCAGTCTCCCATGTGATTATCTTGTGTGAGTTTAGCTCTTTCCTTCTTGGATTTTCAAGAACATCTGTACACGGAGTTCCCATAATTAGCCCAAAGACAATGGCTTCAAAGTATACTTCCCCAAATTTCTTTCCTCTCAGATTACACTTACTGCCACTGATGGATTTTTTTTTTTTTTTTTTGGATTCTCAGTTTAGGGATATCATGCTCACAATTGATTGCTTTGTTCTGTATTTCTCTTCTATCCTTAAATCTAATTTATCAATTACTTAATCTGATTTTTTTTTTTTTTTTTTTTTTTTTTTTTTTTTTTTTTTTTTTTGCGGTACGCGGGCCTCTCACTGTTGTGGCCTCTCCCGTTGTGGAGCACAGGCTCCAGACGTGCAGGCCCAGCGGCCATGGCTCGCGGGCCCAGCCGCTCCGCGGCATGTGGGATCCTCCCGGACCGGGGCACGAACCCGTGTCCCCTGCATCGGCAGGCGGACTCTCTACCACTGCGCCACCAGGGAAGCCCACTTAATCTGATTTTTTTAAAAAATGTTTCTTAAGCCCCTCAGATGGGAGGCATATGATATACTAATCATGTGTGGAATATAAAGCATCATGTTGAGCAGGAATTTTTTTTAACTACAGTACTTAACATCTGGGACTATGTATATGTCCAATAAATCCTTGTTGAGGGAAACGGTGAAAGTTACAAGTGTTACCATTTTTTGTTGTTGTTGTTGCTTGCAAAGATCTCTTAGATTTATACTCTATTTTTTTCCCTCCCTTGCCCACTACTTGATCCTAGTTCATGCTTTTAAATGTCATGTTATGATTTTATAAGTCTGCTGAGTTAACACTGGGCTCTACTATCATTGAAGCATTCTTTCTAAAACACTGTTTTCAATATATTTTCTTCCCCATGACTTATTAGGCATGTCAGCCTCAATTTGGCTTCCAGAAGTAGCATCATGAAACTGAAAGAACAAAGAGGGAGTTATTAACATAAAACAGGTCCAAACTGAGCATAAGGCAGGGTGTCACTGATGAGGGGGTCACAGGATGATCAAAGAGTCAGAAAGTAACATCCAACAAGCGGACATCAGGAGTACAGGGCTTGTTGTTGGGATACGCTTTGGTCAGGGGACCATGCCCTCCAAAAGAATCATTCAAGATTGTGAAATTCAAATACGCTAAAGCTATCAGTTCTTTAGGATTATGGATGGTTCTTCTTAGCTTAAATGAATTAGCTAGAAGACATGAAATCTTGGATGTGTAGAAAAGATAAAAATCATAGATGAAAAGGCTTAGAAATTTCTGGAATATGAGAAGCTGAGATTGGTGGCTGGATTACTAGGGATGGTTTTAGAAGAGACTGATAAGGAAAAAGCAAATCTTTGAAACAATGAAATTTTATCTATTTAAAAATTTCCTAAATCCAACTTTGTTTCTATACACTCCTGTACACTTCTCCCCATATCCACCCATCAATATTCCATGCAATACACAGACAAACATGCATACACACACACACACACACACACACACACACACACACACCCCATTATAAAGTAGAGCCATATCAGTTTCAGAATTTACTGGATTTTTAAGCAAAGCTAAATACATGAACAAATGGGATGCATGATACATGATAAGCTTACAATGATAAGATTGGAAAAATGGGGAAAATAAGGTTAAAAACTTTAAAAAATTGCAAGAAGAAAGAAGGTATTTTTACTTGGTGCATGGTTCAAATGATTATGCATAGGATATTAAAATGAAGGAAAGGCCACAATTGGAGAATTGTAAAGATAGTGCTTCTGTCGATTCAGTGCTCATCAGAGTTGAGCATTTCTTTCCTTGAGCTGTGTCTCTCAAGTAGATATCTATTCTTTTTTGAATACACTGGAGCTAAACTTCCAATAGCTAATAGCCTGTATTGAGTGGTTCTAAATTACACTGAAAGTCCTGGTTATTCAGGAAACTACAATCTTCACGTGCAGCTCGATCAATCCATATACATTTATAAAACCCTCTTCATCTCTAGTGGGTCTAGGCATAGAGCTCCTAAAGGAAATACTACAGTCTCTGAGTGTCATCAACCTACTCATGAGAATTTAGGAAAAATGCCTGATTGAAAAGGTAGGCTTGAGTTGGAGACTGGCCAGCTGGCTGATAGCACAACCCCATGAGGGTCAATGCCAACCACTTATGAGTGGATGGGAAAAACATGTATTGATAATTCAAACAAATATTGATTCTTATTGGTCTTTGTAGGTGAGAAAATAATGTCAGCTCAGGGACAGCAGCAGTAGTACTTAAGATCATAATCTGGCTCTGTGTGTGTGTGTGTGTGTGTGTGTGTGTGTGTGTGTGTGTGTGTGTGTGTGTTTTCTGGACCAATTGGAGACTGCAGTATATCTGGAAAGAGGCAGACATTGGAGCCCAGCCCAGTCTGAATTCAGATCCTGACTCTACAGCTTACTAATTATATGTCCTTTGGGAAGTTTTCTAATCTCAGTCTTCTCTGTGTATAATGGGGATCATAACTATATCCAGGCTTGTCGTAAGAACAAAAAGAGACAATTCATGTTAAATATTTAACCCAGTGATTGGCACAAGACTGGATACACGTTAGTTTCCTTTATCTTCTGTCCTTCTTTCTTTCTTAGATTCAAGCTCATCATCTCCAGCCATTGCTTTTTAAAAAATGATCTTTCTTATACCCTCTGCTATGCCTTTTTTTACTTTGTCCATCCAGATGGTTTTAAGACTGTTTCTTTATCAGCTCTTCAGGGTACATAGGATAATTCTGCACCAAGAGCTATTCTGTTTATGCGTTGCGTATGCTCCAAGACAAAACACAGTACACTTTCTAAGTTTTATCACATTTTTTCTTGGATGCATTTAATAGTTCTTAAGCACAATGTGCCAGGCATCATGCTATCTGGTCCACAGACTGTTGAGCCTAAAAGGGAACAGGAAGCACAGCTCTTATATAACATTACGAGGGATGAGGCTGTAGAAAACGTTTGGATTTCTTTCTAGTCCTTATAATTTATGTATTAAAAAAATCTTGTGACATGTTAAGTAGGGCCTTCCTTGTTTGTGTTTTTGGATTATAAGCTTAAAAAGCTGGGAAACACTGCTTTGGGTGAGACGGTCACATCAATTTGTATTTTAGAAAGTTTGCTCTGATTTCAGGGAGGAGACTGGAGCGTGTGTACTTGTGTGCATGTCTGGGGTGAGGATGGGGGGAGGAGAATGAGGGTAAAAGACTGGTGACAAGAGGACCCATTCAAAGCCTATAGAAATAGTAAAGAAGAAATCATAAAGGCCTGAACTAAAACAATGGTAATTGGGATGGGGAGAAGGCAAGGCAATTAGTTATAGAAGAATCATCATTGCCTGCTGATTTGAACGGGACGTAAGAATGAAGGATCATGTCAAGATTTCTGGCTTCAGTGACTCTCTATTATGTTATCCTGGAGATTTGGGAAGCTCAAAAATTGGTTTCTAAAATTAACAAATTTAAATCAAGCAAAAGAGAGACAATGAATGAATCACATCAAAATGATGTCCAAATGATACTTAAGACTCCTCATCTTTCTTTTAGATAAATATAATAAGTAGTATCAGGGGAGTAAAATATATATATGTATGTATGAATGTGTGTATATATCTATCTCAGATGGTAAGTCATAAGACGTTATAAAGAGATGTATTCTTTTTTTTCATATTCTTTTCCACTATGGTTTATCACAGGATATTGAATATAGTTCCCTGGGCTCTATGTAAGACCTTGTTGCTTATCCATTCTCTATATAATAGTTTACATCTGCTAGTCCCAAACTCCAAATCCATCCCCCCCACCCATCCTCACCCTTGGCAACCACAAGTCTGTTTTCTATGCCTGTTTCTGTTTCATAAGTAAGTTCACTTGTGTCATATTTTAGATTCCACCTACAAGTGATATCATGTAATATTTGTCTTTCTCTGTCTTGCTTACTTCACTTAGTATGATAATCTGTAGGTCCATCCATGTTGCTGTTAATGGCATTATTTCATTCTTTTTTATGGCTGAGTAATATTCCATTGTGTATATATACCACATCTTCTTTATCCATGCATCTATCAATGGACACTTAGGTTGCTTCTATGTCCTGGCTATTGTAAATAGAGTGGCAATGAACATTGTGGTACATGACTCTTTTTGAATTATGGTTTTCTCAGGGTATATGCCCAGTAGTGGGATTGCTGGGTAGTATGGTAGTTCTATTTTTAGCTTTGAAAGGAACCTCCACACTGTTCTCCATAGCGGCTGTATCAATTCACATTCCCACCAGCAGTGCAGGAGTGTTCCCTTTTCTCCACACCCTCTCCAGCATTTATTGTTTATAGATTTTTTGATAATGGCCATTCTGACTGGAGTGAGATAATACCTCATTGAAGTTTTGATTTGTATTTTTCTAATAATTAGTGGTGTTGAGAATCTTTTCATGTGCCTCTTGGCCATATGTATGTCTTCCTAGGTGAAATGACTATTTAGGTCTTCCACCCATTTTTTAACTGGATTGTTTGGTGTTTTTTATAATGAGCTCCATGACCTGTTTGCATATTTTAGAGATTAATCCTTTGTCTGTTTTCTTCATTTGCAAATATATTCTCCCATTCTGAGAGTTATCTTTTTGTCTTGTTTATGGTTTCCTTTGTTGTGCAAAAGCTTTTAAGTTTAATTAAGTCCCATTTTTTAATTTTAGTTTTTATTTCCATTACTCTAGGAGGTGGATCAAGAACGATCTTGCAGTGGTTTATGTCAAAGAGTGTTTTTCCTATGTTTTCCTCTAAGAGTTTTATAGTGTCTGGTCTTACATTTAAATCTTTAATCCATTTGGAGTTTATTTTTTTTGTATGGTGTTAGATAGTGTTCTAATTTCATTCTTTTACATGTAGCTGTCCAGTTTTCCCAGCACCACTTGTTGAAGAGGCTGTCTTTTCTCCATTGTATGTTCTTGCCTCCTTTTTCATAGGTGTATGGGTTATCTCTGGGCATTCTATCCTGTACCAATGATCTATTTTTGTGCCAGTACCATACTGTCTTGATTACTGTAGCTTTGTGGTATAGTATGAAGTTGGGGAGCCTGATTCCTCCAACTCCATTTTTCTTTCTCAAGACTGTTTTGGCTATTCTGGGTCTTTTGTGTTTCCATATGAATTGTAATATTTTTTGTTCTAATTCTTTGAAGAATGCCATTGGTAGTTTGATAGAGATTGCATTGAATCTGTAGATTGCTTTGGGTAGTACAGTCATTTTCACAATATTGATTCTCCCAATACGAGAACATGGTATATTTCTCCATCTGTTTATGTCATCTTTGATTTCTTTCATCAGTGTTTTATAGTTTTCTGAGTACAAGTCTTTTGCCTCCTATGGCAGGTTTATTCCTAGGTGTTTTGTTCTTTTTTTTGCAATGGTAAATGGGAGTGTTTCCTTAATTTCTCTTTATGATTTGTCATTGTTGATGTATGGGAATGCCAGAGATTTCTGTGCATTAATTTTGTATCCTGCAACCTTACCAAGTTAACTGATTATTTCTAGTTGTTTTCTGCTGGCATCTTTAGGATTTTCTATGTATAGTATCATGACATCAGCAAACAGTGACACTTTTACTTCTTCTTTTCCAATTTTTATTCCTTTGATTTCTTTTTCTTCTCTAATTACCATGGCTAGGACTTCCAAAACTATGTTGAATAAGTGTGGTGAGAGTGGACATCCTTGTCTTGTTCTTGATCTTAGTGGAAATGCTTTCAGAATTTCCACCATTGAGTATGATGCTTGCTGTAGGTTTGTCATATATGGCCTTTGTTATGTTGAGGTAGGTTCCCTCTATGCCCATTTTCTGGAGAGTTTTTATCATAAATTGGTGTTGAATTTTGTCAAAAGCTTTTTCTGCATCTATTGAGATGATCATATGGTTTTTATTCTTTAATTTGTTAATGTGGTGTATCACTTTGATTAACTTTCATATATTGAAGAATCCTTGCATCCCTGAGATAGATCCCACTTGATCATGGTGTATCATCTTTTTAATGTGTTGTTGGATTCTGTTTGCTAGTATTTTGTTGAGGATTTTTGCATCTATGTTCACCAGTTATATTGGTCTATAATTTTCATTTTCTGCGATATCTTTTTCAGGTTTTGTATAAGGGTGATGATGACTTCATAGAATGAATTTGGGATTGTTTCTCCTCTGCAATTTTTTGGAAGAGTTTGAGAAGGATAGGGGTTAGGTCTTCTCTAAATGTTTGACACAATTTGCCTGTGAAGCCCTCTGGTCCTGGACTTTTGTTTGTTGGAAGATTTTAAATTACAGTTTCAATTTCATTACTTCTGATAGACCTGTTTATATTTTCTAGTTCTTCCTTGTTCCGTCTTGGAAAATTTTACCTTTCCAAGAATTTGTCCATTTCTTCATGGTTGTCCATTTTTTTGGCATATAGTAATTTGTAGTAGTCTCTTATATAATCCTTTGTATTTCTGCAGTGTCAGGTGTGTTTTCTCTTTTTACATTTCTAATTTTATTGATTTGCATCCTCTCCCTTTTTTCTTGATGAGTCTAGCTAAGGGTTTATCAATTATGTTTATCTTCTCAAAGAACCAGCTTTTAGTTCTATTGATCTTTGCTATTGTTTTCTTCGTTTCTAGTTCATTTATTTCTGCTCTGATCTTTATGATTTCTTTCCTTCTACTGACTTTGGGTTTTCTTTGTTCTTCTTTCTCTCGTTGTTTTAATTGTAGGGTTAGATTGTTTATTTGAGATTTTTGTTGTTTCTTGAGGTGAGATTGAATTGCTATAAACTTCCCTCTTAGAATTGCTTTTGCTGTGTCCCATAGGCTTTGGGTCATCGCGTTTTCATTGTCATTTTTTTCTAGGTATTTTTAAACTTCTTCTTTGATTTCTTCAGTGATCTCTTGGTTATTTAGTAGTGCACTGTTTAGCCTCCATGTATTTGTGCTTTTTACAGATTTTTTCCTGTAATTGAGTTCCAGTCTCATAGCATTGTCCTCAGAAAAGATGCTTGATATGATTTCAATTTTCTTAAATTTTCTGAGGCTTGATTTGTGATCCAAGATATGATCTATCCAGGAGATGTTCCATGTACACTTGAGAAGAAAGTGTATTCTGCCACTTTTGGGTGGAATGCTCCGTAAATGTCAATTAGATCTATCTGGTCTATTGTGTCATTTAAAGCTTGTGTTTCCTTATTTATTTTCATTTTGGATGATCTGTCCATTGGTGTAAGTGGTGTGTTAAAGTTCCCTACTATTATTGTGTTACTGTTGATTTCTCCTTTCATGGTTGTTAACATTTTCCTTATGTATGGAGGTGCTGCTATGTTGGTTGCATAAACATTTATAATTGTTATATCTTCTTGGATTTATCCTTTGATCATTACATAGTGTCCCTCCTTATCTCTTGTAACAGTCTTTATTTTAAAGTCTATTTTATTTGCTATGAGTATTGCTAATCCAGCTCTCTTTTGATTTCCATTTACATGGAATATCTTTTTCCACCCCTTCACTTTCAGTCTGTATGTGTCCCTAGGTGTGAAGTGGGTCTCCTGTAGACAGCATATATATAGGTCTTGTTTTATATCCATTCAGCCACTTTACGTCTTTTGGTTGGGGCATTTAATTCATTTACATTCAAGGTTAATATCAACATGTATGTTCATATTATCATTTTCTTAATTGTTTTGGATTTGTTTTTGTGGGTCTTTTTCTTCTCTTGTGTTTCCTGCTTAGAGAAGTTTCTTTAGCATTTGTTGTAAAGCTGGTTTGGTTGTGATGAATTCTCTTAGCATTAGCTTGTCTGAAAATCTTTTGATTTCTCCATCGATCTGAATGAGATCCTTGTTGGGTAGAGTAATCTTGGTTGTAGTTTTTTCTCTTTCATCACTTTAAGTATATCCTGCCACTCCCTTCTGGTCTGCAGAGTTTCCACTGAAAAATCAGCTGATAACTTTTTGGGGATGGCTTTGTATATTATTTTTGTTTTTTCCTTGCTGCTTTTAATATTTTTTCTTTGAATTTAATTTTTGTTAATTTGATTAGTATGTGTCTTGGTGTGTTTTTCCTAGGGTTTATCCTGTATGGGACTCTCTGTGCTTCCTGGACTTGGGTGACTATTTCCTTTTCCATGTTAGGGAAGTTTTCAACTATAATCTCTTCAAATACTTTCTCAGACCCTTTCTTTTTTTCTTCTTCTTGGACCCCTATAACTTGAACATTGGTGTGTTTAGTGTTGTCCCAGGGGTCTCTGAGATTGTCTTCAATTCTTTTCTTTCTTTATTCTGCTCCTTGACAGTTATTTCAACTGTTTTGTCTTCCAGCTCACTTATTCGTTCTTCTATCGCAGTTATTCTGTTATTGATTCCTTCTGGTGTATTTTTATTTCAGTTATTGTGTTGTTCATCTCTATTTGTTCTTTAGTTCTTCTAGATCTTTATTAAACATTTCTTGTATTTTCTCAATACATGCCTCCATTCTGTTTCTGAGATTCTGAATCAATTTTACTATCATTACTCTGAATTTTTTTTCAGGTAGATTGCCAATTTCCTCTTCATTTATTTGGTCTTGTAGATTTTTACCTTGCTCCTTCATTTGTGACTTTTTTTTTTTGCCACCTCATTTTTTTTTTTTTTTTCTGTTTATGAGTGGGATTGTGTTTCTGTCTTACTGGTTGTTTGGCCTGAGGCTTCCAACGCTGGAGTTTGTAGGCTATTGGGTAGAGCTGGGTCTTCATGCTGAGATGAGGAACTCTGTGACACCTCACTGTGATGAATATTCCCTGAGGTCTGAGGTTCTCTGTTAGTGTAGTGGTTCGTACTCAGAGTTCCCACAGCAGGAGCTTCAGCCTGACCCTGGGCTTGACCAAGATTCCGCAAGCCACCTGTGCTCAGTTGTTGCTGGGTGCTGCTTAATTACCAGAGAGTTTCTGTCAAGGATTTTTAGCCCTCTTTGAGTCCAGACCTGTTATCTGAGCGGGATCTCTCTTTTCAGAACACAGATTCTTTCAAGACCCAGACAAAACTGTTTGTTTTTTGCTGTGCTTGAGGTTTGAATCACTCACTAATCTTTCTGGCCATGTCTTATTCATCCAGCTCTGGGGAATTCCTGAACCAGGTCTGTTTTGCCAGACAGGCAGCAAGCCAAATGCTGAGTTGTCGAGGTTTGGCAAGGCAGCCAAGGGAGGAGACTGGTGAGCATGCCTCACACCTACCTCTCCAAAGCAATGGCTTGGAGATGCATTCATAATTGCCAAAAGAGAGGTGAGCAATGAGCACTATATTCAGCAAAAAAGAAATATTCCGTTGACCTGAGGAATGTAACTCCCCATGCCTTCAGAATGAAACTTTAGTTCCTTGCTTCTGTATATCTCTTCACGATCAGACTCTTGGTCACTTTCCTTTGGACATTCTTTACTGTTCAGTCTGTGCTCACACTTGCCAAATTCCTGGCAGCTTTCAGGGAACACTGTGTCACCGCTCTGTGTCCCTCCATATGTGACTCTGTCCTGAATATCTCCTGCGTTGCCTTCCTCTTGCTCACCCATCAGCCCCTGCTCCCTGTACAGAATGCAGTTGCTCCCATAAGCATGCATTGATCCCTCCAGGCAGAGAGAACCACTTTCTCCTTTTGGGGTCTTTACTGTCCCATATGTCCCTCCCTAGGAGGAACTGTCACAGTGATGGGCTTGTGTTTTCATGATGTTGTCACACATCTGACCCCCAGCTTTTGTGAGGGGGGGCCATGTCTTACTTATCTTTCTACTGTCATTGCTGTTCCCAGTGATGATCACAGATCGGTTGTTCAATCATTGTATGTTAAGTAGAATTTTAGATAAATAGAGGACAGTCTTAAATTGAGATTAAAAATATGGGTAGGAACTGAGCAGTTCTCAAAAATTGGAACTCTCTGGGCAACACTAAAGAGAGTTGTTTGCCCAAGTCACACAGGGGAGGGAAATCAAGACTGTGAGTGCTTGCAGGGAACTATATTCAATATCCTATTATAAACCATATGGAAAGGAATATTTAAAAAATAATGTATTGATATATATATATATACACATACATACATACATATATGTATAACTGAATCACTTTGCTGTACACATATAACTGAATCACTTTGCTGTACACCAGAAATTAACACAATATTGTAAATCAACTATACTTCAACTAAAAATAAAAAATATAAAAAGACTGAGTGACTGAAGAGAATTTTGATGAATCATCATTATTATTTTTATATTTGTACAATTTCCAAATACAGACTTTACTTGATCTTCGGAAAAAAGCATCTCAGGCATGTAGGACAGTCATAACGGTGATTGTCTGACAGATGAGGACACAGTTATCAGCACCACACAGGTATTGGCTGGGAAGCCAATGTACCTGGTCTAACCTTAGACACCCTCATTTGTAGGTAGAAAACCCAAATCTCTGAGAGTGTTGGGCATGAACCTTGACACATGGAGGGGAACCTGACTGTAAGTCTGAGTGTCCAAGCTCTGACAGGTCTGGAGTGTGAAGCAGGATGAAAAGGCCCAAGCTCTGGGTCCCAACGCCCTGCTTGTACAGTCTGTCATTCTACGGACCAACTTGGTGAATCCAGGCAAATCCATTTCCTTTTCTGTGCAGTAGTTTCCTCCCTGGAAATAGAGCTGATGTTGTCTGTTCTCCAAAGAGGAGTTGTGACAAATGAGGAGTATTATGAGCCACCAAGAGACAAAACAGTGGTTGGCACATATGAAGTGCTCAATCAATGGGGTGAAATATACTAATTATATGTATTAACTTATGTATTAACTATAACATTATAATTATGATTATCCTTAGGCCTCTGTAAAGTAAGGAAATTATGTTTTGAGACTACACAAATTTGAATCCTAAAACTGAGAAGTAAAAACATTTTCAGTTCCCAATGACTATCCTCCTTAATTTATTGCTAGGCCACTCTTGGTCTGGCTTTCTGTATTTGGGGGATGGGAACTACGTAGAGGTGGCCAATAAGTGGTATGAGTGTCCTCCCCTTACCAGGAGTTTCTCTGTAACTGAGATGGATGGCTTGGCTTATGTGTCTTCTCACTGAACGGAGGGAACCAGACAGAGTTCAGGGCTAACTCCCAAATCTGGCCCTTTTGGTCATTTGTTTGTATGCTCTTACTCAAGCAAAATTGATTCCAGCTATGGTTCTAGAGAGAAGACAGTTTAATACATGCAGATAAGTATTAATTATTCTGAGATCCTCAGATTATCAGATTTCAATTTTGGAAATGCCACCTTTATTAGAACTCAATAAAAATCCTGGATATAATTTACTGGATCAAACTCTAGAGAATGTTTGCTTGTCAAGACAGATGAAGGGATAGGTTACACCAGACAATTTATTCCACCAATTGTTTCTGTGGTCCAGAGAGTTTACCCATCTGTTATCAAATATAATCCTGCAGGACTCTGTGAAATGACCCACCAGGCACTCAAATATAATGATATTTTGAGACACTTCAAGCCTCTAGACAATGATTTTTTTGGGACAGGCTAAAAATAAAAGCATGTTCCAGGCAAAATGCTTCAGAATGTTCTACTTTTCCTTGTAAAACACTCTTCTTGCTCATCCTGAATTACCATTGTGATTCTTAAGCAAACGTTGGCTGTAACTCTGAAGCTATAAAATGCTATAAAGTTTACGTGGACATGTCCAGGTATTCGGTACTGTAATTTAAAAGCATCAATAAAGTTTGAGTTGTGTTCAGAGTTGGTAAATCTGTCACGGTCAGATGAATTCAGTTTCCATTTTTCCCATACCCATCCCTTCAAATTATTCATGAGCAGGAAAATACACTGTATTGTGTTCACTAAATATCTCCCATTTTGAAGGAAATCTTTAGCAATAAAATAACATGAAAAAAGACACACTGAAAAGCAATTATAACCCTTGGAAAATTTCATTTCACTGCCGGAGACAGAAAGTGGTGTATTTCAAAACTGTGAGCAAAGATTAATGGAGATGAAGGAAGTAGTCAGTGCCCGTGAACCAAGATATTTAACTTTAATGTCATTGCCAAACATGAGAAGTCATCATTTCAAGTCTCAATAACCTCAAACTGAAATGCATTCATTGCTATTTTTTCTTCCTTTTTCCTTCCCCCAACATTGTACTTTGCACGCTGAATGGGCCTGACAAGGAGTTGGTTTGAAAGTTAAGGGTCCTTTTCCTGAACAAGGTTAAGTTTAGCTTTGATGACAGCGCAGTTTGGAAATCTTCTGCCAGGCATTTCCTCCGGGCAAGGAGAGGATTTTTACTTTCTCTGTCAGCTTTAGCTCTATCTCAAGTGGTTCTGAGTCAAGCCTTGGAAGAGAAAAGACAGAATGAAGAAAATAAAAGCCTGAATGCATAGCATTGGTCTGAGAGTTCCAGACAATTTTTCAAGTGCGTTTTGATGAACTGGGTCACAGAGTACAGTTCCTTAGAGTCAGTATAACGTGTTTGGAAGGCACTCTGGTTTGTTTAAATGAAATTTGAAATTTTAATTGGGAAGTAAATTTAGTGTGCTAGGAAGATGTGAACACATGCCATTTGATACTAAATATTCTATTTGCCATGCAAACTTGCACTGAATTCTATGAATATTGAAAAGTTTAAAAAACTAGTTATTGGCTCATGTTTGATCTCAATTGATGTTTGGATTAGATAGATTTTTGTTGTTTTGTTTTGTTTTGTTTCTGTGCCTGTGCTTTAAAAAGAGGTAGATTCTCATGAAATTCTACTTTGGTCATCTCCCTGTAATACTTAACCCCATTCCAGCACCCTCATGGCTTTTATCACCTATTATGGTCCAGGCACCTAATTTTGATTGCTTGGGGAACTTCCTCAGTGTTTCTCAAACCTTACTGACAGCGTGAATTACAAGGGGATATGGGTAAAATGTAGATTCTGGTCCAGGATCAAGCTCCCAGGTATCTCCTGCTGCTGGTCCATGAGCCACACACGTGGATTAGCAAGGCCCTCGAACACTGATGACCTCTCTCTTCTAGGTTTCTCTCATTTTATGTGTCATGTAACTGCCCCACTGGTCCAACTCAGACCTCTTGTGTCTAACTAACTCTTGTGTAGCACGTGGATAGGGCTTAGCAAAGCAGTCCCAGCCCCATGGTGGAGGAAATAGGGACGATAGTTGAGAAGAGGATATTATCAATGTGGGCATCACTTGAGCAAAGATTCTTTTCTGATCACAAAGTGTACTGCAATGAGGCCACCTGCAGACCGTCCCAATTCTCATAACTGACAACATGATCATAGCACATGCCATTTATTGAATTCAGACAATGGGCCACGGTGAAAGATGACTTACAGAAATTAGTTCATTGACTCCTCCTAATACTATTTGTGAGTTAGGCATCATTGTTCTGGTTTTATACAGAAGCAGATTCAGAGCATTTAAGTAACTTGCCCAAAGTTACAGAGCTGGGCTTGGCACTAGATCTGTCTAATGCCTGTAGGCATTAACCACCTTATTACCATCTTGCAGAACTGACCCAGGATGCCTCAGTCCATTCTATTCATTCATTCTCAACCTCTCAACGAACCTTGCTATCTTGGAATGTTTAGAAAAAATACAAATGATTTCTCCATACTCTCTGCCAAACACTATTACAATATCTATCAGGGTATACCCAAGCCAAACTTGAACTAAATCACCCAGTAGAGACTAAAGGTCTACAATGAGAAATTCCAAAGGGAGACCCCATCCAGTTCTCTTTCAGAGATTTTATTACGTGGAATTTGGAATTATATTGAGCATATGCAGGACTACATCCCCAGTATCTATAGAACCAACAGGACACACAGAAGAGGGAAAAAAATAATGCTGTCCAACTTAGAGTTGGTTCCACTCCACTGCTTCTGCTCCTAGGGCTGCAACTAATCGGTCTCACCTTCTTGAAATTTGGAATTTTGTCTTCTGTGACACTGGAGATACAAGTCCTCCCTGACTTACTTCCTGGCCTTCTCAGGAGTTTATTTTGGCTTGTGAAAATCTTCCTAGACATGTTGGCTGTAGACCCTCAGATTCTGTCTGTCTTCTGAACTATCTAGAAAGCTGATGTGTAAACTCTGCTCCTCAAGCTGGCCTTTCATTATTCCTCACAAGCCCAGCCATCACCTGACCAGCCAGTTCCACTCACAAACCCACATAAGAGTTTTAATTCTTTAGCTTTATAGTACTGAAGAGATACCGACATGAAACCAGCATTTAAAAACCAAGGCCGGTTCTCAAGGGAAGATGGCGGAAGAGTAAGACACGGAGATCACCTTCCTAACCACAGATACACCAGAAATACATCTACACGTGGAACAACTCCTACAGAACACCTACCGAATGCTGGCAGAAGACCTCAGACCTCCCCAAAGGCAAGAAACTCCCCACGTACCTGGGTAGGGCAAAAGAAAAAAAGAAAAAACAGAGACAAAAGAATAGGGACGGCACCTGCACCAGTGGGAGGGAGCTGTGAAGGAGGAAAAGTTTCCACACACTAGGAAGCCCCTTCGCGGGCAGAGACTGCGGGAGGCAGAGGGGGGAGCTTCGGGGCCGCGGAGGAGAGCACAGCAACAGGGGTGCGGAGGGCAAAGCGGGGAGATTCCCGCACAGAGGATCGGTGCCGACCGGCACTCACCAGCCCGAGAGGCTTGTCTGCTCACCTGCCGGGGCGGGCGGGGCTGCGAGCTGAGGCTCGGGTTTCCGTTTCGGTCGGAGCGCAGGGAAGGACTGGGGTTGGCGGCTTGAACATAGCCTGAAGGGGTTAGTGCACCACGGCTAGCCGGGAGGGAGTCCGGGGAAAAGTCTGCACCTGCCGAAGAGGCAAGAGACTTTTTCTTCCCTCTTTGTTTCCTGGTGCGCGAGGAGAGGGTTTTAAGAACGCTGCTTAAAGGAACTCCAGAGACGGCCGCGAGCCGCGGCTAAAAGCGCGGACCCCAGAGACGGGCGCGAGCGGCGGCTAAAAGCAGGGACCCCAGGGACGGGCGGGAGATGCTAAGAATGCTGCTGCCGGCACCAAGGGGCCTGTGTGCGAGCACAGGTCACTCTCCACACCCCTCTTCCGGGAAGCCTGTGCGGCCCGCCACTGCCAGGTTCCCGGGATCCAGGGACAATTTCCCCGGGAGAACGCACGACGGACTTCAGGCTGGTGCAACGTCACACCGGCCTCTGCCGCCGCAGGGCCGCCCCGCACGCGGTGCCCCTCCCTCCCCCCCGGCCTGAGTGCGCCAGACCCCCGAATCAGCGGCTCCTTTAACCCCGTCCTGTCTGAGCGAAAAACAGACGCCCTCCAGCGACCTACACGCAGAGGCAGGGCCAAATCCAAAGTTGAGCCCCTGGGAGCTGTGAGAACAAAGAAGAGAAAGGGAAATCTCTCCCAGCAGCCTCAGAAGCAGCGGATTAAAGCTCCACAATCAATTAGATATACCCTGCATCTGTGGAATACATGAATAGACAACGAGTCATCCCAAATTGAGGAGATGGGCTTCGAGAGCAAGATCTATGATTTTTTCCCCTTTTCCTCTTTTTGTGAATGTGTATGTGTATGCTTCTGTATGCGATCTTCTCTGTATAGTTTTGCTTCCACCATTTGTCCTAGGGTTCTATCCGTCCATGGTTTTTTTAAAAAATTTTTTTCTTAGTAATTAATTTTAAGAACTTTATTATACTTTTCTTTCTTTCTTTCTTTCTTTCTTTCTTTCTTTCTTTCTTTCTTTCTTTCTTTCTTTCTTTCTTTCTTTCTTTCTTTCCTTCCTTCCCTCCTTTAGACAATGAATCATCCCAAATTGAGAAGGTGGTCTCTGAGAGCAAGATTTATAATTTTTTCCCCTTTACCTCTTTTTGTGAGGTTGTATGTGTATGCTTCTGTGTAAGATTTTGTCTGTATAGCTTTGCTTCCAACATTTGTCCTAAGGTTCTATCCGTCCCCTTTTTTTTTAATAAATATTTTTTAATTCAATAACTTTATTATACTTTATTTTATTTTACTGTATCTTCTTTCTGTCTTTTTTTCTTCTTTCCCTCCTTCCTTCCTTCCTCCCTCCCTCCCTCCCTCCTTTCTTCCCTTCTTGCCTTCTTTCCTTCTTTGCTTCTTTCTTTCTTTCTTTCTTTCTTTCTTTCTTCCTTCCTTCCTTCCTTCCCTCCTTTCCTTCTTTCTTTCTTCATACTTCTACTAATTCTCTCTACTTTTTCTCCCTCTTATTCTGAGCCATGTGGATGAAAGGCTCTTGGTGCTCCAGCCAGGAGTCAGGGCTCTGCCTCTGAGGTAGGAGAGCCAACTTCAGGACACTGGTCAATAACAGACCTCCCAGCTCCACATAATATCAAACAGCAAAAATCTCCCAGAGACCTCAATCTTAACACCAGCACCCAGCTTCACTCAACGACCAGCAAGCTACAGTGCTGGGCAACCTATGCCAAACAACTAGCAAAACAGGAACACAACCCCATCCATTAGCAGAGAGGCTGCCTAAAATAATACTAAGTCCACAGACACCCCAAAACACACCACCAGACATGAACCTGCCCACTAGAGAGACAAGATCCAGCCTCATCCACCACAACACAGTCACTAGTCCCTTCCACCAGGAAGCTTACACAACCCACTGAACCAACCTTAGCCACTGGGGACAGACACCAAAAACAACAGGAACTATGAACCTGCAGCCTGCAAAAAGGATACCCCAAACACAGTAAGATAAGCAAAATGAGAAGACAGAAAAACACACAGCAGATGAAGGAGCAAGATAAAAATGCACCAGACCTAACAAATGAAGAGGAAATAGGCAGTCTACCTGAAAAAGAATTCAGAATAATGATAGTAAGGATGATCCGAAATCTTGGAAATAGAACGGACAAAATGCAAGAAACACTTAACAAGGACCTAGAAGAAATAAAGATGAAACAAGCAACGATGAACAACACAATAAATGAAATTAAAAGTACTCTAGATGGGATTAATAGCAGAATAACTGAGGCAGAAGAACAGATAAGTGATCTGGAAAATAAAATAGTGGAAATAACTACTGCAGAGCAGAATAAAGAAAAAAGAATAAAAAGAACTGAGGAAAGTCTCAGAGACCTCTGGGACAACATTAAATGCACCAACATTCAAATTATAGGGGTTCCAGAAGAAGAAGAGAAAAAGAAAGGGACTGAGAAAATATTTGAAGAGATTATAGTTGAAAACTTCCCTAATATGGGAAAGGAAATAGTTAATCAAGTCCAGGAAGCACAGAGAGTCCCATACAGGATAAATCCAAGGAGAAATACACCAAGACACATATTAATCAAACTGTCAAAACTTAAATACAAAGAAAGCATATTAAAAGCAACAAGGGAAAAACAACAAATGACACACAAGGGAATCCCCATAAGGTTAACAGCTGATCTCTCAGCAGAAACCCTACAAGCCAGAAGGGAGTGGCAGGACATACTGAAAATGATGAAGGAGAAAAACCTGCAACCAAGACTACTCTACCCAGTAAGGATCTCATTCAGATTTGATGCATAAATTAAAACCTTTACAGACAAGCAAAAGCTGAGAGAGTTCAGCACCACCAAACCAGCTTTACAACAAATGCTAAAGGAACTTCTCTAGACAAGAAACACAAGACAAAG
The DNA here is from genome assembly GCF_951394435.1 of Stenella coeruleoalba. Lineage (NCBI taxonomy): Eukaryota > Metazoa > Chordata > Mammalia > Artiodactyla > Delphinidae > Stenella > Stenella coeruleoalba. The sequence continues at coordinate 9,707,395 of NC_137151.1, forward strand.
AAAAGACCTATAATAACGAACCCCAAACAATTTAGAAAATGGGAATAGTAACATACATATCGATAATTACCTTAAATGTAAATGGACTAAATGCTCCCACCAAAAGACACAGATTGGCTGAATGGATACAAAAACAAGACCCTTATATATGCTGTCTACAAGTGACCCACTTCAGACCTAGAGACACATACAGACTGAAAGTAAGGGGATGGAAAAAGATATTCCATGCAAATGGAAACCAAAAGAAAGCTGGAGTAGCAATTCTCATATCAGAAAAAATAGACTTTAAAATAAGGCCTATTAGAAGAGACAAAGAAGGACACTACATAATGGTCAAGGGATCGATCCAAGAAGAAGATATAACAATTGTAAATATTTATGCACCCAACATAGGAGCACCTCAATACATAAGGCAAATGCTGTCAGACATAAAAGGGGAAATCAACAGTAACACATTCATAGTAGGGGACTTTAACACCCCACTTTCACCCATGGACAGATCATCCAAAATAAAAATAAATAAGAGAACACAAGCTTTAAATGATACATTAAACAAGATGGACTTAATTGATATTTACAGGACACTCCATCCAAAAACAACAGAATACACATTTTTCTCAAGTGCTCATGGAACGTTCTCCAGGATAGATCATATCTTGGGTCACAAATCAAGCCTCGGTAAATTTAAGAAAATTGAAATTGTATCAAGTATCTTTTCCAACCACAATGCTATGAGACTAGATATCAATTACAGGAAAATATCTCTAAGAAATACAAACACATGGAGGCTAAACAATACACCTCTTAATAATGAAGTGATCACTGAATAAATCAAAGAGGAAATTAAAAAAATACCTAGACACATATGACAATGGAGACACAACGACCCAAAACCTATGGGATGCAGCAAAAGCAGTTCTAAGGGGGAAGTTTATAGCAATACAAGCCCACTTTAAGAAGCAGGAAACATCTCGAATAAACAACCTAACCTAGCACCTAAAGCAATTAGAGAAAGAAGAACAAAAAAAAAACCCAAAGTTAGCAGAAGGAAAGAAATCATAAAAATCAGATCAGAAATAAATGAAAAAGAAATGAAGGAAACAATAGCAAAGATCAATAAAACTAAAAGCTGGTACTTTGAGAAGATAAACAAAATAGATAAACCACTAGCCAGATTCATCAAGGAAAAAAGGGAGAAGACTCAAATCAATAGAATTAGAAATGAAAAAGGAGAAGTAACAACTGGCACTGCAGAAATAAAAAAGATCATGAGAGATTACTACAAGCAACTCTATGCCAATAAAATGGACAATCTGGAAGAAATGGACAAATTCTTAGAAATGCACAAGCTGCCAAGACTGAATCAGGAAGAAATAGAAAATATGAACAGACCAATCACAAGCACTGAAATTGAAACTGTGATTAAATATCTTCCAACAAACAAAAGCCCAGGACCAGATGGCTTCACAGGCGTATTCTATCAAACATTTAGAGAAGAGCTAACACCTATCCTTCTCAAACTCTTCCAAAATATAGCAGAGGAAGGAACACTCCCAAATTCCTTGTATGAGGCTACCATCACCTTGATACCAAAACCAGACAAGGATGTCACAAAGAAAGAAAACTACAGGCCAATATCACTGATGAACATAGATGCAAAAATCCTCAACAAAATACTAGCAAACACAATCCAACAGCACATTAAAAGGATCATACACCATGATCAAGTGGGGTTTATCCCAGGAATGCAAGGATTCTTCAATATATGCAAATCTATCAATGTGATAAACCATATTAACAGATTGAAGGAGAAAAACCGTATGATCATCTCAATAGATGCAGAGAAAGCTTTTAACAAAATTCAACACCCATTTATGATAAAAACCCTGCAGAAAGTAGGCATAGAGGGAACTTTCCTCAACATAATAAGCCCATACATGACAAGCCCACAGCCAACATCATCCTCAATGGTGAAAAACTGAAAGCATTTCCACTAAGATCAGGAACAAGACAAGGTTGCCCACTCTCACCACTCTTATTCAACATAGTTTTGGAAGTTTTAGCCACAGCAATCAGAGAAGAAAAGGAAATAAAAGGAATCCAAATCAGAAAAGAAGAAGTAAAGCTGTCACTGTTTGCAGATGACATGATACTATACATAGAGAATCCTAAAGATGCTACCAGAAAACTACTAGAGCTAATCAATGAATTTGGTAAAGTAGCAGGATACAAAATTAATGCACAGAAATCTCTGGCATTCCTATATACTAATGATGAAAAATATGAAACTGAATTCAAGAAAACACTCCCATTTACCATTGCAACAAAAAGAATAAATTATCTAGGAATAAACCTACCTAAGGAGACAAAAGACCTGTATGCAGAAAATTATAAGACACTGATGAAAGATATGAAAGATGATACAAATAGATGGAGAGATATACCATGTTCTTGCATGGGAAGAATCAACATTGTGAAAATGACTCTACTACCCAAAGCAATCTATAGATTCAATACAATCCCTATCAAACTACCACTGGCATTTTTCACAGAACTAGAAGAAAAAATTTCGCAATTTGTATGGAAACACAAAAGACCCTGAATAGCCAAAGCAATCTTGAGAACGAAAAAAGGAGCTGAAGGAATCAGGCTCCCTGACTTCAGACTATACTACAAAGCTACAGTAATCAAGACAGTATGGTACTGGCACAAAAACAGAAAGATAGATCAATGGAACAGGATAGAAACCCCAGAGATAAACCCACGCACATATGGACACCTTATCTTTGATAAAGGTGGCAGGAATGTACAGTGGAGAAAGGACAGCCTCTTCAATAAGTGGTGCTGGGAAAAATGGTCAGATACATGTGAAAGTATGAGATTAGATCACTCCCTAACACCATACACAAAAATAAGATCAAAATGGATTAAAGGCCTAAATGTAAGGCCAGAAACCATCAAACTCTTAGGGGAAAACATAGGCAGAACACTCTATGACATAAATCACAGCAAGATCCTTTTTGTGAGAGTAATGGAAATAAAAACAAAAATAAACAAATGGAACCTAATGAAACTTCAAAGCTTTTGCACAGCAAAGGAAACCATAAACAAGACCAAAAGACAACCCTCAGAATGGGAGAAAATATTTGCAAATGAAGCAACTGACAAAGGATTAGTCTCCAAAATTTACAAGCAGCTCATGCAGCTCAATAACAAAAAAACAAACAACCCAATCCAAAAATGGGCAGAAGACCTAAATAGACGTTTCTCCAAAGAAGATATACAGACTGCCAACAAATACATGAAAGAATGCTCAACATTATTAATCATTAGAGAAATGCCAATCAAAACTACAATGAGATATCATCTCACACCTGTCAGAATGGCCATCATCAAAAAATCTATAAACAATAAATGCTGGAGAGGGTGTGGAGAAAAGGGAACACTCCTGCACTGCTGGTGGGAATGTGAATTGGTTCAGCCACCATGGAGAACAGTATGGAGGTTCCTTAAAAAACTACAAATAGAACTACCCTATGACCCAGCAATCCCACTACTGGGCATATACCCTGAGAAAACCATAATTCAAAAAGAGTCATGTACCAAAATGTTCATTGCAGCTCTATTTACAATAGCCCGGAGATGGAAACAACCTAAGTGCCCATCATCAGATGAATGGATAAAGAAGATGTGGCTCATATATACAATGGAATATTACTCAGCCATAAAAAGAAACGAAATTGAGCTATTTGTAGTGAGGTGGATAGACCTAGAGTCTGTCACAGAGTGAAGTAAGTCAGAAAGAAAAAGACAGATACCGTATGCTAATACATATATATGGAATTTAAGAAGAAAAAAAAAAGTCATGAAGAACCTAGGGGTAAGACAGGAATAGAGACATAGACCTACTGGAGAACGGACTTGAGGATATGGGGAGGGGGAAGGGTGAGCTTTGACAGGGTGAGAGAGAGTCATGGGCATATACACACTAACAAACATAAGGTAGATAGCTAGTGGGAAGCAGCCGCATGGCACAGGGATATCGGTTCGGTGCTTTGTGACCGCATGGAGAGGTGGGACAGGGAGGGTGGGAGGGAGGGAGACGCAAGAGGGAAGAGATATGGGAACATATGTATATGTATAACTGATTCACTTTGTTATAAAGCAGAAACTAACACACCATTGTAAAGCAATTATACCCCCATTAAAGATGTTAAAAAAAAAAAATCCAAGGCCTTCCTCGGAAAGCTCTCAGAATGACCATTGAATCACTTTTGTGAGGCTGTGATGACACTCCCACAATTCATTTTTCAGTATAGCTCTGATGGCAATTTTGAATTATCACTGAAAGTCCTACTGAGAATAAGAAATTGAGAGAAGCCGCAGTCCAGAGCTAGAGGGAACATCACTGACAAGTAGAATACATTCTTCTACCTTGATTTTAGAAACAGTTTTATTTTTATTTACTTATTTTTTAAATTGAAGTACAGTTGATTTACAATGTTGTGTTAATTCCTTCTGTAAAGTGATTCAGTTATACATATGTATACATTCTTTTTTTAAATAAATATTCTTTTCCATTACGGTATATCATAGGATACTGAATATCGTTCCCTGTGCTATACAGTAGGACCTGGTTGTTTATCCATATATAACAATTTGCACCTGCTAATCCCAAACCTCCAGTCCATCCCTCCCCTTTGGCAACCACAAATCTGTTCTCTATGTCTGTGAGTCCAATAGCAACAGTTTTAAATAATTATATTAATATTTTTCATACTAACCTTCTCCAGAAATGTGTGGCATGTATACAGTTATGCTAATATTTGAATTAGCATCAGACTGTTTTACATTATGACATACATCTTTAAATCAAGCTTCAAGAAGCTTCTTTTCAAAAATGGATCAGATCTCAATTATGCAAACACTGTTTTGGGGGCAAAGAAGAAAGAAAAGAAAAGCAATATTAATGATGAGGCTAATGGATAGAGTCTATAATTCTTTGCCAATTTTCATACCTAGTATGAAAGAGTACTTTGGAATATGGCCTGAAAGTATTGATTCTGTAAGCTTACATCATCTACATTTGAGAACAAATCCACGTATGCAAAGTCCTAATCTGGATCAATGTCAGATATGGCTTCCCTCCTGCACACATTCCTGAGCACCCTGATTATATTAGTGTTTCCTGCTTTGGAATCAGGCTATGGGTGGCTCCTGTCACTATTGCTTCAAGTGACGGTTTCTGTCTGTCTCTCCAACTAGATGATGAATCTCAGGAGGAGCCCTATGCATTCCTCTGTTCTGTGGGGAGACCAGTACAGTGTAAATGGGGCACGGTTTCAGATGCATGCCCTTGAATAACCTATATAACCACTCTGAACTTCGTTTTCTTTGACATAAAATGAGATAATTACCCTTTTTTAGTATGATTGCTTTGAGGAAAATTAAATGTGGTCACATATAATGGACTTAGCTTACCATAAGGACTTCTTTTTTCATTGAATGAAATATTCTTTAAATTGTATAGTGCTTGAAGGAGACGCAAGAGGGAAGACATATGGGAACATATGTTTATGTATGACTGATTCACTTTGTTATAAAGCAGAAACTAACACACCATTGTAAAGCAATTATACCCCAATAAAGATGACAAAAAAAAATTGTATAGTGCTTTACAATTCTCAAAAGTTTTATGTACATGATTTCATAAAATCTCATAGTAACACTTTTTTAAAATTCCCTACCCCTTTATTGCCCCTCACACCTCTCCCCACTGGTAACCACTAGTTTGTTCTCTATATCTGTGAGCCTGCATCTTTTTTGTGAAATTCACTAGTTTGTTGTATTTTTTAGATCCCACATATAAGTGATATCATACAGTATTTGTCTTTCTCTGTCTGACTTATTTCACTTAGCATAATGCCCTTCAAGTTCATTCATGTTGTTGTAAATGGCAAAATCTCATTGGTTTTTTTGGCCCAGTAATATTACAGTGTATAGATATATATGACATCTTCTATATCCATTCATCTGTTGATGGACATTTAGGTTGCTTCCATATCTTGGCTACTGTGAATAGTGCTGCTATGGACACTGAGGTACATGTATATTTTCAAATTAGTTTTTTTGTGTTTTTGTTTTTCTCAGATATATATCCAGGAGTGGAATTGTTGAGTCATATGGAAGTTCTATTTTTAGTTTTTTGAGAAAGCTCAGCTTATTGTAAGTATTTAGCAATTGTTCATTCTTTTTCTTTTTCAAAAGGCAGTGGTGGTCAAATATCTCCTGATTAGCTGATTGACTAAAATAATTTCTATAATTATTATAAATTGCTACCCTTTAATCTTGTTTGTATTTTTCTTGGTTAAGTTCATAAGTAGTGCACATATACTTAAGAGAGAGTTCTGGCAGGTTCTCTCTGAAGACTTTGTCACCCCAATCTAGTGATCTTTAAAAACAATTATACAAATACCAGACACTGCTTTGCACTCTGATATCCTGCAGAAAGCTGTGATATGAGTCTTCATCTCCCCAGGCTGCTGACCCATGGAAGCAAATGCCTAGACTCTTTCCTCCATGACTAATGAAAATATCCAGTATGGTCTCTCTGGAGTGGAATGGCTGAAAGATGTTTCAAGAAATTTGATATCCATCGGAAGAGAAGGAAACTTAGAAATTGACCAAGCTAAATCATTTCACATAAAATAGGGTATTGTATTTTTTATAAAAATTTGATCTTTCTCCTATGTTTTCTTTTTCATTAATTATCATAAATTTAAGACAAAGTTGTTTTTTTATTTGCCCAGCACTGCAAATAACGTTAAACAATTTTATGTTCATGAGCTGTTTTTTAAAAGATAACAGGGGGTAATCCGAACACAAATCTTTGATGCATTTTGAAATGATTGCTATGAAAAAGAGCCTATAATTCTGAAATGTAAGTGAATCTATATTTAACTCAATTCTCTGCTGAATATCGCCTCTATGGCAAATCACTCACCAGCCTCCACCTCTGTACCCACCGTGGCCACAGAAAGAAAGAAAGAAAGAAAGAAAGAAAGAAAGAAAGAAAGAAAGAAAGAAAGAAAGAAAGAAAGAAAGATAGAAAGAAAGAAAAAAAGAAAGAAAGGGAGAAAAATGAGAAAGAAAGAAGGAAGGAGAAAAGGCGGCAAGGAAGGGAGGAAGGAAGAAGGGAGGGAGGGAGGGAGGGAGGGAATGGGGAAAATAAAAGAAAAAGAAACACTTGTATCCCAAAATTAAACTTTCTCAGAAATTTCTGAATTCCAGGATCATTTGGAGTTTTATAAAACAAAATGAAGCTTAACCCTATAAAAGTGAAAGTCAGTGTTAAATTAGCCTGCAACTTATTTATTTTTTCCAGTCAAAGTTGATTTTTGCATTGGCCAACACCCATACATTTAAATCTAACCCAATCTTTTACAGTTTTGTTTTAGTTTTTGATCATGTGAATGTTCTACATTTTAATTATCCACTTTTCTATTGAATTTAAGTTATTTTTGCTATTACAAATAATATTTCAATAAACATCCCTGTGTATATGTGCAAGTATATCCAGAAGTAAGGATTCTGGATTATAATATATGTGTATTTTCATTTTTATCAGAAATTGTCATATTATTCTTCAAAGTGATTGTATCAATTTATACCCACTGCCAGCAATATAAGATAACTATACTTCCTTCTTCATATTTCTCAGCATTTGGTATTGTAGATGTTTTATTTTTACCAATATGTCAGGTAAACAATGTTTCCCAGATTACTGGGGGTGGGGGGTGGCTTTCTTTTTAATATTCTATTGACCATTTAAGTTTCCTCTTGAATGAAGTGACCATTCTACTCTTTGCCAACTTTTGTTTGTTTTGTTCTGTTTTTTATCGTGTTGCTTGTTTTATCTGGTTGATTTTCAGGTGTTTATCATATATTCTGGATATTAATTTCTTTGCCTATTATATAGTTAGAGCATCCTTTTTCCTATCTTTACTTGCTTTTAACTTTTCATAAGCCCTACACTGCCCTCAGATTTCAGCTTAATTCTGATTCTAACTGGAGTTTCTCACCATAAGCATGACAGTAATGCTGCCTGATTATCCTGCCCTCTATCGTCTTTTCCAATTCAGCTCTTCCCTATTTCGGGGTCTCACCTTGACCTCATTAAATATGGAAATCCTCCCTGTGAGACCCCTCCTCCCTGCTAGGCTGCCCTTCCTCTCCACCTTCCTCACACATTGCTACTCCCAGGATGGAAGATGACTGAGCTTGTCCATCTCCACAACCACATACTTAACTCTATGCAGGTTTCAAGTCTCTTTTTCATCTGCCTATCTCTAGTGCTTATCAGAGTTGGGCACATTGTAGGTGCTCAATAAATGTGTCTCAGGTAAGTATAAATCTGGTGACAGCACCATAAACATTAGAGGAAGTGAAAAGAGACCATGAGTGCTCATATGGTCCTGGGATGTCTGGCTTGGCTGGAAGACAGGACTCTGATTGGGGACTATAAGAAGACAGTTTTCTGGGGATGGCAGGTCCCAATGACATGGAGTCTTAGTGCAATTAGATGGACCCTAGACAAGGGAAGAGGACTCCATTAAAGAAACAGAGTCCTAGAAGCTGGAGTGATTTCAACCATTCAGTGGACAATAGAGTGTCTTAAGGGAAAATAGAGATATTAAAAAAGAGAGGGTAGAAAGATAGATTTCAAGGAGAGCTTACTTCCATGGTGAGTATGGCCAAGACAGTGGAGCAGAAAACAAGGGATAAGGCTTAGGTAGCTCCAGGATTGGAAGGTAGAGTTACTGCTCTGAACTCTGTGGAAGGAAGCTCATCTTCTGGATAAGGAAAAGAGCCACAGAGCATCCACAGGGGTTGCATGCATTCTCAAGACCCACAGGCCAGGATGGTCAGGGCAGGCTGAGCATTGGTCCAATCTAGCTTCCAGACAAGACAACTCTGTGGGTAGCAGGAGAAAGCAAAGTGGTCCAGGCTGAGAAGAAGCATGTGATGAGGTGACCTGCAAGGAAAGCAGGGCTGTAAGCATCAGGGTTTCATACCTGGTATCAGCCATTTGAGTGAATCACAGAAAATGCATCGTAGCTGGATTGGTTTTTATTTCCAAGCCATGCCCATCTACTTTCAGTATGCATGATGGGGGAAGCCCAGGAAAGAGAGAAAATTAAAAATAGCAGGTTACTGCTTATTCCTGGGGATGAAAGAGACTCTGTGAAAAGGGTTGATACTTCATAAGCTGGCTCCAGAGGGCTCATGCTTCTCAGAGGTGGTTCAACCTGAAGACTGCTGTGAGATTCAGCACTGCTTCAGGTAACGGATGTGACAGGGTTCCCTAAGGGGGTGGCAAAGTTGTAGGAAATCCAAGTTTAGTCAGCACGCAGGCATTAGGCAAGCAGATTGGAAAATGGCCAGAGGGTGGGCAATTTGTGCCACTGGATAAGGGATTCAGGATCCAAGTAGAGAGGTGAGAAATACAAGAGAGGACAGAAGTGCCACCAGCCCCTGAACAAAGCTGGGGATTGAAATTGGAGTGTAACTTAAGATGCAGAAGGAATGGTCAAGTTATAAAGAGGATATTCTGAAAAACTTTATGTCAGTAAATTTGAAAACCTAAATACAAAGGAAATATTTGGGGAAAATTTTAACCTATCAGTGGTCTCTCTAGAAGAAGTGTATGTGTGTGTGTGTGTGTGTGTGTAAGAGAGTGTGTGTGTGTGTACCAGACAGCTTAACAGAGGAATTCTACCAGAATTTTAGAGAATCATCATTCCAGCCTTCCATAAATCCTTCCAAAGCATAAATGAAGTAGTAACCCCTACAACTAAGTCTCTGAGATGAACAGAAACTACTGAAACGTAACAAAGATAATGAAAGAAATTTCCAGACCACTTCCACCACCTTGAGGGCCAGAATCTTGACCACATGTAGCAATGTATTAAAGATAATCAACTTGACCAAGTCAGGCATATTCTAAAGAGAGCTTAATAGTTTATCAGGTAAATCCTAAAGAGAATTCAGCAATAGTCAACATGACAAGATGGTTAGAAAATCGTTTAATATTATTTACCAAATTAAGATATAAAAGGAGAGAAATAATATGATTAGTTAAATAAATACAGAATATCAAAATTCATTAGCTAATAAAAATATCTCAACATCTATTCCTGACAAAAAAATTTAGCAAATTAGAATTGAAGGTTATCTATGCCAAACCTAGGGAAAACATGAGCCTTAATGATGAACTGCTGAAAGAATTCCTGTAGGATTATTACTAAGACAAATACGCTCATCATGAGCAATTCTTACTTCACACAGAGCCCAGCCAGCAGAGTGCAGAGAGAAAAAGAAAGAAAATTACTGATCGTTGGAAAGAAGAGAGCATAACTTTCATTATCTGCCAGTGGTATGATTGTATACTTAGAAAACCCTAAACCATCAACATAGAAATTACTAGAAGTAATAAAAGCATTCATCAAATTGCTAGAAGTAAAATCAATGTACAAAAATCAATTATGTTTGTACACCCCAGCTGCAAATAATTGAAAATATGATTTTAAAAACAGAAAATTTATAGTAGTAAGAAGAATCTTGGAATACAACTAATAAAGTATGTGAGAAAAATATAAAATGTGTTTAAAAGACATTTTAAAAGACTCAAATAAATGGAAAAATATTCATTATAGCTGGATAGGAAGACTCAATATTGCAAAATTGGCAATTGTCATTCTTCCTAAACAGATCTATAAATTTACTGAAACATTAATGCAAACCCCATATCTGAATTCCTTTCCCTTCTGTCCCTCTCTTCCATCCTTCCTTCCTTTCTTTTAACTCTAACAAGCTAATACTCAAGTTTATTTTGAAGAGTAGAGACACAAGAATGTGTACATTTTCCCAAAGAAGAAAAAAATGAGTGCCTTGGTATAAGTAAATGATTATTAAATATCTGTCATAATTAAGACAGTGTGAGTATTGGCATGAGACAGAATATTACCAATGCAGGGATAACTAGAAGATGGTGGAAGAGTAAGACGCAGAGATCACCTTCCTCCCCACAAATACATCAGAAATACATCTACACGTGGAACTGCTCCTACAGAACACCTACTGAACACTGGCAGAAGACCTCAGACCTCCCAAAAGGCAAGAAACTCCCCATGTACCTGGGTAGGGAAAAATTAAAAAACAGAGACAAAAGAATACAGATGGGACTTGCACCTCTGGGAGGGAGCTGTGAAGGAGGAAAAGTTTCCACACACTAGGAAGCCCCTTTGTGGGCGGAGTTGGGGGGTGGGTGGGAGGGAAGCTTCAGAGCCATGGAGGAGAGTGAAGCAAAAGAGGTGCGAAGAGCAAAGCAGAGAGATTCCTGCACAGAGGATCAGTGCCGAACAGCACTCACCAGCCCGAGAGGCTTGTCTGCTCACCCACCAGGGCGGGCAGGGCTGGGAGCTGAGGATCGGACTTCGGTCGGACCGCTGGGAGAGGACTGGGATTGGCTGTGTGAACACAGCCTGAAGGGGGCTAGAGTGCCACAGCTAGCCAGGACGGAGCCGGGAAAAAGTCTGGACCTGCCTAAGAGGCAAGAGACCATTGTTTCAAAGTGCACGAGGAGAGGGGATTTCTTCCCTGTGTGTCCACAGAAGACAGAGCACTGCCTAAGCAAGGTACAGATCAGCTTGGACCCTAGAGATAGGCATGAACTGTTGCTGCTGCTGCTACTACCACCAAGAATCCTGTGTGCAAGCATAGGTCACTATCCACACCCTGTGGGAACGTGTGCAGCCAACCACTGCCAGGGTTCTGTGATCCAGACACAAATTCCCTGGGAGAACACACAGAGTGCCTCAGACTGTTGCAATGTCATGCTGGCCTCTGCCACTGCAGGTTCACCCCACATTCCAATTATGACTACCATACCCCACCCTCTTCCCAGCCTCAGAGAGCAAGAGCCCCCTAACCAGCTGCTGCTTTAACCTGTTCCTGTCTGGGTGGAGAACAGATGCCTGAGGGTGACCTACATGCAGAGGTGGGGCCAAATCCAAAGCTGAACCCCAGGAGCTGTGTGAACAAAGAAGAGAAAGGGAAATCTCTCCCAGCAGCCTCAGGAGCAGCGAATTAAATCTCCACAGTCAACTTGATGTACCCTGCGTCTGTGGAATATCTGAATAGACAACGAATCATCCCAAAATTGAGGCGGTGGTTTTTGGGAGCAACTGTAGACTTGGAGTTTGCTGTCTGCAACTGATATGTTTCTGATTTTTATATTTGTCTTTGTTTAGTTTTTAGTGCTTGTTATCATTGGTGGATTTGCTTATTGGTTTGCTGGCTCTTTTCTTTTTTATTACATTTTTATTTTAATAATTTAAACAATATTGTTTCTTTCTTTTTTTCTCTCTTTTCTTTTGAGCTGTGTGGTTGAAAGGATCTTGGTTCTCTGGCCTGGTGTCAGGCCTGAGCCTCTGAGTTGGAAGAGACAAGTTCAGGACATTGGACCACCAGAGACTTCCCAGCCACATTTAATATCAATCGGCAAGAGCTCTCCCAGAGATCTCCGTCTCAAAGCTAACACCCAGCTCCACCCAATTAACACCAAGCTCCAGTGCTGGATGTCCCATACCAAAAAACTAGCAAGACAGGAGCACAACCCACCCATTAGCAAAGAGACTACCTAAAATCATACTAAGTTCACAGACACCCTAAAACACACCACAGGATGTGGCCCTACCCACCAGAAAGACAAGATGCAGCCCCACTCACCAAAACAGAGGCACCAGTCCCCTCCACCAGGAAGCCAACACAAGCCACTGAACCAACCTCACCCACTGGGAGAAGACATCAAAAACAATGGCAATTATGAACTTGCAGGCTGCCAACAGGAGATCCCAAACACAGTAAGTTAAACAAAAATGAGAAGACAAAGAAATATGCAGCAGAAGAAGGAGCAAGGTAAAAACTCATCAGACCAAACAAATGAAGAGGAAAGCAGCAGTCTACCTGAAAAAGAATTCAGAGTAATGATAGTAAAGATGATACAAACTCTTGGAAATAGAATGGAAAAAAATTCAAGAAACGTTTAAGAAGGACTTAGAAGAACTAAAGAGCAAACAAACAATGATTAACAATAAAATAAATGAAATTTAAACTTCTCTAGAAGAAATCAATAGCAGAATAACTGAGGCAGAAGAACAGATAAGTGACCTGGAAGATAAAATAGTGGAAATAACTACTGCAGAGCAGAATAAAGAAAAAAGAATGAAAAGAACAGAGGACAGTCTCAGAGACTTCTGGGACAACACTAAACACACCAACATTTGAATTATAGGGGTCCCAGAGGAATAAGAGGAAAAGAAAGGGTCTGAGAAAATATTTGAAGAGATTATAGTTGAAAACTTCTCTAACATGGGAAAGGAAATAGTCAATCAAATCCAGGATGCACAGAGAGTCCCATATAGGATAAATCCAAGGAGAAACATGCCAAGACACATATTAATCAAACTATCAAAAATTAAATACAAAGAAAAAATATTAAAAGCAGGAAGGGAAAAGCAACAAATAACATACAAGGGAATTCCCATAAGGTTAACAGCTGATCTTTCAGCAGAAACTCTGCAAGGCAGAGGGGGTGGCAGAGGATACTCCAAGTGATGAAAGGGAAAAACCTACAAGCATGATTACTCTACCCAGCAAGGATCTCACTGAGATTCAAAGGAGAAATTAAAACCTTTACAGACAAGCAAAAGTTAAGAGAATTCAGGACCACCAAACCAGCTTTACAACAAATGCTAAAGGGACTTATCTCTGCAGGAAACACAAGAAAAGGAAAAGACCTACAAAAGCAAATGCAAAACAATTAAGAAAATGGTAATAGGAACATACATGTCAATAATTACATTGAATGAAAATGAATTAATTACTCCAACCAAAAGACAGAGGCTAGCTGAATGGATACCAAAACAAGACCTGTATATATATGCTGTCTACAAGAGTCCCACTTCAGACCTAGGGCCACATACAGACTGAAGGTGAAGGAATGGAAAAAGATATTGCAAATGGAAATGGAAATGGAAATCAAAAGAAAGCTGGAGTAGCAATTCTCATATCAGACAAAATAGACTAAAATAAAGACTATTACAAGAGACAAAGAAGAACACTACATAATGATCAAGGGATCAATAAAGAAGATATAACAATTGTAAATATTTATGCACCCAACATAGGAGCACCTCAATACATAAGGCAAACACTATCAGACATAAAAGGGGAAAACAAAAGTAACACAATCATAGTAGGGACTTTAACACCTCACTTTCACCAAAGGACAGATCATCCAAAATGAAAATAAATAAGGAAACAGAAGCTTTAAGTGAAATATTAAACAAGATAGACTTAATTGATATTTATAGCACATTCTGTCCAAAAACAAAAGAATACACTTTCTTCTCAGGTGCTCATGGAACATTCTCCAGGACAGATCATATCTGGGGTCACAAATCAAACCTTGGTAAATTTACAAAACTAGAAATTGTATCAAGTATCTTTTCTGACCACAACACTATGAGACTAGATACCAATAACAGGAAAAAACTGAAAAATACAAACACATGAAGCCAAAACAATATGCTACTAAATAAACAAGAGATCACTTAAGAAATCAAACAGGAAATCAAAAAAATACCTAGAAACAAATGACAATGAAAACACGATGACCGAAAACCTATGGAATGCAGCAAAAACTGTTTTAAGAGGGAAATTTACAGCAATAAAATCCTACCTCAAGAAACAAGAAAGTTCTCAAATAAACAACCTAACCTTACACTTAAAGCAATTAGAGAAAGAAGAGAAGAAAAAAAAAGTTAGAAGGAAAGAAATCATAAAGATCAGAGTAGAAATAAATGAAAAACAAATGAAGGAAACAATAGCAAATATCAATAAAATTAAAGTTTGTTCTTTGAGAAGATAAACAAAATTGATAAACCATTAGCCAGACTCATCAAGAAAAACAGGGAGAAGACTCAAATCAACAGAATTAGAAATGAAAAACGAGAAGTAAAAACTGACACTAAAGAAATGCAAATGATCACGAGAGATTACTACAAGCAACTATATGCCAATGAAATGGACAACCTGGAAGAAATGGACAAATACTTAGAAAAGCACAACCTTCCAAGAGTAAACCAGGAAAAAAATAGGAAATATAAACACATCAATCACAAGTAATGAAAGTGAAACTGATTTAAAATCTTCCAACATACAATAGCTCAGGACCAGATGGCTTCACAGGTGAATTCTATCAAACATTTAGAGAAGAGCTAACACCTATCCTTCTCAAACTCTCCAACATATAGCAGAGGGAGGAACACTCCCAAATTCATTCTACAAGACCACCACCACCCTGATACCAAAACCAAAGATGTCACAAAAAAAGAAAACTACGGGCCAATATCACTGATGAAGATAGATGCAAAAGTCCTCAACAAAAATTTAGCAAAGAGAATCCAACAACACATTAAAAGGATCATACACCATGATCAAATGGGGTTTATCCCAGGAATGCAAGGATTCTTCAATATATGCAAATCAATCAATGTGATAAACCATATTAACAAATTGAAGGAGAAAAACCATATGATCATCTCAATAGATGCAGAGAAAGCTTTCAACAAAATTCCACACACATTTATGATAAAAACCCTCCAGAAAGTAGGCATAGAGGGAACTTACATTGACATAATAAAGCCCGTATATGACAGATGCACAGCCAACATCATTCTCAATGGTGAAACATTGAAACCGTCTCCACTAAGATAACGAACAAGCCAAGGTTGCCCACTCTCACCACTATTATTCAACATAGTTTTGGAAGTTTTAGCCACAGCAATCAAAGAAGAAAAAGAAATAAAAGGAACACAAGTAGAAAAAGAAGTAAAATTGTCACTGAGATGACATGATACTATACATAGAGAATCCTAAAGATGCTACCAATAAACTACTAGAGCTACTCCATGAATAGGTAAAGTAGCAGGATGCAAAATTAATGCACAGAAATCTCTTGCATTCCTATATACTAACAACAAAAAATCTGAAAGAGAAATTAAGGAAACACTTCCATTTACCATTGCAACAAAAAGAATAAAATACCTAGGAATAAACCTACCTAAGGACACAAAAGACCTGTACGCATAAAACTGTAAGACACTGAAGAAAGAAATTAAAGATGATACAAACAGATGGAGAGATATACCATGTTCTTGGATTGGAAGAATCAGCACTGTGAAAATGACTATATACCCAAAGCAATCTACAGATTCAATACAATTCCTACAAAACTACCAATGGCATTTTTCACAGAACTAGAACAAAAATTTCACAATTCATATGGAAACACAAAAGACCCTGAATAGCCAAAGCAATCTTGAGAGAGAAAAACAGAGTTGGAGGAATCAGGCTCCCTTGCTTCAGGCTATACTATAAAGCTACAGTATTCAAGACAGTATGGTACTGGCACAAAAACATAAATATAGATAAATGGAAGAGGATATAAAGCCCAGAGATAAACCCATGCACCTATGGTCACCTAATCTATGAGAAACGAGGCAAGAATATACAATGGAGAAAAAAGAGCCTCTTCAATAAGTGGTGCTGGGAAAACTGGACAGCTACATGTAAAAGAATGAAATTAGGACACTTCTTAACACCATACATAAAAATAAACTCAAAATGGATTAAGACCTAAATGTAAGGCCAGACACTATAAAACTCTTAGAGGAAAACATAGGAAGAACATTATGACATAAATCACAGCAAGATCTTTGTTGACCCACCTCCTAGAGAAATGAAAATAAAAATAAACAAATGAGACCTAATGAAACTTAGAAGCTTTTGCACAGCACAGGAAACCATAAATA
The DNA here is from genome assembly GCF_951394435.1 of Stenella coeruleoalba. Taxonomy (NCBI): domain Eukaryota; kingdom Metazoa; phylum Chordata; class Mammalia; order Artiodactyla; family Delphinidae; genus Stenella; species Stenella coeruleoalba. The sequence continues at coordinate 9,724,332 of NC_137151.1, forward strand.
AGATGTAAAGACAACCCACAGAATGGGAGAAAATATTTGCAAACGAAGCAACTGACAAAGGATTAATCTCCAAAGTTTACAAACAGCTCATGCAGCTCAGTATCAGAAAAACAAAACAACCCAATCCAAAAACGGGCTGAAGACCTAAGCAGGCATTTCTCTGAAGAAGATGTATAGATTCCCAGCAACACATGAAAGGATGCTCAACATCATTAATCATTAGAGAAATGCAAATCAAGACTACCATGAGGTATCACCTCATACCGGTAAGAATGGCTATCATCAAAAAAATCTACAAACAATAAATGCTGGAGAGGGTGTGGAGAAAAGGGAACACTCTTGCACTGTTGGTGGGAATGTAAATTGATACAGCCACTATGGAGAATAGTATGAAGGTTCCATAAAAAAATAAAAATAGAACTACCATACGACCCAGCAATCCCACTACTGGGCAAATACCCTGAGAAAACCATAATTCAAAAAGAGATATGTACCACAATGTTCACTGTAGCACTATTTACAATAGTGAGGACATGGAAGCAACCTAAATGTCCATCGAAGGATGAATGGATAAAGAAGATGTGGCACATATATACAATGGAATATTACTCAGCCATAAAAAGAAATGAAATTGAGTTATTTGTAGTGAGGTGGATGGACCTAGAATCTGTCATACAGAGTGAAGTAAGTCAGAAAGAGGAAAACAAATACTGTATGCTAACACATATATATGGAATTTAAAAAAAAGGAAAAAAAGATTCTGATGAACCTAGGGGTAGGACAGAAATAAAGATGCAGATGTAGAAAATGGACTTAAGGACAAGTTGTGGGGGCAGGGCAAGCTGGTACAGAGTGAGAGAGTAGCACTGACATATTTACATTACCAAATGTAAAATAAATAGCTAGTGGGAAGCAGCTGCATAGCTCAGGGAAATCAGCTCAATGCTTTGTGATGACCTAGAGGGATGGGACATGGGAGTGTGGGAGGGAGACGCAAGAGGGAGGATATATGGGGATATATGCACACATATAGTTAAATCACTTTGTTATACAGCAGAAAGTTACACAACATTGTAAAGCAATTATACTCCAATGAAGATGTTAATAAATAAATAAGTTAATTAATAAAATAAAATAAAATGGATAGCCAATAAGGACCTTTTGTATAGCACAGAGAACCCTGCTCAATATATGTAAATGGGAAAAATAATTTGAAAAAGAATAGACATGTGTATATGTATAACTGAATCACTTTGCTGTTCACCTGAAACTATCATGACATAGTTAATCAATTATTTTCCAACATAAAAGTATAAAAAATAAATAAATAAAACAAAATAAATAAGTAAAGTCACAATTGTTCCCCTCCCAAAAAAAAGAATATTACCAATGCAAAAATAAGTAAATTATTCAACAACTAATCTATCAACCAGCCACAGCCCCAGAAATATATGGAAACTCGATTCATTATAGAATTGTTACTATGGATCGGTAAGGAAAGACTAGACTTTACAATTAATGATATTGAAAAAAATTTCCTTTTGGCTATACATGAAATTGGATAAACTTCTACTTACTCCATACACAAAAAAATACATTCCCGATAGAGTAAAGATTTAAATGTAAAAGCCAGAGCTTAAAAAAAAAGGAAAAAGAAAAAAAATGTAAGAGAATGTCTTTATAATTTTGAGTTGTAAAACTATCGCTTAAGCAAAATACAGGAAATTCAAATTACCAAGGAAATGTAGGATTAATTCCCCAACATAAAAATGAAAAACTTCTGTTTATTAAAATATATATATATATATATATAAAAGAGAGTAAAAATACAAGCCACAGATTGGGAGATAATGTTGACAATGATATAACTGACATAATATTGGAATCTATAATATATAAATAATTTTTATAAATAGATTTTTAAAAGGCTGATGGTCCAATAGGAAAATATTTAAAATTTCTGAAGAACAAGTAAAGAAACTCAAATGGCTCCTAAGTTTAATAATGAAAAAATGTAATCAGTATTTAGGTAAATAAAAATTAAAATGGAGGGCTTCCCTGGTGGCGCAGTGGTTGAGAGTCTGCCTGCCGATGCAGGGGACACGGGTTCGTGCCCCGGTCCAGGAAGATCCCACATTCTGCAGAGCAGCTGGGCCCGTGAGCCATGGCCACTGAGCTTGTGCGTCTGGAGCCTTTGCTCTGCAACTGGAGAGGCCACAACAGTGAGAGGCTCGCGTACCACATAAAAAAATAAAAATAAAATGGAAATGCAAAACCATTTCACACCCTAAATTTTAAGACAAAACTAAATTTCTGACCGTAAGTCTTGATGAGAATAAATAGCAACTGGAATGCTTCCAAATTGCTTGTGAATCGGTACGAACATTTTGCACTACGATTCGATATTAACAAAGTTCAAGTTATGCATGCTTTATAACCAAGGAATCCCCTTGCTTGGTGCATACTCTAAACAAATGTTTTCCCAAGTGAACTACAATAAGTGCTACTTTATTCATGATGGCATAGCAGACAACTGAAAGCCACATAAATACTAACTAACAATAGAATGCATAAATAGGCTTGTATATGATTACAAAGGAAAATCACTCTGCACTGAAGTTACACTAAAGTTACATGCAAAAACATCTGTGAAACTCACAAAAACAATATTGAGTGAAAAAGTCAACTCCTAGAAGAAAATGCAGCAAACTGATCTCTTTATATGAAGTTTAAAATCACATAAAACTAAATATAGAATTGTAGGTGCTAAAGTCTTCTGAAAGGAAAGCAAGGGAAAAATAAACACATTTGTCAGGATACGGGGTACAGTGTATCTGCAAAAGTGGAGGAAAGAGATGGAGATGTTAGAGGAGCCACAGACAGACGGTCACATGATGACAATGTTGTCCTCCCTAAATTGAGATGGGGCATAGAGATACATATTCACTGTTATTATTTGTATCTTTCACATAATTTATCGATAGTATTTTATATACACCCAATTTAATAAAAACTTTTAGAAGGATGAATGAAATATTTAATGTGCAGATGAAAGTATATAAATTATTCAGAACTGATTTAGGAACTTGAGACACTGCATAAATGCCATTGGTCCAGACCACCTTCCATTTCAACTGGAGGCTTTTTGGAAGGTTTGTGCATACTGGCTGTCTTACCGCCAAAAGATGCTGGGAAACAGGCTGGGGCTGAACCTTTAAGAAAAGCCAACATTATCCCAAAGGCTTGGGACCTGGGAAGGACTAAAGCAAATGACAGAGTCTACAGCTTGTTACAGATTTTTTTTTTTTTTTTTTTTTTTTTTTTGCGGTACGCGGGCCTCTCACTGTTGTGGCCTCTCTCGTTGTGGAGCACAGGCTCCGGACGCGCAGGCTCAGCGGCCATGGCTCACGGGCCCAGCCGCTCTGTGGCATGTGGGATCTTCCCGGACTGGGGCATGAACCCGCGTCTCCTGCATCGGCAGGCGGACTCTCAACCACTGTGCCACCAGGGAAGCCCTGTTACAGATTTTTGATACTGAGACATCCTGTATGACCCTGGGTGACTTTTGACCATCATGGTGTTTCTTTTGCATGTTACTAATTTCCTAATTAATTAATTATTTTACTAGCATTACCTTTTCTTTTAATTAATCTCTTAGAAATGTTTTTGTTGTTGTTTTTATGTGAGTATTTTACAGTGGGAGCTGGAATGATTTCTAGATGCTTTGGGATTCAAGAAAATACAATGGTAGAACTTCCATAAAATATGCTATACTTTTGTGACAACAGTCATCTTTCTGTTATTGAGTATGGGTTAATAAAGACATCATCTTTACATAGAAATAGGGAGAACAATAGAAATGAGAAATTTCTACTCATACAAAATTTTAGTAACTCCATGGTAAGAGTACTACTGTGTTATTCCTGTACACACATCCCATTTTTATTATTAATTTTAATGTATTTATTTATTTATTTTATTGAAGTTTAGTTGATTTACAATGTTGTGCTAGTTTCAGATGTACAGCAAAGTGATACATATATATATATATATATATATATATATATATATATATATTCTTTTTCAGATTCTTTTCCCATGTAGGTTATTACAAAATATTGAGTATAGTTCCCTGTGCTATACAGTAGGTCCTTGCTGTTTATGTATTTTATATATAGTCCTGTGTATCCCTTAAACCCAAACTCCTAATTTATTCCCCCTCCCCCTTCCCCTTTGGTAACCATAAGTTTGTTTCCTTGTCCCTGAGTCTGTTTCTGTTATGTGAATGGTTCATTTGTTTCAATTTTTTAGATGCTAAACACAAATGATATCATATGATATTTTCCTTTCTCTGTCTGACTTACTTCACTTAGTATGATAATCTCTAGGTCCACCCACCACTCTATTTTTTATTTTTTTATTTTTTAAATTTTTTCTAGCTTTCAGAGGAGCTGATATCAGCTCCATGGTTTTAGGGGGGATAAAATGAGAAACTGCACTTAACCTGCTTTGTACTTTGAGCTCTTTGCTAGCTCTTTCTATTAAAATGCATATATACAAGCATAATCAATGCATTTCTTTTTTTTTTTAATTTAGTTTTTTATACAGCAGGTTCTTATTAGTCATCAATTTTACACACTTCAGTTTATACATGTCAATCCCAATCGCCCAATTCACTGCACAACCACACCCACACTCCTGCCGCTTTCCCCCCTTGGTGTCCATATATTTGTTCTTTTCATCTATGTCTCAATTTCAGCCCTGCAAACTGCTTAATCTGTACCATTTTTCTAGGTTCCACATATATGAGTTAAAATACGATATTTGTTTTTCTCTTTCTGACTTACTTCACTCTGTATGACAGTCTCTAGATCCATCCATGTCTCAACAAATCACCCAATTTTGTTCCTTTTTATGGCTGAGTAATATTCCATTGTATATATGTACCACATCTTCTTTATCCATTCATCTGTTGATGGACATTTATGTTGCTTCCAACACCTGGCTATTGTAAATAGTGCTGCAATGAATATTGGTGTGTATGTGGCTTTTTGAATTATGGTTTTCTCTGGGTATATGCCCAATAGTGGGATTGCTGGATTATATGGTAATTCTATTTTTAGAATTTTAAGGAACCTCCATACTGTTCTCCACAGTGGCTGTATCAATTTACATTCCCACCAGCAGTGCAAGAGGGTTCCCTTTTCTCCACACCCTCTCCAGCATTTGTTGTTTGTAGATTTTCTTTTTTTGTATTTCTTTTTCTTCTCTGATTGCTATGACTAGGCTTTCCAAAACTATGTTGAATAATAGTGGTAATAGTGGACATCCTTGTTTTGTTCGTGATCTTAGAGGAAATGCTTTCAGTTTTTCACCATTGAGGATGATGTTGGCTGTGGGTTTGTCATATATGGCCTTTATTATGTTGAGGTAGGTTCCCTCTATGCCCACTTTCTGGAGAGTTTTTATCATAAATGGGTGTTGAATTTTGTCAAAAGCTTTTTATGCATCTCTTGATATGATCATATGGTTTTTCTTCTTCAATTTGTTAATACGGTATATCACATTGATTGATTTGCATATATTGAAGAATCCTTGCATCCCTGGGATAAATCCCACTTGATCATGGTGTATGATCCTTTTAATGTGTTGTTGGATTCTGTTTGCTAGTATTTTGTTGAGGATTTTTGCATCTATCTTCATCAGTGATATTGGTCTGTAATTTTCTTTTTTTGTAGTATCTTTGTCTGGTTTTGGTATCAGGGTGATGGTGGCCTCATAGAATGAATGCAAGAGTGTTCCTTCCTCTGCAATTTTTTGGAAGAGTTTGAGAAGGACGGGTGTTAGCTCTTCTCTAAATGTTTGATAGAATTCACCTGTGAAGCCATCTGGTCCTGGACCTTTGTTTGTTGGAAGATTTTTAAATCAGAGTTTCAATTTCATTACTTGTGATTGGTCTGTTCATTTTTTCTATTTCTTCCTGGTTCAGTCTTGGAAGGTTATACCTTTCTAAGAATTTGTCCATTTCTTCCAGGTTGTCCATTTTTTTGGCATAGAGTTGCTTGTAGCAGTCTCTTAGGATGCTTTGTATTTCTGCGGTGTCTGTTGTAACTTCTCCTTTTTCATTGCTAATTTTATTGATTTGAGTCCTCTCTTTTTCTTGATGAGTCTCGCTAATGGTTTATCAATTCTGTTTATCTTCTCAAATAACTAGCTTTTAGTTTTATCGATCTTTACTATTGTTTTCTTTGTTTCTATTTCATTTATTTCTGCTCTGATCTTTATGATTTCTTTCCTTCTGCTAACTTTGGGTTTTGTTTGTTCTTCTTTCTCTAGTTCGTTTAGGTGTAAAGTTAAATTGTTTATTTGAGATTTTTCTTGTTTCTTGAGGTAGGCTTGTATTGCTATAAATATCCATTGTAGAACGCTTTTGCTGCATCCCATAGGTTTTGGATCATCGTGTTTTCATTGCATTTGTCTCTAGGTATTTTTTGATTTCCTCTTTTATTTCTTCAGTGATCTCTTGGTTATTTAGTAATGTAGTGTTTAGCCTCCATGTGTTTGTGTTTTTTATATTTTTTTCCCTGTAAATCACATAGTGTGGTCAGAAAAGATGCTTGATATGATTTCAGTTTTCTTAAATTTCCTGAGGCTTGATTTGTGACCCAAGATGTGATCTATCCTGGAGAATGTTCCATGCACACTTGAGAAGAAAGTGTAATCTGCTGGTTTTGGATGAAATTTCATAAACATATCCATTAAATCTATCTGGTGTATTGTGTCATTTAAAGCTTGTGTTTTCTTATTTATTTTCATTTTGGATGATCTGTCCATTGGTGTAAGTGAGGTGTTAAAGTCTCCCACTATTATTGTGTTACTGTCGATTTCCTCTTTTATAGCTGTTAGCAGTTGCCTTATGTATTGAAGTGCTCCTATGTTGGGTGCATATATATTTATAATTGTTATATCTTCTTCTTGGATTGATCCCTTGATCATTATGTAGTGTCCTTCCTTATCTCTTGTGGCATTCTTTATTTTAAAATCTATTTTATCTGATATGAGTATTGCTACTCCAGCTTTTTTTGATTTCCATTTGCATGGAATATATTTTTCCATTGCCTCACTTTCAGTCTGTATGAGTCCCTAATTCTGAAGTAGGTCTTTTGTAGACGGGATATATATGGGCTTGTTTTTTTATCCATTCAGCAAGCCTGTGTCTTTTGGTTGGAGCATTTAATCCATTCCTGTTTAAGGTAATTATCGATATGTATGTTCTTATGTCAATTTTCTTAATTGTTTTGGGTTTGTTTCTGTAGGTTCTTTTCTTCTCTTGTGTTTCCCTCTTAGAGAAGTTCCTTTAGCATTTGTTGTAGAGCTGGTTAGGTGGTGCTTAATTCTCTTAGCTTTTGCTTGTTTGTAAAGCTTTCGATTTCTCCATCAAATCTGAATGAGGTCCTGCGGGTAGAGTAATCTTGGTTGTAAGCTCTTCCCTTTCAGCACTTTAAGTATATCATGCCACTCCCTTCTGGCTTTTAGAGTTTCTGCTGAGAAATCAGCTGTTAACCTTATGGGAGTTCCCTTGTATGTTGTCATTTTTTCCTTGCTGCTTTCAATAAGTTTTCTTTGTCTCTAATTTTTGCCAATTTGATTTCTATGTGTCTTTGCATGTTTCTCCTTGGGTTTATCCTGTATGTGACTGTCTGTGCTTTCTGGACTTGGGTGGCTATTTCCTTTCCCATGTTAGGGAAATTTTTGTCTGTAGTCCCTTCAAATATTTTCTCGAGTCATTTCTCTCTCTCTTCTCCTTCTGGGACCCCTATAATGTGAATGTTGATCTGTTTAAAGTTGTCCCAGAGGTCTTTTAGTCTGTCTTCATTTCTTTTCATTCATTTTTCTTTATACTGTTCCAGAGCAGTGAATTCCACCATTCTGTCTTCCAGGTCACTTATCCGTTCTTCTGCCTCAGTTATTCTGCCATTGATTCCTTCTAGTGTAGTTTTCATTTCAGTTAGTTTATTGTTCATCTCTGTTTGTTTGTTCTTTAATTCTTCTAGGTCTTTGTTAAACATTTCTTGTATGTTCTCGACCTTTGCTTCCATTCTTTTTCCAAGGTCCTGGATCATCTTCACTATCATTATTCTGAATTCTTTTTCTGGAAGGTTGCCTATCTCCACCTCATTTAGTTATTTTTCTGGGGTTTTATCTTGTTCTTTCATCTGGTACATAGCCCTGTGCCTTTTCATCTTGTCTGTCTTTCTGTGAATGTGGTTTTCCTTCCGCAGGCTGCAGGATTGTAGTTCTTCTTGCTTCTCAATGCATTTCCAACCAAGTTGTCATTTATGTGCCATGCAGTCTTAATTTGGATGTTTGGTGGTCATCTGGGTGGATCTTTTCAAGTGTAAAGAGATAGAGCAATAGGAGAATGAGAAAGACTGAGGGGTAAAGGCCTTGGCCTCAGTGTGCTCCTTCACAGCCAGGGAACTGGTCTCTACCAGATCCTGCAGGCAGCGTCAGCTGCCACTTAAGGGGCTACTTGAATCTACATGTTTAGTTTTTAAATTGAGCTTCTTATCCTCAAAACAATCCTTCAAGTTATCTTCATCGTAACATGCGGAAACTGAGGCTGGTAAAGGTTAAGTAATTTAGCTAAGAAGTAGAAGATCCAAGAAAACAAATCTCAAACTGACTGCAATCCCTTGCTTTGAAGCATGGTAGCATGCTTATCCCTTACTCCATCTCACATAGGGACAGGTTTAAAAATTAAAAAAAAACAAAAACAGAGTTCTCTTCTTTATCAGAGAGAGTATCTCAAACAATTTAAGTGATTGTACATGTAATGACAATTTTCTTCTTCCTCTGGGCATTTTTCAAATCATGATTTCCTGTTTTAAAAAATGCTTCTATTTTTATCCAGTACCATTTATTTTTCAAAAGGGCACTAAAAATGACTCTGCACAAAGTACTGTGATTCCCTGCTGCAATTAGTTACATTGTCAAGCCAGAGGCCCACATTTTATGTTAAGTCACAGTGGGCAACTTGGCTGAACTTTGCACAGTACCACAGTTTTTGAAAAATTGAGAGCAAATTAAAGTTGCTTATTCCAAACCACAGCTTGTTTGCCCTCATTTGGAAAAAATAAATTGGACCTAGGTACAAAATCTTGAGTTAATAATATTCTTAAATTTTGCTCCCTGCATTATTTTTCCCCTCCCATCTCTTATTCGCTTTTTCTTTAAAAAATTTTGTGTTTTGATGTGGACCATTTTTAAAGTCTTTGTTGACTTTGTTACAATATTGCTTCTGTTCTGTGTTTTGGTTTTTTGGCTGCGAGGCATGTGGGAACCTAGCTCCCCAGCCAGAGATCGAACCTGCATCCCCTGCATTGAAAGAGGGAGTGTTAACCACTGGACCACCAGGGAAGTCCCTTATTCTCTTTTATATCACCCCATTCCCTACTCCATTCTACACAAACAATCATTCATACGTGATTGAAGAGTATATTTTATTATATTTATTCTTGCTAAATTAAAAAATATATTTAACATTTTTTTAACTATGTGTGCATATTTTAAACAGGTTTTGTAAATGAAATTACATTATTTACAAATGGACAAGCTACAGCCCAAGCCAGACCCAGCCTGCTGCCTGTCTTTGTAAATGATGTTTTATTGGATCAAAGCCATAACCATTTGCTTGGGTCGCATCCATGGGGCTCTATCCCATGCTGCAGTAACAGTGTTGACCAATGGCAAAACAGACCCTCTGGCTCACAAAGCCAGAAATAGTTACTTTCAGGCCATTTACAGAACAAGTTTGCTGCCCCCTGCTCTAGGGTATTCACTGACACTATTTTATCCACCTACTCTCAGTGAGGGGTGTTGAGCCTCCCATATGCTCCCTAGACCCCTAAAAAGAACTAAACTAAGCATTTTCAGGAGTATCCCTCCAGGGACCTGAGTGAGAATTTCCAGAACAGGAATCCAAGGTCGCAATGGAGTGGGCATCCCCAGCAGCTGGCTCTCTATCACAGCCAGCCAGCCTGCCCTGCCAATGCCACCCATCCACTCCACCAGTGGCTTTGCTCCGTGGTCAGCTTCTTGCCAGCGTAATAGATATTAAGTGACACTTTGTTGTTTAAATTTGCATTAGTAATTCTTAAAAAAATTGAACTCCTCTTCACATGCTTTTTATGTTTTTTTTGAGTTTTTTTTTCTGAAAGTGACTGTGATCTGTATTTGTCCTATTTCTCTTGGAGTGGTTGTCCTTTTAGTCATTAATTTTGATGTGCAGGATTTCTTACATATTTTAACAACAATCCCTTACTGAATTGGAATACTTCAAACCACTTCTGCTGTCCTGTCCTTCATCTGTATATTTTGCCCATTGTGCCCAATGTTAAAAATATCATTTTTTGAAGGATTAATGCTGAATTAATGGAGCTATCATTATTGTTGTAATATTATTGTAGTGAATGCTATATATAAAATCATATATAATCACTTTGTATGTGTTTTTATGTTATGTATAACGTTATAAAATATATATTTATATATAATATATATTATGCTATATATAATATATTCTGGTATATGTTACATAATATATTATTTTATTATATTATTGTTATAAAGTTACAGTTAAAACTAAATTATTCTCAGTAAATCTTTTAAAATATGCTTTTATTTTCAAATAATATAGATTTGTCACTGGTTTAATAATGTTACATATAATACACACTATTATATATAATATATAGTTATATATATTACATATAATTTTATTATATTATTGTTATAAAGTTATAACTAAATTATTCTAAGTAAATTTTTTAAAATATGCTTTCATTTTCAAACGATATAGATTTGTTACTGGTTTAATAATGCTATATATAACATATATTGTTATGTATAATACACAGTCATATATGTTACATTATATATGTTATATATTATTTTATTATTGTTATAAAGTTATAGCTAAATATTCTAAGTAAATTTTTTAAATTATGTTTTTATTTTCAAATCATATAGATTTGTCACTGGTTTAATAATTGGATGTAAACTACTTCCAAATATTTGAAATTACTTGCCAGCCTCTAAAGAAAGCATATACAGGGCCACTGTGTGCATCCTTGTCAAATGACCACATGTTCTAAACGAGAGAATCCAGGCCCCATCGAGTTATGTGAAGAGATGCACCTGTATCAGTGGACCTGGTTTAAATCTCTAACATGAGCAATTTGGGTTTCATTAATGTATATGACGGCTGGTTGCTCCTCTCTGTGTCTCTCATGGCTGGCTGGATCATTTGGGGACAGCGTGAAGAGCGTGCTCATGTACCAAGTGTTGGAAAGGCTCAGTAGCCCAGAGAGAACAAAAAGGGTGGGGGGATTGGAGGCAATTGGAAATGATGTTGCAACAGCTGTGTCCTGGAAACCATAAAGGGACCTGGACGTGCCCGCAGGCACAGGGTGAGAGGCCAGACCATTTGCAGTGAACAGGCACAAAGCTATAGCCAGAGATAACTGGGGCCAAGGTTGATTAGGCCACTTATGACCCGGAGCTGGTGGCCAGCAGTGAGGCCAGCTCCACACAGGGGCCTGCTGGGCCTCATTTCTGTTCCTTGCTGAAGTCTGCACAGGGCGGAGGTTTGGCAGCCCCTCATTCCCCGCCCCCATCTGCTCCCTCCCCACTGCCCTTCCTTTCCAAGGTCCAGATCAACCATCTGCTGGAGAGTCAAACCCCAGATCTGACACTCAGAATGCTTAACAGGGAATGATTTAAAAACAAGTGTTTCAAATTTCATAAACTGGCTATGGACTAGGGAAAAGAAACCATTAGTGTAAAATGTGGATTCCACAAGTCCAATTGGGACCAGAGTTTCAGAGACATCTTTTTTTCTTTTTTGGTCATGCTGGCTGAGTGAAATCCCACTCACATTCATCCTTAAAGAATATCCTGCTATTCAAACCTTTCCTTCATTCAACGAATTTCTGTTGAGCACATATTATGGGCCCACACAGCCTTGGATGCTTGGGATACATACGGAACAAAAGAGACAAAGATCCCTGACCTGGAAAATCCTATCTCTTGGCCAGTGGAGACAGACAATAAATAATGGACATAATAAACATGTAGGATAAACCATGGGTTATAGGTTGAATTGTGTCTGCACCACTTCACCCCCCTAAAAAAAAAACAGAGCAGAAAATATATGTGGAACACTCAGTATCTGTGAATATGACCTTCTGAAATAGGGTCTTTGCAGACTTGATTTAATTAAATTAAGGGAAGGTCGTAGAGGGGGAGCTTTAATCCACTATGACTGGTATCCTTATAAAAAGAGGTAAATTTGGAAACACATACAGAGACACACAGGAGCAATGTCATGTGATGACACAGAGGCACATAGACACACAGAAAATGACCATGTGAAGCTAGAGAAAAAGACTGGAGTTTTGACCCACAAGCCGAGGAAGGCCTGGGGCTGCCAGAAATCAGAAGTGGCAGGGAGGCTCTCCCCTAGAGATTTCAGAGGAAACAAGGCTGCTGACCCCTTGATTTCAAACTTTTAGCCTCCAGAACTGTAAGACAATACATTTCTGTGGTTTTAAGCCACCCAGTTTTGGGTAATTTGTTATGGCACCCCTAGGGAACTAATACACAATGCATGCCTGAAAATGATAAATGCTAGGAAACAAAGAAAAAATAGAGCAAGACAAGGAAGAGAAGGGGTGTTGGGGGAAGTGAGAGATGAGGTGGGATACTAAATAAGGTGGATCAGTTAGGACTCCTTGTGATCATAACATCTGACCAGAGTCGAGGGTGGTATCCCAGAGAATACCTAAGGGAAGAATACGCAGGTACAGGAGCTGATAGACAAAAGCCCAGCGAACTGTAGCTGGGGGGGACTAACAAAGTGAGGGTGAAGGGCATGGACCATGAGGTCCATGGGATCAGGGCTAGGTCATGAAGGCTTGTTGGTCACTATAGGGTCTGGGCTTTTACTATGAGTAAGATAGGAGCCAATTGTTGGAGGTTGTGAGGGGGAACATGGTCTACTTTATATTTCAAGGCAGTTGCCAACTGCTCTATTGGGCATAGACTACCTGTGGCCAAGTGTAGTTCAAGGATATCATGTAAGGTACTACAATGATGGCTTGAACCAGAGTGACATACAAGGGGCTTGTGAGAAGAGGCAAGATTCTGGACACATGTTGAAGGGAAAGCCAATGTGATTGCCTAACAGATAGCACTGGGCATATAGAAGAAAGAGGGTAGTTGGGGGATTCCGAGGTTTTTGGTGTGACAACTGGAAGAGTAGAATTGAGATCAACTGAGATGATCTAAAAGCTTACAGGTGGAGTTCAGTTTTGACATTTTAGACACCTGAGATGTCCATTACACATCACTACCAGTCTGGGTTCCCACAAGAAGCAGATGGCACTCTGAAACACATGGAGGATGTAATAAAGGGGCTGTCCTTTCAGTGTGGGGAGGGAAACCCACACAGGATGGTGGAGAGGTGAGGATCTCAGGCTCAAAGGGCAGCATCAGGGGAAGAAGAGGGCAAGGGGACAGCCTTCTCTCAGGACAAGCAACCAACTGTAGTAGCAAAGGGCAGGGATGGAATGTAGACCACACTCTCCCCCAGCCCTTGTATCTCCTCCACATGCTTTCCATGCACAGAACTCAACAGAAGCTGGAGACAAAGAACAGCAGCTGATAAAGTCTGGGTTACCAGGGCCAGAGCAGGCAGTGTGGAGTGTGGGTCTCCAGGGCCAACAACAAGTGTCTCACTCAGTACTTCAGGTACTTTTCACGGCAATGAAAGAACATCACTGATTCCACATCACACATCATCTAACTGATCCCAGGAAGGTCCATAACTGAAGCTACCCAATGGCTGCAACCTGAAAGCATCCCAAGGAAGAGAATTTTATAATTGCCCTATGTGTATTCTTTGTGTCTCTTCACATAACCTATGTTAAAATTCATCCATGATTCTGCATAGCTTCAAAAAAGTTCAAAGTTTTAGTATAGCCCTGCATACCTTTTTGGCCTAATCTCTCCAGTTTCTCCCTTTTTTTCACTAGTCATATCAAATAACTGTCCTTTATCTGACTGGAAAGATGTTTTTATACCTTCCAGGCCCTCAAATGCTGTTTTTTTCCTTCCTGGAAGTCCTTGATATCTTTTCCACCTGAATCCCACCTCAATATCCCAAGTAGGCATTGTTTTCTCAAAGTTTTCATTGTGATCACTCTCCCCGGAAGAGAAGGCAGGATCACCAGTGCAAGTTCACTGGAGGCCAGTGGGCTGGGAGGAGTCTGCCCAAACTCCACTCTGTGCGCTTATGAACTGGGGCTTTTTTAGTTTTCAAATAGGTTCAAGGTTCAAACCCTCTGTGGCAGGCCAGTCTGTTTAGGTGTTATCCCTCTGTGATCTCTAACACTTTCTGATGGTCTATGTCAGCTAACCTATTACACTGGCATATTTGGAAATGTATTTGTCTATCTCTTCACCTTGACTGTAAACTCATGTGAACTTTCCCCACATGGTCTTCACCTTGTTCTCCTGTACAGATTTCTGCATCAAAGGCACCCAGGACCTCTTTGTTGAGTGAATGTATAAATGTTGAGTCTGTATCCCTTTGCTCTGTATCCAGTTCTTTAGTTAGCTCCCTTCAAATAACGTAATCCCATTTTTTTATATATTCTGTCCCTTGGAATAACTGAGGATGATCTCAGCCTTCTCTCTCCCAGGTAACATCTGCTGAACTACCTTCAAATATTATTTCCTCCAATGTCAGGACACCAAGGAAATTATGCAATGCTGGTAAAATTTATTTTCTTTCTCTCCCTCCCTCCCTCCCTTCCTTCCTTTCCTCCTTCCTTCCTTTCTTCCTTCCTTCTTTTCTTTCTTTTTTTTTTATTCCTCATATGAATTGGGTTTGACTGTAATTGGGAGATTTCACTGTCTGTTCATAAAATGTCATATTTCTTCTGCTTATTTCAAAATAGTTCATTTCAGTGATGAACCAGAGTCATTCTTCCTCCAATATAGTAAAGCAAGAGAGTTATATACATTCATACCTAGAAATCGAATCTCTTTTGCTGAATATCAACAACATTTATAATGTGATATGACTTGGATAATTGTATTTACAAATGGTTAAAATTATTTTTGGGGAATATTCAGATATGAGAGGGTTAAAACTTGTAAAAGTTTTGTGTCTATTTTCAACACTATAAAAAGTTATTGATTTAACAGTAAACATGACCTTATATTATGCATCTGGATATATCAAGAATTTTTCTTCTGAATAAAAGATTGAGTTAATGCTATTAACTTATAAGTACTAATTAACACTTGTTCTATATTTATTTTGCTTCAGGAAAAAAAGAGATGTTAGTATTATGAGATGAAATAAAAGAAAATAATACATATTGTTTTTTGCCATATAAATCTGGTTCATCCCCTTTGAATCAGCCAGATAACCTATGTTCATTACCACTTTTAACTTGAAAAAATAATCTATGGAAAACAACTAATTTCAGAGTAGTGGTTAATATTAAGATTTTAATAAGACCAGAAATTCTAGTTTCTCAATAATGACTAAACTCCAGATTTTAATAACATCAAGACACTTCATACCAAAGGACAGCATCTGTTCTTCAGGCTGAATACAATTATCGTTTATATTAATAATTACACTTGCCCATTAGTAACTTGTTAAGTCAGATTTCCCCCAAGACATCTATTTCTGTCGACCTCAACATTTGCCAAAATATATGGTTTTCATAAGCAGTAACAATGAGACAACTTTCCTTAGGAGGATTCTGACTCTTTTTAAGAAAAGGGAAATAAAGAATAAATTATCAGTAACATATTTGAAAAAAATTTTAAAGACCAAAATCATGTAATGGTAGGAAGGCCAGGAAGAAGGGGACCTGAGTTTTACTCCTTGCTTTGCTTGTAACAAGCCTCATGACGTCGGGTGAGTTATTCCCCTTTCACTGCGGTTCTCTTAGTAAAACAGAACATTTGGGCTACGATCCTGTGGTCTTTTTGTTTTAAAATTGGAAAAGAGACAAAGCTTAAAAGATCAATTTAGTGTGATCTCAAGTATCCCCAATAAAAGAATAATCACTTAATAGTTGGATTTGCTGCCTTTATAAATGTATAAATCATGGTGGAGTAGACTATATACAGATATGTAATACTTATATATGTTATTAATGACTATATTAATTATTAGATATAATATGATCTAATGGAATGGGCATCTGTTATTACACCTTTATTCCTGTTTTAATGAAGAAGTAGTTTCAGAGATGTGGATATTGTACAAGGAATTTCTGTGTCTCTTCTAGAAGCACACATACCTTGACTGAGTTTTTTCTCTCATCACATATATTTTTGATTAGTTAATATAAAATGAAGCAGTTATTTGCAAGGCTGGGATATGCCTGATTTTAAGGTTAGGATTCTTGATCCAATACGTGTCCTGTGGGGTCAGGTTGGTTAAATCTGTCCGTTGAGGCTTCAGGTGACTCATGAGAAGAAAGGATTATTTGAAACTACCTCACCCTCTCCTCCCTAATGGAGCTTTCAATGTTGGTTACCACCCACACTTGTTAACTCATAAAAATGGTTCTTGTTAGACTCCTCCAACTACCCTTGAAGTTTGCTCATAAAGATCACTGCTCTCAATTGTGAGCTCAGATCCTATCCCTGTTCAGACCCCCAAAGCAAGAAATTCTTTAAATAACATACACATTACGGGACAAAGGAAGAGAAAGCTCACGCTTCTCTTAAATAAAAGGTATTTAAGAGAAGTAATCTAGCAAAATATACAAAGGTTGTCATTTTTAATTCAAGCATGCAGGTTTTACATTTTCTTTTGTCTTTGGAGAGAGGCGTTGATTTGAAGGCCCTACCAATAGGCAAGCCAGTTGGTACTTTTTTCTAATTTTCCAGACACAAAAAACTCATTGAGGTTAAAAGACGTGTTTAAAAGCAGCACAGGAGGCAGAAGGGAAGCTTGGTATTTTTAGGCCATGTGCTGAGGGCAGCTCAGTCTCAAGTACCTTAATCCTCATGTCCTTTAGATGAATCCACTGTCATTTATATATTTAGAATAACAATCCCATGAGCCTACAAGGTGTTTTGGAATTTATTAGCAATCTGATGACAAATGTCCTGCCAGTTCTGAAGATGTAGACCTCTGTCCAGTCCAGTAAATACAAACAAAACTAAACAAGACAAAACAAAACAAAAACAGGCTCTCTAGATGCAAGAGCTTTTTCTCCCCTGTTTAATCTGAGTTAATCATGTGGATAAGTGCATGTTAAGGAAGATTACCCAGGAAGTTTGTGATGATCCTTCATACTCTTTTATACATAGATTATCTTCTATCAAACTCTTAATAGCTTTCAAGGTAAATATGATAACCCTAATACTGGAGCTATAGGCTCAGGGTAGTTCAGTGACCTGTCCTGAGTCAAGGGACCAGGCAATTTCAGAGCAGATGTTTGAAGACCCCTCTAAACTCTATGGCCTCTACTCCTCACAGGGTTAGAAATGACTCCTGGAGTTATTCTGACTAACAAGGTCCAGGAGAAGACTTTCTGAAGGTTTTAAACAATGTAAAGTATTCAGGATGTTATACACTTTAGTGGTTTATTGTGATTCCCTCCACTGGAATATAAACTCCATAGGTCAGAAATTTCTGTTTTGTTTACTCCAGCACCTAAAAGAATGCCTGACCCAGGAAGCCAGCTAGTATTTTTTGCATAAGCAACAGAAATTAAAATTAGAAATGGCAATCTAATTTTCTAGAGAATGCATATGATTGGAGTGTGCATTTCCTAAACATTTTGGTTAATTTCAGTTTGACTGTGGTATGGAAGGAAACATTGAAGAACTCATGAAGGGCTTAATCTTCAAAATACTAAAATCCCATTATACATGGTCTTGGGGTCAGTTATCTAGGCCAGACTTAAGACATCCAGATTTAAATCCCTTAGGTCATGATTAATCCCATTCTTCATGACAGCAGAATGTCCAAAGCATGACAGATGCCACCCTTTAATTCTGGCTAGTGTTGAAATAATTTTCTCTCTTTCCTTTCTTTTATAAATAGATTTTTCAATGACATTGTTTAATTTTAAGAATCGCTCTTGGTCTTGTTAGAAGATTTGATTTTTAAACTTCTCCAAGGATCACTGGAACCACTGATTTAGCTGATTCATAAACCTCTTTACCATTCTTTTCTTTACCTTCCAGATTCCCTGTTTTCCACACTGGTCAATGATAATCCTTTCAGCAATTCTTTTCAAAAGGAAGGCTGCCAAGAAGTCTTTTGTGTATGTGGTTCCCCTGCCCCAAAAATATACCCCTCCCCTTTCCTCTGTTAAAAATCAGCCCAGAAGGTTAGATATCAGGAAAATAGTGAGAGCAGAACACTTTGCATCCCACTACATGATTTTCTCATTTCTGTGCCCATCCTCACTCCCTGAGCAGATATTCAGTGACCTTCTCCACCTCCATAATAAACCATAATCTCAGAAGATGATCCGCCATTGATGAGGCATACTTTCAGGTGCTGAGTCAATGTTTCCTCATTCTCTGCATTATTTGCATTTAACCTTAACCCATTTTATGAAATAAAACATTATTCCCTATAAAATGAAATTCATGCATTAGAGAACTAGTGAAACTGAGCAGGACCCTGGAGGGGCTCCTGGGTACAGGAGTCTTTCTGTTCAGCCTCCATGACCTTCCCTGAGTTCCAAAGGGCAGGTTCTAACAGTTGCTAATCAGGGAAGGGAGGGGGTGCAAAGACAAGGGAGGAGCAGCCAAGAAACAATAGTGCAGCCTTGGGGCAAGGTCCTGGTTCCACCACCAGGGGCACACACAACAATATCTTTAAGCCCTTTTATGGAATTAAAACCCGACAAATGGAAGATGTCAGCATTCTCCATACCAGAGAAGACCCCCTGAGGCCAGACTAAAGGAACCAGAGAAGCTCATCAAGATTACCTGAGACCAGATTAAAGGAGTGCAGGCCCTGCACACACCCTAATCTTATCAGCAAACTTGCCCCTGAACCATTGCTATAAAACTGTTCACCAAACTCCCCTGGGTTGGGACACATAGATTTCGAGGGCAGAAGCCCGCTGTGTCTCCATTTGCCTGGCAAAGCAATAAAGCTATTCTTTTCTACTTCACCCAAAACTCCGTATCCAAGATTCTATCTGGCCCCAGTGTACAGGGAGACTGAGCTTTCAGCATCACTAGTAGGGAAAGACTGACTTTAAGCACTGTCAACTCAAATCGGGCAATTCATTTAATGATTGCTTGTTGGGAACTTACTACAGGTCAAACACCTCAATAACAGCGACGGACATAAAAGTACATGAACCTCAGACTTCACACCAAGGAGAACCCTGGTTGGGCCGCTCACCACTTTGTATTTGATAAATGATGATGATGACAGCCCACCACCTGTACCTCACTCCCATCCCTTATATCCCAAATTGATTTTTCTGCTTCAGAAATGTACAGTTCCATGAAAGCTTCTCCTACTGCTCCTCTTATGCATAATGGGACACATGTGCTTGGATAAATTTTGATTTATTATCTAACCCTGTCCTGCAGATCACTTAAGGAAAACACTAATCTAGATTTCTAAATTTAAGCTTTGGAATCACACTGATCTTTGTTGAAATTCAGGCTCTTCTACTTTGAGTTGAGAGTCCTTCCTCATTCTACTGAAAGACTCTGAGCCTCCACTCATAGAGTTATGCAGGAAAGATAATATTTATTGCGATATGGTTATATGAGATACAAAGAGAGGACGGTCCTGGTTGTGAAACACAGGGGCTGGTAAAACACAGCAGTCTCTTTCCTGTACCTTTTATTTGCTTCTTCCAGATCCCTATTCTCTCGCTTACATTGTGTTTGAAGAACTTCGGAGCAGAGAGAATAGTGGTAGCAGGAAGAGAGAAGCTATTATTATACTGAGTGTCCCAAGAAATCTGGTAAAACTGGTGCTTTCATTTCTTCTTCTGCTACCTCTGCCCCTAAGCATCAGGCCCCAAACTCCTGGTTCTCATTTCTTCCTTCTCCAAAGACAATGTTTTTTTGGATGAAAATGACACTTCCAGCTGAGGGAGGATATATGACCCAGGAGCACACAACACATTAAGTTTGTACTGCATTTTCATTAATTTTGCCAGGTAAATGCCAGAGAGATTGTACTATCTCTAGAGAGGAAGGCAAAAAAATAAAATAAAAAAGTGAAATGATTGAAATTTGACTGTACAGGAGGACCCTGGTGGTTCTGAAAGGACATGGTGCTTGTTTAATTCAACACTTCCATATGTGAAATATGGCAAATGTGGGACAGACTCCAGAGAAATTGAAAAGATCATCCCACTAATAAAATTTAACAGGACCAGCATGAAGATAGCTCTGCCCTCATGTTGGAATACTTAACCACTGTTTCTCACAATGAGTTTAACAGAAAGTATGGAGCTTGATGTTTGACTTACTAAGGGCTCTGTTGCAAAAGCAAAAGACACATCAATGATACACACATGTACATACACAGTATAAGCATCACCTACAAACATACTTATAACTACATTTCTATATACAAACACTCATGTGGGTGTGTGCATGTATGGATACATATAATTATATATTTGGGTTTACAAGTTTTCATATGCATTTATGTAGATTTATATTCATATATAAACAACTTGCATAAATATGCATATTATTTGTAAATACTTAGTTTGTGCTTGTGTATTTAAATGTACATATATGCATATGCTAACATGTCTCTAAACATAATATACAACTAAGAAATAGATACATGCATAGGTAAATCAATGTGTGAATGACACATGCACAGAGAAACATAAGACTGTATATTCCATATTACTAGATCTCAAAGTATGGTCCTGGATTAGTACAATCAGTATCATCTGGGAATTGTTAAAACCTCTAATTCTCAGAGCACACCCAGACCAACTGAATCAGAAACTCTGAGATCCAGGGTTTTAACAAGTCCTCCAGGGGATTTTGATTTACACTTTAGAATGAAAATGATCCTTCTATACAATATACTGTGAATGTATTTTGCACGTATTTTATTTCCAGGAGTATACACATATGTCCTCATGCAAGTAAATAAATAAAACAGATACTTGATTTGATTCGTAAATGTAAAACAACTGCCCCTTAGTTAGGGGCAGAGCCACAGTGGGTGAATTAACCCATTGGCATGCAGAGGGCCCTGCTCACACTCTCTTTCCCAGAACAGCACTTCTAGAACCCAGGCAGTGATTCAGGAGGGCTAAACTCACACCCCTTGTCTGGGTGGAAAGGACCAAGACCTGGAGCAAGGCATCTTAGGAGGGTACACATGTGTCAGGTATGGAACCCTCACTCCATCTCACTGTTAAACTACAAGTGATGCAGTTTACACAGACACTGCCCCTGTAGTGTGGTTTAGGCCCAATCTTGCATTAACTTGGGTAGATGAATGAAGTATCTTCTGAGCAGTACTTTGGCCTACAGTTTTGTGTTTGCTCTGCCTGGTTCCACAAGGGATGGAATGAAAACAAAAGGGTATGAGGAAAACCCCAAAGAGCAGAAGGCTGCATATCAAGAAACTTTTATTCACTTCTGGCTCTGCCAATGCTAGTCTGATAATCAAACATTTATTAAGAGACTTGTATATGCCCAACACTCACTAAGATTCTATGGAAGTTTCCAGATCAATGCAAGGATTTGCCCTTGCTTGCCCTGTGGGTGCTTACAGTCTAGGGGCTGGCAATATGCATGTGTAGGATGAAATTGAATAAGGTCTCTGAGAACAGCCTCAAGTTGGACTGAAAAATGCTACATTCTAAGTAGCAGAGTCAATTGTGAACGGTGAAAATTTTGGTGAGAAAGGTGGTGTTTCAACTAGAATTGGAAGAGGAGAGCACTTTAAAAGGAGAGCTAAGGCAGAATATTTCTATATGTGCAGATTTCCTTATCTGGCAATTTGGGTTAATAAAAATCAACCCCTTGCTGTAAGACCATTTGGTACAGATCTGAGATAATGATTGTGAATTTGAAAAGTTCAAAGCATAACACAAATATAATGTATGTTCTAGAACAGCTCCCTGAGACCAAGATAAACACACTGGGTCTTTGCATCCCTAGGTTTTATTACAACAGCATCTATGTCACCCCACAGCTTTCAGGACAGACAGGCATTCATGCCACCCTCTACCCAGTTTTACATATGTATATCCTTGTCAGTAAAATGATCTATTCTTTCCAAAATATCTAATGACTTCTGAATAAGATAGAAAGATCTAAAGACAGCCTTTCTCTTCAAGCTTTGACTCTCAGTAACCATAACAAGATGGTCCACGTTCTGAAATCTAGCACAGGGCAGCCCTACAGCCACGGTGGCTTAAAGGGTGAATCTAGATTTTAATAACCAGTCCCCCAACTTGGACTCTCTGCCTTGTCTATTCTTCACCAATTCATTCTGGGCACTGCCACCAGAGTAAGGTCATTGGATTTAACACATAAAAATGCAGGGTACCCAGTTAGAGTTGAATTTTAGGTCAAAAATGAATAATATTTTTTAGTGTATGTCCAACACAATATTTGGAATGTGCTTATACTAAAAATAATTTATTATCTGATATTTAATTGTATTTTACCTGACAACTCTACACCCAAGTGATTCTTCCAAGTGCCTATCTGATTACACTGCTCCGTTGTTTAACTATACCTCCCCTGCCAAAAAACAAACAAACAAAGCTGGGGAGGGCATATGTGGTCCTTTTAGGAGGAGTTCCTCTATGTATTTCCAGTTTTACCACCTTTCCTTCTCTCAGATATGCAAATCCAAAGTTCCTATAATCCAGCCAATATATTTTCAGTCCCAAAGATGTCTCTGTCATTTTTTGTCTATTGGTCTTTGCACATGTTGTTCTGTCTCCCTCAGATGCTTCCCCAAACTCCACCTTTCTCCCCCAAACCCTCTCACCACCCTACCAGAATCTCCTGATTCTTTAGCAAATGCATAACTTTCTCTGGAATCCTCCAAATTTCCTTATCTGTGTGGTTTTCCCTTCTCCTCTTTGGCAAAATCCTGGGTATCTAACTATCTTGGACTTAACAGCATAATCTGTTATAATTATCTCCTTATCCACCTCCCCACCATGATAGTGAACATCTGAGGGGGAGGATATATTTCATTTCTTTACCCTCAGCCTTTGAGAAGTTCCTTGCATATTACACTAAAGAATCGATTTTGAAAGGATAGAAAAATATTTCTTCCACCACAACATTTGTCTAAAAAATATAAAAGCTGCCGGCTTTGGCTACCTCTTAGGTCCCATTTCTATGAGACCTTTGTGTGTATGAATTAAAAATTTTTTCTCTTGTTAAAAAAAAAAAGAATGGGTTTTGAATGGATATATGAATAAATTGTCAACCTCATTACAACCTTCCATTAAAAAAAAATAGAAAGCAACCACTTGGGGGTTGCAATGAAAGACATTAAATGTGTTTTCTACATTTGCCAAGTGAGAAAGGATTGACTGTGATTTACTATTTGATTAGACTGATTAATGCAATGGATGATGGTTTCTGAAAGGAAGCTATTCAACCCAGCAGAAGCACAGTGACATAAATTCAATATCAATTGATTTCACTGGATTACAACACATTGAACATACATTTCATTTTCAACTTTTCAGAAGACTTGAATGTATTTCAAAGGAAAACAGACATTTTAACTATTTACTGAAAACAGAAGAAAATCCTTTCCAGGGTTTCAAGTTTATCATAAAATAATTAGCAGAGAATGTATTTTTTAGGATCTGATATTACAAGTTGAATCAGAGAAATAAAGAATCTTAAAGCAATCTCTCATTTATAGACATATATTTCATTCATTCATTAAAATGTTCACCTATTTTTTCATGAATGGTTGTTTATTAAATTCACTGTTCAGTGACTGGGATACATAAATAAATGTCCATGGAGAAAAAGAATGTAAATCATAGTGATGTATCAGATAGACTTCTTGGTAGAAGCAACATCTGAGCCAAATATTGAAGGACTGTCCAAATCACAAACATGAATAAGCAGAATGTCTTCCATACTGAGGGATTCATTTGCTACTTCTTTGCTACTTATAAGAATGAATAACAAAGATTCCACATCCAATATGTGGCAGTTTCATGGTAAGGAAGGCAAGATTTCAGCACAAAACATTTGGAAGAGTAAAAGTGAAATAACTTGGCTGGTATGAAACACAATGGAAGAAAGCTTCTGACTGAAATGAGAGAAGACAGCTCAGCCAAGATTGCTTTCTTGGCTCTAAACACATAGGCAGAAGATGAGAGGAGAGAAAATGTAAGACCCTTACAGAAAAAGAATGACCTGAAGGCAAGAATGTGAAGGTGACACTACATGGCAGACGCTTGGTATTTGTAAAAACATTAGAGAATTTTGGTGGACACACTTTCAAGTAACTGACAAATGCTTAAGTAAAAACACATGGTTAGGAACAGGATGGATGAGACCAAAGGATGAATTCCTGGAATTGTCAGTGATGAAGTGGGTTCTAGAACTTTGTTGTGTCAAGGTCAACATGTTTGACTTGATTGATACAAGTTTTAAGTTTTCTAGAGATAATAGAAGCAAATATATATATGTTCTGAAGTCAAAGAAACGTGGGTCAAATTTGAGTTTCCTGACAGCTGTGTGAGCTTCACTAAGTTACCTCCCCACTCTGAGTCTTAGTTTCTTCTTCTGTAAAATCGAGGTAACCAAGTCCCCTGTTAGAAGAGAATTAAATGAGACACTGCCTATAATTTCACCTGCCATTACATTTAAGGAGGCATACCTAATTTTGCTTAGGATAATTACCTTTCTATATTTCTTTTGAAGAGAATGTGAGGGTAATTTCCAGTGCTAATTAACAATATTCCTATAAATAATAAGTATGAAGTTGGCTGATAAGGAACAAACATATAAGTTTTTCTACCACAAGAGAAGAATTGGGTTAATATAATGATGACAAATGTGCTCCCAAGTCTGATTCTTTGGGGAAGGAATCTTATTTAGAAAAGCTTAATCTCCCATCTATTTCCCCTAAATTATAGATAATCAAATCTACATGAATCAAGTCAAAACCGTACTTAGCTGTTTGAATGACTTTCTTTCCAACACATTTTAAAATCATGACATGCCCTTCTGTCCTATAGCTGTTACCAAGGCTGTCAGCCCAGAATCATACCCCTGCCCCTCCCTCAAATACAAACCAATTACTCTTACCTAAGTTTTAGGAGGAAGCTGCAAAGAGAGAAAAACAAGAACTGGTCAGAACCAGCTAGGCCCAAGATGGCAGAGGATTTGACTTCCCTTAGACCTTAAGTCTCATTATACACTCATTATAATACATTAGAATGCTAAATGACACACCCACCCGCTCCAGCACAGTTGACAATTGCCATGACAACAACCAGAAAAGCCCAAACAAGGACTGAAAAGGAGGGTTGCATCAGTTCTCAGTCTAAACCACACCCCTGTTCTCCTATAACTCATAAATATTCCTCCCACTCTTTCCAAATCCCTCACTTTTACCTCGACCCTCCTATATATTTGGTGTCTCTGCCTGAATTGGGTTGAAAAGTTGATTTGCATACTAGGTTCCCAGTTCTCCATCATTTGGCCATTGAATAAAGCTTGTGTTGTTCTAATCTCAGCATCATTTTCACTATCAGCTGTGTGAATCTCATTGGAAAAAGAACCTCCTTGGCCGAGAGCCCCTGTCTCAGACCCTGGCATGGATCCAGTCGACCAATTCGGCAACATAGCCAACTTTGAATCTCAAAATTTCTTAGAGCCAAGAATAGCTACTAATTAAATCAAGAGTGAAGCTGTAGAAAGAGAATCCTATTTTGTTAAGTATAGGCCTACCATAAAACTAATACTATCACCACCATTGTATAAATAATACCATTGTATACATATATAACATTTTCTACATCTTAGAATGCATTGTTAATCTCATTTGCTCTCCACCACAAACCTGTAATGCAGGCAGGAGATATATTACTTTCATTAGGTAAAGAAGGAATAGAACACAGAAAACGAAGCAACTTGACCGACCACATGCAGTGAAGATCATAGCTAGGACTGGAACTAAGGCCCCTCCTACTTAGTCCAGGATGATTTTCATGTAACTCACTGGGCTTCTTCCCCAACCCCCAACCTGTTTTCTAGATCAAAGAGCTGCATTGCTTCTAGAATGAAAATATCTTGGGAGATAGGTAGTAGCTAGCAAGAAACAAAAAAATGAAACAATAAAGAAAAAAGGATAACGAGGTATAGGTTTATTTGCATACAGGTAACAAATCCTAGAATATCTTCATGATATCTGATATATGAATTAAATCCTATATTGCCACAGCTTGATTATGTACAAGGCAAGGAATTCCTACATAATAGAGTTTTGACTCAGAAATATAATTAAATCACTTAGGAACACAGAAATTCATATACACTTTAACTTTATTTATTCTACAATTATTCACTGAACTCCCAAAGCAAGATGCTGTACTAATTGGTATGGCTATTCGAAGAAACATCAAGAGTTTTACAAAATACATAGTATTATATATAAAATATAAATCATATAAATAAGACATTAAAATTTAAATGAATTCAAATATAAAAGTACATTAAAAAGGCTTTTAAAGAAGATCAGTTTTTGTTTTCTTTTCACGTATCAGTCTAAATGAGCAGACCCTGCTAGATGAAAATTTCTGGCTTCTCTCAAACTCCCCTGCACCTTCTCTAGCAAAAGGAGAATTCTTCGTACTCCTGGGTGTCTCTGACCCTGCTCTTTTTCCTGTGGAAGCTGCAGGCTTTTACTGGGCTCAATACATCTGAAAAGAAGGAGATGCAAAAAAGTAGCTGAGGGGCCCATTGAAAATGAACAATAAGAGGAAATGAGCTGGCAGAGCAAAGCATTTCCTGTTACTTACATAGCAGAGCTTGAATTAGCAGGGGGGCGATTTTTATTTCCTGAAATCCAGAGCTGAGAAAATGGAAACATTTCTTAAACTGTAAACTTTCATGTAACATCTTATCAAACAGTATCATAATTCTGTAAATGATTTCTATCAATTGTTGGGATTAGTTATAATGAGTGACAATACAACTCATCTTGAATTTATATGCAATTTTAGCCTTATCTAAATATTTCTAAACCTCCCATTTTATTTGTAATTTGTATAGGTTTAGGTTTTGGGTTCCTGACAACCAGAGGATAGGAAGGTGGTAATTTGGACTTATTAATGAACTGATGTTTTCTTCGTCTCTCACTAGCATTTATGTTCATATTGAAAGAAAACAGCAAACACCCAATATTTACTTAACTCTACTGAATATTTTGTGGAAGAAAACTGGGTCTAAAAATATATATAAAATATTAACTTTGATATCATCAGTGACCATGGAAAGAAAGAAGAGAAATTAAATGATGGTACAAAATATCTATTTCAAATTTCCATTGAGTGCTTCCAGAAAACAAGCAGAAAATAGATTCTCAAGAACCTTATCTGATGTTGGCCTAAAATCTTTGCTTCTTCACCATTTACAGGAAATTGATTTTCTGTGATGGAAATCATCTCAGCTCAGCAGGCTCTCTGAAGTCCTGTCAAAGACCATTGTGTATTTTCATGTACTGTTTGTAAAGCATCAGAATACTCTTTCATGAAATTAATTGTGGATAAGAGACCAGAAGCCATGTTTTTTTTCCCCCCTTATTTACAGTCTTAAGGTTTCTCAAATCATGTCTTTTCATCTCTTTCATTTACTGTGGAATCACCTAAATCACATTGGTAGAAAAAAAAATGTACCACAGGTTTATTTTTCAGAGATGCCCTCCTAGGTTTTGATGGAAATAGAAAAAGTGTTTTCTGAAATAGCCATGTCCTTTGGGAGGAGAAATGAGCAGAGTCAAGCACAAGCTTGCGGCCAACTATTAAAATCTAAAAGTCAAACCTACCAGGGATGCATAGAAATCCTATTAATTCTGCTAAAGTCACAGGGTTTGGATTTTAAGAGTTGGAAGTTGGAAATGAATTTGTCTTTGGGTGAATTGGAATAAAATTCCTCCTTCCACTCCATGTGACTTGCAGGCTGACATTTCATATAATTAAAGAAAGCATCTTCATCCTGAACGTTGATCACTTCTGGTTATGTAGAATGCAGTCTCTGACAATAATGTAATCACTCTAAGAAACACTTCATGTCCTTGTTTTGTGATTTTAAAAAACAAGAATATGATAAGTAAAAATGTGCCCATATTCCCCTAAGTAATATCAATCTTGTGGTGCGTGCAGCACCAATATCTGATTAAACTTACAGACTGAGCATTGATACGTGTGTGAGCAAAGCCAGGGCAAAGAGGAGGGGTGAGAACAGATTGTGGGTGGGTGGGTGGGTGAGGGAGGGATTAATTTTGGCACAGTCTTTATTGGAAGACTTCTAAAATTTGGAATGCTTTTTATATACATCCTATCATAAAAAGCAAACTACCAAGAGTCTAAAGAAAAATGCAGGTACCTTAAAAGTTTGCCTTAATCTCAGGAGTACAAAGAAACAAAGAAACAAAATATAACTACCACCACCACCACCATCACAGCATCAAAATCATTTCAAACCCAAATGGCGAAGGAGTTCTGCCTCGGAGGGACTGAAACTGAAGTGGACTCTGCGGTCTTAATGGAACACAAGCTAAATGGTAATATACAAGGGCATACTAAAACTATGACATTAAAGATGTTCAGACAACTGAAGGATATCTCAGTATACGGGAAACACCAATTAAGCCCTAAATTTTGTTTTGATTGGTCAGGTTATAACTAGAGTACCAGCCCAGTTTCTAGTGTCAGAAATTAAACGATGACATCAAGAACATGGATAAGGTCTAGTGGAAAACAACACTTATACTTAAAAGATAAATAAATTAGACATGAAAAATAATAAAGGAATTAAGTTTATAGCCTAGCAACTCAATGGAAAGGAAAACAGTCCTTAAGAAAAGGCAGCTGCTCCTTATATATTATAGTGCAAGTGAGACAGGAATGGATGATGAAGGGGGATGGGGCTTCCCTGGTGGCGCAGTGGTTGAGAGTCCGCCTGCCGATGCAGGGAACACGGGTTCGTGCCCCGGTCCGGGAAGATCCCATATGCCGTGGAGCGGCCGGGCCCGTGAGCCATGGCCGCTGAGCCTGTGTGTCCGGAGCCTGTGCTCCGCAATGGGAGAGGCCGCAGCAGTGAGAGGTCCGCGTACCGCCAAAAAAAAAAAAAAAAAAAGAAGGGGGACACAAGGTAGTAAGGGGTTTAATTCAATCATTGGAGAGAGAATGCCCCCAATATCCTCTTTCTGGGAGGTTCTAAGGGAAGTATTTGTGAGTGTATGCATGTGCACGTACCCAGAGTGGACATGGAATACACAGCTCCCAGTTGCCAGGCACTGTTCATACATTCACATATTTATTCCTCCCAACCACTGAAACACTTCTTTACGTAAGAGGAAATGACTTATAGTGAAGGAAGAAATACCACGTATGGAGGCACACCTTTCAGGTGGAAGAGGCAGGATTTAAGTCCAGAGCCACCTGACTTCAGTGTCTATTTTCTTATCACGCTCACTGACAGAGAACCTAGCAGGCTTACTTGAGGAAACAGGTCATCATCTGTCTCCCTAACCTGAGTGTTGCCTGACTTAGATGCCCCAAAACCCCTAGGAGGAAGCCCTCTTCAGAGCTCTGAGCTTTCTGTTTTCAGTTATTTCATAATTAAGCTCCATAAGTGGTATTTCCTTCCCCTTAAATCAGCCACACATATTAATTCATGTCTCCCAATAATGAGGTGTGAAGCAAGGGACATTGTCTCTCATTCAAGGGCCATTTGTTATGCTGCTGGGGATTGGAGTTTAGGGAAGCAATTGCTGGCAGGTGCAGTGACTCTATTAGACAAGGGATGTGGGGGGCAATGAAGAGATGAGAAAAGAGGGGAGAGATTCTGGAAATAGGTTAGGAAGGACATAGCAGACTCCCTTATGGACACACTAATTTCAGCTTCAAAGACTCACGTGTGTGAGTTTTCATTATAATAAAAACGTTTTAAAATCATAGTTTTGAGGACAGCTTAATGACCTGGGGAAAATCATAAGATAAAGTATAAAAAAAGTCAAGATACTAAACTTTAAATATGTAACTTTCTTTCTATGCACACACATATGTTTATGTATGCCTATGTATATCTAATTCCCATGTGTGTGATACATACATTAGTATATATTTATATGGTAACAATTCATGTCTATATATATATATATATAGAGAGAGAGAGAGAGAGAGAGAGAGACAGAGAGAGAGCATTTAAAAACACAGCAAAATAAAAGACATTATATCAAAATGGTAAAAGGAATTATTACTCAACAATTCAATTACAGGTGTTTTTTATTTTCTAATTTTTTGTAATGTATACACTTTCTAAACTGAGCATGTGTTGTTTTTATCAGAGAAATGTATAAATATTAGTTGTTATTGAACAATTTCTCCCAAATCAATAAAAAATGCCTCTGGTATTGTATATATATTTCCCAATCCTCTCAAGAGTTTCTACCATTTTCACTGTTTTGAGAGGGAAATGCAGCACCCTCTTAGATCATTTGCTTTTAATATGACTTCTTGGGATATAGAAACTTTGCGAGCTGGAAAATAATGTGAACTGTATTGAATCAAATCCTGATAGAGAAAAGGAAATAGGACTGTTAACCATTAATTACTTAGTCATTAAGCATGCTGGTGGCATTAATGGTAGCTGCTGGTACAGGGACAAATGGGCATGGCAATGGGCTGAAAACATGGCCATTGGGGACTGTGGCTTGTGCATGGGTGGGGCAGGTCACTGTGTTGCTCTTTGCAGATAAAGAACATGAACCACAACCAAATTTGGTTGATGGAAAACCTTTCTGGACCCTTTTCCTCAGAGAGCCCTGATTCAGCATTTGTCACATGTCCAGAAAAGCCTGACCTTTACTCTGCTGAATGTCCAGGAGGGTTAGGACATCTCATCTTTTGCTCTGGCAGACAGGCCGACTCCAGGGACACGGTAAATTCTCCAAACCAGAAATAGAAGAATGTCAAGGGTCTGAGTTAAAAGCAGAAACTGTGTGCATTGTGGCCTCCAAGGGCATCTCCAGCTAGCATGATGACTCCAAGATCTCTGGTGAAGCTTGCTTAAGGCCAGACAGTCTAAACCATCATTCCTCTGCCTTCCAATGACCCTTGGTGTCCAGCCAGGAGCTGTCATCCTAAGTCCTTCACTTTTTTTCACATCTAGAGAACAACTCAAATTAGCTGTGTGCTGAGGGTTTGTGGTGATCTGGTTATGCCAGCCCCCCAGTGAACAAAAACTATGCAACGATATTTTGCAGTTGGCAGATTGATATACCATGATTTGTGTCTTCAATAAATAACAGAAATGAGGCTGTTCCTTTATCAAGTCTTGCTCAAGGAGAAGAGGTAGCCTCAGGCCAGTGGGCAGGGAAAGAGGACATTTGTGGAGGGCAAGGGAGCCACCAGGACATCTGAAATTTTCGATGGAAGCCAACATTGTAGACCCCTGTACTAACTCTGTCCTGTTTGGAAAAAGCAATAACTTTCTTCCCATCTGAGGGGCAGCCATATGGGGCTGTTAACTATAGTTCTCAGCAACTTAGAAATGGAAAAATGAACCTATATAGGGGGGCAGAGGAGGTTCTTCTCAAATGGCTAATGGGTCAGAACATGGACACGAGAGCCTGTGGGGTTTCCTATTTAAGGTGATGAGACTAAGGTTCAGGAAGTCAGGGTAACTGACTCACGGTCACTGGACAGGAAGGGGCAGCCAACGGGAATGTGAGCACCGTCTTTCTGCTCTGTCTTATGTGCTCTTCTCTGATTATCTCTCTGAGTGGGCCCTTCCTGCCCTTTTTCCTGCTCCTGCAAGCTTTTTACCAATCATTTGTCGACTTCGACTTACAGTCATCCTTTGCCATGGAGGTGGGTATCCACGGGCAGTGGGAAAGGCTGACACACCTCTCTGTGGCCCATGGCAGCCACCTTGGCTGTGACCCTGCTCTGTGGCTACGCTGCTCTCACCCAGCACCTGGAAATTTAGCCCCAGCACTCTGTGAAAATTCACCACACTTTACCCAGAAGAAGGCATCTAGAAGCAGCCGCCTTTCAGAGTGGCAGAGGACACTGCTGTGTGATTTAATAGCATGGTCTCTGCCCGTGTCCCAGGGCACCATTCATTTGAGAAGCGTCTGCGTACAATGCTAATATTGGCAAGATTTCTGAAAAGCTAACTCAGGTACTCAATCATGCCCAATGACCAAGTCCGATCCTTAGGACATTTCCCAGGGTAACTCTTGGAGACAAAAGGAAAGGTTATGTCAGTGACTGAAACAGAAGTCAACTCAATGACCTTTCAGGAAAATAAAAAAGTTAGACATAGGAAGTCTACAGTGGGTTTGTTCATCACTATCTCCATGTGCCTTCTGCCTCTCTTTATTCTCTGTTCCAGCCCTGAGAGCCATATCACCCATTAGTGTCCCTTCTTAGTTGCTACTCTATTTTCTGTCTTCCTGTCTCTCCTCCATCCAAAGTGTGAACATGTAACTGGCTGTGTATATACAGATGTGTCATTCTGGCCTTGGCTACAGACTGTTTTACATGGATGCTGTTCCCGATGAGGCTTTTGCCTTTTATCTTTTCCCACGTGAAAAACAGCGAGACATCCATGTGATGTGGCAACTGCTGGACCTCAGCTCTCATGACCCTGACATCGGGAAGCAGGGGCCATGGGCTTCACAGGCTCTCCTTCGTGGTAGCTGCAGTTATATTGAGCCTAACCCTGACTGAGGGCTCTAAATACACTGTGATGTCATTTTGTCTGCACCTTAAAAACAAAACCAAAACACACCAGGAACTAATAATCAGACATTCTATTTAAATTGTGGAAGCATTGTCATTCCAACAGACCAGGGTTCTTGACCTTAGATGGAATTTTCCAGGGGATTTTGCTGGAAGTGCACCATTGTATTACCAGTTATTATTTTTCAAAAAAAATCAGTCACTACATTTTTCCCAGTGTTCCTTGAAAGTTCACAACAAATGTCGTCTTTGCAGTTTCTATTCATAACTCAAAGGCCTTTATGGAAACTTTGTGCACACAGAGGAAGTGGGTCTCTGAAGGACTCACTCAATAATGTCCAGCCTATGCCCTCAATGAGGCTCACAGTCTGGTGGGAGAGAAGCCTCGAAAGTGAGTTAAACAGTGAAGAGAACCAAAAAGAAGGAAGGCAGAGGGCAGTGCTGAGTGTAGGAACAGCTCCCCTACTAGTTCCAAAGTGGGCTTTGTGATTTGGGGAGGTAGGGGTCTTTGGATCCCCTCTGAGGAGTGAGGTGGTAGTTAGTTTGCTTCGCTGGTGGCAGGGAAGGTCTGATGGAGGAATCTTTTTCAGCCTGAGTCAACCTCAAAGCAGTAGATTGTATCCCCAGTTCACACTCTATTAATATTATATAAATGCTTTGCCGGGTTTCTAGTGAGGAATAAACCTCACTAATGGTAACGATAGTAACTCCTGCTATTTTTATTTACTTATACTCCATCTTTTTATACAGAAGATTTCAGGCAGCTGGTGATCTATGTGAATGTTTCCATAATACAGACGAGGCTAAACAATTTGAGTGGTTTCTTCCTTTCTTGCTCAGGTGCAGGCTAATTCCCCACATGACATTCCTGCAGATATTTGAGAAAATCAAGACAACATGTCCTAACTTACCCCTTTCTTCCAACCACATCAGGATAGCTTTACTCCAAGTTCTCTCTCAACACTACTCTGAAAGTTTAATAGGAAAAGGACTTTCTTTCAATGAACTGAGTGCAGAGAACTAGGCTTATGTTTGTCATGACTGCTAGCAAAAGAAACAAAAAGACAAAAAACAACAGCAAAACAAAAAACAAAACGAAACAGAACCTATATGAAAAACAGCCCTGCAAGTGGGGAACAGGGTTTTAACAGTCTAGAGCTTTCCTCTGCTCTCCAAGAGCCCAAGGCCTGTGTGAAAGCAGCTCTTTTGCCCCTTTCCTCTTTTCACATTTCTATCCCCCTCTAACTTTGAAGGAACCTAATTACAGGAATGAGATCACTAGGAAATTGAAACTAACTCCTGACTTATGCTCTCCTGAATACACACCATGGCTTGCCTAACCTGTTGATTCTTTTCCTAGATAAAATGAAGTTTTTGAAGAAACGAGTATTTAAAGAATGACTAGCTCTCTATCCCCAACAGCTCACATAGCACTCCTGCCGGCAGATCACACGAGTAAGATAACATCTGAAGACAGAGTCAGCCACTCTGCATGCAATGGAGAAGGATGCACAACCCAACTTCCTGCCTCAATGATTCACTGAGATTCTCCCCTTTTTTCTCTTTAAAAACTTTCATGGCTGAGTAGAATCTTTGGAGGTGGTCTTAGGACGTGAGTCCACCTTCTCCCCAGATTGCTGGTTTTCTGAGTAAAGCAACTTTCTTGTCTACTGACACTTGCCTCTCGATTATTGGCTTTTGAGTGCCGAGGAGCTGAACCTGAGTTTGATAATATGTGCACACTTTTTCCTTTGCCTCTTCACCTTTCTATATAAACTTTTAGGAAAGGTCAAAGAGCCCCATCTTTACTACATGGTGAACTGTAAATGTAGAGTCCAAGCCTGCTACTCCTCTATATGATTAATAATTTATAGTGAGAAAACTTCTTCAGGGAGAGGAGGAAGAAACCAGTCATCATGTGCCAACTAATATAGAGATACATTCCATAGAGCAGGGGCTTGCTTCATCTTCCCAGCAGTTTATGAAGCTAGTGCTGTTCTCTGCCTCTTTTACAGCAAGGAAGCAATTCACCCCAGGTCATACACCCAGGAAAGGCTGAGAAGCATTAGAATGTTTCTAATCTCTTCCATCCTGGCTCTCTTTCTTCTCTTCCTCCTCCATTTCTTCCCTCCTTCCTTCCTTTCTTCCTTTTTTCAGTAAATGTGTTTTAACTGCTTGCTTTGGCCTTGCATCACTTGGGATCTCCCTTTTCTTTCCTCAACAAATCTCAGGTGTCAAAAATCAACACACAGAAGGGAAGGTAGTAATTGGTGTACATGACCTCTCTGGACTCTTGAAATCATACAGGGGTGGCCCTGATACACTGCAGAGTAACTCTGACCCTGCTGAAAGCAGCCTGGCTGCCCTTGAGGTTCCCACCTTGACAAGCCCTTTGCCACCTGTCTAAGGAGAGATGTAGAGAAGCAATCTATTCTCCAATTCCCACAATTGTTTTCAGAATCCTAGGGAAACTACATGGTAATTAAATCAGTTCCTCCACATAAAACTTGCTATTTTGTATTTATGCTTAAAAAAAAAAAAAAGTGAGGAAAGTTTTGTATTTTTCCCCCCACAGGATTTTTTATATAGTGTTGAATAAAGTGAGAACTTTAAAAAAATTATTTTGTTTTTAACTTGACAACTCCAAGTGATAAGTAAAGTTGGAATTTCCAAGTAAAAATGGACTCTGGAGTGTAAGAAACTTTTTGAATCTCTTACGATCTTAAATCTGCAGTCACACGTGGAAACATATTAAACAAGGACGGCCTCTCAAACTTTTTTTGAAGAGCAGAAGCAATCTTTATTTCTCTGGATTTGTGTGTGGCTTCCACAAACCGTGAAACTTCACTTTTAAGTGGTCTTTGAGTGGGAAGAGAAACTAAGATGGTGTTCCTGAGCATTGATTAGAAATCTTTTATTTTGAGAGAGAGAGAGAAATAGGAAGCACAGTTTACAAAATGGAAAGTGTTAATTTGGAAAATTTAGGGGAGATGATGAGACAAAGAGATGATATAATAAGAAGAGTGAAGAGGTTTTTATCTCATAAGTACAAGACGCAAGGTGAGTTAAAATGTCCACTGATGGTCCACCCTGTGGAGCATAGACCTCAGGTAGACTTGAACTTCCCAGAGACCATGGCCATGCTTCTTTGGTTCTAGACTGCCTCCATATGCAAAGGACACTCTGATGAGAAAAGCAAATAAAGGAACAGGAAGTAGGAACGGAGCAGTGCTTGACCTGCCCACACCATCCTGGGGGAAGGTTTGGAAAGGAAATTAAGGAAGCTTTGTCAAAGGACAAAGGGAGAGCTGAGTCTCCAGCTTGTCAGCTCCTTGCATTCTATAGACCCCTCATTTCTTTCAATGACATGGTCTGTGTCCATGTAAATATTCTAATTGTAAATCCCTTGCCCCATTTATTTCTCTTGGTAGCCAACACTGCATGGAAAGAAACCTGGGGGATTAGAAATGGTTGATTTCGTTTGTTTGGTGGCTTCTGCTAATTAGCTGTGTTACTGACACAGTAGTAGAGCTGCTATCACCATTTAGAAAAAGTCAAATAGAAGCCAATAAGAGAGAAAGGCAAAAGGGAAAACTGGCAACGACTAGCCAAACGCTAGCTAATGAAGCCAGATGAGGCTTCAAGATCACTGGCCTAAGCTGACCTCTTTGAGACCTAATCAAATCTGGGGGGCAGCAATGTCCATTTCCTCTTTCTTGGCCCCCTGTACTTAAATCCCGAGGCAAGTGAGTGTAACTAATTCCAAGCTTTTGATTATTAACTGTGATTTAGGCTCTTACTGGCTCTAATGAGAACTGCATATCATTCTTTTTTATAAAATCTTCCGCAAGTTGCTTTAATCAGGATTATGGCACATCAGTTTTAAACAAAACAACAGTCCGTGTAATTCAATCTACATCCTGTTTACAAACTCACAGATGTGAAGCCATAGAAGCAATCGATGATGAAGTAAAGCAGGAAAATCACGGACCAAACAATTGGCTCTTTGGAGACTTGTGTTTGGAGTATTAGCATTCATGTTTCAACCAGAAAAATGAATTCTGTGATCTGAATATTTGGAAAGTCTCCTTGTCTAGACCATATTCTTTTTTGGAGTCAACCAAGGAGCCACACTCATCATCCTCTGCAACCCATTGGGTGACACGGATGAACGAGTGGGCTGGGTGTGAAAGTAACCTGCAGTGTGGGGGGTTGTGTCCAAATGAAGGGCACATACTTCATGCAGCGAGAGCCAGCTGCTCTACCGCTCCACATAATTGTTCTAAAATATTCATATTTTTACAAAGAAAAGTTAACAATCTGGGGCTTTTAA
Source organism: Stenella coeruleoalba (assembly GCF_951394435.1). NCBI lineage: Eukaryota > Metazoa > Chordata > Mammalia > Artiodactyla > Delphinidae > Stenella > Stenella coeruleoalba. The sequence continues at coordinate 9,761,700 of NC_137151.1, forward strand.
TGTAAAAAAAAGTCCTGATTTTAAATACGGGAAATAATAATAATATATTTTTTTTATACATGGACCACCCATGGGCCCTTAGTTTGGGACTTCTGCTCTGAGCTGTGTCTATTTCCAGGGTAGCTATCACATATTCCTGCTTTTTATTTATTTATTTATTTTGGGGAGGCCTCTTTTTCAGTGTCTAGTGCCCTGGAATGGGACCATTGAATGTGTGTGGAATGAGTTAAGGGAAGACGCTAATAAGTGTGATGGTACCGAGATGGAAAGGGAATTGCCCATGGTGAGGCAGGTAGTGACAGAAGCAGATAAAGATGGTTTCACATTCTTTCTCACGTCCTTGACCCTACACTCTGCCACTCCTCAAGGTTTTAGTGATGCAAAGGCAGGGAAGGAGGATGGCAGACATTTATTAGGCTGAGCATCTAAAGCCATTCGTAAACTAGATCACTAAATGAAAATGTGTTTTCTATGCCCGGAGTAGGGGAGGTGAGAGAAAAGTGCTGCTACTGATAATTATTTTATAACCTTGCATTTAAAAAAATTATTGGAGTATCGTTGATTTACAATGCTGCGTTAGTTTCAGGTGTACAGCAAAGTGAATCAGTTACGCATATACATAGATCCACTCTTTTATAGATTCTTTTCCCATACAGTATTACCTTACATTTTGAAACACAAACTATATACCAGACATTCTCGTAAAAACTAACAGGTATATGTTCTTAGTTGATCATCACAAACATATCAGGCATTTCCATTTTATGGGAGAAACTGTGGCCAAGAGAGATTAAGGGAACTAGTCCAAAATCATGCAGCTACTAAACTTCATCTTAGGTGCTTCCACACACAGTTTTAATTCTCCAAACAATCATGTGAGATGGTTATCCTTATACACATTTTGCAGAAGAGGGATAGGACCTCAGAGGGCTTACCTGATGCATAAAATCATACACCATGCAAGTGACTAGTTAAACTGAGATTAATCCTGGTCTGTTGACTGAAAAAATATGACTTTTATATTAATTACACTAGTTGCTCTGCTAGACACTCTGTTTGTATGTCCCATGATGGATTATAATACCCCTGCAGGATATGCAATGTAATAGAGAAGCACAAATCTGACCCCATATTAGATCTATTTCTTTTACTTTAGCCTTTGTATCCTATTGCTTTTGCTTCAAATTAAGAATGTTGCCTATAGTCTGAAATATACAGGATATCCCATTCTCAAAGCTTTGACCTTTAAGGGTATAACACGGTTCCATTCATACAGAGATAAAAAACTGCAAAACAGAGAATAAACATTTGTCTTGTCAGAGGTTTATAGGAACACTGTGACCTGACCTAGATGGACAGCTGCAAGAACAAAGCATTCCGGCACCAGGAAGTTTGCAGCAACGAAACACACCCCTCCCTCACCTTGCCTTTAAAAGTGCTTTGCTGAAACCCTTCGAGGAGTTTGGAGTTTTTAGAGTGTGAACCACCGTTCTTCTTGCATGGCCCTACAGTAAAACTTTCTCTGCTCCAAACGCCAATATGATGTTTCAGTTTGTTTGGCCTCACTGTGTGTCAGGCACAGGAACTTGCATTCCTTAATAACAACAGTATCTACACCCCACAGCTGAGGTCAAGCTTCTCCTTGCAAAAACTCACTAACCCACCCTTCCACCCACCCAACAGATAGCTTAGGACAAATCCTGCAGCCTCTCTCTTCCCCCACTGAGATCTCACTTCCCCAGTATCACCTGGGTGAGTTTAAGAATATTTAAACTGTGTCATGTAAACCCAAGCTCATTCCCATAGCTTCTCACCACACTGGGAATAAAATCCAAATCCCTTCATGTGATCTATGGGCCCCATATACTCTGCCCTTGACCCCCCTCTTTTCCCTCTCTACCTGTCCCTTCTGCCTGTCCAATCACCTTGGCATTTGTGCAAATCCTCCAATTAACCAAAGTTGTCTTAGTCTCATGGACTGCCCCTTGCGCTGAGAATTTTCTTCTTCCATATCTTGGTCCTTCATTTTATTTATGCATTTTTTCAAATATCACTCCATCAAAGAGAGTTTTTTAATAAAAAATAATTAAATAAAAAACATAAACTAAAATAAAGTACCAGTACTAACTGTAGTTTATTTCTCTCTCTCTCTCTCTCTCTTTTTAACCATTTAGAGCTATCTGTAATTTTATTATATTATTGAGACAGGCTGGGACCTGGGACCTGGGACCCTTTGCTGCAGTGCTTGCACCTGGACAAACATCTCCTTCAGCAACAAAATACAAAGGAACTATAAGGGACTAATAATAACTGCATGCATGTGCAGTTGGGGCAAATTCTGGACAACAAGATACAAAAAGACTAAAAACCCAACTGCCACTTCTGAGGATCTGGGAGCAAAAGCAGGGGGTCGGGGAGAAAAAGCAGGGTACTGAGCATGCCCACTGCACACAGTAGCAACAAAGGGGTGGGTGAATCACCTAAGCCACCCCTCCAGCCCAACCCCTGGACACACCTCTACCCTCACCCCATATAAGGAACCAGCTCACATCCCCTTGGAGAGTGAACAAGCAAGGGAATCTGTTACTTGTTCTCGCTCTCTCCTGCTGCAGAAGGGACCCCAATAAAGCCTTGCCTGAGTTTCTTGTCTGGCCTTTTACCAATTTCTTTTGATTCAGGAGGCCAAGAACCCTGGTCGGTAACATTACTATCACTGTATTTGCTTGTTGCCTGTGTCCCTCATTGGAATATAAGTTCTGTGAAGGCCAGGTTCCTGCCACATTCACAGCTATGTCTAAGCACGTAGAGCAGTGTCTGAATATATCAGAACTCAGTAAATCTCTTTGTGGGAATGGCTGAATGACTTCAAGAATGCAGGTACTCTAACATTTGGCATGCATCTTAATGTTTTCAGAGCCCAAACACAAGGAGAACAGTCATGTTCTGAAATCCACTGAAAACACATACTATGGATAAACACAGACATAAGAAAAGGAATGTTTGGTTAGATTCCAGCTAAGTAAGTGAAGTGAAGTGCAGAGTCATAGACCTTGGAACAGAGAATAAAAATGATTAAGCTGTGAATGTTGTGAGGAGGGATTTTAATTCTTTTAAAAATGTATGCAGAGACAGTAACTTAAAGTCTAAAAAAAGAGATTTATTCTTCATGGAAGAAGAATAAACATGTTTTTCCCCTCCTTTCCTTAAGTTGGAAAAATGAAAGGAGATAATATCACAGGGAGAAAGGGCAGAAGTATATAATCCTGAAGGCTGTTTACCAGGAGGTAGTAGATTTTCTGCAGAGCCAATGTAAGGGAGGAAACCCCATCACTTTCAAAATGAAAGCTTCAAGCAAAGTCAATGTTGCTTTCATTGACATTTAAGGAAGGGAAGTGGACGGTGTTTGCTTGTGTAAATTCATGTAGAATAATGGGCCCTGGTAGCCAGCATTTCTGTCCTGCCTCTTTGGAGTATCTTTATGGAAATCAGATTCAGACCTCCACGCCTGTCTCCCTAAGGCATGCTAATCCCACCTTGACATTTGCAGTCAATGAAAGTTCTTTGTGGGTAGACAGATAAGGTTTCCTTCTAAGGGATTCCTAGGAGGATGACTTGGTATAAACAAAGTAACTGCATCGGTGGCAATGTTTCTTAGGCCTGGAGGGAGCAGGTCACTGAGCTGCTTGCAGCCTGCAAGGGGCAGTGTGGAAACAGCAAACATGGGGGCCCTGGGATGTTGAGATCTGGTTCCTACGTGTCAATAATTACATTGAATGTAAATGGATTAAATGCTCCAACCAAAAGACAGAGACTGGCTGAATGGATACAAAAACAAAACCTGTATATATGCTGTCTACAAGAGTCCCACTTCAGGCCTAGGGACACATACAGACTGAAAGCAAAGGGATGGAAAAAGATATTCCATGCAAATGGAAATCAAAAGATAGATGGAGTAGCAATACTCATATCAGACAAAATAGGCTTTGAAATAAACAGTTACAAGAGATAAGGAAGGACACTACATAATGATCAAGGGATTAATACAGAAGAAGATATAACAATTATAAATATTTATGCACGCAACACAGGAGCACCTCAATACATAAGGCAAATGCTAACAGCCGTAAAAGGGGAAATCAACAGTAACACAATAATAGTGGGAGACTTTAACACCCCACTTACACCAATGGACAGATCATCCAGACAGAAAATAAATAAGGAAACACAAGCTTTAAATGACACAACAGACCAAAGAGATTTAATTGATATTTTGAGGACATTCCACCTGAAAGCAGCAGAATACACTTTCTTCTCAAGGGCACATGGAGCATTCTCCAAGATAGATCACAACTTGGGTCACAAATCAAGCCTCGGTAAATTTAAGAAAATTGAAATTGTATCAAGCATCTTTTCTGACAACAATGCTGTGAGATTAGAAATCAATTACAGGAAAAAAAACTGTAAAAAACACCAATACGTGGAACCTAAACAATACATTGCTAAATAACCAAAAGATCACTGAAGAAATCAAAGAGGAAATCAAAAAAACACATACAAACAAATGACAATGAAAACATAACAACCCAAAACCTATGGAACACAGAAAAAGCAATTCTAAGAGGGAAGTTTATAGCAATTCAATCTCACCTTAAGAAACAAGAAAAATCTCTAATAAACAATCTAAACTTATACCTAAAGCAACTAGAGAAAGAAGAACAAAGAAAACCCAAAGTTAGTAGAAGGAAAGAAATCATAAAGATCCAAGCAGAAATAAATGAAATAGAAATGAAGAAAACAATAGCAAAGATAAATAAAACTAAAAGTTGTCCAGACTCATCAAGAAAAAAAGGGAGAGGACTCCAATCAATAAAATTAGAAATGAAAAGGAGAAATTACAACTGACAACATAGAAATACAAAGGATCATGAGACTACTACAAGCAACTATATGCTGATAAAATGGACAGTCTGGAAGAAGTGGACAAATCCTTGCAAAGGTAAAACTTTCCAAGACTGAACCAGAAAGAAGTAGAAAATATGAACAGACCAATCACAAGTAATGAAATTGAAACTGTGATTAAAAATCTTCCAACAGGGCTTCCCTGGTGGTACAGTGGTTGAGAGTCCACCTGCCGATGCAGGGGACGTGGGTTCATGCCCCAGTCCAGAAAGATCCCACATGCCACAGAGCAGCTGGGCCCATGAGCCATGGACGCTGAGCCTGCACGTCCGGAGCCTGTGCTCTGCAACAGTAGAGGCCACAACAGTGAGAGGCCCACGTACCACAAAAAAAAAAAAAAAAAAAAAAATCTTCCAACAAACAAAGGTCCAGGACAAGATGGCTTCACAGGCAATTTCTATCAAACATTTAGCGAAGACCTAAAACCTATCCTTTTCAAACTCTTCCAAAAAATTGCAGAGGAAGGAAAACTCCCAAACTCATTCTATGAGTCCACCATCACCTTGATACCAAAACCAGGCAAAGATACCGAAAAAAAAAAAGAAAATTACAGACTAATATCACTGATAACATAAACACAAAATCCTCAACAAAATACTAGCAAACAGAAACCAATAACACATTAAAAGGATCATACACCATGATCAAGTGGGATTTATCCCAGGGTTGCAAGGATTCTTCAATATACCCAAACCAGTGAACATGATAATACCATATTAACAAATTAAAGAATAAAAACCATATGATCATCTCAATAGATGCAGAAAAAGCTTTTGACAAAATTCAACACCTATTTATGATTAAAAAAAACTCTCCAGAAAGGGCAGAGAGGGAACCTACCTCAACATAATAAAGGCCATATATGACAAAACCACAGCAAACATCATTCTCAATGGTGAAAAACTGAAAGCATTTCCTCTAAGATCAGGAAGAAGACAAGGATACCCACTCTCACCACTCTTATTCAACATAGTTTTGGAAGTCCTAGCCATGGCAATCAGAGAAGAAAAAGAAATAAAAGAGATCCAAATTGGAAAAGAAGAAGTAAAACTGTCACTATTTGCAGATGACATGATACAATACATAGAAAATTCTACAGATGTCACCAGAAAACTACTAGACCTAATCATTGAATTTGGTAAAGTTGTAGGATACAAAATTAATGTGCAGAAACATTTTGCATTCCTATACACTAACGATGAAAGATCAGAAGGAGAAATTAAGGAAACAATCCCATTTACCATCACAACAACAACAACAAAAAAACACCTAGGAATAAACCTACCTAAGGAGGCAAAAAACCTGAACACAGAAAACTATAAAACATTGATGAAAGAAATCAAAGTTGACACAAACAGGTAGAGAGATATACCATTCTCTTGGATTGGAAGAATCAATATTGTGAAAATGACTATACTATCCAAATCAATCTACAGATTCAATGCAATCCCTATCAAATTACCAATGGCATTTTTCATAGAACTAGAATAAAAAAATCTTAAAATTTGTATGGAGACACAAAGGGCCCCAAATAGCCAAAGCAATATTGAGAAAGAAAAATAGAGCTGGAGGAATCAGGCTCCCTGACTTCAGACTCTACTACAAAGCTATGGTAAGCAACAGAGTATGGTACTGACACAGAAACAGAAATATAGATCAATGGGATGGGGTAGAAAGTCCAGAGATAAACCCATGCACCTATGGTCACCTAATCTATGACAAACAAGGCAAGAATATAGAGTGGAGAAAAGACAGCCTCTTCAACAAATGGTGCTGGGAATACTGGACAGTTACATGTAAAAGAATGAAATTAGAGCACTACCTAACACCATACACAGAAATTAACTCAAATTGGATTAAAGACCTAAATTTAAGACCAGACACATAAAACTCTTAGAGGAAAACATAGGAAGAACACTCTTTGTCATAATTCACAGCAAAATCTTTTCTGACCCACCACCTGGAGTAATGAAAATAAAAACAAAAATAAACAAATGGGACCTAATTAAACTTAAAAGCTTTTGCACAGCAAAGGAAACCATAAACAAGATGAAAAGACAACCCTCAGAATGGGAGAAAATATTTGCAAATGAAGCAACTGACAAATGATTAATCTCCAAAATATACAAGCAGCTCATGCAGCTCAATATCAAAAAAACAAACAGCACAATCCAAAAATGGGCAGAAGACTTAAATAGACATTTCTCCAAAGAAGATATACAGATTGCCAACAAACACATGAAGGCCGCTCAACATCACTAATCATTAGAGAAATGCAAATCAAAACTACAATAAGGTATCACCTCACACCAGTCAGAATGGCCATCATCAAAAAATCTACAAATAATAAATTCTGGAGAGGGTGTGCAGAAAAGGGAACCCTCTTGCACTATTGGGGGGAGTGTAAATTGATACAGCCACTGTGGAGAACAGTATGGAGCTTCCTTATAAAATTAAAAATAGAACTATCATACGACCCAGCAATTTCACTACTGGGCATATACCCTGAGAATTCATAATTCAAGAAGACACATGTACCACAGTGTTCATTGCAGCTCTATTTATAATAGCCAGGACATGGAAACAACCTAAATGTCCATCAACAGATGAGTGGATAAAGAAGTTGTGGTACATATATAGAGGGCAATATTACTAAGTTATAAAAAGGAATGAAATTGGGTCATTTGTAGAGATGTGGATGGACCTAGAGTCTGTCACACAGAGTGAAGTAAGTCAGAAAGAGAAAAACAAATATTTTATATTAACGCATATATGTGGAATCTAGAAAAATAGTACAGATGAACCTATTTCCAGGGCAGGAATAGAGACACAGGTGTACAGAATGGACGTGTGGACACAGATAGGGAAAGGGAGGGTGGGATGAATTGGGAGATTAGGTTTGATATAAATACACTACCAAGTGTAAAATAGATACACTTGCTGTATAGCACAAGGATGTCTGCTCCGTGCTCTGTGATGACTTAGATGGGTGGTAGGGGGCGAGTGGGAGGGAGGTCCAAGAGGGAGAGGATACGTGTATACATATAGCTGATTTACTTCGTTGTACCGCAGAAACTAACACAACATTGTAAAGCAATTATACTCCAATAAAAAGATATATAATACACCATTAAAAAATGGGAACAATTTGTGTTTTCCTCCTTTCTTAATTTTAGATGAAATCCTGCTCCCCCCCCAAAAAAAAATCATTACGTTACTTTATTTTGATTTTTACTTTTCTCTCTTTATTTCAAATTATGGATGAGGGTAGGTGGGTTTTAATCGAGACAGAGAATCACATTTCTTCCATTTTAACAGAAGTACAAACATTTCCAAATCAGTGAAGAGGGTTTTATCTGCCTCCTGTGAACAAATTGAGTGAAACTAACCAGTAGTCAACCTAACTACATTGGACTATGTTAGTGGAAAGCCCAGCCCTGCCACCTTTACCTGGGCAACACCTGGTCACTTAATTTCTTGGTGTCTTGATTTACTGCCTGTAAAATGCAGATGATAAGAGGACCTACCTGGTCATTTTGTTATAAAGATTCAATGAAATAATGCTGCTAAAGTACTTAGGACAATGTGTGGCCCAAACTAAATATGCAGCAAGGGCTAACTACTCTTAATGTGGGCTCAAGCATTTTTTTGTTTTTGTTCAAAAATAACTCTTTTGTGAAGAGAGGGATCAATAACAACTAAAATTTTATCTATAAAAAGTACTCTTTTAATGACATATTTACACATTCCAACTCCAGTCTCCTACTACTCATATAAACACATCCTTCATTTCATTCAATCATTTGAATAAAAAGATCCACCATTTACTGAGCACTTATTATGTGCCAGGCTCAGTGCCGTGAACTTTAAGCACGTAGCATGATTTAAGCTTTACCTTGTGGGATTTCTACAGAGTGGAATATGCATAGAGAGAGAAGTAAATAACTTGCCCAAGGTTAATGGCACAGGACTACATACTGTCTGACTCCAGAGAGGTGAGCTTGGCATTCAACATATATCCACATATGTCCACATATTCTGGGTGCATCTGCTACTTTTTTGGGGTATAATTTCCCTTTGTTTACTTGGTGCTCCTAACTCTTGAAATCTTAAGACATAATTAAGGATATGTTTGAAATATCATCTCGCCATGAGACATTTTCAAATCACCCACCATCATCTGCTGAATCTATGGATGGTTTTTGAAAACATTTCCAAAACCTAGTTATCAATATCTGTTTAATGTTTTTCATATTTTAATTTGAGGGTGTCACAGGCCATTGCATTATTAGCTCTTTGAGACCGAGGGCAGTTGACATTTGTTTTGGTTTCTCCCTGCATTTGCAATGAGCACAGAAATCTTCTTTCACTATTTTTTTTTCATTAAATTATGGAAGTCTCTTCAAAGTCAGGAAGAGGTCCAAACTAAGATGAACATGTAATAAAGACAGTGTATTGACACTCACATACTTAATACTTTAAAAATTTTATTGATACCTACTCTTGTTAATAAATCATTAAATAAATGCTGAGTGCTTGCTAAGTGCTAATGGTCTTCAGAGCGCGCTTCCTGTGGTTCCATTAGTGCTGAGGTTTGCATGGACCACGTGAGGCTGCCCACTTCTAACTCTAGTCCTCTCTGTTCTAGCTGTTGGGATTCAATGTTTATTTTCTCCAAATCCCAGCCCAACCATCACCCTCAACTTTATCTCACCTCAAGTCCTCTCCTACCTACCAGAGTGAACTATGAGTTTGAAGTTTTACAGACTGAAGTCTAATCTCAGCATTATTAATTTGCTAGCTGCGTGGACTTAGTAAGCGTATTTTCCCCTCTCTGACCTGTGTGTAAAAAGGGAGTTGGGATATCTGTTTTGCAGGGTTGTTATTAAGATAATTAAAAATAAATTGATGTACTAGACACGAGGTTCACAAAAGTTATTATCTCACCCTTGCTCCAAGAAACAGTGTCAACTTTTAGCTTCCTTTAAGGTCTAAACCTCCTTTTCTCATTGATCTTGTTGTATTTATCATTGTATATGTATATTTTCCTATTACATTGTCTGTGGTTATTGCAGAAGACCCCTAAAGCCTTTATGAAATTGGCAGGGTGTAGTATAAACAAACAATATAAGCAAACAAATGAAGTCAAATAAACAAATATAACCTTTTGGCCACAAATTCCCAAGGCCTTGCATTCTGCAGCTATCAAATCTGTCCAACAATGATAATAATTTATAAATTCCAAAAAACCAACCAAGTGAGAAATGTAAAATCTAACACAGGGCCTGCTGTTGCAGAAGCAATACTAATTGCAGTCTTTTATGTCAACAGCTTACCATTTATACCTAATTACCATGCCTCAAAATTGCATTATGTATATCATTAGGTGTGTGTCAAATTCACTCTATCGTAAGTTGTATTTGATTTTGTCACTATTCTCTACACCTGTATGCTCAGTTTTTACAGTTTGTTGCTTGTGTACCATGGTCAATTGCTTTCAACCTAAAAAAAAAAAAATGGCAAGACAGCAAACACTGGGAGAAGGGGACTAAATTATGTGGCATCTTCCATGGAGGAATTTATTTGTGGGGGTGAAGAGAGGAACCCAGAATGTTCATTTGATGACCCTGATGTTGATCTACTTCTTCTCACTGTAGCTCTGTGTTTTTTTCCTTCCCATGGTGGGAATATCAATCTTTTTTTCTTTGTTAGCTTAGGAGAGTTTAACATGGTGAAAAGAGAATGTCTTTGGGAATTAGTAGGTGTGAATTCAAAGCTCTGCCATTTCTTTGGTGTGTGATCATGAGACAATCTCTTAACTGCTCATAATCTCAGCATCTTCAAACAAGAATCCTGACATCTACTTCATAAGCTACTTGTGAAGATAAACAATATCTGTGAAGAACAGGAATATGGTCTAGTATTGGGGAAGCTCTAGACAAGGAGCAGACTGTCTTGCTCTCCTCCTTCAAATGTATTTATCCCTCAAGATAAATATTCTTTAAGTCCTTGGATACCCCTCAAGTCCTTCAAAATCTGGATGAAACTTTTTTTCTTGTGGATTCCTGGAGTTCTTGATTCTTTCATGCCAGTGCACCTGCTGTTGGTTGATATTTGATAGTGAGCTCAAATATGAAAGTTTGCTTTCAGAAGAAGACCAAAATCTTCTTATCCTGTTTGCTTAATTTTTAGCTGTACCTTGGAAGTGTCACACTGGACTCACAGTACATCATCCATCAGTGGTAAAAGGAAACCTAGAGGTCACCTTGAGGTCTCCTTGTCCAGTGGCTTCATTTTCGAGAGGAGGAAAATCAGGACCCAGAGAGGTTAAATGGCTTCACTATGGTCTCAAGGTTGGTTAGTGACAAAACTGGGACAAAATTTTCAAACAGATCTTTTTGCTAAGTAGAGGGGTTTGCAAACCATGACCTACAAGCCAAATCCAGCCTGCCACATGTTTTTGTAAATAGGATTTTACTGGAACACAGTCACATGCTCATTCATTTACACATTGTCTATGGCTTCCCCATTACAGCAGAGTTGCATAGTTGTGAGAGAGATCATACGACCTGCAATGCTTGATATGTATACTATTTTGCACTTTAGAGAAAATTTCTAGATGCCTAACTAGGAAGAACAGTTCCCAACCTCCAACTCATGAAGTGAGCTATCCCCTAAGTCTTTTTTTATCTGAGTGAAACAACCAACCAACCAGCAATGTTCGTTGTTTTTACCCTTAAGTGGGTTTTATATCCTAAGGGATATAAAATGTCACAAATGTAACAGCAACATTACAGGGAATTGTTCCAGTCAGGGGCATGACTGGAGGAGGGAAAGTGGTGAAACCCATGAGATGTAAGTGCCTCTTTTTTTCCCCTTCTACCATACTTTGCTGTGAGTTTTTACCATGAACAGACACTGTATTTTCTCAAATATTTTTCTGCGTAAATTGCTATGAACATGTAGTTTTTCTTCTTTAGATTGTTATATGGTTATTACATCAATTAATTTCAGGATACTAAACTAACCTTGGATTTGTCATGTAAATCCTACTTGTTGCTTTATATTATTCTTTTTATATATTGCTGGAATACTTGCTACTATTTCAGTATTTTTGCATATATTTCCATGAAAAATATTATAATATGTAGATTTCTTTTTTGTCAGGTTTTGGTATTGGATGAATGTTGGCTTCCTAAAGTGAGTTACTTCAATTTTCTGGAAGAAATTATACAGAATGAGTATAATTTCTTCTTTAAGTGTTTGGTAGAATTTATCTTAAGCCCACTTCCCTTAAGCCCCCACCCCGACCCAGGTTTGCACCGACCATTAAGAAGTTCTTACTTTAAAGGAGACTTGTTGAGATTAATGGCAATATTCCTGTGGGCACGAAAGGCAGCTCACTCTTTCATTCATCAACCTACAAGTAGTCGACTTGTAAGCATAAGTAAGGTACCTCCAGTACACTTGCTCCACATCTGCAAGGGTTATTCAGGTTCACCCTGTCCACAGAAAGAAACACCAAATGCCTACTCTGGTGGGATGCTGTGATAAGATGAGTCACATTTGGCCATCTGACAGCTAAAAACCAGCAACCTATGTCCAGAACAGGCATATAACTATGAAGTATAAGTGAAATGTCTTCTCATAGCAGAAAAGATATAGCCATCCCAGAGGCATCAACATTTGTGGAACATGTTAACATGCCTGGCATCAATATGTAAATACTAGGCACTATCTGTTATCTCCTCAAGTCCTTCAACCACTCCATGGCATTAGTGATGCTCTAAATAAGGTGCTTTGGGTTGCCAGTAACAGGAAAAGCCAGATTGATTAGTTTCAACCAACAGGGGAATTTGTCATCTCTTACGACAAGAAAAAGCACAGTGGGTCCAGAATGAATTCAGTGGCCCACCAGTGTTATCAAGAACCCATTTTTTTTCCCTTTGGCCATCTTCAGCATGCTATTTTCATTTACATATTTGCCAGAACTAACATAGTTAGGACAATATACAATGGAAGACAATGAGCTATTTCTTCCCAAGAACCATTGCCTTTTAGGGGAAAGAAATTCTTCACTATGCTAGAATTTCATCGTGTACCAGAGGCAGTTCCTTGTAGAGGTGTCAGACCTCCATATTGTCTTACACTTTGGGGCTAGGGGTTGGAACTATCTGCCCATTGGCATAGCTGGGTGGAAAGGTGTGAATGCTTGAACAAAGCTGGAGTTTATGCTGGATGGAAGAAGGGGTAGAAAAGGATTTTTGGACAGATTACTAATAGCACCTTATAGAGATCTCATTTAGCAGATGAATAATGAGATTCAGAGAAGTTACATAACTTATTCCAAATCATAAAATTGGTATTTTCTTTCTATCTTTTGGTATTTATACTCTTCTTTCTTTAAAAAGGAATTGTTAGGTTAGAACTATACCTGCAATATAACAAGATGAAAAAAGAGATAAGTAGGGAGACAGCAATAAAGGAACCATAAAGATGGAATAACAGGGAAGGAAAAATAAGCCAGGAAAATGCGAAAATAGAGGAGCCAGAATTTGCCTCTTGCTCTCCCGACTCTGAGAAACTGGCACAGCTGCCTCTCCACAGAGCAGTAGAGAAGCCAAGCCCCAGAGGCACAGGGGCAGGTGTTAATGAATTTTTATACACAGCACTTCATTCATTCATTCAAAACACATTTCCCGAATACAGTCTAAGAGCCACACACATGGAAGTTCAGACCCAAGCTCTGCTCTTAGAAGAAGGCAGCTGTGGGAGATGGACACACAACCAGATTCCCAGGGCAATTTACCTATTTATTTATTTTTAATTGTAGTAACATATTTTAATAGGTTAAACTTGTCTAGTAAAAAAAGGTATTGAGGGCTTCCCTGGTGGCGCAGTGGTTGAGAGTCCACCTGCCGATGCAGAGGACACAGGTTCGTGCCCCGGTCCGGGAAGATCTCACATGCCGTGGAGCGGCTGGGCCCGTGAGCCATGGCCGCTGAGCCTGTGTGTCCGGAGCCTGTGCTCCGCAACGGGAGAGGCCACAACAGTGAGAGGCCCGTGTACCGCAAAAAAAAAAAAAAAAAAAAAAAAAAAAAAAAAGGTATTGATTAGCTGACATAAATCTGAGTATATGCTATTTATAAAAGACACAACTAAAAGTTACACAAAAATTATATGTGGAAAATATATTTTATCACTTGTATTCAGAATAAAAGAAAGAATGTAATAGTAGCATATAAATTAACATCAATACAAGTCAATAAACTGGACAAAGGGACATATTTTTGCATGAGAATGCCAAGAGTCCTTATGAAAAGGGTGTTAGGAATATATGAAAAAATTTACACAAATAGTCATGGGGTGCTTTAGCAAATTTTCCTCCATATTTGACTGCTCGGGGCGGGGGGCAAAACCTAAACAAATAGGAGATCAAAATAGCAGTTTGTAAAACAGCTATATTTCTACTTTCTATGCTTTATTTTATTTCTTTATATTTATTTATTTAAAACACGTTTATTGGAGTATAATTGCTTTACAATGGTGTGTTAGTTTCTGCTTTATAACAAAGTGAATCAGCTGTACATATACATATAACCCCATATCCCCTCCCTCTGGCATCTCCCTCCCACCCTCCCAATCCCACCCCCTAGGTGGACACAAAGCACCGAGCTGATCTCCCTGTGACCGAGGCAATTTGTTAGAGTCTGCAATGCACAGAGAACCACCAAAACTGAGAGCCAGTGTCTTCAAGGACTCTAACGCCGCTCCTTTGTTTTACACTTGAAAAAACTGACCCCAAAAGTTTTGGAACTAATGGGAAACAACTGGGGACAGATCCAAAAATACTAACTAATGCTTTTTCATGGTTATCATTTACAGGCTCTGCTCCTTGAGTTTTGCATATACGTCAGATCGTTCAGTCCTCACTTTAACCCCACGAGGAAGGTCTTCTTATGATCCCATTTCACAGAAGAGGTAGCTAAGGCACTGGGATAATAAGGGACTTCCCTGGATCACGTTACTGGGTGGGTGATGGAGCTCGGGTTTGACCCAGACTTTCTAGGTCTATGGACTCTTAACAATTGGCAAAATGCTCACATTCACTGAGTTCTCACTCTGGGACTAGCACAGACATTCGTTCCCATCGTTCCTATAGTTGCTGGGCTGTGGTTGGACATTGACCTGATGGTGATTATTTTCCTTCATTTCACAGATGCATCAACCGAGGCTTGGGAAGCAAAGATCACTCTTGGAAGGTCGTTCTGATGATCAGTGGTGGACCTGGGGTTACAGTGCTGTCCCTCTGACTCAAGTCTCTAATATTGTCCTCAAGTCATCTTGACTGTCTCTCCCACTTCCCCAGCCTTGGCCCTGCCTTGATAATATATCAAACTATCTCCTTATGACTTTTTCAGTCTTGACCATGAGAGTCAAAGTCTTAAAACTATTTCCAGACCAAGACTACTGATTGCAGCCATCTGCTAATTCTATTTGTGTTTTCTGAGATCATGTTACATTCACTGGCACAAATCTACCTTCTTCCCAAACTTTTTTTTAGAGGCACTCTGCAAAGCCAACTCAAGTCCTGTTTTGTGTTGGGTGGGGACTGCCAAGTATGCTGACTCTCTCTAGAATAGCAAAGGTTTGTTCCATCTTGTTCCATTGAACTTGTCCAGAAGAGTTCCAGCTGCTCTCCCTCCAAATTTGTAGTAGATTTGGTCATTGACCTAAGAATTGCTTGCCCTGAGTACCACAGCAGTTGAATCTCTTTCTATCAAAAACAAACGTATTGGTTTTATTTTGTTTTGTTTTTGAGTTCATGAATGCTTTGGCTCAGTACTTACGAAAAGGACAGGTGACAAACCTCAATGGAAACTCTTCATGTTATGCATATTAAAAATATGTTTGCATTGCCCTAAAAGCAATGCAAGGACTGAGGCATTCAAACAAATTAACCAAGAGAGAAAAATAAACACACTTAGAAAAGGCAAATTCTGGGAGATGGGAAAGAAAAGTGGAAATCCTATTTTTCCTAATAAGCCAATTAAACGGGATATACTTTAAGTGCACCCATCACTGATAACTTTTACACACACACATGCACACAGGCACACACATGTACACTTCATTTAACACGTGGTCCTCTTTATAGTTCCACATGCAGACACAGACCATGGGCTAAGGTGAGAATGCCACAGGATAAAAGTGAATTGGAAAACTCAAATATGATTAGAGGAGGTTGAATGGCAGCATTTGAAAGAGCTAAGCGTGTTTAGAGTGTGAAAAATGAAGGTCAAGTTAGGGCATTATGCCTACCTTTGAATATCTAACGGGCAGTCATGTAGAAAATGGAATAGACTCATTTTGCATTATTCTAAAAGTGCAGAGCGAGGATGACTGTTGGAAGGTACAGAGGCAAGTTTTGGTTCAATAGAAGGACAAAACATTGGAACAGTTAGTGTTGTCAAAAAAAAGGGAATGCTTTTCTTCTGAGAATAGCAAAGTCCCTCTCCAAGAAGCGTTTCAAAAAGACGCTTCTATGGCCATCTGTCAAGGATTTGGTAGAAAGAACTCACGCATTAGGTGAACAAGAGCAGTGGTTCTCTGTCCTGGCTATTAAACATTCTGACTCTGATTTAATTGGTCTGCAGTAGAGTCTGGACATAAGGGTATTTAAAAGCTCCCCATCTGATTGGAATGTGCAACCAGAGGAGGAACCACAGGGCTAGAGGATGCATTCATCCTATTGGTTATTGGTTATCTGTTAAATGAATACTGTCTGCTCTGAGCTTGGGAGAGTATAGCAGATGCTAGTGGTACCCACCCATATGGCCTCACACTTAACATGTCCACGCATTAGAATGCTCCCGCAGCAACTGTTTTTCTTCATCTGAAGACATTCTCTCCCCACGGGAGGTCTCTTTGCCCATGACATGTCAGGACGGAAGTGCCAGAAAGTTATTGCTCTTTGCAAGCATCCTTCAGCCCAACTCTGATGAGAATGCACTCACCCCACTGTGTCGTGTTCTACACTGGCCCTCAGAGTTTCTCCAGTGGAATTTAGCTCCTATTGCACCCCTCCTGACCTCCCTTAGCTGATAAAACATTTTGTGATGCCCTGACCCCTGGTGCTCCTCCCTTTATTTTCCAGACAAACTACCTGCAGGTGAATACTTGTCTCCGGGTCCGCCCTGGGGAAATCCAAATTAAGCTGATAGAGAATCACTAGGCTCTTTCCATTTTGGGGAAGACCACACTATAAAAGGAAAGCCAACAAGTGAGCAAGTGTAACTAAGGGGGGACATATCCCCAATACTCAGGTGAGATGGAAGGTTAAAGAGTTTACCGATCTGCCCCATGACACTCAGTTCACAGGCAACCACATCAGGACCCGAATCTGGCGTTATTTGATGCCAAGGACCACACTTTAAACCAGCATTCTATGTCCTCTCTAAATGATAGAGACTACCGTTTAAAAATATTTATTAAGTAACATTTATTGTGCATATTTCATAGCTATATACTTTTCTAGGTCTCTACTTTTTTTTCTATTTTTTGATTAATGTCATTATCCTTTCTCCCTTTTTCAGAAAGTCAATGAGTGATATGAATTATTTAAATCATGTCATTATGTTATAAAGGGTTAAGTTTTTACAGATCTTACTGCCAGTCATCCTAACCTCAACTTCCAACACTAGCCGAAGGGTAGTTTTAGGTTTACTCATCACTCCTAAGATAATCTAAGCAGAACCAACCCCAGGGATAGTCTAGATGACCTTGATGCCAGAATTCTGTACACAGCCCCACCAAGAGTTTCCATAGCAACAAAAGTTGATGAATGAGGATGATTTTCATCTGCTGGTCTCTGAGTTACAACTTTCTTTTAATAGGAAACTAGCGGAGAAATGTGATTACTAAGCAGAGGGGCATGTGCTATTATAGGATACTATGACCAGCTATTTTCTTCAAAAATTGAAACTTACATTCTGGCTCATCTGTTCTCTTTAAGATCCCTCAGATCTGCCTTGTTCCTCTCCAACACCCTGACTCGCTCATGACGTTGCCTTGCTTGGAATGCCCTTCATTCTCCTCTCTACCTTTTTTGGATTCTTTGCAACTATCAGTCCCACGCTTTCTTCTCTTTGCCTCCACAAAACCTCCTCCAATCCTCATTAACCAATATCAACTCTGAATAATATACCCATTCAATTTCACCTGATATATAATGATTATATTATTATGCATAAGTGGAATGGATAAGAACAAAGGCGTGGGCAAAAGGCAGATCTGTGATTCCAGCTCTGCTACTTATTCACTCAGAAACGTTGGGCTATTTTCTTCACCCCCAAAGTCTCAGTTTTTTGTTTGCAAAATCTGGATAATAATAGAACCTACCACCTAGATTTACGTAAGGGATTCAATGGAGTAATGGATATAATATGCTTAGCACAGTGCCTAGCAGGTAGCAGGTATTCAGGAAAAAATCAGTATCAACTTTTATTTCTGTGTCACTTCATGGGGGGACCACTCACATCAGGAGCACAGATGGGACAGTCAGACAAGCCTTGTCACGACTTTCCTGTATGTGCCTTGGTAGAAATAAGCTAGAGCACACTCAGCAAGTCTCCACACTCCTCTCAGGGTCCACCTTCTTATCTATTAAATGCATTTGCCACCATCTACTTTACAGTTTGGGTCAAGTTTAAGTGAATAAATTACCACAGGAAAAACACTTGCCATTATGCTTTTAGTGGATGCCTGATCAATTTATTTTCTTTGTCCCACTTATCCTCCCACCCACCCTTTAAGAAGTTGTAATTTTCTTAATGAGTGTCTGATGCTCACCAGATAATTAATGCATTATTATATGACTGAGGACACGTGTGCCTTTGGGACAAGAAAATGAAGTGTATGTCCAGGCTAAACTAATGGTAGCTGTACTTTTTTTGTGTGTATTGAAGTATAGTTGATTTACAATGTTGTGCTAATTTCTGCTGCACAGCAAAATGATTCAGTTATACATATATACACATTTTTTCATATTCTTTTCCATTATGGTTTAACACAGGGTATTAAATATAGGTCCCTGTGCTGTACAGTAGGACCATGTTGTTTATCCATTCTATATATAATAGTTTGCATATGCTAATCCCAAACTCCCAATCCATCCCTCCCCCAACTGCCTCCCTCTTGGCAACCACAAATCTGTTCTCTATGTCTGTGAGTCTGTTTCATAGATAAGTTCATTTGTGTCATATTTTAGATTCCATATATAAGTGATATCATATAATATTTCACTCAGTATGATAATCTCTGGGTCCGTCCATGTTGCTGCAAATGACATTATTTCATTCTTTTTTATGGTTGAGTAGTATTCCACTGTGTATATAGACAACATTTTATTTATCCATTCATCTGTCGATGGACATTTAGGTTGCTTCCATGTCTTGGTTATAGTAGATACTGCTGCAATGAACACTGGGGTGTATATATCCTTTTTAGTTATAGCTTTGTCCAGATATACGCCCAGGAGTGGGATTGCTGGATCATATGGCAACTCTATTTTTCGTTTTCTGAGGAACCTCCACACTATTTTCCTTAGTGGCTGCACCAACCTGCACTCTCATAATGGTATTTGTTTTTGATCCCTGGGTCTGAGGTCTTTGCCGAGCTTGGCAGAGGGATAAACAGGGATTATTTAGGATGAGGAGGCAAGGGTGCATTATCTAGCTTCATAGAGCTAGTTCTTTTGTTATCTTTCAGTTACAGCCATCTCGAAACAGATATAAATATTTAAATGACTTCATCTTGGCAATCCACTTAAGGACCTAAGGCCAGTGAGTTAAGATATTTAATTGAAATTCATATGACAACGACAACAGAGGAGAAAATTTTTAAAGTGTTGAAACGTAGACTTAATTAGTAGCCCATTAAGAGGTCCAATTAAGGAAGAACATCTTCGCAAGGCGATGTCTAAAATCACACACCCAGCAAGTGGCAGAGCAGATTGTAAATGTCGTTCATCACACGCCCAAGTCCTTCTGGCAAGGCTAGCATATCACATCCACCGAGTCCTGAAAGAAAGCTCGTGAGGACAGTCAGAGGAGGAACCATCACCACGGTGAGTAGGCAGAGGGGGATGAGTCTGGAGGACACAGGAGGGTGACTGTGTTGCTGTCCCTCCTCTGTTTGCAAACCTTCCATGGCCTGATGTTGCTTTTAGGAGGCAGCCCAGGTTCCTGACACCAGCCACAAGTCTTCCCATCACGAACTCCAGACCAATTCGCCCCCTACAATGGACTGCTTTCCCCCATACTCAATGATCCAGGTAACTTGGCTTTCTTTCAGTGGCATGCTCTCTCTCCCATAGGCGCTGGACATGTACTCTTTCTACTTCCTAGTACCTTCTTTTCTCTGCCCCACTATGGGATCTTAGATACAGCATCACATCCTAGACTAAGATGGCCCTCTACTTAGGACTCCCTGTGTGCTACCTGCCCTTAGGAGGCTTCCCACATCCTGAGTCTGTTACTCACATGCACGTTTCCAGCACAAATCTTAATACCTGGGCATGGAGTAGGTATTAAATAGGCATATTCTTAAAATAACTGAATAGACTTGGATGTGTCAAAAAAAAAAAAAAAAAGGAACAGAGAGGTCTTCAGAACAGAGGTGGGTGTGCTGAGCAACGAATACCCCAAATCCATAATCCAATATCTCCAGATTGTATGTTCCCATTATCCTTATTGATAGCCAATTTGTAAGTTACCAGAAAAGCCTCTAGCTTGTAGCTATAATTTTTTTTTTTTTTTTTTTTTTGCGGTACACGGGCCTCTCACTGTCGTGGCCTCTCCCGTTGTGGACAGGCTCCGGTCGCGCAGGCTCAGCGGCCATGGCTCATGGGTCCAGCCGCTCCGCAGCACGCGGGATCTTCCTGGACAGGGGCACGAATCCGTGTCCCCTGCATCGGCAGGCGGACTCTCAACCACTGCGCCACCAGGGAAGGCCCTGTAGCTATAACTTTTATCGGGTGAGTAAATGAATGCATATAATTAATAAATGGAGGCTGAGATACTCACATCTTAGGCACATTTAAAATTGCATGTCACTGCATTTCAAATCTTAGTTTGTTTAACACACTGACTTAAATATAATAGACATAAAAATTTTAAATATTTTGATATAACAGCAAACGTATACTTTCTAGCTTCCAGTTCTGTTCTTTTGAAATCAGAAATACATTTCACAGGTCCTTATAGAAAAAAAAAAATAGTTGTTTTGATTGGGAGTTAAATCCTTTACTTTCCATTTTTTTTTTTTTTTTTTTTTTTTTTTTTTTTTTGGCCATGCCGCATGGCTTGTGGTATCTTAATTCCCTGACCAGGGATTGAACCCAGGCCATGACAGTGAAAGTGCTGAGTCCTAACCACTGGACTGCCAGGGAATTCCCACAGTAGTATATTTTTTAAGTAGACAGAATTAAGGATTTTGTTCCCCACTCCACCGTTCCCAAGATGTTTTGGAGTAATACAGAGGTAGTGAGAGAGACAGAAGCTTAGATTTTCAACTGCCAGGATAGAGGTAACTGAACAGCAGCAAAAGTCAAAAGTCAGGATGCTCATCACCAGCAAGAATGGTCCAGCAGGTTGAGAAGCTGGTCTTGTGCCAGGTGGACTGTTCTGGCAGCAACAAAAGACACACAGGTAGCCTGGCTAAGATGTGAGCTGTCCCCTGCTTGTTGGCTCCGTAAAAGCTGCAGGATTTTATTGTATAACCAGGGCTGACAGAGGAGGAGAGCCAGGAGCCTGGATAGCATTATTCCCCCCACCCACCCCGTGCATTCTTTCTGTTCATTTCATGCATGCTCTCAGAACTCAGGATGGCCCTTGAAAAGTGTTTAGTTTTTGGGTTTTTTTTCCTTCTGTTTGAAGAACATTTTTTTTTAGCCAAGCAGAAGTAATGCAGAAAATCATGCTATTTGCCCTGGTTACACATCTAAAAGAGTTCTGAATCCAGATAATGCAACCGTGAAACCGGCTTGTTTGTGATATTAACCTCCATTTTCACTGCCATGGGAATAAAGTTGATTTTTTTTCTAGGCTCCTTTGCTCTGTGACAGGCACTACTTTGGACCACATGGCAGCAAACACCCATTTCCTTCCCTTCCTGCATCGAGTTCTTCTTTGTAATAACAAGCATCAAGAGTTAATGTCTGAACAAACAGCATTCTCTCCTTACTCATTTTTCAAAATTAAATATCATATAAAGGACCCAAAATGATGTAATGACTGGAAGAAAGTGGAGTGGAGTGGGAGTTATGGGCAGACTGGCTGGAGAAGGGTTGGATGGTCTGGCTGGAAGTAAAAAAGAATTTTTTGTGTTTTTTTTTTTTTTTTTTTTTTTTTTGGTACGCAGGCCTCTCACTGTTGTGGCCTCTCCCGTTGCAGAGCACAGGCTCTGGACGCGCAGGCTCAGCGGCCATGGCTCATGGGCCCAGCCGCTCTGCGGCACGTGGGATCTTCCCGGACCAGGGCACGAACCCGTGTCCCCTGCATCGGCAGGCGGACTCTCAACCACTGTGCCACCAGGGAAGCCCTTTTGTGGTATTTTAGAAAACTATTTATTTTTATTTTTGTCTGCGTTTGGTCTTCGTTGCCGCGCGCGGGTTTTCTCTCGTTGAGGCGAGCGGGGGCCACTCTTCGTTGCGGTGCACGGGCTTCTCATTTCCGTGGCTTCTAGTTGCGGAGCACGGGCTCTAGGCACGCAGGCTTCAGTAGCTGCGACATGTGGGCTTCTGTAGCTGTGACTCACGGGCTCTAGAGCACAGTCTCAGTAGTTGTGGCGCACGGGCTTAGTTGCTCCGCGGCACGTGGGATCTTCCCGGACCAGGGCTCGAACCCGTGTCCCTGCATTGGCAGGCGGATTCTTAACCACTGCGCCACCAGGGAGGTCCCAATAAAAAAGAATTTAATGGAACACTCACAGCTGAGATGGGTCCCAAGAAAACATGAACTGTATACAATGAACCTGTAGTACAAAATATTAAAAAGACATATTTGCCCTCAATTTTATAGGAATTCAATATGTTCAAGAGAAACTGTGGTAATATTCTTGAATTCCATATATATTTATATGTATATGGAATTATAAGTAGAATTCCATATATATATAATTCCACATATGTGTATGTTATGTGTATATATATGTATATATATATATATATATACACACATACATTTTATATATATATGATGCCTACTGTTTTATAGGCATAGTTCAAGGACCTGAGGATATAGCAGGGAACACAAACAACACAAGTCTTTGCCTCACGGAAATCTGACATTTCCATTGTAAAATATTTTTGAAATAGCTTTTGGAACATGTAAACCAAAATTAAGTGAGAATATTTAAAAGCATTCACTGTAGCTTATAACACTTGAAAACATGAGACAGTTTACCTCGGAGACCCTGGGGTGGGGCAAGGCGTGAGCAGCATGGGGGGACAAGCACACGGCCAGGCATCTTCATTTGTTCAAACTTTCCTTCAACTCATATTTATGGATACAATGTAAATTCTCTAACTATGCTTCCAATGTTAAAGTTCATTTTCACTTTCATAATTCTGAAACGAACATCAAAATCTGTTCCCTTGTCTCTTTTTCTATTTAGAGTAAATTGCTAAAAGGAGAACTCCTAGGTGAAACGGCTGGGGTGTTCAGCTTCTTAGCATTGAAAGAATTTGAATTTGACTTAAAAATGTTCTAATATTCCTGTGTTCTACCTCTCATTCAGGAAACATCAGGAGAGTAAGTGTGTGTGTGTGTGTGTGTGTGTGTGTGTGTGTGTGTGTGCGCGTGCACGCTTGCATTTTAGAACAAACTTAGTGGCGTGAATGATTTTGGCATGTTAGGCACCTGGACATTTAGCAACTAGGATACAAACTGAAGTGGCAGCTTCTGGAAAGTACACCTGCCCAGGTGTCAAGAGAGCTGGCACCAGCTTCCTGGCTTCAAATACCTGGCTTTTCCTCTCTGCACCTTGTTAAAGGGTATGGTGGCCTCTGCCTGACCTGCTTTAAATGGGCTGTTCTGAGGATAAAACAAAATATTGCTCATGAAAGTCCTTTTAAAATAAAAACTGTGTAAAGTAACACACCAGCAATGTACATTTTTGTCAGCTGCCTATTTACAGTCACTATCAACATGTATCGAATTTCAATTCTTCCCATGAAATTCAAAGCTCAAAATTCCATTAAAGATACTTCAAAATACCAAATCCTCCCTATAATTAATAACAATGATTAGGTGCAGAATTCTCAATAAATAGACTTAATTCAGCCACAGAAAGTCCTAATGAGAAACCAAAGGAAGTGAATAATTATAGACGAGAGTCTCCTTTGCCACTCTCTGGAAACCCTGCACGTGAGCACACTGATCTCCAAGTATCAGCACTGAGAGCCCATCTTCCTTCCCGAGAGGAGGTGAGGGTCATTTAAAGAAGGATACACCAACATAGGTAACTTCACAATGCAGACCACCCCACTGCTTTGTCAAGGGCCGGACCTACTTCAGGAGATTCTTTCAACTTCTCTTTAACATCTTTCAAATGGAAATAATTCTTTGTTCAATGGCATGAAGGTGATCAGATGGCGTTTTGAGGATTTTTTCAGCTCTTGGATCTGTGTGCGTGTGTGTACACGCTCATGGATGTGTGTTGTAGTTCTGGAAATAGGGAGCTTTCCATGAAATACTTTATCCTACTTCTTTTATCGTGCTATAAAGATACTATAATTTCTTGATTAAAAATAAAAATCATGGCCTTTGCCTAGGAGTAGCTCATAGTCTTATAGGAGAAAAAGTAAAACAAGTGAATGGATAATTACCATAGAGGTTTATTTCTAGGATGAAAGAAAGTCTGAACAATTGTAGTGGTGAAGTGCAAGAAAATCTATCCCAGTCTCGCGCACAGTATACAGCATCAGTGGAGTCCTGCAGGGCTAAGAGTTAGGCAAGAAGTATTCTAGGGAGGAACAGTTTTCTATGCAAAGGCTGATGGTAGTGTGCCTAGCATAGCTCCTTCTAGGATTATGAGTCACTCTAGAGGGCTGATACAGAGCTCTGTGTGTGCGTAAGAGAGAGAGAGAGAGAGAGAGAGAGACAGTGAGAGAAGGAGAGAGAGAGATTGAGAGAGAGACTGGAGGGTTAGCAGCTAGAGAGGCTCAGATTACGTGGGTTCTTCTATGCCATATTAAGCAGATTAGATAGAAGTAATAGAATAATTCCTCTGTCAATAATCAAGTCAAATAGATTTTCTTTCAACCTCAGGGACTAATTCTTCAACTTGGTTTTGAGAGCAGAACACAGCTTCCCCTGGATCTCCAGATGCTCTGAGGATGCCAGATTAGTGGAAGCTTCAATGTATGGCATTTGAGGGATAAAATGATACAAATGAATTTATTTACAAAACAGAAACAGACTCACAGACTTCGAAAACAAATTTGTGGTTACCAAAGGGGAAACATGGGGGGCGGGGAGGGATAAATTAGGAGTTTGGGATTAACAGATACACACTACTACATACAGGGTAAATAATCAACGAAGACCTACTGTATAGCACAGGGAACTCTACTCAATACTCTGTAATCACCTATATGGGAAAGGAAATCTGAAAAAGAATGGATATATGTACGTAAAACTTAATCACTTTGCTGTATCCCTGAAAGTAACACAACATTATAAATCAACTATACTTCAATCTAACATAAAAATTAAAAAAGAAAGATAAAATGGTGAATCTTAGAGAAACACAAGTGCAAAAACAAAGTTTAAGGTCTATATGAAAAAGCACGTATACTTGTCCCTAAAAGTCACAGCTCCTTAACATCTGTGAATTAGACGTCATACTAAAACTTCTCTCAATACTGCTCCATTAAGAATGCAGGGTGCTCCAGGACAGTAGTGTTGGGTCATTCTAAGTACCCTGAATGAAAAACCAAGGTCTTGACCATTGCTCCATATGAATCATGACATGAATATGTTTTAAGAACCAATGGACCCTCCTCCGTGTGCTGGCCCTCTGCCCTCCCCTGTTGTTGCATAGGAGAGGATACCTATAGAGGGAAAGGAAAAGGAGCCCAGGGACATTCAACCTTTAGTCAGGGTCTGGGTTTCCTTCGACTCTGACCATAAACTCCTGTGAGATGCTGCCACAGAGAAGGGGATGGTGGCCTCTGGCCTCCACTCCACCAGCTTTTTGCCATAAACTTCCTCCTCTGTAATGAATAACCGCTTTCCTCTTTGATCTAACGTTTTTCAATTCTTTATTTTTCATTGAGGAAATCTGTGCTCACTGCTCTGAAGTTCTCCATGAAATCCAGCAAAATTGAATTGCCCCCAGATGTCAATCGCGGTAGAGAAAGACTTGGCAAGGCACTGCCTTGGCTAAGCTCCTGGTTTATAACCCAGTGCCCTTCTCCACATGCTGTTTACTTCAGCAAACGACATCAGTCTCGAGGCTCAGAGTCCTCGGCTGACCGTGATCCTGTAATTTCTTTCACCCAGAATGGCCACCAACTTCTCCACATGTGCAAGACTTGTCATCTGTTCACGGGCAAGTACAAATTCATCCTGATCTCTACTGTTCCTGACACTGTTTCTATACCTGGCAACCACATTTATATATTGGTCATCTCTCCTTACCAGAATGTAAGCATCTTAAAATTAGACACTGGTTTTAATTCCATCCCTTTGTTTTAAAGCATCCAAAACAGCAATGTTTTGGATGTGTTCAACACGTGTGCTGACAATGAAAATTTCTCTAGAATTGGACTCGACTTATGGAATTTGGTTCTAAGCTGTGACATCTACATAATCGGCAAATGGGCTCAGAGTTTATGTTTGATTGCCACTCAAAGTCAAAAGACTTCACTGGGGTTTTCTCTACAGCAAGTCCTGTGTAGATCCAACCAGAATTGAACATTTCCTTTCTTTCCTCTCCTTTCTCATTTAGATGCTAATAAAATCTAACTAAAATTAATATGGAGAGCAAATTTGGAATCAAATAAAGAAAAGGAGATGTCCTAAAAGTGTAATATGCAGCTTTACTTGTTTATATATTTATTCAGACATTTAAAAAACACTGATGGAATCTCAATGCTGAGGCGAAGGCTGTTCTAGGCAGTGAATGGTGGAGATGGAAAGGGCCATCTAGCTTTTGAGGAATCATGGCCTGGTGAAGAAGACAGGTGTGTACACAGAACACAACATAAAGTGAGTCATTTGAAAGGAAAAATTGAGAAATAGGGTAACTCAGGGGAGGGACATCTTATCCAGCCTAGATCAGAAGGGATCACCTCTTTCAGAGGATGTTATGTCTAAGACCTAAAGAAGTTGGGAATGGGACATCCCCAAAGACAAAATAGCATATACAATGGCAAAAGAGCACCAAGCATGTTGTTTACAACTGCCAGAGCTTTCCTGATGAAGGGACACTGCTGGAAGGATGTGACAATTAATACAAGCAATGTGTATGGAAGAATTCCACTGCTCCCAGCCAGTCAGCTCTAGTGTTAACTTGACTTTGTATGTTTCACACACACACACACACACACACACACACACACACACACTTTAGTCCTATGGTTAGCACTAGTGGTAGCACTTTTTTTCCCCCTATTGTTAGGTCCTCTTCCCATTCTAGTCACCCTATGGCTGCAGCAATGGAAAAGTTTAAAACAGGAAAGCTTGGGGCTGGTTTTCAGGTTTCTCTGATTCAGTTCTGGGGCTATGTATGATGTAACAGCCATGGCCCCTATCCTTGAGAGCCTCAGATGATTACAAGACAAGACTATACACTTAGAAAAAAAAGGGAAACTGTATTTAATTGAAAATGGGGCATCACAGTCTTTTTATATGAAGACCTCATGTCCTAGATTATTTGGATAAAACAATTTCAATGCTCCACATCTAATGTTAGTTCATATAGATTTAGGGGTCATTATTGCCACAATAATACATTGTACAGGTGTTCAGAGAATTGCATGATGAATAAAGATCAAGGCCATCACTAAGTCTTCATGAAGGAGGTTGTGCCTGTCCTAGCTTTAGAGAATGAAATAGGAATATATGAAGTTTACACGGCAAAGAGAAACTTGCATTACGAGACACATACAAGAATCACAATCTGTGTAAACACTCTAGATATAAAACAAAACAAAACAGAAAAATGAACAAAAAAATCCCATGGAGGTGTAGATCTCAATGTAAATGTTGGTGACAGAAGTTGTCGAGAAAGGAGTAGGAGTGGAAATAGCTAGATGGTGAGACACACTTAAAGTCTCCCCAAGGGGAAATAGCATTCACAGCTTCAGAAGGAAACAGACATTACTTTGATAAAGAGAAGCTCTTCCTATGAACACTTGAGTTGTCCATTCATTTTATTCTTCTCTCTCTGCAAGCCCATCCTTACTCAACGCATGTAGATGTGTATAATAGAAACACAGAGAATATGAGGCAATCATGTTTACATCCTCCATGTAAGACTGAGGCCCAAAGAGGTATAGGACGCCCAGGGTTCCTCCTCTTCCCTGTAGCTGAGCTTGGTGGGAAGCTGAGTTGTCAGTCACCGGTGCTCCTGTTGCTTTCTGGATACACACCCGGCCCTCAATTAGACCTGAATTGGTAAACTCCCTTCTCTCTAGCCAGTAATGTATTCTCAGATACGATGCAATTATAAGGCTACCGAAGACTTAAAAACCTGGCCATTCATTATTTATACAGAGAACAATTATACACTCTTAGAAGTTTTTTAGGGTCTCTTGGTTTCTTCACTCTGGTCCCTGTTTGCTTTCTATCAAAGACCTCACTGCTTCTCTGGGCAAAGAAAGAGAATGAATATAGAACTGTGCCAGCTATGTTAGCATACATTGTCCCTTTCAGTTTATCTCAATTCTCCCAATAATCTGTAGCGCAGATATTTTTATCCCAATTATACAAATGAGGAAACTGAAATTCTAGCATAAAAGCTCAGGTCACACAACAAGGAAGAACTAGAACGGCAATTTGAAGCCTAGCGTAACTGATTATAAAGCTAAGTGATCTTTCTGCAAAGTAACATTTCTTCTGGGAGGATAGAGTTTTGGGGTGGGGTCAGGTCTTGGGGTGTATTGAGGAATAGTGGCTGCTGAGATTAGGATGGAGCGCTGGTAAATGCAGCTATATCTAAAAAGCTAGGAGGGTGGGATTGTTAGGACTATTGACTACAGCGAATTATTTGTTTCTGTGTCTTTCATTTCAATTACCCACATGATTTCCGGGGCCCAGGACCATGCACAATTGAGTTTTATTAGATAGTGTGTTTTATTGACTAGAAGTAGACAATATGGATTTTATGAGATGGAAATAGCATTGTACCAGATCCCTTGCTGGGGGTAATTTACTAATAGCAAGCTTTCTGAAGAAGAGCTTGCCATATAAAAGAACCCCCTGCAACGTTGTTTCCAAGCTAATTTTTATTAATAGACCCCAGAGTTTCTGTCTGGAGCCCAAGTTCATTAATGTAAATGCCAAACAAGGCTTACAGATCTATTTTTTTGTTCTTTTCCATGGACTAATTAGTCTGGGAAGAATTTCTCAATTAGCTCACCCCTCTTTCCCTTTAATGGAGACAGTCACACATTGTCCTTGTAATTTTTTTTTTCCCTTTTACTCCAGGAAGAGAATGAGAGTGAGATTAGGTAACTAATGGCCCCATGGATGGAACCCCAAAGAAACTCACTGATGCACTGAGCTGAGACTTTGACGACACAACTTTGGCCTTTACAAATGTGGGAAATAAGAATTAGGCTTCACATACATTAGAAAATGTGTTCGGGTGACACGGAGGAAGAATTAGCACATTATGTTGGTAATGTTGCAGGAAAGAACAGCAATTAAGGACCCGCAAAAAGAGAGGCAGATGCTTTGGCCACTTCAACTCCCATCAGGGCACAGCTGCTTTATAGCAGCAATAGGCATTCTTCCCTGTAACACAGGCAACAGCTTTTATTTTTCTATTCATCCATTCAAAAATTGACTGCAGGTTTGCCATCTACTGTGCTAGGGTATGGTCACATAGACATGACCAAGGTATGCTTCAAGCTCTTAAGGATCCCAAGTCTGCCAGATGCGACAGATCGGTGACAATGTGGGGGAAAGAATGCATTGCCCGTGTTTCACTGAAAGTCAGTGCTGGGTACAGGACAGACCCAAAGAGTGCAGTGCTTCACGCATGGGTTATGGGCTTCCCAGGAGAGGAGACACTGGAGCAGACTTTTCTAGTACCCCAGCAAGATAAGCACAGGAAGAGCATTTCCTGTAGAAGGAGCATCATGGCATCCTGACCACTTCACCCCCATCTGTGTAACCAGGCCTTCCAGACAGAAATAGAATGAGAGATGATCATTGTAGGAGAGCCTCCTTCAGATGATATGGGAGGTCAGATTCCCTCGAAGCAGCAAGGAGCATTGCAGAAGCTGTTGATTTAAGATTTGAAGAAGGCATAGGGGCAAAAAGGGCTTGGAAAGAAGAGGGACAGTCACTTGAAGCAGAAGCAGCTGTCGTGTGAAATGAAAACAATTTGGGCGTGAGTCTCACTTTGCTACTGGGATGAGTTAGAAAAGTCAGTGGTCTGAATCTTAACTGAAAAATAAGAATTATGATACCTGGTACATCTTTTTCCCAGGGATATATTGTAGATCAAATATATAAAAGGCTTTGTAGCCAGACAGGTTTCTACAATGGAAGAAATGCACTATTATTATCGTTCTTATTATTGCTGTTCTGAGTGTTGCTATTAAGAAACTAGAGAGAGAAGTCTGAGCGGACAGGGGTGTCAAATGTGGGTGATTCAGTAAGTTACAGAGAGGAATTGATTTGTCCTGGTGATAAACGAACATTTACCACTGAATAGTATTTAACATGCAAAAGCACTCTACTGTTCATTGATGCATCTAACTCTCCACCAACCCAGTGAAACTGATAGGACAGTAATTATATCTCCAATTTAGGGTTGAGAAATTGTAAAATTTCTCAGTTTTAGAGGTGAGAAATTGAGATAATAATTGAGTGACTAACACAGTGAGTACTCATTAAAAATTAGTTATTGGTAGCATTGTCATACTAGCATTATTTTTATTATATTATCACAATTATTCAATGTTTATACAACTTGAATATTTGGATAGTGTGTGGCTGTTAGCATAGCTGACACCATCCTAGGCCCATACTCTTCCTTCTGTCCTTCCACTGCACTGACCCTACCCAGGACTGTACTGTGCAGTAAATCACTTCTCTTTTGTCAAGGGCTTTGTCGTTAATATACATGGTTTAATAATCCTTAGGACCAGGTGGCCTCTGCGTCCTGTTATTCCCCACACGATGATGAAGACCTTTGCTGGTATACTCCCGGTATGTACAAAACTAGTTATTCATTCATAAATCTTGACTTAGGAATGCAAGTTCTCTTTCTAAGCATCTACCCCCATACCCTAGGTTAACTATAAAATTGTCCCAACGGCACCTCAGAGGTGCGGAGTACAGCTTCCGGATCATTATCTACTGGATCCCGATCTCACTCTGTGAGTAAGTTACCCTATAATAAAAGGACCCATTGACCGTATGGAGCTGCCTGCCTCGTTGTTTGATCTCAAGACACCTTCTCAGTTTGGTGGGCACTTTTCGTTCCCTCAGTCCTCCAACAGACAGACCCAGGAGCAAAACTCATTAACCAAGTTTCTGATCTGTAAAATGGGGTTAATAAGGTTGATTCTATTTACCTCACAGAATTATTCTCATGGTAAAGTCAGATGACCCATTTGGAAGTATATCGTGTAATATGGCCAGATAAACGCACGTCATAGTAAGACCGTATTCCATAGGGAACATTGGCCTATCCATGCGAGAAAATCTTAGCTCTCATAGTTGCGCATTGTTCACTGCACTCAAATATCTAACTACAGTAATATCAGCCTCTAACTCTGCACTTCATTAAGACAGCAGAAGGGTTTGGAGAGAAAGACCGTGCTCATTCGCTGTCCTGAGCTTTGCCTGCGATGTCATGGGTTCTTACAGTCAGCAAGCTGTGCAGGAGAAGCATGGGCTCTGCTCAGATCTCCAGCCCTTCCCACTAAGGACCAAGGTGACTGTCATCTGTCAGCAGTCCAGTCCAGGCATGGGCACACTGGAAGTCCAGCCTGTGCCCTATTCTCAGTTAGGATACCTGCCTCTTTCTTCAGGTCCTGATTGTTGGTCACTGATGGTTCTGGAGTCCTTGGCTGACCCTGGGAAGGCTGCTGCTGTTCTGTGTCTCTCTGGCTTTACCTTCCTGTTTTTTGTGTTCTCTGAGCCCCCAGCTCTGTGGCAGCATCTCCACTGAGTATAATCTCTGGGAGAGGTTTAGAGACATCTTTTCTGCTCAGGTGTAATCTGAAAATGGGCTTCTTTTAGACCTAATGGTACAGCCTGTAGCACATCGAAATATTGTCCTGTAACCCACCAAGGTACAGCAGGACATCCCCATGTAATCCTTGTCCTCAATAGAATGTGAACACATTCAATAAACCAAATAGATATTAATACACCTCTGCCCATGCCTCTTTGATGGTCTTACCCGGAGAGGACCAGGCCCTTGATTTTCATCCATTCTTTACACACAACCATGGCATACGTGAGGAGCAATGCCAAGATAGGAAGCTAAATAAAACACTGCCTTTGTCCTTGCTACTCTGAAAAGGGGGCTTCCTAAGAGAAGGGGTCTATTTCTTTCTAAAAATTGTGTAGTGGGAAGGAAAAATGTGTAAACAAAGAATGCTTATGACATACCTGTGGGGCTTTTGTTTTTTTCCTAAAAAAGACTTTCATTTAGCTCCTGCATAGAAACCAGCCACTTTCCTCAGTGGAGAAATAAAAATCAATGTCTTACAGATGCACTACCCTAACACATTTGAATTAAACCTGCATGGAGCCACTGAAGCTAAATGAATCCCAAGATCAATTTCCAATCTATTACTTCCCAATCACTTACCCATCGGGAAATCACTGGATTTGCTGGAGCCATGACACAGCTCAATTCCTGATTACAGAGTCAGATGAAGCTGAGGCTGAATCCCAGCTCCAGTAGTTACTAACCTGATCAACATATTTAACCTGTCTTCATCTCCATTTCCTCAGCTGCAGTGGAGTTAGTAATACTTATGACATAAGATTGTTCAGAGGACTTCACAATCTTGTGTGCTAAGGTCTTCATGGCATTCCTATACAGGATGAATGATAAAGCCCCTCTCACATCGAGTGTGAATTTAATGAGGTCATGGTATCATATACATCATCACAGTATGTCTGTGAGTTAGGAAAGAAAATTTTCTTTATTAACCCAATTCACAGATCAGAGAAGTAGGGCCCCATCCATTTGAAAAAACACATTTAAGATCACACAATTATTCCATCAGAATCAGGACCAGAAGCCAAGTCAACTAATGTCTTTGGGCGAATGCTCCTTTCACTGAAACACAACCATAAATATTAATAGAAAACAAGTTAATTATGGTGTACTACTTTTTAGATTTTTCTAAAGAAATAAAACTTCAAAAACAGCTGCTGCTACTAACTTTTATGGGAATACTATTCTTGGAATTCTTATACTTCTGGGGGTTGCTACTATTATCACAATATTACCTCTCTTCTTTCCCATTTACAAAAGAGAGGGAGCCATCCAAAGAGTTTCAATTGATGCACTTATTCATTCAGTGTTTGAATATCTACTCTGACTATCCCATAGCATCACTAGGCACTCCAGGAGGAGTGTCTCGATTCCGAGGTTAAAAACCTAACTGGTGAGATAAGGCATACATTTAACCTATGTAAAAACAAAATAATACAAAAAATTGAAGGATTAAATATCAAAAAGAATCTGGGACTCACAATTAGTGTTGGAGGAGCTTGGAGGATACTGGAGGGGAGGTTGGCATAGGTGGGTTGACCAGATGTCCTGGCTGGCCCAGGTAGGTCTCAGTTTATGCATCTTTTTCAGG
Source organism: Stenella coeruleoalba (assembly GCF_951394435.1). NCBI lineage: Eukaryota > Metazoa > Chordata > Mammalia > Artiodactyla > Delphinidae > Stenella > Stenella coeruleoalba. Next base: position 9,795,730 of record NC_137151.1, read on the forward strand.
CATAAAAATTAAATGTATTTCTTTCACTCTCTAAAGTTATATGGTCATTCCATGAATAAGCTGAAGAGCAGTCCTCTCATGTGAAAGAGTCAGGGGACAGCTGAATGAAGACTAAAGAGAAGAGTGGTGGGAGATGAAGCGAAGAGTCCGGTGAGCCCAAAGATTTGGCGATGCAGTGCTGAGCTTGGGAAGGACCCTGGCTGCCAAAGGACAAAAGGGCCTGCACTTCCTTCTTGTTCTCTCTCTTGTTCACTCCCATCAGAGTCAGTACGTTAAAGCCAGCCAAATGTGACACTAAAAACAGAGGCAATTTATTTTGGAGCTGAGAGAAGAAATGAAGAATGATCAGATACAGACCCTGGCAATATATCTGCAATTTACAATTTTAAGTAGCCAATCCTTATTACAGAAAAAGAAAAATCAGAAATAGTTTTTCAAAATCTAATTATGACAATAGTTTGTAGCCTTGGATTTGGCAAGATGTCAATCCATATGTGATGAAAATGAGGTCCCAGACTGGGATTTCATGCCAGAGACCTTTCTTCACTTCCGTGCATGTAATTTACTTTGATTCTGTAGCACCCTCGTGATGAGAGACAGTATCCGTCTACTCATTTGCAACAGTGACAGAAAGCTGTTAGCGTATAAGGTGAATCAGCTGGAGGCATCCTTCCCTCCAAAACCAGACAGGAAAATAACAAACCAAGATAGAGAGGTTTTATAGCAATCACTCTGGAGCTTCAATTAAGGTTTTCTTATTCTATTTAACATGATTTTCAGGCCTTTCATCTTAAACCACACTTTTATTATGCTCAATATAATACCTTGTGCTGGAGCAGGATGTGTCTATTATGTTTGCCAAATGTGTACAATATGCAATATGTAAGGCCAGCTTCAAGCAGAGAACAAGCAAACACTCACATGAATACACTTTGGCAAATGTTGAGAAGTCCTACTCTCCCCCGGACTGCCCTTTCCTTTGCCTTCTTGTAGATATTTAAAAATTATCTCCCATTAAACATTGTTGAAGTAGGTATCATTTATCTCAATTTAAAGAAGGAGGAAAGGATACCTAGAGCTGAGGAGTCCTGTGTTTGTGGTCATACAGTTTTCTGTCTGACCTGCCAGTGGGGCAAAAGATCTGCCAGACCCCCAAACCCCAAAGAGTTCTCCTCACTCTTGACTTTAGAGATTTATCCCTTCAAAGAACTGAATTCATAAATGCGACCATCCCCGGAGAACACTGACACCTTCATCTACTCCTTAATGTGAGAGAAATTTTTCTTAGCCTTTTTTATCATCAAACTTAAGGATTTCAATAGATGTCAAGGTGGAGAGCCTGGGAGGAAAATGTACCTCCCAGGAAGTGAAACTGGCCTAGAAGGACCACCAACATTGGCTTCACAGGGTCCTCCGTTCCATGTGTTCTGCCTCTTGTTAGCCGGGCCACATATGACAAGATTATTTTTATTTTTTCTTTTCACATCTCTGTGTTTTGGTTTTCTCATCTGTGGAATGGGACTGGCAAGATTAGTGTTTCAAGAATGAACCTGGCACGAAATTAGCATGCAGGTTCTGTTACTTCTCTCTCTTCCTTCTACCTCACGTTACCATGCACTTTTGCTCCTAGAAGTTGCCAAATTTTGAATTTGTTAATTCCAAAACTGAGTGAAGCCTAGACTGGTAGAGGGCTGTAGAGAAAGGGAAAATGAGAGATGACGGAGAAATTGCTCTCTGGGGCTGCGATTTATCTTAGATGGCCTGTCATGCTTGCAGATACCATGGCGAGGAACACTTTACACTTGGTCTGATAAATAGAAACACTTTCACCAGAATCATTCAATAGGCAAACCCTTTACAAATAAGCAAGGGCTGTTACGACTTTAAATATATCTGTGCTTGACAGCCTGCCTAATGTTTCACGATTTAATTAGTAATATTTCCCTGGACTTAAGATTATCAATCATGTTACAGTTAGTTCCCTTCTGGCTGTCTAAATTTAGCTGGATGGAGTTCTGGCATGGTTCCCTTTGCAGGGATGAAGGAGGATTTTCAAGGAGAAAATGGCGGCAGGAAGAAATGAGCCTACGGTAGATAAGAAGCCACGAATCAACCCCACCAAGTAATCCCACCTTTAATAAATCCACAGCTATTTAGCATCTCCTCTCCTTCCATTATGAATTAGCTGATACGGAACCTCCAGTGGAAGATTTACAAAAGAGCCAAGGAGGAAAAATGAACATACAAAAGCCAATTAATCTAATTAATGGTGGTAATCGTGCCATGCATCTGTCTTGTACAGTTCACAGCAGGCACTTCCACAGAAGTGATTTTGTTTAGCCTCGTTTAATTAGCGCTAAGTGCTAAATTGTTTGGTACACACTATGAAACTCAGCTGATGTTCACAGAAGGGAAAGATCAGCATGGGTTGCTGTGGCAGGGAAAGCTTCAGGTCTTGCTGGAGTTTTGAGAGTTGGGTACACTGGATAATTCAGGGCGAGTCGGGGGATGCAGGCGGTGAGATCCTTAAGCTCACGTCCTATGGTCCATCTCACAATTCAAACAACATCACATTGTTTCCAACTGTAGACTCTTTTAAAGCCCAATTCAGAGTTTGACCACAAAGGCATGTGCCTTGAGTTTTGCATCTCTCCTCAATGATAGTAAAAGTCCTGGAAGTCAGGCATGAGCAGCAATTGTGTTGACTGTGCAGACTTCAATGAATCAAAATACAGAGAAAGGAGAAAGCCTCTGAATTATTTCAGGGATGAAAATAAGTGTGAAATGCAGGGAAGGAAAATGTAAAAACATGTGCTACAAGACCAGCTGGGATGGAAGAGTTGTGCTCTTCTGTCAGTGCCTTGATGGAATGTACTTTAAATGGTCGGTCTGTGCCTAAAGCAAGCTGCCTTAGGACAATCACAGGAGGGTTATGAAAGGTATTAGCTCTTTTAATTTAAAGCAAAGGTCATCGATGTGTGTGTAAGCTTCTGGGAAGGGGGGGTGGGCATTAATACCCAAGCTTCCATCCTTTCAAGATAAAGAAAAGCCCAAGAGGTGCTTGGGAGGTGCCCAAGAGTAGGAACACATTGGATTGCTGGAATAACCCAAATCTGTTACAGCATTATGAATCATTCTCATACATTTCTTACTCCAGAATCTACCCACTAATAATACACCGAAGGCACAGTGAGTAAATTCAACACATAGCTGTTCCACATACGCCTATCTTAAAAACAAGAGCATCTTTGGAAACAAGACTAAGTGTATAGCTGATTGCTTACCCAGGGACTTCTCTGAGGTTGTTAACAAGATAAATGGCACATTCATCTCCATTCAGTTGGTGTCTACTTTTCTCTCATGTCAAACCAGAATTCTGACTCTTTCAAACACACAAGATTCTTTGGCTTTCACTAATGTAATCTCTTCTGACTGTACTGCAGTGTTTGAACCTTGCCTGGAGGTCTCCAGGACTGTAATGCAGTCTGGGCTCTGCCCCTGACATGATTTGGATATTGGTTTGGGGCAGGTTAAGTCATTCTTCTGCATGTTAGTTTCCTCACCTATAAATTAGTTGGTTAGATCAGATAATTCCTAAACTCATATAACTTTACTTTCCCCTAAGACTAATTTCTTTTTCTCTAAGTCTCTCACATTCTATCTATCTTTTAATGTACAGCTTATGTCTCAAGTCCTTCAAGGCAACTTGTCTAAACCTGGCTTTTTTTCTACTCCATCACCTGCAGCATCAGTTCCTCATGCTCCAGAGGAAACAGCTCTCCACAGCTCACCTGTGCTCCTCTTCATTTGATGTTCTCTCTGTTTCTCCCTTAAATATTCTTTCTTCCTCTTTACTTCTCTGTTCCTTGTAACTCTGCTTAGGTTCTAGGAAGTAAGGTGCAGCCTGGTTGAGGGGCATCTTCTCTGTGCTCCCAGAGCACTCTCCAGTCACCATTATTATTAGACCTCACTTCTTGCCTTATACCATAAGGCTGTATCTGTCACTTTCACCAGACTCTCACATCCACTGAGGCTGGTACTCTATCCTCAGAGCAGTGTTTCTCAAACCGGGCTGCATAGTAGAGTGATCTGGGGAGTCTTTCTACACCCCAATACCCAGGTCGTGCCATAGAATGATTAAATCATAAACTATGGGGTGGACCCTGGCTAAGAGTATTTTTTAAGCCCTCTGGTGTTCCAAGTTTGAGAACTTCTGCCTTAAAGTGCTCAACTTAAAGTATCCAGTAATTTTTTATTAATGAATGACCCCATTTACTATATATGTGATTCTGGACAAATTACATGACCTCTCTAAACTTCAATTTCCTTCTCTAACACTGAAATGTAAATTTAGAATGTGGGTTATTAAGAAGATTAAGAGAGATATGCATGTAAAAACCCAGTCCAGATTGGGCACCTAACAAATGCTGATTTCCTCATCTCATTATCTCCCCTAAGTGTCCAATACCAGTTTTCCAAAATTCAGGAAGCAGGTAGCTTGGATTAAGAAGCATAAGCTACTATTGGAGAGCTATTTTTCTTTGACCTTCCACTACCTTTATTATCCTCCAAAACACTATTTCCATGTCTCTATAAAGCACAGAATTCTCACAAGCAGATTGGGTCATGATGGCTTAAGAAGTGAACTGGTTTACTGTCATGTCACTTCCTTACTGTAAAATAAGTCTCATTATTTTTGCATCCTTCTACTATCCCTTCAATCAGCCCAGTGACAGAAGTGTCCCCTAGAAGGGACAGGTCTGAGAATGACTTGTCAACTCTTCTAAGTTGAATGCAAGACATGTAGCTTACACAAATGACAATCTGAGGCAGGTATTGTGGCTTTTAAGACTCTTCAACTACCAAAACATCAAAGGATGTACCTTTAGATTTTAAATGTTTGTTCAAGTGTGTGTGTGTATGTGTGTGTATACATATACATTACATATACACACATTTTACACACATACACACATCCATTATATATATATATGTATATATATATATATATATATACACATACATACATATGGGTGTATGTATATATGTACATGGAAGGAGAGAGAGACTTTGAACTACTTATTGCATAGTCATGCTTTTCATTCTTTCATTTTATCTCAGAATTGAAAAAGGATGATTTAAAGGTAAAATAGTGGGGGGATTTTTGTTTTTTTTTTTTTAAAGAAGACATACATCAGTGGTTTTCAAACTTGACCATGGATAATGCCTTGGAGAGTTTGTTAAAATTCAGGTTGCTGAGTCCTACTCCCAGAGTTTATGATTTAGTTGCCCTGGGGTGAGGCCTCGGAATTTGCACTTGAGAACCACTGTTCACTGATTTAGTCAGTTTTGTGCTTGAATGCAGAATAGGATAGTAGATCAGTAAGGGTGTGTGAAAGAATAGGTGTGTTACAGACGGAACTTCACTTCTGTAGAACAAGTCTTTTTTGATATGAAAGTACTATTTGATTAGAAAATGCATTGTGTTAAGTACCCATTATTATATATTTCATTGCAGACTCTTTGAATGTTTCTTTCCTTCAACCTCCAACCTAGCTCCTTACCCCAAACCAGCTTGGATCATTTAGAATTCAATGCATTTGATTATAAATTGGATAATTATTTTGACAAGAATTTGCTGAGCACATGCTATATGCCATGCACTGGGAATACATATAGTCAAATATCTGCTTCTATGGAGTTTATATTCTGGTAAGTGAGACACATAAAAGACAATTTAATTAAATAAAATATATAATATGTTAAAGAGTGATGAAAAACTATCAAGTGGGCAAGTGGAATGAGAAAGTTTTGAGAAGCAGTGAAGTTGTAGATAAAATGGCCAGAGTAGGTCTCAGATTTCTGCCCTAGGAAGACAGAAATTGTTGATTGGGTTTACATCCTCTAAAAGCAAAGCCCGAAAATTAAATGGAAATGAGGAAAACTTAAGCTGAAGTAACATTTTGTGAATTATATTGACACTGTTAGTTTGTAGCAATCTTTGGGGAAGAAGGTAGGAGGGAGAGTAATTCAAGCACAATAAAATGGAAACATTGGCATAACATGCCAAAGATCTGTGCTTAAAATTGTAACCACTTTCCACTTTCTTAAAAGTCCTGGCTTGCTTTACTTCATCCTAGATTCCAGTTCAACTGCAGTAGCTGAATTGGACTCAAGACCAAGTTGGACTGTGAAACGCATGTAGCACTGAGACATATGACTAAGCAAGATGACAGAGCAAGAATGGCACAGAGGACATTGATCGGGAAGGATATCTATTCCTTGAAGTTGGTTTTAACACAAACTCTGATATTTAAAATTTATTAACAGACAAATACAAAATTCTTAATAGAAACATCCCCAGAGGTCTAGGAGTCCTGGGCTACCCATTTAAATTCAGGTGAAAAAAGATTCAGGAAGAGCACAGCCACCAGGAGATAACTCAAAGTGTAGGTGATGCTCCCATCACAGAGAATGAGCCAGGCTTGAATGGCCAAGGTGGAGTGAAACAACAGTGCTCATCTCAGGGGGCTGAATACATGGATGCAATTAAACAAGCTATGATGTGTAGCTACCAGAACAGTTCCTGGAGCCCCTTCCCTTCTCTCTGATTCCTCTGTGTCAATAATTGGGCAGAAGAGCTTCACCCACTGTCCTTTGTCACACCCCAAGGAAAGTAACAGGTCATCTGCTCATGTTGCGGGAACCAAGGTAGCAGGACTCAAACCCTTCCAGGCACTCTGCCCCCGACCCACGTTTTCTAGCTTGAACACCTGGTGCTCACTTTACCCCTGTATTAAACGTGAGGGAGGAACCACAATCTGAGCTACCACCTGATCTGGACTTTTCCTTTACTGTCACATTTTCCTTCTTTGTTTACACCCAAAAAACTGGACCCTGAGTCATTTAATGTTTCTTCTTCATTCTTTGTGTTTTTGTTAACAGAGGGAAGATATAGAGAGAGAAGGAAATTAACATTTATTGAGTATCTACTGTGTGCCAAACATTGTCCTTTACAAACTAGCACAGTTTAATTGCTTAAGACTCACATAAAGAAGGTAATAGTTTCTTGGTTTTACAGATGAGGAATCTGACTGCTAGAGAAGGTACATAAAATGTCCAAGGTGACACAGTAGGTAAATGACAGCAGTGTTATGCAAAGCCCAGGCTTGTCAGATTTCAGAGGCCTTGATCTTTTCCTACCTTAAGGATTGCCCATGGCTTTGCTGCAATCTCACTCTATTTTGTTTGCAAAATGTATTACCCTTTTCCATTTTATCCAAAAGCTGAGGGCCTGGTTAGCTTTTAGTTAGTTAGAATATCAATAATCTTTCTGTCAAATATCTTTACTCCTGACCCTCTCTGGTTTTAGGTCCCAGATTCTTAAGTGTGGTAATTTTTGAAAATTATTTAACTCTTAATATGTCCATGGTTTTATAGATCCATATATGTTCATGAAATTAGTAAAATCTGAAACAAAGTATTAGCAAACTTAATTACCTGGGAGTGTCCAATATGTTATGATTGAGTGTACAGCCATCACATTTCATTTTTTGTATATCTGTCATACTTCAATAAAACATTAAAATATATTAAATGCTCTAACAATATATAAAAAGGATTACAGAATCCCTGATTTTATATATCATGCCATGATAATACCATGATAACCACATACTATTGATATTATTGTAATATCATGCTATTCCATTTTATATATATTGCGTTGGCCAAAAAGTGTCTTTGGTTTTTAAATAAAAATAAAAGACACATTTTTCATTTTCAGCAAGAACTTTATTGCACAACGTATTCACCCTTTTGTTCCACTACCTTCTGCCATGTTTTTCAGGCAACTTCATTTATTTTCCCAAAACTTTTTATCTTTTTGAGTAAAGAACTGTTCTGGGTGCCTTTTACAGGCTTCCAGGGAATTGAAATTTTTTAATTAAGAGAAATTTATGAAGACCGAAATAAATGGAAATCCAAAGGTGCAATGTCTGGTGAATATGGCAGATGAATCAGAACTTCCCAGCCAAGCTGTAACAGCTTTTGCCTGGTCATCAAAGAAACATGTGGTCTGGCATTATCCTGATGGAAGATTATGCGTTTTCTGTTGACTAGTTTTTCACGCTTTTCGTCTAGTGCTGCTTTCAGTTGGTCTAATTGGGAGCAGTACTTGTTGGCATCATTTGGTTTTCCAGAAGAAGCCCATAATAGAGGACTCCCTTCGAATCCCATCATATACACAGCATCACCTTCTTTGATGAAGATCGGCCTTTGGTGTGGTTGGTGGTGGTTCATTTTGCTTGCCCCATGATCTCTTCCGTTTCACATTATTGTACAGTATCCACTTTTCATCGCCCGTCACAATTTGTTTTAAAAACAGAACATTTTCATTACATTTAAGTAGAGAATCACATGCAGAAATGTGGGTCAAGATGGTTTTTTCACTTAACTTATGTGGAGCCCAAACGTCAAAGCGATTCACGTAACCCAGTTAGCGCAAATGATTTTCGACGTTGCTGTTTTTCTTCCACCTTTAATATTAAAATGGCCACACAAAAATTCACCAATTTTGATGTCTTTTTTCAAATGCACGCTGATATGACAGCTGTCACATACAATCTAGCAAAATTGTTTCAAATAAAGTTAAAGACAACTAAGTGCTACTAGAGCCATCTTACAGAAAAAAATGAACGAACCTTTTGGCCAACCCAATACAAATATATATCATATGTAATATATGTATTTCTCATGAAAATTCTGGGTCTATTTTAGAATAAAAGATTGGCTTAACATTTGAAAATTAATTAGTGTGATTAATTATATTAACGTCATAAAATAATACAATCAGATTCAGGAAGATCATTTGACAATTACATATTTCTAGCTACCTATTTATAGAGAAAATATTGCATACACTAAAGGAACTTATTTATCTAATAAAAGGAATTTACAAACATATCTAAACAGAAGTCATATTATTGATAAAATTTTGAAATATATTATTCTGACATCAGAAATAAACATGGTTGTCTACTATTCTCACTTCTACTGAACATTTTACTAAAGGACTATCCAATGCAGCAAATGCAAAAATAATGATGTAAACATTAGGATCAGAAAGAAAAATATATAATTGCCATTAATCATGGATGTTATAATTATATACATAGAAAATATGAAAAAAAATCCATAGATAAATTATTAAGATTAATGAGGTTAGCAAGGCTGGTGGATTCAAGGTCAACTTACTAAAATACATTTACTTCTGTAACTGGCAACAAACAATTAGGAGATTATATTTGAAAATTAGATACAATTCATATTAGCTTCAAAAATATAAAGTATATAGAATAAATCTAACCAAAGAAGTACAGTCTTCTATGCAGAAAGTTCTAAAATATTATTTACAGGAATATACAGTTAGAGTTAAATAAAGGGGAGAGGGAGAGAGAGGGAACACCAGGTTCACTGACTCATGACTTAATATTATAAAGATGTCAGTTATTCCCCAAATTATCTACTGATTCATCAGAATCCTGATCAATATCCCAACGCATTTTATTTTGGAACTTGACAAGCTTATTCTAAAATGTATACGAAAACTTAAAAGACAAGAAGAGCTAATGATGCTCTTGAGTAAAGTGGGAGGGCTTGTTCTCTCATCTATCAAGAATTATTATAACTACAGTAATTAGGATCATGTGATATAGGCTCAAGGTTAGAAAAATAACAAACAATAGAATCAGAAACCTAGAAATAGACTCATATATACAGACACTTGATTTATAGCATGGGGACAATGTAGAGCAGATGGACATGATGATCTTTTTAATGGTGTTGGCACAATTGGAAAACAATAAAATAATATGTGACCTGACCCCACATCCTCCATAAAAATAAATTTCAGAATTATTATAGATATACATGTGAAAGGTAGAACAGTAATGCTTCTACATGATAGAATATCTTATGATACCTTAAACAAGAGACAAGATGCCATAAAGAAAAACACCACTTAATTAGATCATTAAAATTATGAACTTCTGTTTGAGCTTCATTAAGAGAGTTAATAAACAAACAATAGGATATGAAGAGGTATTTACAACACATAATAGACCTAAGGCGCCAATCTATACAGAAAAAGAATTCCTACAAATAAAAACACAATGAGGTATCACCTCACACTGGTCAGAATGGCCATCATCAAAAAATCTAGAAACAATAAGTGCTGGAGAGAGTGTGGAGGAAAGGGAACCCTCTTGCACTGTTGGTGGGAATGTAAATTGATATAGCCACTATGGAGAACAGCATGGAGCTTCCTTAAAAAACTACAAATAGAACTACCATGTAACCAAGCAATCTCACTATTGGGCATATACCCTGAGAAAAACATAATTCAAAAATATACATGTACCACAATGTTCATTGCAGCACTATTTACAATAGCCAGGATATGGAAGCAACCTAAGTGTCCATCGACAGACGAATGGATAAGGAAGATGTGGCACATATATACAATGGAATATTAGCCATAAAAAGAAATGAAATTGAGTTATTTGTAGTGAGGTGGATGGACCTAGAGTCTGTCATACAGAGTGAAGTAAGTCAGAAAGAGAAAAACAAATACCATATGCTAACACATATATATGGAATCTAAAAAAAAAAAAAAGATTCTGATGAACCTAGGGGCAGGACAGACATAGAGAATGGACTTGAGGACACAGGGAAGGGTAAGGGTAAGCTGGGACGAAGGTAGAGAGTGGCATGGACATATATACACTACCAAATGTAAAATAGATAGCTAATGGGAAGCAGCCACATAGCACAGGGAGATCAGCTCCGTGCTTTGTGACCACCTAGAGGGGTGGGATAGGGAGGGTGGGAGGAACAGAGACGCAAGAGGGAAGAGATATGGGAACATATGTATATGTATAACTGATTGACATTGTTGTAAAGCAGAAACTAACACACCATTGTAAAGCAATTATACTCCAATAAAGATGTAAAAAAAAATAAAAAAAGTGTTTGCATATATTTGTGATCCCAGTGGCACTACATCAGCTCCTTGCTAACACTCACTTGATATTGTCAAGATTTTTCAATCTGAGGCATTCTGGCACTTGCTCCTGGAATCCTATTGGTGTTTAATGGGTATTTCCCTAATTTCTAATGGAAATTAACAAACTGTAGTTACAAATAACAGCTTGACAGAACCACAAAGGAACACAACATTGAGCAAAAAACCAAATACAAAATAATAAATCTATTTATAGAGGCCCAAATATACTGTGTTTAGGAATGCTTGCTGCAAAGTTAAAACTATAAAGAAATGCATGAACATGGTTATTGCAACAGTATGAGAGGTGGTTATCTTTTCAGGGCAGGAGATGGTGGTCATGGGGACCCAGCTGGGGGCTTATGGGTTCTGGAAAATTTTTTTTTTTGACATGAATGGTGTTTACACAGGTAATCATGTTGTAATGTATCATTAAGCTAAGCATTTTTTGTATTGTGAACTTTAAGAACACAAAATTGAATCATAATTTAAAAGGAAAAAAACCCCTTCAAAAAATGAGCTCAGTTGATACATGGAAGAAGGATAATGTCTAACTGTGTTGGTTAAGCTGCAGGATAAACAGAAAAATACCAGCTAATCGCCCTTCTCTCTAAGGTGTGTGACAAACTGGTTTAGCTGATGTGAATCCCCTGAGAAAGGCAGGTGGTCAGAATACTTTCTCAATGAAATTTTGAGGATTCTGGTCAGAGGGAAAACAGTGTTTCAGACAGAGTCCTGAGTCTGAGCTGGGCATCTATGTACAAATAGACAGGAAACCTAAGGCAACTCAAGGAAAACCTAAGGCAGGTACGTGGAGCTGGAGTGGGAAATCTATGTCTTTGAGAACTAGATACAATTATATCAAGGAATGACAAACCAAAATACATAGCCTGAAAGGTAATCCTTGTGACTATTAAAGAAGCCAGCCCGTGACAGGCATTGGTGTGTTCCTTTAGCTTGACAATGGGGTGAGCCAGGTTTACGCCCCAAAACCCAAAGCCTTCAAGTTTAACATTTCCTTGGGAAGATGCATCAAATATCCTCCTTATATTCAGAACAGTTTAAGATTCCAGCAAACTCCCGTGCGTTGGGCTCTGAGGTTCAGGGAGGGATAAATCACTGTAGGTGTCACGGCCCATTGGGGATGTCTTGGGAGATGAGACAGATGTGGGGAGGAACCACCAGCACCACAGCCGTAGGTATGCTGAATTGTGCAGTGATGAAAAACCCTATGCAGACATGGTTTTGTGACTCAGCTTTGGGTTTAGAGAAATTGTGAAGTCAGAAACAAAAAGTTGTTATTTGGAAGGAAGACCCATGCTATGATTAATGTGGGGAAGGGCCGGAAAGAAGACAACATGATGCTACAGGAATTTTGCTGTTGTTGTTTTTTTGTTTTTTGTTTTTCGTTTTATTTACATCTTTATTGGAGTATACTTGCTTTACAATAGTGTGTTAGTTTCTGCTTTATAACAAAGTGAATCAGTTTTATATATATATATATATTCCCATATCTCTTCCCTCTTGCATCTCCCTCCCTCCCACACTCCCTATCCCAGCCCTCTAGGTGGTCACAAAGCACCGAACTGATCTCCCTGTGCTATGCGGCTGCTTCCCACTAGCTATCTATTTTACGTTTGGTAGTGTATATATGTCCATGCCACTCTCTCACTTTGTCACAGGTTACCCTTCCCCCTCCCCATATCCTTAAGTCCTTTCTCTAGTAGGTCTGTGTCTTTATTCCTGTCTTACCCCTAGGTTCTTCATGACATTTTTTTTTCTTAGATTCCATATATATGTGTTAGCATACGATATTTGTCTTTCTCTTTCTGACTTACTTCACTCTGTATGACAGACTCTAGGTCCATCCACCTCATTACAAATAGCTCAATTTCATTTCTGTTTATGGCTGAGTAATATTTTGTTGTATATATGTGCCACATCTTCTTTATCCATTCATCCGAGGATGGACACTTAGGTTGTTTCCATCTCTGGGCTATTGTAAATAGAGCTGCAATGAACATTTTGGTACATGACTCTTTTTGAATTATGGTTTTCTCAGGATATATGCCCAGTAGTGGGTACATGTAAAAGTATGAGATTAGATCACTCCCTAACACCATACACAAAAATAAGCTCAAAATGCATTAAAGACCTAAATGTAAGGCCAGAAACTATCAAACTCTTAGAGGAAAACATAGGCAGAACACTCTATGACATAAATCACAGCAAGATCCTTTTCGACCCACCTCCTAGAGAAATGGAAATAAAAACAAAAATAAACAAATGGGACCTAATGAAACTTCAAGCTTTTGCACAGCAAAGGAAACCATAAACAAGACCAAAAGACAACCCTCAGAATGGGAGAAAATATTTGCAAATGAAGCAACTGACAAAGGATTAATCTCCAAAATTTATAAGCAGCTCATGCAGCTCAATAACAAAAAAACAAACAACCCAATCCAAAAATGAGCAGAAGACCTAAACAGACATTTCTCCAAAGAAGATATACAGGAATTTTTATGACACCCCCCAATGTAACACCTGCCCAGGACCTCAAAGTTTCAGATGCTCAGTATTTCTTATTGTGGCTGCCCAACTGGTTTCGTTTCAAGAATATTGCAGTTTCTTCAAGGAGGGCTGTTTTCCTATAACCACATCACTCATGGAGCCTGAGTGAGGGGACAATGATTTGAGTTTCTAGGAGAGATCAATAATTTTATGTTCCACGAATTATCAAATACTGTATCCACTGTGACAGACTCATGTTATCAGCGTACAGTCAATATGGAGCTCATTAACGATGTCAGATTCAGTCACTAACGGCTGAAAATGTATGAGACACCCAAACCCTGATCACCGCCAGCAAGGAGATTCCAGCTTATCTGTAATCACAGGGGCTACAAACAATTTCACTCTAAGACATGCAGCTACACTTTCGTCTGTTTTCATAATGGGCTTCCAGCAGGCTCAAAAACCCAAACTCACTCCAAATTCTCAGTAACCCCCCTCTTTTTGGTGTGTTCTTCCTTTGTTCTATGTGGCCTCTCCCAAGTGTGTATGGAATTTGCCCAAATTTCATTTCATTGTTTGATTTTCTGCCAGCCAGATAATAATAGACACCTGTTATTAATGCGTATTAATGCGACATCAATTTTCATCAATTTTCATCCAGTACCACCCTGGACAGAGCACACTTTGATTATACAGTCATTTTTCAGTCTATTCATTTACCAGAAGAGCAGAGATCATGGGAGATCGAGGACACATGCTTGTGAATGGATAACGAACTTGGGCTCTTCACCCCTCTGTGTCCTTGGCTCCCCTTTCTGGTAGTGAGCTCTGCATCCAGGGCCTTTGTGAAGATCAAATGAGGTGATAGATGTGAAAGTTATTTAAATGGTAAATGTACTGTATAAATAGACGCTTTTGTCTTTAGTAGGTACTCTGCAAGTGAATGCTTTGGGGTCACATAGATCTGCCTTTGAATGGCAACCGGTTGTGTGACCCTGGGGAACAGCTTAAGCTATTTGAGACTCAGCTTTATTGTTTGTAAAATGAGGAGACCAATATCCATCTCTCAGGATGGGTGGAAGGATGCAATGAAATCACATCTGTATTTCACCCTAGTGCTAGGGTGTAGGGCTATGTCAGGTATTCAATAAACAGTCTTCTCTTTCCTATAGTTGTTTGATGACATTGTTCATTTGGAAGCACCATGAATATCATTATTCTTTTTGTTTCTTTTTCTTTAATGTGCATATGTGCTTTTGCTGCTGCCAATTCGAGTCTAAGCTCCTCAAAGGCGACAAAGTTTTTATTGTCTTAACATCCTTTTTTTTTTTTTTACATCTTTATTGGAGTAAAATTGCTTTACAATGGTGTGTTAGTTTCTGCTTTACAACAAAGTGAATCAGTTATACATATACATATGTCCCCATATCCCTTCCCTCTTGCGTCTCCCTCCTCCCCTCCCAGGGCCAAACATACTGCTATGTATATGCATGTGATTTCATTGATTTGTAAGAGTCCACATATAGCTTTTAAAGTGGATTCTATTCAGCATATACCTTCTCTTTTCATCTACTTCCCCACTCCTAAATAGGAAGCCTTATGGTTAGTGCAAGCTTAGTACAAGGAGGCAGTCTGTTCATATGGGCAGACGATTTAATAGGAATATGACACAAATGGGAATACAGATGTTTTCACTGAGCTGACAGCAAAACCAGAAAAACCTGGAAGGTGTTCCACGAATGACTGGACCTACTGAAGCAAATAAACAACAAAAATGTTGATTCCTACACCCTCCACGTTTTCAGCTTACTGAGGATAACCTGCCTTGGTACTTTAGGGAGCACATATTATAATTTCATGCAATTATACACTAAAAGTTAGAGCCATTAATAAAGTTGTTTGTACTGTTTGTCAGTTACTTAGAGGACTAACTAAGTGATTTGAGAAGTCCAGTGAAACATAAAAATCTGGGTCTCTTCTTTAAAAAAAGAACAGAAAAAAAATGCCATTAAAAGTACTAAAATTAAAAAAAAATTCAAATGATACAAATGAATTTATATACAAAACAGAAATAGGCCCACAGACATAGGAAACAAACTTATGGTTACCAAAGGGGAAGTGGGGGAGGGATAAATTAGGAGTTTGGGATTAACAAACAAACAGGTACACACGACCACATATAAAACAGATAACCAACAAGGACTTACTGTATAGCACAGGGAACTATACTCAATATTTTGTAGTAACTGTAAGTGAAAAGAATCTGAAATATATATATATATATATACACACACACACACATATATATATATATATATATATATATATAACTGAATCCCTTTACTGTACCCCTGAAACTAACACAACATTGTAAATCAACTGTACTTCAATTAAAATAAATAAATAAGTTTTTGAAAAGGATTAAAATACTTACACATATATTTTTCTTTCTTCCTGGCTTTTTGGACCTGTTATGGTGTTTTTTATTTAATGTCATGCTCTGTCAGGCAAGGGAATACTTGCCAGGTGTGTGCAGGTGTGTGCAGGTGCCCGTGGGCCCTCCCTGTGCCTGGGCCAGTGGACCAGCTGAGGTGGTTTCCCCTCCTGCCAGCTGCCCCATGGATGCTCCATGCTCAGACCTCAGTGGGAAAGTCAGAGTCCTTTTCCCATGGCCCTGCAGCCCAACCCATGGAAGACGGGCGACCCTAAGGGATTGCGATATCGGTTCCAGGTCAGGCTCAGTACCTGCACTGGGGATGGGCAAGAAGCTTGCCTCCACCGGGTTGCCTGTCTCATGGACCCTGGTGTTTCCCACCTGGAGCAGCGACAGCTCTGTCACGTCCCCCCCGGAGATGCCATAAAGTGTATATTCATCCCCAAATCTCTCGTATGTGTGCCCACATCCCTGCCATGAGGGAAGGGTGGCAGCTGTACATGTGTGGGTGCCAGGAGGGGGAGCCTGAAGCATCAGTGGGTGAGGAAGGTGGTGGCCCCAATTCCATCTGTGAGCCGAGCTCTAAGCCCCCTGCACCTGCTTCTTTGTGTTACAAAGCACAAATTCAAACACAAAATTATTAATCATTTCAAGGGTGCCCAAGGAGGGACCCTTTAGGCCATGGAGCTTTGTGTGTATACGCTGCTTGCTTATTCATAAAGCTGGCTCTGATTCCCTCATATTGCTATGTTTTGTGAGATCACTTTGCATCCTGTCAGGATGTAAGCTATTGCTTAATACTTCTCAAAAATTTTGATGTTGTGCTTTTAAAGTGATGGTGGCCTGGTAGTAAGTTGGTTTGTTAGAATGTAAAGAGAATACAGGCTTAAGTGAGAGACTAAGGAAATCTCCTGTAAGGAGCATGTGTGAGCTTTAGGACCTCAACTTGGAAAAAAATATTTTCTGATTACTTTTCAGTTTCTGAAATGTATTAAGGGAATATGCCATTGTGTCTGTACCGACAAGGTGATTCACCACTGCAGCATTTCTACAAACTGGTGTGTGACTAAAAGCAGCATGCTAGGTGACAAATAAACCATTTTTAATGTCGTCTATAAAGTTGGGAATCATTTAATTTGAACGTATTAAAATTATCAGTATAGGAATTCTAACGTGAATATGATAAAGGAGCAATTCCCCTTCTTTTCTGACAAATGACCCAAAAGCATGAAGAACAGGTATCAGAAATGCAAACTATGTTACAAACACAAATAATATAGTGATGAGGTAAGAGAGAAAGGTTGGGAGGGCAAAAGGATTAGAAGGTGAGAGAAGTCATCTTCTGAGTTCCTTATCTTTTACAGATGGTTGTGAAACACTAACATCTAAAGTAATAGAGGAATAGGTATATTCAGCATTACAAAGGTAAACACTAAGAAGGAGAACATAATAAACTAAGGCCAGGTGGTGACAGGTAAATGCAAGGTAGAGAAAAGACATTTAATCATTGGTCATAACCAGAGGTCAGAATCAGAGGTCTTTCTTTAAGGAAAAAGAGGGTTAAAGATATTATATATAGTTATAGCTCTAAAGGTAACCACTAGAATAAAACTATTAGCTTTCCAAATTGTTCAAAGTAATTTACTCAAAATAATCACTATATATATATATATATATATATATATATATATATATATATATATATATATATATTGGGGGGGACTCCCCTGGGTCCCCATGGCCAAGGGCCAGTCTCCGCCTCAGCGGCTGAACTTGCTACTTCTCAGAGATGTCTAAGTTCACACTGCCCACTGCACTGGTATTTGAGGAGGGCTGGTTAGTGGGGACACCTCTGACTTTCTGACTTCATTTCCCCAGCTCCCCCAACATTTGTGCAAGCCTAATTCCAGACAATAAGATATATAGAAAAAAAAAAAGGAATGGATATGAAAAAATACACAGAAACAAATGAATGATAGACTCTAATTCCTCTCTTTTATTCCATGGAAAATCAAGTGGACCACAAAGAAGTATATAGATGACTTAAGTAATATAATTTTTAAAGTAGACATGATAAGGACTTCCCTGTTTGTCCAGTGGTTATGACTCTGTGCTCCCAATGCAGGGGTTCTGGGTTCGATCCCTGGTCAGGGAACTAGATCCTGCATACATGTCACAACTAAGACCTGGCACAGCCAAGCAAATAAAAAAATATTAAAATAAATAAATAAATAAAGTAGACAATAGATCTATTTTAACCTCTGTAGCCTGATAACTGTGAGTAAATATTTTTCAGATGATCTGTAGAACCTTCTAAATAAATGACCACTAGGAAAGTATCAGTATATTCTCAAACATAAAAATAATGCAGGCAATATTATCTGATCACAGTGGGGCAAACTGGAATTAATATAAAAGCCAGAAAATCAATTGACTCTAACTCTGGTAAATTAGATAACAACAACAGTAAAAGACAATAACAACAAGGTAAAATGACTCCTGGGTTAAAGGGTAAATGGTAGATGCTAAAAAAAGGCAGAATATCTAGAAAACGACAATGATGGACACAAAACATATTAAACTTTAAAGGATCCAGGTAAAGCAAAGCTGATAGAAAATGCAAACTGATTAGACCAAGTACCATTTTTTAATAATCAGACCTGAATAGATCAGAAAGATTAATGAAACAATCTTCATGAAGTGTTTGGAAAAAGCCACTCTTTTAATTGCTGATTGGAGTATATATTGGTACAAATTCTCTAGAGGACAATTTGGCACCGTCTCTAAAAATAACAAGTGTTCATATGTTTCAATTCAGCAATCCCACTTATAGAAATTTCTTATATATGCACTCACACATATGCAAACTTTCTGTCTTACAAAGTTATTTACTGCAACATTGTTTTCATGACCGTGATTAGCCATATCTAAATGCCCATTAGTGGAAGATGGGTTAAAAAAATTATGAGACACCCACAAAGTGTAATATTGTGCATATTTAAAAGAGTGAAGAATTTCTATATACCCTGATCTAAAGGGATCGCCTAGGTATTTCGTTAAGTGAAAAAAGCAAGATGCAGAACAGTTCATTAATGTGCCAATATGTGTGTAATAAAAAGAGAGGAAACATCTATATATACTTGCATACTCGTATAATATCTCTGAAGGATACACAGTAAACTGGAAATTAGTTGTTCCCTGAGAAGAGGCTTGGTTTTCTAGGGGATAGGTATGTCAGGAGACTTTTATCTGCATATCTTCATGTGCATTTCTAATTGTGTATGATGTGATTGTACTAATTTTTCAAAAATAAATGAAAATAAAGGCAACAGCACCCTACTCCCAACAAAGCTATTTGTATGATAAGTTACTGTGCTTTGTTGAATGAAAAAGTAATGGACTAGAATTAGCATGAGGCCTGGAAAATTTTGTATAAATTCTCAAGTCTCTCTTATTTATACCAACTGTCAGACCCTACCCATGGGAGTGTACTCTGCACATGTTGGGCACAGGGTAGGGAGGCTAAAACAGAATCTTGGAAAACTGTCGCACGTTGCCATAAATGTGACTATATACCGTTAGGTAAAGAGTCCGGATGTATACAATTTCCTAAATCTAATAAACCACTATTATTTTTGTGCATTTATACACATAGAAATGCACACACGGTATTCTTATATCACGTCAGTCACTCTTCTACGCAAACATGACATGGATATTCCATCATCCTCCAAGTTCCTTGTACCTCATAAGGCGTTCCAGTCCATCTACAGCTTGGGCAACCTCTGCATCGGGACTCTCCATGCCCTTCATCCCATAATGATCCTACACTCTAATTATACAGCTGCTGGCAAACGTACGTTGCTTCCCTGAACCCTCTACTTTCTCATTCTGCGGTTCATAGGTGGAGTCTCACAATGGCTCCCACCTTGCCTACTTCTGCCTGTTGGTACCTCTCCTATGTTCACACATGCTGTCCAAGCTCTTCAATCCTCCCCTGCTGCCTACTGCTGATATCGCTGCCGACGCTTTGGAAACTCCTGCCATTCTTTGTACTCAACTTAGGGTGCGTTTCACTTATAGTCTTATTGATATGCACCTCTCCTTTCCCCTTTGAGTTTATGAATCTCTTCAGGTGGAGGAGAACATTTCATTTCTATTCTACATAGCAATCAATGGGTTTTCCTACCCAAAGTGGAGATTTTTCTCTCTGTTCTCCTTTTATTTATTTTTAACATCTTTATTGGAGTATAATTGCTTAACAATGGTGTGTTAGTTTCTGCTTTATAACAAAGTGAATCACCTATACATATACATATATGCCCATATCTCCTCCCTCTTGCGGCTCCCTCCCACCCGCCCTATCCCACCCCTCTAGGTGGTCACAAAGCACTGAGTTGATCTCCCTGTGCTATGGCTGCTTCCCACTAGCTATCTATTTTACATTTGGGGAGGGGAAAGGGTAAGCTGTTTATTTTTTAAATAACTCTTTGGAGGCATAACTGACAGACATAGAATTGCACATATTTAATGTGTACAGTTTGACGAGTTTGAATCTATGCAATTGAATAAATTTTATGAGAGAATAAAGGAGAAAATGAGCACATATATATATATATTTTTTTTCTCTTCATCTAAGTTCGATGGTGATAAAATTGTAGTCACAATTTTTTTTAACCAAATGAACTCCAGCTATCCCTATCTCTTTTGACATTTTTTAAAACAAATTTATAAAACAGGTTCTTATTAGTTATCTGTTTTATACATATTAGTGTATATATGTCAATCCCAATCTCCCAATTCATCCCACCACCACCCCCGACCCGCTTTCCCCCCTTGGTGTCCATACATTTGTTCTCTCTCTTTTGACCTTTAACTTGAAAGAGGAAATAATCGAGGCATTCACAAGTGCTTTTTGCAGCTATAAAAGCAATAAAAATGAGACTGCGCCTTCTTCTCCCAACATGCTATCTCAACTTCAAATAATCAAATTTAAAAAAACCCTGATTTGGGCATTAATTTACAACTGTGTGCCAGGCCCTGAGCTAGACACTGGGGTTATTGAAAGAAAAAATACTTATTCCCTGGGGAAGGAAATGAGTCTATGGGAGGGACCAAACAAAAACACGGAGACAACTGGGCATGAACAATGCTGCTGTGGTAGAGTGAAGGGTTAAACATGGAGTGTAGAAATACTTCCTTCTTGCCTAAGAGAGATCCATTAGCAGGACAATCAAAGTAATTTTCTTCTCATCCCCACTCTTCAAGTGTAGCTGGCTCTTCTGCTAATGAAAAATAATGTTGTACGTGTGTCTCAGAGATGCTATTGACGAAAGTTACCGGGATAACTGAGATAATTCATAGTGAAATCACCTGCGTGAAAGGTGACACATTTTATTTTAGCGTGTTTAATTTGGGAGCTTGTGAGATTAGCCAAATGGAAATACCCACGGGCAGTGGATGAAGGAGGATTTAGTCAGAGAGAATTAGGCTATCTACATGGACATGGGAGTTGAACCAATGACCATGCGTGAGCTCTCCTAAGGGTGTTATATAGAAATAAACCAAGAAATGAGGCTCAGGTCCAAGTGCCTGAATTCCTTGAAGGAATCCGTGGCTGTGAAATGTGACTGGAAATTATGATGGGTAGGAAGTAAACAAAGAAAGTGAGGGATCCCAGAAGCCAAATGGAAAATTTAGTAGTTTAATAAAGTAATTCTCATTCATATAGGAACTACTTATGCCAAGAACTGCTATAGGGTTTGTAATATAACTTTCCCATTTTAAAGAGTTTAAAAAAGTAAAGGTTAACAAGAGGAGGTAACTGATCTCAGATATTTACATTAGTTCAGATCTATCTACTCTAAAGTATCAAAAGACCTCATAAATCAAGTACAATTAACACCCCAAAATGCCCATTGGATTTGATAAAGTAGTGGTCATTGTCTACCCTGATGGAAAAAAAAATTAATAAAATGGGGGAGAGTGACACAGAATGATGAAATCACACTTCTGAGAAAGGCAGACCATGCAATATTTTGCAATATTTCCCAGAGAATTGAGAGAGAACCACCAATCTGTCCATCACATCTGTATCAGGAATGGCCACGTGTTCCCTTATTAAGAAGTGAATGGAAATGTTAAAAATAGAGATGAAAATTCTCTCAATGGCACATACTGACGTTTATGGAAAAATTATATGATGTCAGTAATTTGTTTCAAAATGATGTAGAAGACAGGGTGTTGATGAGGTAGATGATACATGAGTGGACAATTTAGAAAACCAAGTGATAATGACATGGGGTTCATTATATTTTTATTTTTCCTTAAACAATAGTAAAAAAGGGGGAAGGTTATAAATGCTGACCACTTGGTCAAGAAGTTTGGCCACATGGGAAAGTTGAGAAAGTAGTTAGTAACTAGAGGAAGATGAGGGTCTAAAGAGGTTAAGTAAGATACACACTGCATATTTATTATTACGATTAACTGTGGTTTTTCTTCTGTTTTATTCAGATATAACTGGCATACATCACTGCATAAATTTGAGGTGTACAGCAAAATGATCTGCCATACATAGATTGCAAAACGATGATCACGATAAGTTATGCTAAGTGAAGTAAGTCATAAGAGAAAGACAAATACTGTATGATCGCACTTATATGCAGAATGTTAAAAAAAAATCCTTAAACGCATAGGCTAGCTATATTAGAATGATATAATATGTATCATAAATTATGTATTAATATCATAGGTTTATATTATATATAAATATTTAAAGAGGAAAGACACTTGGATATTTTTTGTATGTGGAGATGAAAGAGCCAGAAATAACGAGCTAACTTTTATTGTGCACTTTGAATGTACCAGACACTCTCTAAAGTGCTTTACCACATTTATCTCATTTATATTATATTATAGTACATTATATTATCAGCAACCTTTTGAAGTAGGTAATGTTCTGAATCCAAATTCATAGATGATTAGCCTAAAGCTCAGAGGAATTCTGTAATTTTACCAGGTTAGAAAGGAGGCAGTTTCCAGAGCATAGTTGGAGAGATCGGATTTCACCAGAAGACCCCTTTCTTGGAACTGGAGGTTGGAACTTGGCTCCTATCTAAATTAATGTAATGAGAGTAAGGAAAAAAACCAGGCAGAATGGGTAGCTTCTCACTGCTTTCAAGTCCATTTTGTGAATCCTGTTGGTGTTATTTTGCTCTGCAGCAGAAGAGGAACTGAACCCTCTAATGACTGAGTGCCTTGCCCCAGGTGTGGCCACAAAGCCAATGAATGGGCAGAGCTGGGATGAAGACCCTAGTCACTTAACTTCTTGCCCTGTGCTCCTTTCAGCTGCAAAATCAGCCAGAGTCCAGGATATAATTATCCCCTGAGGATGATTTAAATGTCTTTATTTTATTATTCTGCAATTTTCCCTGGTAGTTTCTTCATTTGGTTCATGTTCCAGTTTACTTATTTTTTTTATTTCTTTGAAAAGTGGCTCAAGAGACTTGGATTAGTGCCTGTGGCATTGCTTTTAATATTTGCAAAAGAGAACTCAAAGGTCTCCCTTTTTGTAAAAATACAATGCATTTTTCTTCCTTGGAATTTAATCCTGCTTTAGGTGGTGGCGAAGGCGATCGGAAAGCCTCAGTGTTTAGAAGGATTTCAGTCTATGGGGAGGTCATGGATGTCCTTAACATCAGCAGTGGGTCCTGAAAGACTTGTAAGAAAGCATTTCTGCTGGTGGCACTGGCCTGTCAGTGGTACCCCATCAGCTCTTGAGAGAGACAAGGCATAACGAAGCTATGGTTGGTTTGAGACAGAACGACTGCCCCCTGTTAAAAAGAGCACATGCCTAAAAAAAAACAACCTAATTCTGTTTGGAAAAAGGCCTGAAACAAAGGACCAGTGTGGCGTGGCCACTTAAGCTCTTTGTGTTGATAACATTGATCTGCTGTTTCTGTCTTAGTCCAAACATCAGGCATGTATTGCCACAGTCTCCTGACATTCTGGTGCATGGGTTTATTAAAACTGGAGTGAGTGAATAGCTGAATTAAATAAACTTTAAAGCTCAACTTTGGGATCCCTTTTATAATCAATAAATGCATTCTCTGGATTTCTCTTTAGCACCTGCCCCTAAGCAGAAGGAGGCTGCCGTAAGTGCTTGGAATTCCCAGTCAAATTCCTCATCCACTTCACATACATCCCACCTCGTGTGATGGTACCCATACCCTACCCACCCTTGCCTGGGATTCTTTCCGGTTTTGTTCCTCCAGGTTGACCTGCCTGGGAGCCAGCACCACATCAGAGGACAGCACCAGAGGGGCACCGTAGAATTATTGTTACAAGTGTGGGATCTGACTTCAGACAGTCTGAGTGTGAGTTTGGGGTCTGGCCCTTTGACTCAGCATATATAAATTTGAGCAAATCACTTAATTTTTCTTTGCTTTCTCATTTAATAAATGGGGTTAGTACTTGCTTTTAAAAGGAAAACTTCATATACACATAAAGCAGTTAAAACCATCAAAGTCTTACAGTAAGTGATCGAAAATGTTAGCTATGATTATTTTCATTATCATAGGCAACATCTTTACTCTGACTTATCCCAGGATTCTCTTACCTCCCTGATACCTGTGATCTAAGCTTGGCTAAGATCTATGGGCCCTGCCCTTTTCTAGTTAAAGCACATGTGATAAGAAGGGGATGCCTAAGGCATTTCTAAAACTGCCCTCTTATTCTGTTTTTCAACTCCATTGAGTCTCAGGATTCTTGGTTCTTCTGCTCAATTTTCCAAACTTCAACTGTCACCTCATTCCTGGGGAGAACATTAGTATAGTACAGTGTACAGACCTAGAAACTAATGCCAGACTCTGAACAGTGCTAGGTTTGAATCCTTCCTAAATCTACCCCTTACTTATACTTTTTACTTATTCTATGCAATTTTGCATAATTTATTTTATTCCTCTGCACTTAAGTTTTCTGTAAGTTTCTTCTGTCATCTACGCTAGGCAATGTCAAACTTATGAGGGTATATGGAAATCAGAGCTGGGCTCCAAGTCCTATACCAAGGTTTGATACATAATTCAATTAACTTTTTGACACTTAGCATGTGTCAGCTACTGTGCCAGATTTTAGGACACAAAAGTAAATATGACAGACTTTACCCTCAAGGGTCTTGCAACTTGGTGAATGATAGATATACAAAGCGAGGTGGTCATTTTAATGAGTAAATATCCAGACACACGTAGGGGCTTGGGGTGCCAGAGGAGAGCTAAGCTCCAGGCCTAGAGGAATCTTCCCACGTTAGAGAAGAGTTGAATTGAAGCTGAAAGAATTGTTCAGGCACCAACAGCATGAAGGGCATTCCAGGCAGAAAAAGTAAAGCCCTCAAAATTAAGACTGTACAGGGAGCAATAAACCCATTGATAGGATCAGAACTTACAGTGTGAGGAGGGAGGTGGTGGGACATGAGTCTGAAGAGATAAGGATGACCTAAATTGTCGAGGTTTTCAGGGCTGCACAAGGGAGCTGGGGCTTTATTCACAGATACTAGGGAGACACTGAAAGTCACAGGAATTAGTCAATAAATAGTAGATGGTATTATTATGATTGCTGTTAATGGGGCAATTGGCACAGAGCATCCTCAGACTGATAACTTATGTTGTTGACAGAGCTTGATCCCTCATCCACGTGATATCCGTGTGACAGAGCTCCTGACACTTTATACCCCTGCGTGACTTTCTCAAAGGAAAAAAGTCAGTTTGTCTAAAGCTCTGAGCCATTCCTTAAGCTGACATCTTGCCAGTTTCTCCCCCGACTCCAGCTCTAACTCTCCTATCCTCGGCACAGATAGTTTCATAAAGCACAGACTCTGGGGAGAGATTGTCTGGAAATATATCCCAAATCTACCACATTCTAGCTTTGCCTCTGGACAAGGTTTTCACTTGTGCTTCAGTTCCTCACCTGTGAAATGTGGGTAACAATAGCACATCACCTCTTAAGGCTGCTTTGATGATTGAGTGAGTTGATATTCATACTATCATCAGAACTATCTCTAGCATATAGTGAGTAGTCAGTACATTTAATTTCTGTTAATTCCCTAAACTGTGCAGATCTCCCCCATCCCTCCCCCTACCACCGCATCTTGGGATATGTGCTTCAGAGGTTGTCTCTACTGTTCCTCAAGTAGAGCACAAAGAAAACCACGAAGGACCAGATCTTCACCATAAGGTGCTGCATACTAAGTGCCACTGGAACAGTAAGAAAAAGCAGGTGCTGGGGCTGCCAGAATGTCTTTAAAGGGGGCTTGATTAAAAGGCGAGCAGTATATTACTCGGCCATAAAAAAGAACAAAATAACGTGATTTGCAACAACATGGATGGAGCTAGAGATTATCATACTAAGTGAAGCAAGCCAGACAGAGACAAATATCATATATCACTTATATGTGGAATCAAAATTTAAATGATACAAATGAACTTATTTACAAAGCAGAAATAGACTCACAGACGTAGAAAACAAACTTATAGTTACCAAAGGGGATAGCTAGCAGGACGGGGGGAGATAGAATAAGAGTTTGGGATTAAAATATACACACTACTGAGATTAAAATATATACACTGCTATATATAAAATAGATAACCAACAACAACCTACCGTATAACACAGGGAACTATACTCAGTATCTTGTAATAATCTATAATGGAAGAAAATGTAAAAAATAATATACATATATATGTATGTATAACTGAATCACTTTGCTGTACACCTGAAACTAAAACAATACTGTAAATCAACTATATTTCAATAAAAAATTTAAATATATATATATATACACACACTACTATATATAATATAGGTAAACAACAAGCACCTACTGTAGAGAACAGGGAACTATACTCATTATCTTGTGATAAACTACACGGGAAAAGAATCTAAAAAAGCATACACACACACACATACATATACACACACACACGCACACAGACATGTGTATGTGTGCAACTGAATCACTTTGCTGTACACCTGAAACTAACACATCGTAAATCAACTATATTTCAATTAAAAAAATTCTTTAAAGGTGAGTAGGAGGATATGGAAGAGGAGGGGACTAAGTTTTAATCTGTGTCTGCATGACATGCATACTGATGACTTTATTTGCTTGTTGATATTCTAATGACGATAGTGGACTAAAGAAAACACCTCTTTGTCTTCAAAGGATGTAGAAGTTGAGAGGAGAGGTTGGTCAGAAAGCAAAGGCTTCCTGGTGGACATGGAACCACAGTGAGGCAACACGACAGGATTGTAAAAAGTAGACTTTAGCAGCAGCATATCTGTGTCAGAATTCCAACAACACACTTCATGTGTTTGACATTCCCTGGACATGGCATTCCCTAACCAGGGCATTGTCTCCTCTGAAAAATAAGAATGGGTTAAGTATTTTTCTCACAGGGATAGTGTGAAAATTTGATGAGATAGCATATGTGAACATGCTTCACATGCTCTAAACGAATACCCCAACTCTAGTTATTATTAGAAACGGGTCATGTTTGGATGCCAAAGAAGTGTAATGACAGTTCAGAGAAATAACATAAATAAATGAAAGGATTTGGTTTATTTGGGGGCACAGAGAGAAAAACAATTTGCCCAGACTAGGATACATTTCACCAACTAGTTCACTGGAATGAGTAAGACATGAAGAGTGTATAGGCTAGTGAAAGAGACAGACATGCGAGGGCTTTGCAAGAGTTTCTGCCAGAGAGTATGAAAGAAATGTGCTTGGAAATGGGTGTCCAAACTCCCAAAGGAATGGGTACTAACTTGCAAGCAACTGAATTGATTACGTCAGCAAAAAAGGGAGCCGTTGCAATTTTTGCAGGAGAATGATGAAATCAAACTCAGTTTTCTCCTGCACATCTCTTGCCCAAAGGGATGTCCTCGTAATTCTTTTAGCAGAGCTCCTATATGGCCCACAGTGATGTGTTTTGATGGGTAGATATATAATGGAACAAAATTAAGGCTGATTGGTTAGGGTACTCATCTAAACACAAATGGGAACTAAAGAAAATTGATGAAAGTTGAAGTACTCATAGGGCAAGGATACTGGATTTGTTTGGGGGAGTTGTATAATGGAATAGAACAGAGCAAGATACAAATACTTCAAACATGTGCATGTCAATGAGAACAGGATAATATCAGCATAATCTTTGAGAGCCAGATGGGGGAGAACACCCAGGACAGCATTGCCAAGGACTCTAAACAGTAGGGTTTAAGAGACATCTGGAGACCAGTGGCTTTAGCTTTGAATCTCTGCTCTGATATCAGCTCACTGGGCAACCTTGGGCAATTACTATTTTCCTATCTAAGCCTCATTTTCTTTACCTAGTGAATGGAGCTGACGATGTTGATCTCACATGATTGTTTTAAAGATTAAATAAAGACTGAAGTGTTTACCACAATGACTGTCACTCACTGTACATTCAATAAATATTGGCTGACAGAAACTAAAAATAGAGAAGAAAGAAGGATGCATATAAAAATTTTTTAAAAAGATGAGTTAAAAGAAATAACCTTAGAAATACAACATTGTCCTCCATGGAAGGCAGCAGAAGAGACATTCAGGCACGGCTCATACAGAAACAAGGTATTAAGTATCTAATAGGCTCGGACACTTTCCCTTGGATATAGGGGCATTAAAATTTTCTCGCAGGCCTGCAAGGAGCTCACAGTTCAGGGAAAGAGCCAGATAGGTCATTTGACAATTGCAGTGAAACATTTTATTTAATTTTATTTTATTTTATTTTATTTCAGTTATTTTCTTTCTTAAATTTTTTAAAAGTATTTTTCTTGGAGTATAGTTGCTTTACAATGTTGTGTTAGTTTCTGCTGTACAGCAAAGTGAATCAGCTATACGTATACATATATCCCCTTCTTTTTGGATTTCCTTCCCATTTAGGTCACCACAGAGCATTGAGTAGAGTTCCCTGTGTTATACCGTAGGTTCTTTTTAGTTATCTATTTTACGCATAGTATCAATAGTGTATGTATGTCAATCCCACTTTCCCAATTCATCCCATCTCCCCTTCTCCCTTTGGTATCCATACGTTTGTAATCTAAGTCTGTGTTTCTATTTCTGCTTTGCAAATGAAATCATCTGTACCATTTTTCTAGATTCCACATATATGTGTAAATATATGATATTTGTTTTTCTCTTTCTGACTTACTTCACTCCGTATGACAGTCTCTAGTTCCATCCACATCTCTATGAATGGCACATTTTCATTCTTTGTTATGGCTGAGTAATATTGCTTTCTGCAGTGCACCATTTTAAAGGATGGATTCTGTAGGAGAAGGGCAGTCTCCACTCTGTGGCCCTCAAAGGGTTAATTTACCCTGTCACATTCCTCAGCCTCACTGAGGCCGCCATCTTTTCTATGGGCAACGTAAACACTGAGGAAGTCGCCATCAGAGTTTGTGCCCACATCTCACCCTCAAACTGGTCCCTCCTGGGCACCTCAGGAACTCTGCATGCCTCAAACCATACAAACTTCAGGGCCTTCAGTTCCTATGGTGCTTTTGGCAATTTAGGAAAAAAGTGCCCCTCCTCCACCTACTTCGCCTCCATATACTGGAAGTACTTTGCCATAGATTGATTAAAAGAAAAGCATAAAACTTTGTGGCTATCTGCAACAATACTATTGTAATAAATGGACAAATCTATGATGTCTCCAATGTGGGCAATTCCTTCCCAGCGCAGGCATCCTTGAACGATGTTCAGTGGACAACATCATACGAAAGGCCCTGGCAGATATGACTATTCCTATTTTCAGATAAAAAACGTAGGCTTCAGCAAGATGAATAGAATTGTTCCAAATCATATGACTTTGGAAAATGACAGAGCAGAAATTAAACCCTGACTCTAAAAGTCCCTGCTGTCACTTAAATGCTGATTCCTCAAAAGTATTAGTTCCTTCTGGGGAAACATTTCTGCCCCTCCCTGCAAAGAAGAACGACTGATTTGAGTTTTACATTTAGAACATCCTCTCTCATAACTCACCAACATTCTCTGATTCATTGCACTAAAGCACTTCCAATTCATTAGGCATTCCTTCTCTTTAGTCTGTGTTTCAAAACACACTATTCAACGTTTATCTACACCAGACTGTATTTGCTATCCATTAGGTCTCTATTAGCCTGAGGTGTCCAGATGAGCAAACTCCTCTTCCATCAGAATGCATTGGGTCTCATTATTGGTTGTATCCCATAATTTATTAACATCTGCAAGTTTCCAGGCTTGGTTTTGAACACTGAGGCTGTGATATCAGTAATACATATCACACAAGATAATGTTCAAATAAGCATCTTTATCTTCACCTCCATCAAGTTGACATGCCAGTGGAATGCTATTATTACTGTAGTCCGTATTCCAGGAGTTATTTCTCCTATCTTCTCCCAGAGTCTGGAGGTTAGAGACAGTGTGAAAACAAGAAGTTCAAACTAGAGATTTACAAGATGAGATATCAATGGTGGCTTTGTTGTGCTTTGCCTTTACAATGTCAAATGTGCTTTAATGTTTAATGTGACTATGGGTGCACTTTCCTCCTAAAAGAAAAGGATACTGTCATCTTCTATACTAACTCAAAACGTCTAGTGTCTAATCATTTATATTCAGGCACTTACAGAGAGTCATCAAGCATTTGTCCAGTACCAAATCAGTACTGAGTTGCTGATGCTTAAGTAATCATAAATCCTTCAAAATGCAAGTAAAAAATCTACAGGGAGTAATTGTAATAGGTACTATTTATTGAGCATTAACTGCATGCTAGCCTCGACTAGAGGCTTCACATATATTTACTATTCCTCACCATGAACCCTCAGGTAGTTCTTATTTTCCATTTCATGGATAAGAACACTGAGGATGAGAAAGGTCAAGGATCCTGCCAAAACCACATAGTAAGAAGATCCCAAAATAAGATTCTAACACAGGTTTGCCTAGTTACATGTCCATGATCTGGTCCATGAAAGATTCAGGGATAATAATTATGAAATCAAAGAATGTGAACAAAACAAAGAAGACCTGATAAAATCCAGCCACTTACCATAAACTGGGTGTGTGCTACGCTGAAAGATCTCCTTTCCCTAATCCTCTTCCCCCTTGCTGACAAAGATTATGTCTGCAAAAAAGGATGCCTTTCATTCTGTGAGGGGAGATAAACTTACTGCAAATCTCCCTGAAATTTAGTGAAAAGTCTGTTGGAAGACCAGGTTTTTAATGGGAACAGAGGGATGATGACGACCAAGAGAAGTGAGTGCAGGTTGTTGAAATGTAAGTGAAAGTCTAATCCCCATTATTTCATGACTTTGATAAGGTGGAAAATTAAAGGCACAGGCTTAAAACTCCTTCAGCAGATAGTACTCTCTGCTATTATAAGAGGGTCAGTAGCTCTTGCCTTGTTTGCCACTTTATTCCTGGAACCCCGAATATGTTCATTAAATATCCAGCGAAGGAATAACTGTTCCCCATAACCATTCTCAGCCTATTTCCACAGCATAACTTGAGGCGCAGCTCTTAAAGCAAGCTGGAAAACCTGAAGAAGGAGAAAGCAAAATAAGGAGTATGGTTCTGAGACGGAGCAGTTGGGTAAAAGGCAATCCCTGCAGAATGAAGGCTTGAAGGGAAGAGCGGCTCTTGAATGGTTAGTGCCATGGGTTAGGGCCAGGACCATGCACACACCGAGCTTGAGAAGAACCTAACAAAGAAGGAACAGGTTCAACTCTCCTGCGCAGGAAAGTGTGTGTATGTATGTCAGGGAGGAGCCTCAGAAGAGGAACAGACCAGAAGCTCCCTGTTTTGCATCTTGGGTCTAGTGAATTCAAAGATTCGCCGTCATCTCCTCCGTCAGCAAAACAATGAACAGCCAACCAAACATAGGTGAAAACTTCAATACAGTTTGTCTTCAAAATTTGGAAACCCTCAGCCACCCTGGGAAGAGGCAGATATCAGGGCGGAGTGGATAAAAAGTCCAGTAGCATTAATTACCTACTGTGCGCAGAGCCTTTGGTAACTTGAATGAAAATAGTAAGTGGCAGTGATGCCCCCCACAGTTGATTAAGAATTGTTTTGGTGTGGAAAGCCTTTGCCTGGCCCAGGTTCTATCATCCTTCTTTCTCCACTTGAGGGAGCTGGTCTGACCAGATCTGGTTCATTGAGCCTTCAGACCAGACAGAATGTGGGGCAGGCATAGGTCAGACCACTAGAGGGCTGGGTGTGCTTCTTTCTCATTATCTCAAATGTTAGAGCCACAGAGAAGCTAGAGGTTAGAGGGCAGCTGTTAGTCTTAGAAGTTAGGTCTGACACTGATGTCTGGCAAGAGTATAGAAAATCAGCCATTTTAAAATGCCTGTTATTTAGGTTGTTTCCATGTCCTGACTATTGTAAATAGTGCTGCGATGAACATTGAGGTACAATGTCCATGGACAGATGAATGGATAAAGAAGATGTGGTACATATTTACAACGGAACATTACTCAGCCATAAAAAGGAATGAAATTGGGTCATTTGTAGAAATGTGGATGGACCCAGAGTCTGTCATATAGAGTGAAGTAAGTCAGAAAGAGAAAAGCAAATATCGTATATTAACGCATATATGTGGAATCTAAACAAATGGTACAGATGAACCTATTTGCAGGGCAGGAATAGAGACACAGACATAGAGAATGAACGTGTGGACGCAGTGGGGGTAAGGGGAGGGTGGGATAAATTGGAAGATTAGGTTTGACATAAATAAACTATCATATGTAACACTGATAGCTAGTGGGAACATGTGGCATGGCACAGGGGGCTCAGCTTGGTGCTCTGTGATGACCTAGATGGGTGGGATGAAGGTAGAGTAGAAGAGAGGTCCAAGAGGGAGGGGATATATGTATACATATAGCTGACTCACTTTGTTGTACGGCAGAAACTAACACAACATTGTAGAGCAATTATACTCCAATTAAAAAAAAAATGTCAAAGTATGAGAATTCCCACTCCCTGATCTGGAGAAAAAAGGACAAGGGGTTCCCCAGAATATGAGCAACCTCCAAGTTCTTGCCATCATACCCAGCTTGACTAGGCAGCCTGGCTCACTTTGTCACGTAGTACAATCTTCACTCTCAGCTCCTGGGGAAATACCTCTCCAGTCTCAAAGCTAGGACAATGTGTGTTGCAACAGACAACTGATTCTTTTTCATCTTTTGGACACTGGCTTTTGTGACTAACGATGAATCGCTCCCTGTGCTGGTCAAGTGGAAGTCCAAGGCAAAATTTACTATATCCTGCTAGTATTTTTCTTGGCATTCTTATTTCCATCTTTTATTTTGTGCAAGATGTGATCACCTCCTATATTCAATAATTGTGGGTTATTTGTAATTTTACAAAAATGACCTCAAACACTCTTGGACTAAGGCAATGCAAAATGATATTTAAAAAAAGGTGAGTGATTGGGCTTCCCTGGTGGCGCAGTGGTTGAGAGTCCGGCTCCCAATGCAGGGGACACGGGTTCGTGTCCCGGTCCGGGAAGATCCCACATGCCGTGGAGCGGCTGGGCCCATGAGCCATGGCCGCTGAGCCTGCGCGTCCGGAGCCTGTGCTCCACAACAGGAGAGGCCACAGCAGTGAGGGGCCCGCGTACCGCAAAAAGAAAAAAAAAAAAAAAAAAGTGAGTGAGGAGGACAGGCACAGATGTGGGGAGATAAAGCCTGGTGCCCCAATCTCCATGGCCCTTCAAATGGTCCTATTTGGACTTTAAGTAGGCAAAGGACTATTTCCACAATTGGTGACTATCCATGATTTTTAGCTATGGTGAGGAGAAAAATGTTGGTGAGGAAATCTGAGGTCTAAACCGGCTCCATCACTCTCCTGCTGGGTGACCCTGGGTGCCTCACTAAAGCCATCTGTCTTCTCACCTCGCCTAGAAAGTGGTAGAATTAAACTACCAGTGGCTCAAAGTTGTCAAATTTGGCTCATGGCCGGCCTGTACAGCCTGCAGGCTAACAGTGATTTTTAAGATTTCAAAGAATTATTAAAGAGGAGGAAGGAGGAGGCGGGGGAGGGGAAGAATTGGCAACAGAGATAGTATATAGCCTAAAAAGCCTAAGATGTTTACTATCTGCTCCATTCTGAGGTTTGCCAATCCCTGGATGAGTGGATGGCTAGAGTCTCTTCAAGCCCTCAGTTTTCTCCATGCTTCCATGACTAAGTATACTCTATAAGATGTTGGCTCCTATAAATCCCTTAGCCTTCCTGTATCTTAGTTTGTCCCCCTGTGCAATGGGTATCATATAACCTAACATAGTGACAGGAGCGTTGTAAAGCCCAGAAAGAGATCGTAATTTTAAAAAATTTAAAAAAAAAGAGGAGGTGCTCAGAAAGCATAATATCAGTATAATAAAAATATAAGAAGGAATCAGAAGTGATGTAAAGAGCATTATCCATATAAGTTCAAAAGGACACCAACCCGGACTTACACATAGATAGCACAGAAGCTAAGGATATGCCATATACAAACAGAAGGCCCCAGTTCCCCAGGAATTTCAGGTCGTGTGTACTTGACCTACTTTGGGTTTTCCACAGAAGCCATCTGCAGACACTCTGGGCTGTTTTTACCTGAGCATCTTAGGTCACAGGAGCTGTTAGGGACTCCCAATCTACCTTACGATCCAGATCTTCCTCCAGATGTGGATGGAATCCCTACATAGATGCATGTCAGGGCTCCCAAGTCAAATGCATCTTCTTCCCCCTCTCCTCTGCTTTCTTCTCCCTTTGAAAGTCACTGCTATTCATCCGAGGATATAAAGTCATAGTTGCTGGGAGCCTGTTGTGGTCCTGGTCCATTAAACATTTTATTTCCTTTAATTTTCCTAACAACTCTGTGGGTAGGTCTTGTAATCCCATTTGAAAGATGAAAAACTGATGAAGAAACTGAGGTTCAGAGTGGTAAAATAACATTCCCAGGTCACAAACTAGCATATGGCGAGGTCAACTTTGACAGCTTCTTCTCCACCATGTTGCTTTTCATGCTCTAACAATCACACAGGTGTGAGCCATGCAATGCATTCCTCTCCTTCCATCACTTCTTCTTTTCTTAATTCTTAAAGCACATATCATTTTTTAAACTCTTACTGGTTACTCAGCAAAACGGGCTTGATGTATTTTACAGAGCATGGATTTTGTTTCAAACTTCACTTGGATCCTTGCTCTTTCAGTTAATGTGTAGCATTAAGCAAGTTATTCAGCCCTCAGAGTCTCAGATTTCTCATGCATAAAAAGGAGACTAATAATGTCTATTTTGAAAGGTTTTCTTGAGGGACAGCATATGAAAGTATCTCATATGATTGCTAACACATAGTAGGCAATTGATGAATATTTCCTTATTTTCTTTTTTAAGCTGACACTGTGTTTCTAGAATATACCCTATACAGCCCAGGGTTCCATTTCCATAGTTTTGTATTGTTTCCTCATTATTTCTTCAATGTGAATAACATAATGGAAGGGACCAGGCATCATGACTCTTCTACACTACAGTGTGAATAACACAGGAGAAGGGGCCGTGCATATGTTTCTTCTTTAGTTACGTTATGCTTTAGGATTTTGTTGAATATACAGGAACTAATCTATACATTCTGGTATTAATTGATTAGAGCCGCATAGATAACAGGGGAAATCAATGACTTTACCTTCAACCTCAGCTAAAGTAATCCATAAAATCCCATGAGAAGGCTTACACTCAGGCAGTGCTTTGAAAGTTTTCTTACTCATATTTTGATTAGAGGAAAACAAATATTCTCATCAAAAGTACTTGCTTTTTTTTCAAGAAAGATCAGATAAAAATTAGAGTATAATGGAGCTGATAATTTGTGTAATTTTATAATCATCCCCAATTCTTTCTCAATGTAGACAGTATGTTTTTGCTAACTAAAGCACTGCTCAATTAGGAAATACCTTCTCACAAATATAAGACAATTTTTTGGGGGGGAGGGCAGATTATGCTTTCTTTTCCTTAGTCATGCATTCACTCAATATTGTTTCTTGATGCTCTATTATGTAATGGCCAGAATAGGTGCTAGAGATAAAAAGATTTAGTTCTTTCTCTCAGTGACCTCACTCTCAAAGGGAAAGACAGATGTACAGAGAAGCCACAGTGGTATGAGGTGACTGTCATGTCACATGTGCAAAGTTAGCTCTGGAGCTACTTCACAGCCCAGAGGCCAAGATTTGAAGGATGGCCATGAATGGGCTAGGAAGGCTGGGATAATAGTGGGGTCAGTGCATTCCAGGCATCCAATACCCTTGTAAACACTCTGTTATTCCTTTAGAGCTGTGCTCATCTAAGCTGTATTCAATCCAATAATAAATGGATCAATTCATTGACCTTTTATAGTAGCAGTAGGTACAGCATGGAACAAGGAGCTCTGAACAAGGAGCTCATATTTTGAACCCCCAAACTCCCCTTTTAAGTAATTTATTCTTAAAATCTCTCACTTTGGTGAATAAAGAAATTCTTCCTCTAGCTGACTTTACACAGTTGTTATGAGACTTGAGAATGATATTTGTTAAACTTGTTTGCAAAGCTTTTGCTCATCTGAAAATATTAGAGAACATTGAAGGAGGGCATAAGTATGGTGGATAAAGCATAGGCTGGTTAGTCCCATGAGGGTCCAAAATTCCAGCTATTTTGTGTTCCATCTGTGTGGCCTAGGACAAGTTTCTCAAGCTTTCTGAAAGCTGAATACTTCATATGTAAAAGTGGGAAAACACTAGGAGAGTAGGGAAAAGATAAATGAGATGATGCAAGTCAAATACCTGGTACATAGTAATCCAACAAAATGTCTGTGTTCTCCTCTTGTACTTAAAAAAAGACTGGGGCTTCAGCTTTCTAGAAGATGGAGGTGACATACATTTTCATATTCCTCCCATTAAGTAAAATGAAAATCTTGGATATTATAATTAAAACAAGCATAAGAAGACTGAACTTTGGAGAGAAAAAGCAGGCTGGCTAGGGAATTGGGACCTGAGGAATGATACAGTGGGAATTGCTCTGAGTTTTCTTCTCGCCTATGACCTCAAACACAGAGCTGAAGAAGTTGACAGCCTGGAAACGTCAATGGGAACAGACAACTCTCCAACTGAAGCCTGTTTTCTCCAGGCAAAGACCATGACGAGAGCAACCTGGTAAGTCAGAAATCATATAGCTTATAATTGCTTTGCTCTAGGCAAACACTACAAAGGAAAACTGTGACCCCCCCCCCCCCATCTCTGCCTATGTGAAGGTTGAGTGGAGAACCTACACTTTTACACTCATGAGACTGTAATGAGGCACGGGGTTGGCTTCAAGAAGTCCAGGCAGGGAACAAGGGCTTGCACTCCACTGGCAGTAAGTAGCCCCCCTCAAACACAGTTTCCTTGGAGATCACATAGGAAGCCAGCATTCTTACCCCTGCCCAGCAGTAATGAGGAGCCCACAAGTCAGGTGCCAATGGAAGCTGAGCAGGGGACCTTAGTTTCTACATACACATGGCACTTAGGTGGTAGTACTCCTCCCTTTCACTGCCAGAGCATTTCCCCAAAAAAGCCAGTTAAAACAGAAGATTTAATTAAGATACAGAGTCTCATAACACAATATGTAAACATCCAATTTTGAATTAAAAATCACACATCATACCAAGAACCAAGAAGACCTTAAACTAAATTAAAACAGCAACAATAACAGCAACTAATAGATGCCAATACCAAGATAAGACATGTTAGAATTATCTGACAAAGATTAAAAAGCACCTGTGAACATAACACTGCAGTGATAAATTATGAACACGCTTAAATAAAAAATAGAAAGCCTCAGCAAAGAAACAATACTGGCAAAGAAATAGAAGACATAAGAAGAACCAAATGAAGATATAAAAACTGAAAAGTACAATAACTAAAATTAAAAGTAGAAAAGATCAAGAGCAAAAAAAAAAAAATCAGAAAATTGAGAGATAGAACAGTAAAAATTACCTAATTTGAAAAACATACAGGAAATAAACAGAAAAAAAAGAGTTTCAGTGACGTAGAGTCTATAAAAAACATTCAACACTCATGTCATCAGAGTCCCATAACAAGAGGAGAAAGTGGGTGGGGCCAGAAAAGAACTCAAAGAAATAATGAATGAACACACTACCAATTTGATGAGACATAAATCTACAGATTCAAAAAGCTGAGTAAATTCCAGACAGAATAGACCCAAAGAAATTTACACCAGGATATATTATAATTAAATTCTGAAAACTAAAGAGAGAGCAAAATTCTTGAAATCATCCAGAGAAAAATAACACTCTACTCATAAAGGAAAAAACAATTTGAATGACAGCAGTTTTCTCATCAGAAACCATGGAGGCCAGAAATCAGTGGCATGATATTTTTCATACATTTAAGGAAAAAACTGTCAATAGCAATTTTTTTTTTTACTCATCAAAAACATTCTTTTAGAATAAAGAGAAAATAAAGAATGAAGAGGAAATAAGGAATAAAGGAAAATTAAGAAAATTTGTCACCTGCAGACCTACCCCCAAAGAAGGGCTAAACTATATTGCCTTAACATAAAGAAAATGATAAAAGGAATCTTGCAACATCAGGAAGGCAAAAAGTACACAATAAGCCAAAATATGGGTCAATTCAACTGTCTTTCCCTCTCCTCTTGAATTTTCTAAATTATGATTGACAGTTGAAGCAAAAAAAATACCCAACACTCTCTAATGTGGTTCTAAATTTACGTAGAGAAAATATTTAAAACAATTATAAGTGGGGGAGGGTAAAGGGACTTGAAAGGAAATAAGCATTTTCTGCTTAAACTGTAAAATGATGGCACAAGTAGAGTCTGACCAATTATATACATATGTGTATATGTATGTATATATAGTGTAATACCTAGGACAACACTGATAAAACTATATAAAGAAATACACTCAAAAGCACTACAGATAAATCAAAATGGAATTCTAAAAACTGTTCAAGTAATCCACAGGAAGACAAGAGAAAGAAAACAGAGATGTGAAAAACAGAGATACACAGAAAACAAAATATTAAGTGTTAAGCCCCAATATTTTAATATTTAATTCAACTGTAAATGGTCTAAAGACACCAATTAAAAGACAAATGATCAGGGTGAGCTATAAACCACAGCCAAACTGTATGCTGTTTACAAAAAATTACTAAAACTATAAGAGCATAGGCAGGTTGAAAGTAAGGAGAGGTAAAAAAATATATCATGAAAACATTAATCAAAGGAAAGCAGAAGTAACTATATTAATGTCAGATAAAGTACATTTCAGAATAAAAAATAAATCACCACAACCAGAGAGAGAGATTATATGATGATAAAAGAGTCCAAATACCAAGAAGACACAGCATCGTAAAAGTGTATGCACCAAGCAACAGAATTGCAATATATGCGAAGACAATACTGTTAGAAATGAAAGGAGAAATAGACAAATTCACAATTATAGTAGGAACTTCAACATCATTCTCTAAATAATTGATAGAACAACTAGACAGAATATCAACAAGGCTGTAGAAGAACTCAACACCACCAATACCCAACAACAGGAGTCAAAGATAGACCATATACTGGGCCATCATTGAAAGAATTGAAATCAAACGGTACGTGTTCTCTTACCACAATGGAATAAAACTAGTTGTCAATAACAGAAAAATCACCAAACCCTTGGAAACTAAACAACACACTCCTAAATAATCCATTGGGTCAAAGAGAAAGTTTCAAAGGCAATAAAAAATTCATTGAACTTAAAGTAAATGAAAAGACAACATATCAAAATTTGTGGCATATGGCTAAAGTAGTGAATGTTAAGAAGCAACATTGATTTTGGAAGAGTGGAAAATCAACTTATTGTATAATGGTTGCAGGCTTACTAAAAATAATTATAACAGCATCATTTCAAACTAAGCAAGAGCAGTCAGAAGGAAATTTACAGGACTAACAGCATGCATAGAAAAGAGTTCAAACCAAGAACATAAGCTCCAATCTCAAGAAATTAGAAAAAGAAGAACAAAGAAAGCAGATGAAGAAAAAAAAAAAAGCAGAAATCAATGAAATTAGAAAAAAATAGAGAAAATCAATGAAGCATAGAGTTGTTTCTTTATAAAGATCAATAAAATTGACAAAACTCTAGCAAAACTGACAAAAGAAAGAGAAAAGAAATGAAACAGGGGTTATCACTACAGACATCAAAAGGATAATAAGGGAATTTTAAAAAAAAGAAAGAAAACCTCTATCTCAAAAATTTGAAGCGTTTATGAAATGGTCAATTTCTTAAAAACACAAATTCCCACAACCCAACAAATATGAAACGTATCATTTGGATAGTCCTATAAATATTAAGGAATTTCAATTCACAATTTTTAAAACTTCCCTAGGGAAGAAATCTGCAAACCCAGATAGTTTCACTGGGGAATTCTACCAAAGAATTAAAGATGACTCAACATGAATTCTAAACAAGAAGAGAAGGAAACTCTTCACAATCAATTTATATATATGTATATATGTGTGTGTGTGTGTGTGTGTGTGTGTGTGTGTGTGTATGAATACAGATGCAAAATTCTTTAAGAAAATATCTCCAAGTACAACTCAGCAATATATAAAAATGATTGTGCCTATTACCAATTGGAGTTGGAGTTTCTCCTCCCCTCCCCCACGCAGGGACGTTAAGCTGGTTAAGTATTTGAAAACTACCAGTCAAGGAAAACTAGGATATTAACAGGAAGAAAAAAACAAACAAAAAAAAACCCATGATAATATCAGTCACTGCAGTAAAAGCATTTGATAAAAACTCAGAAAATAAAAACAGGGGGGACTTTCTCAACTTAATAAAGAGCATCTAAAATGTCTTGATAAAATTCTCACCCCTATACAAAAATTAAGTCAAAATGGATCATAAATAAATTTAAATGTCGACATAAAACTGTAAAACTTAAAAAAAAAAGCAGAAAATCACTGGGATCTAAAACTAAAAATTCTTAGACTTGACATCAAAAGCATAATTCATTAACATAATTTGGACTTTTTTCAAATTAAAAATCTCTGCACTACAAAATACCCTGCTCATGGGATTGAAAACCAAGTTACTGAGTGGGAAAAAATATTTTCAAACCACATATCCAACACAGCAGTAGTATTTAGAATCTATAGTTAACTTTCAAAACTCAACAGTAAATGAATAATCCAGGTATAACTGGGGAAAAGACAAAGAGAAATTTCACCTGACAAGATATTCAGATGGCAAACAGGCAAATGGAAGCTGTTTAACATCATTAGGCAGTAGGGAAATGCAGATTAAAACTACAGTGATGTATCACTACACTGCCATCAAAATATCTAAAATAAAAAACAGTGAAACACCAAATGCTGTCAAGCCTGTGGAGAAA
This sequence comes from Stenella coeruleoalba, assembly GCF_951394435.1. Taxonomy (NCBI): domain Eukaryota; kingdom Metazoa; phylum Chordata; class Mammalia; order Artiodactyla; family Delphinidae; genus Stenella; species Stenella coeruleoalba. Next base: position 9,837,193 of record NC_137151.1, read on the forward strand.
CTGGATCCCTCATACTGTGGGAATATATATAAAATGGTACAGACATCCAGAATACAGTCTGGCAGAACTTTTAAAAAGTAAACATGCCGCTACAATTGGCCCAGCAATTGTTCTTCTGGGTACTTATCTAAGAGAAATGAAGAACTCTGTTCACAGAAAAACGTGTGCATAAATTTTATATCATCTTTATTTGTAGTAGCCAGAAACTGGAATTAAACTAATTCTCCTTTGATAGGTGAATGGTTAAACAAACCATGGCACAGCCATACAATGGAAAACTACTCAGCAGTAACAATGAAAGGATTATTGATACATGTAACAACCTGGATGAATCTCCAGAGATTACACTAAGTGAAAAAAACTAATCCTAAAATGTTACATACTGTATGATTGCATTTGTACAACATTGCTGATATGACAAAAAACTTTGGGAATGGAGAACATTTTAGTGGTAGCCAAGGGTTAAGGAGGACTTGAGGTTGGAGGAAACTGACTATAAAAGGGCAACATGGAGGATCCTTGTGGTAATAGAAATTTTCTATATTTTTAACGTATTATTGTCATCATCTTGGTTGTGATGTACTATCCTTTTGCAAGATGTTACCACTGGAGGGACCTGGTAAAAGTATATTGGAACTCCCTGTATTATTTATTTCTTACAACAGCATGCGAATCTTACAATTATCTCAAAATAAAAAGTTTAATTGAAATGGTGGATGGGTAGGACATTTGTCTTATGCCAGTTTTCTTTGGAAAAAAGTGTGTTTGGTATTTTGCCCAAAGCCTCATATAAAGGCCAACTCTCACTACACAATTCCTCATGAAAGAAGCACAAAGAGAACTTTAATGCACCTAAGAAATTCTCCATCCTATAGTCGGTTCATTTATACTTTTCAGAAGAGCCCCTTACAGTTTGTAGCTCAGAAACATAAGCTACAGCCGAATGCTTACACTTTACAGAGACAAGTCAAAAATGAACACGTTGGAGAATCTTCTACATTTTAAAAGCTACGTTGACAAACCAGAGAACATCTAAAAGATGATTGTTAATATGGAGGAGTCAGGAAATCACTTCACATGAGGATTATTTTCGAAAGTTATGGAAATTTAGCCTGGGGAAGAGAAATGTTAGCAGCTCGATGTATTTGAAAGGCTGTTAGGTGAGATGAATGATGCTTATTTCCTCTTACCCACAAAGAGTGTTTTCTAAAGGTTGGTTCATATAGATGATTTCATGTTAATTGCTATGTTCTCATTGAAATGCGTATTAGAAAAAATAAAACTTGCACACCTAGTAATATAAAATTTTGTAGTAATACACAATTTTCACTTATAATAGGCTATAGACATTCTCTATTAAAATATACCTAATTTTTAAAAGACAGTTTTTTAAAATAAAACTATAAGTAGATAAGACTATGACAATTTTGAGGGCTGTTTATGAATGCTGTATGGGTTTTCACTGGAAGTCATCAGTCAGATTCAACAAAATGAATCAAAGATGCCAGGAGAAGGATTTTAATCACAGTTGACATTCTGGAAAAAGTAATCTCTTAGAGCCTTCCTGATATTTCAGAATCTTAGGGTCCATGATTTTTTGAGGTTGATTTTGGAGGAGTGGTGGAAAATCAACTTATTGTATAATGATTGCAGGCTTAGTAAAAAGAATTTTGAAAGCATCACTTCAAACTAAGCAAGAGCAGTCAGAAACTTCCAGATCAGGTGTTCTCAAAATTGCTTATCTTTCAATCCACTGCCACTTTCCAGAAACACTTTCTAGAGATTGGATTTGGGGGCATTCTCAGGGTTTCCTATACAACTGGTCCAATGTGATTGGAAAGCTACTTTCAATATTTCCCCCAGATGAGTTTGATGTGCACTTTCTTTAAGAATGACTGTGGGAATGTAAATTGGTGCAGCTACTATGGAGAACAGTATGGAGGTTCCTTAACAAACTAAAAATAGAGCTACCATATGATCTAGCAATCCCACTCCTGGGCATATATCTGCAGAAAACCATGGTTCAAAAGGATACATGCACCCCAATGTTCATTGCAGTGCTATTTACAATAGCCAAGACATAGAAGCAACCTAATTGTCCATTGAAGATAAATGGATAAAGATGTGGTACATATATACAATGGAATATTACTCAGCCATTAAAAAGAATGAAATAATGCCATTTGCAGCAACATGGATGGGCCTGGAGTTTATCATATTAAGTGAAGTAAGTCAGACAGAGAAAGATAATATCATAAGATATTACTTATATATGCAGAATCTAAAAAAATGATACAAGTGAGCTTATTTGCAAAACAGAAACAGACTCACAGACTTAGAAAACCAATTTATGGTTACCAAAGGGGAAAGGTGAGGGGAAGGGATAAACTGGGGATTTGGGATTGGCATATACACACTACTATATTTAAAATAGATAACCAACAAGGACCTACTGTATAGCATAGGGAACTCTACTCAATATTCTGAAATAACCTGAATGGGAAAAGAATTTGAAAAAGAACTGATATATGCATATGTATAACTGAATCACTTTGCTGTACACCTGAAACTAACACAACATTGTAAGTCAACTAGAGTCCAATATAATTTTTTTTTTAATGACTACCTTAGGTTACAAAAGCAGGACACACCCACACTCAGGCAGTGTTTCAAGGTCACTGCCACAGTCAGGAAGCCAAGTCACAGTATTCTTTTTGAACTGAAAACTATGCTAACTCTGTTTTAGTTTTTTGGCAATTTGAGAGTCACTTGTTTAAACCGCAAGACTATTTCTGGCATAGGCCATATTATACAGATCATTTAACCTCCAGGATACTAGACCAAATGCACACTTTTGAATGGATTTTAGCTTACTAATGTAAAATGTTTATATTAATTTTCCTAAGGAATACATGGTTTAAATTAATAAATCCTGTGTATATAAATCTAGAACATTTGCTAGTGAGGAGTAGTTGGGAGGGAATACAAAGAAAATTACAGGATCTTTTTACTTTAATTCAATCCCAATAATAAGTCTTTCCAAATACTTGAAAATGTTTATGATTTTCATCCCCCTTGCTCCGTACTAAACCAAGATTACACATAAACTTTATACTTTATGGATTGCTTATACTTTTTCAATTATAATAAGTAACATTTATTGAGTGGTCTTAATATGTCAGGCATTGTTCTCAACATCCTGTATGTAGTAATCTATGTATTCTTCTTAATAGCCTTTTAGGTTAGTAACATTTACCGATAAGAAGACTAGTCAAGTAATATGTTAGTGGAGCTGGTATTTGAACCCTGGTGTTTTGAACATTATTTAGCACCTACAAGTAAGTGACTTTCAAAGTTTCTTATCCATAAGAAAGAGCTTATCTATAAGCTCTTTATAGATATTCAACATACACACACATGCGCACACACGTGCATAATGAAAACAATACTTTTTGAAATGATAAAAGGCGTGCATTTTTTTATATTTTCCCATCATTTAATTGTTGAAATTCTAATCAAGACCCACTAAACTGATTTCACAACTCATCAATATATAACAACCTGCTGTTTGAAACAAAATGTACATGTGTGCTATCATTGCTAATTAGGTATTAGTAATTAGGTATGAGTAACTAGTATCTTTGCTATTACTAATAAGGGATTGTGAAAGGAAAAAAAAAAAAGATGGGGCTCGTATGTCCAAGTACTGAGGTTTTAGGAGATTTAGAGGTTGATAAGTAGTGCACGAAAGGCAAGTTACCACGGTGATGCCCAAGCAGCTGTGGAGGACAGCAGCGTGACTAGAGCTTCCTTACAAGCAAAACGTGCTTGAGTTTTTTGGAGGCGGTGTGGTGTGATAGGAAATACATGTGTATTGGAGCCAAGAAACTAGGGTTTGGAGCCTAGATCTGCCAACGACTATCCAAGTATTCTCGGGTAGAAATAATAAGTGATCTCTCTGAGATCAAATTTCTTGCCTATGATACTGGAGTAATGTAGCAGGTATTTTTGCTGCCAAAAATCACATATCCTTGTGCTACTTATGAATTCAGCTGCAAATGTAGTGGGCAGCTTTCTCTAACTCAGACTCACATGGATGAAGCCATATTTCTAAGTCAAGTCTTGTGTCTTTTCTGGAGTTTTGGATGTTCTAGATCCAACCACAAGTATTAAGAAGAATTAATGGGCAAGTAGGCAATTTTCAGCCAGTGAGTATATTCCCAACTTCCTGTCCTTGGACAAGAAAGATGATAAACTGTTGTCTACCCTTCCCAGAGATTCCACAGGATGTTCCTGTTACCTACACAGGAAGCTAGGCTATTGCCTTTATGATAAATGTTCTCGTGTCTCTGTATTAATTTCCCCACTCCCTTACTGAAATCATCTCACAAATAAACTACCTGCACCCAATTCCTTGCCTCGTTCTCTGCCATCACAGTAACATGATAGCGGGAAAAAAAACTGATTTAAACGTGGTTTTGAGGATTAAGTGACAGAAGTATATTCTATCTCCAGTGGAATGCCTAGTACATAAAAGATGATCAAAAATTGTAAATTGTTCCCAGTTGAAAACTCTATCACAGTATGAAAACAATCTTTTGGAGGGTAAAACCAATCTGTTTGGGCCAAAAAATTATTTGAAATTAAGAACTAATATCATACTGCTAGTGAGTGGGGAGACTGAAATTTGAACCCAAATGAGTCCATAGCTATCTGCAGCCTGGAATATTTTTATAGAATTTAACCAAGAAATTGTTTTCCTAAGAGTTTATCTGAAGGGTATAATTAAGGATGTGTACAAATAAAATTATCATGTCTATATGATGTCTATATGAAACTGTTACAACCCCATAAAAAATATGTTTACAGATTTAGAAAGATGTTCACAACAGACTGCTGAATAAAAACCACAGTTCGGGCTTCCCTGGTGGCACAGTGGTTGAGAGTCCGCCTGCCGATGCAGGAGACACGGGTTCGTGCCCCGGTCCGGGAAGATCCCACATGCCGCGGAGCGGCTGGGCCCGTGAGCCTTGGCCGCTGAGCCTGCGCATCTGGAGCCTGTGCTCCACAACGGGAGAGGCCACAACAGTGAGAGGCCCGCGTACCGCAAAAAAAAAAAAAAGTTCAAGAGACCATGATCCTGTTTGTAAGTATATCATCTACAGGAACAAATGTATATATAACCATAAGAAAATACGACTTAATGACTATATACTGCAATTTGAAAAGTAGTTACCCTTTCAAAGGCAGGGTTTTGGGTTTTGTTTGGCATTTTCCCTATTTTTTCTCTATATTTTCTATTATTTTACTTTTGGAGTCAAAATATATTGCTTGAATTGACTCGCATAATACATTTGACTCCATTGCCATTGTTCCTTCAACCTCACCATGGAATCTTTCAGAAGGTTTTGCAAGGAAATGGAGAACTACTTCCAAATGGCTTCATTGTGTTCTGTGATGCTTACAGCAATGTAGCCTGAATGAATAGCCCCCAGTTTGAATCCTTTTAGAGCAATGTCAAACCCCCTAACTCCCAAAAGTTGATTCACGTCAACTTTTATTACAAGCCAGTAAGAATCTGGGCCGAATCTACCTACTTTCTCTAAAGCTGATACCAGAGACTTAATTCATCCATCTGTTTATAATCAGAGACAAAATGTCAGGAGGATCAGTCCAAATCCAAGGCAAGATGACATTGAGAGACTATTAAATACAGACACAGAGTTGAAAGAATAAGTAGAATGGCTTTGGGGTCTGACCCTGAGTGACAATCGGTCAGGCTTCCTGAAGTGAATATTTTTAGGGACCAGAGCCTAGGTCAACATAGCTTTGCCTGTGTGTTTAGTTCATTAGACACTGTTACGGAGCCACTGGCACACAGGGAATTCTCAAGCAAGATCTAATAATTTATGACAAGGCAAATGTCAGGAAAGCAGAGCTGGGGTTTGAATTTGAGAGATTATCTCTGGTTTGTCATACAGCTAAACTTAAGAGGGCAATTTACTGTCAAGGATGTCTTCCCAAACAAAGTTTAAGTGCTGATTTCAATTTTCTGGCCACCCCTGTCAAATATAAGGGATTATATACTGAGACTCATTTGGAAGCCTGTTCCCCAGGATGTAGTCAATGAATCGTCTGTGGCCTTGCTCACAATAATAATTGGAGCACAGATATCAGGGAATACACACAAGATTTCTAAATTAATAAATAGTGAATAAAAAAAACCTTTGCATATAATTACACATGCCACTATGCCCCACTCTTCCAAGTCCTAATAATAAGGCTTGACTTTTGCTTGACCACTATATGTGCCAGTCACTTTACAGGAACTATCTTTTTTTATGATTTTTTCATAATCTTTTATTATTATTACTATCATCATTATTATTATTAATTTTGTTAGCACTTGTAGCTAGAAAAACAAGTTAGTAAATCGAAATTCTAGACTAAATCATGTATATCAGGGAGAGAAAGAGAGAGAGGAAAAGAGAGAAGACAGAGAGAAAAAATAAATGAATATTCATCTAGATGAAACTGATTTGATTTTTTTCCCTTTTTTAAAATTTTCATTTTACATTGGAACACAGTTGATTAACAATGCTGTGTTAGTTTCAGGTGTGCAGCAAAGTGATTCAGTTATACATATACATGTATCTGTTCATTTTTCAAATTATTTTCCTATTTAGGTTATGACAGAATATTGAGCAGAGTTCCCTGTGCTACACAGTAGGTCCTTATTAGTTATCCATTTTAAATATAGCAGTGTGGACACATCAATCCGTCTATCCCTCCCCTCCCCCCGACCCTTCCCCCTGGTAACAATAAGTTTGTTCTCTAAGTCTGTGAGTCTGTTTCTGTTTTGTAAATAAGTTCATTTTATCATATTTTTTTAGATTTCACATATAAGTGATATCATATGATATTTGCTTTTCTCTGTATCATTTGTTTCACTTAATATGATAATCTCCAGGTCCATCCATGTGAAAATGATTTGATTTAAAATTCCTCCAACTTTTTTTTTTTGAAAATTGCATTTCTCTGAGGCTAAGAAAGATATCTGAACTCTACTGATACTAATGATGAGAGTTTGAGCTTTTCTTTATAGAAGGGTACACTGAAGTTCTGGAATGCTCAGCCTTTCCCTAGGTTACAGAGATGGTAGGAGATGGAGCTGGTCTTCACAGGCAAGTCTATGGATCTCATGCCTGGGACTGTCTCTCCTATATTATGCTGGCTCCAACTCCAGCACCATAATTCCTTTCTAAGCGTGATCTTTTTAATTTGTTATCTATTCTGGAAAATGGTCATGAAAGCAGAGAAGACAGTGGTTAATTTGGCATTATGAAAAGAGTAGATGCTAGCTATCTGGATAGAAGAGGCAGCTTTATCTCCTTCAGTCTTCTCAACAATTCTGCACCATTGTGATCCCCTCCAGCCCTAAATGCTCAGATTTATTCCATCCCTTAGTTAGAGAATGAGGGTTTGGCACAGTCTTGTGAAAATGCAAACTGCAAAGGAACTACCTGGGAAGAAGAGAGGGTTGTATATAGTTCTCTTCTGCTGGCAGAAATTAGTGAGGGGAAACTTCAAATGCACCACGAAGGTGTTTGTGAAATAAACCAAGAGCAGAAGGAGAGTTGAGAGGGGATCCATAGTCCCATTGAAGGAAGAAAAAAAAAGGATAAGCTGGAAGTTGTCAACCATGTGGGCATAATTAGGGGATCAAGGATACAAGAAGCATCAAATGTTAACATGCCGTACATGTTCTATAATTACTCCAAAGTCTCAAGAAAATTGAGACGCTAGAGGCTCTGATATTAGCAGAAGATAGGATCCTTGCTGGACTAGAGCTACTGCAGAATAAACTATATTTTCTAAGAAATACAGTTGACTGAGATCACCAGTCAGAGTTGATCTGATTGTTGAGAGGGCTGTGGATATGGGACCCAGGGTGAAGCCAAAGTGTGAAGGTTAAGCTCTGGTGCCTGGGGTGAAGTTCACCTGAATTTTAATTTTGGCTTCACCAACTAATACCTTAGGTAATTCATTTAATCTTGACCAATTTCCTCTTCCATAAATTGGGCAAAGTCATAGTCCTTACTTCATATACAGGCAGCCCACACTTTGCACATTTCTGACATGCACTCATTATTATTATTATTTGGCCACGCCACGTGGCTTGTGGGATCCCAGTTCCCCCGACCAGGGATCAAATCTGGCCCCCTACAGTGGAAGCTCCGAAAGGATGCTGGCCCCATATTGTAAGTCATACAATGAGAAGACGGCAAGCACTGCTCAAGCCATTTTTGATAAGTTTTTTTGTTGTTTGCAAAGAAATAAAACACTTTAGTTCTGTGTTTCTAATATTTCAAATTAAAGTGTACTAAATAAATATTCACTTTTCTATTCGTTATACACTTATACATTTAAAACCAACCGTAAGAATGTTTTTATCATTTGAAAGTAATGTAATTTTAGAAGTCACAGAACAGTTATACTTTTCCCCACTGATTATTGAGTCTGCTTTGCACAGTTTCAGCTTGTACAGACAAAGGGAGAACTGCCTGCATTTCTGTGAAGTTTTTACAGAGTTTAAATGAGATAAACTATGTAATTTGGTATATGGTCAGCCCACCCAAGATGGCTACTCTCTTGCTCTGTACCTCCCCTGCTCGACCAATCCCTGCTTCATCTACACCCTACTCACCTGGCTGACCGTTCCTCTTAATCATAGAGGCTAATCAGGAAATGCCTACGTACTTGCCCCCAGCCCCAGGTAGTGATTATTCTAGCTTTAGATCAGAACATCTCCACTATGAGGGGCATGCTCCTCTGCTAGTTTCCCTAGTAACCAGTGAGCCAACCTGACATCAATTTCACCTATAACTGGTAACCTCTCCTTTCTTCCGGGAGCAAAGATTACTGCAACATCCTGCCCGCTCTCTGCCGCACATGATGTGGTGTTGCTCCAGGACATTGCTTCAGACATGTAAGCTCCCCCTTCCATTAAACCACTGACGTCTCTGTAGCTGACTCTGGTCTCTTTCTTTGGACTTGAGGCTGGGCAAGGACAGGACTTGCAGGCCCACAGGGTGCAGTCCAACAAGTGGGTAGCACTATGCCTTGCCCACAGTGAATGAAGATAATAACAATAACAGTAATGCTGACAATTGCATAAAATAGTAATAACGATGACAATAACTTCTTCTTTTTTTTTTTTTTTTTTTTTTTTGCGGTACGCAGGCCCCTCACTGCTGTGGCCTCTCCCGTTGCAGAGCACAGGCTCCGATGCGCAGGCTCAGCGGCCATGGCTCACAGGTCCAGCCGCTCCGCGGCATGTGGGATCCTCCCAGATCGGGGCACGAACCCGCGTCCCCTGCATCGCCAGGTGGACCCTCAACCACTGCGCCACCAGGGAAGCCCCAGACAATAACGTATTCTTACTGATTGATCTGATACCAAGGTAATTGTTGGAGATTCTAGATAAAAGGTGATGGGACTTACAGATCCTATTTTACCATTCCCTCCACCCCTCATTCTCCACTCAGAAATATAGGTCACAGGCTAGTGAGCTCTGTTGGAAAATCCCAAGGGTCTATTCCCAGGCATGTGGCTGAATGGAAAAGGGATGAGAACAGGAGTTTTCTGCTGGCACTACCTTGTGTGTCTGCACTGTTCCCTCTGCAGCAGGCTTCTCCGCAACTTTTCTGTCCTTGTTTCTCACCTGATCTGTTTTGTCTTGTCTTATCTTTTTATTTATCTCACTTTCTCTGTTTAACTACCATAGGGCTGTTGGTCTACATCCAGGCTATACCCATGAAGTATATTTATAAATAAAAGTAATATAAGGTTTTTATTTCAAATAATGAAATTGAGTCACTGAGCCTTTTAAATCAGTCTAACTATAGCAAAATAATAGCTCTCATTTCAACAAACACCAAACCTTTTCAGGAAAAAGATATTTTGAACAAAGGTATCTAACCCTCCTAAATACTCTTCTAGCCCTTAATAAGTTTTTCTAAAAAGTACAATCTATGGTTAAAAGCTGTAGCTGAATTTATGTACTATTAGTGGTGAGCTAAAAAACATTCCCCTCCCCAAAAGGAAAAGATATCTGTGTCCTAATTTCCGGAACTTGTAAATTTTCCTTATATGGCAAAAAACTAAGAGTTTTGCAGATGTGATTAAGTTAATGATATTGAGATGGGGAGATTACGTTGGAGTTTCTGGATGAGACCTACCTACAACCACATTTCTCCTTAAAAGGCGGAGGCGGAGGGAGACTTTACACACAGAAGATGAGGAGGCGATGTGGCTTTGGAGGGATGCAGCCACAGCCAAGGGCTGCTGGCAGCCTCCAGAAGCTGGAAGAGGCAGGGAACACATTCTCCCCTAGAGCCTCTGGCAGAAGCTTGCTCTGCCAACACCTCATTTCTGGCCCAGAGATACTGACTTTAGACTTCTGGCCTCCAGAACTGTCAGAGAATAAATTTCTATTGCTTTAAGAAATCAAGTTTGTGGTCATTTGTTACAGCAACCACAGGATAAGGTAATTTCCTATGTTCCTTGATTTTGCATATTATCCCCAGTATCTTTTCGTTTGTAGGGTGAATTGAGATCCATAAACATTTATTGAGTACCTACCAAGTACAAGGCATCTGAAATACAGATTTAATTAAGACAAGGCTCCTATCTTAGAGGTGTTCATAGTCTAAACAAACAGGCAAATAGAACAGTTATGATAGAGTGTAATTCCATAAATTCTGGAATTTGGTTACAAACAGGAGCATATTTGCAGAGTGAAATACAAGGTGGCCATTTAAAATGAGGTTGTAAACAAATGTATTGACCTAGAAATAAGTTCAAATATACTGATGTATTAAAAAGACCGTATCACTAAATAATTCTGACCGTGCATATGTTTAAGAAGCATATGGTCCAAGATATGATTCATAGTTTTCTCTGGGTGGTAGGTTTCTAGTGTTTATTTTCATCTCCTTCTTTTGTGCTTTTCAATGTCTTGATTTTTGAATAATGAGAAAACAATACAAGTATTTTTTATTAAAAACTTTCTGGGTTTAGTGCCAGTTAGGAGCACTTGTAGGATGAAAAAGTAAAACACAGGAGGGACCTAAGAACACTGACCAGGTGACCTGCTTCCTCACTAAGGTCCCAAGCATAATTATAGGATTGTATCTTCTCCTAATGACAGGGAACTTGGCCAACTAGAAGAGGACATGCCATCTTTATTCAATGCTCAGATGCCATCTGTCAAACGGGACATCATTGATTGAATAACAGTTTTCAGAGGAAGAAAAAAAATTAATCACTATACTAAACATGTATATCTTAATCTCCAAATATTACAATGAAATAAAACCTATCTTAGATTTCAGGAAGTGTGATGATTTTCTAAAAGTAACCTGGGGGCTTCCCTGGTGGCGCGGTGGTTGGGAGTCCGCCTGCCAATGCAGGGGACACGGGTTCGTGCCCCAGTCCGGGAAGATCCCACGTGCCGCGGAGCGGCTAGGTCCGTGAGCCATAGCCGCTGAGCCTGCACGTCCGGAGTCTGTGCTCCACAATGGGAGAGGCCATAACAGTGAGAGGCCCAAGTACCGCAAAGAAAAAATAAAATAAAATAAAAAATAAAAAAGTAACCTGGGCTTATGCTCTGCTCAAGGCTAAAGTGAAATCATTTGAATTAAACAAAGCATTCCAGAGGTTTGGTACCCTCTTCAAGGTGTAAGCAGGAAGGAAATACTCTCATTCTGAAGCCCGCCTGCCAACTGTCTCCCTATGCCCTGCCCTCCAACCCCCATCACAGATCTGCCAAAACAATACCCATGACAGCTGAATAGAGATTTTCTTAATTTAAGCACCGAGGCAGCAAGAGGGAGACATTCCTCTGATCGTTGCAATGGGTTGCTTTGATATTCTACCTCGAGAGTGTATCCACTTACTGTTTATAGCCTCAGAAAGTATTTCTCAATTTGAAACCAAAATCAGACTTGAACACATGGCCCTTTTTTCGCTTTGTAAACCAGATGGACTCTAAGCAGATAAACCTCCAGACGCAGACTAACATTAGTACCAATACTGTGAACTAAATTGGATTTTTTTACTTTTGATTATGAGTCATCTAGTTTGTGGATTGTAGCTCAACCATGTTAAACTGAGAACAGCAACCATGAGAGGAAGTGGGTCTCACTGAACCCTTGAATTCCGATGTCTGGGTTTCTACTGCCATTCTTCCAGTGTTCTAAATCTGGATCCTCTGTGTTATGGTAATAACAAGTTTCATTTTTTTTCCTGGGCATTAGAGTTGCCGTTATGCATATGAAGTCAGCATTTGTACAACTCTTGAAACAATTAATATGAGTTCCACTGTCAAATTGTGGAAACAGACACTCAGGGGGTTTAGAATCTTGACCAAAGTAACCAAGCTTGAAATTGGTCCAGCTGGCTTCTGACCCCAGCTCTTTGTAACTCATTCATTTCTATACTGACACTCGGGCTCACCTTTGATGGTGGGCTGACCTTCTGTTCTTTGTACCCACATAATTAGGTTGAATAATTATTTTGGCAGTATACGGGAATTAGGCTGAACAAATCGGAGTGGGATCGGCCGGGAGGAATGACATGGCCCAAGGTCTGAATCAGGGACCCTGACAGTTTTGTGTGGGTATTCTTTTGAATGCTGGCCATTTGTTCAATCATAGGACAGAGCATTGAGTCATGCATTGCTATTCTTTTACTGGAATTCTAACCAGTTTTATTATCATCAGTGTCAGTGCCTGCCCTGACGGGGTTGCCTTGTTAAGGATTTCCTGCCTGGTTATTTATGGCCTCATATGATTCATCTCTTCGATGAGTATGTAGTACTCACTATTGGTGGGCACTAGGGGTGCAACAGTGAACAAGACAGGCTAAAACCTGTGAAAGTGAAGAGAAATAATGAAACAATTACAGTAGAACGGGTTAAAGTGAGTACAGAAGAACTATGGGAACATCTAGTAGAAGGGACCCATCTAAACTAGGGTCAGAAGAGAACTTTTACAAAGAGTTACATTGTAGCCAAACCAGGAAGGATGATAGAAGTCAGACTGGTATGAGGGAATGGCATTCCTGGCAGTGTGAAAAGATGTTGCAAGGACTAATGGCATGTGAGGACACACGTGTATTAGTAGGATTTCAAAGAGACTCAGAACAGCTGAAGCCCAGAGTCTGGTCACAGACGTGTGGAGAAATGTTGAATGATGTTGTGGGACAGGGGAGTAGGAAACTGATTAATGATGTCTTAATAAGCTATTTTAAGGAGTTTTGACTTTATCAAAGAGCAATGAGCCACCACTGAAAATATTCTTCAAGCCGAAAAATGATAGTATCAGATTTGTATGGTAGAAAATAAAATAGAGGCGTGAAAAGGAGATGGATGTTAGGAGACCAGTAAGAAGCCGGCAGCAGCGATCCTGGTATGCAAAGATGGTAGCTTGGATTGGGTTGGTGTCATCAGAAATGAAGGGAAGCCCATAGGACATAGGAAGGTCATAGGATACTAACAGAATTTGTGATTGATTAGACATGCTGAATGATGGAAAGGAAGGCCTACGGATCTTTGCCTGGAGGCTTCCTATCAAACCTGAAATACAAATTATAGAGTAACCTTACAACTCTAGACCCCCAACTGATAGTGCTCTTAATTCTTGGCCTTTAATACTGAATCGGGGCCCATTCATAGTATCAGTTATATTCCTTCTGCCCTAAGTAGTAGAAACCACAATTCACATGCACTTAAACAGTGTAGAAGAATTTTATATTAGCTGTCCATGAGTCCAGTGGGAGCACAGCTCAGTGTTAATCGATTTAGCCACTCCATTAGAACATCAGATGTGTAGTTTCTTTACACAGCTCTTCTCTTCTTTCTATGAGCATCAGCTTCATCCTGAGTCTGGTTTTGTAGGTTTTCACAAGATAGTTTCCTGCAGCAGGGCAGCCACTTATCATTTCCAGCAAGAGAAAGAGCCTGACATCTTTTTCCCAGAAAATACAGCAGATTTCATTTTGTCTATCATTGGCCCAAATGGGCATAAGCCTATCCATCCCTGAACAAATCTCTAAGACTTTATAAGGAAATACTATGGTGGCTTAAACTAATCACCCAGGGTGGAGTGCTCTGTGCCCAGATTTATCCCACTACTTTGATGGCATCACTTCTGGCTTGGGATCTGAACCTTCCTTCAGACCTGGGATATCAGACCTGATTTCCCATTTTATGCAAGAGGAGAGTTACGAATGGAGTTGTGTACTAATTAGCCTAAGGTGATATAACTGGATGTGACAGAGCTGAAAAATAGAACTTGATCTTCTAACTCCAAGTTTAGTGTTAAACGACACTTTGCTGTGTGTTGTGACTTCTACCAGTTCATAAATTAGTGCTTCTGAGCTCATAATTTGGCTGTATCATTTTAACAGGCCCTGTGGGAAGTTAAAACAACAACAACAACAACATATTACTGGCCCCAAGTTTCTCTTGATCTTTTTGCTACAACAAGACAATCGTCAAGAAACAATCAACAGAGCCCAGAAAACAAAACAAAACAAAACAAAAAACCCTGACAACAATCTGCATCTCTCATCACTAAGATTAGAGCACTTTCTAGTCATTAATTAGATGAATTTACAAATGAATAACTGTGATACATCCCCCCCAGAGACCTGAGGTCAATGCAGAGGTAAAACTGTGAATGCTGGCTCCCCCATGGAAAACTGCCACAACAACCCTCTGTGTCTTTCTTTCCTTCTTAAAACAAAACAAAACAACCTCCACAGAAGAATGGGGCCTCCATCTTTTTGTCTTCTAGACTTGGACCTGATTGAGCAACAGGATTTCCCCACATAAACAATCTAGAATTTACCTTACATCTAGCTCAAAATCTGTGGTCACCTCTCTGTCTTCAGTCATGTCACGTACCATGAGAAGCCTTTCAATTGTTTCTGGAAAGCATTTTGGGTACCTATTATGTAATAGGTACTCCAGTGGGGAAAAAAAAAATTAAAATGGAGTTGCAGCCTTCAGTGAGGTGATGGTATAACACGGTGTCACACAGAAGGCAGGTCATTTCCATACACTGTGTATACAACTCTAGGGAATCACAGGGGATCAGAGGCAGCTTTCTGGAAGAGAAAACTTCTGAGCCTAATTTTAGGAAGTAGATGAACAGGAGTTAGTTAGGCAAAAATGGAGAATAGAATTACAAGCCAAAAGAAATGGTAGAGCATTTGCAGAGATGTGGATGGGTCTAGAGACAGTCATACAGAGTGAAGTAAGTCAGAAAGAGAAAAAACAAATACTGTATAATACTGCTTATATGTGGAATCTAGAAAAATGGTACAGATGAACTTATCTGCAAAGCAGAAACAGAGTCACAGATGTAGAGAACAAACTTATGGATACCAAGGGGGGAAAGAGGGTGCGGTGAATTGGGAGGTTGGGATTGACATATAGACACTACTATGTATAAAATAAATAACTAATGAGAACCTACTGTATAGCACAGGAAACTCTACTCAGGGCTCTGTGGTGACCTAAATGGGAAGGAAATCTAAAAAAGAGTGGATACGTGTACACATAAAACTGATTCAATTTGCTGTACAGCAGAAACTAACACAACATTGTAAAGCAAATATAATCCAAGAAAAATAATTAATTAATTAATTAATTTTAAGAAAAGAAATGGCAGAGCAGAGGCACAAGGAGCATATTGAAGTATATTGGAAGGAGTATATTGGAGGGGGACAGGAGGCAGGAATGTATGGGATGGATGATTATAATAAAAGTAGGAAGGGTAAGTGTGAGCTAAATTATGGAGAATCTTGTGTGCCAGAATGTGGGGCTTGAGATACAACCTATAACAATTGGACAGAATTATTACAGGTGTTAAGCAAATAAACAACATAGTAGAATCTGCAATCGAAAGAAGTATTGGGCAACCTGGTGTTTGGATTTAGGTGATGGGGTAAGGGTAACCCTGAAGGCAGTAAGTTCTCTAGGAAGCTGTGACAACAGCCCAACAAAGAGATGAAAAAGCTCTGGACTAGTTAGAAGCACATAGAGAAAAGGATGGATGTGAGGGATATTTCAGAGGTAGAATCAATAAGATCCATTCGCTTGAGCTAGGACAACAGTGCTAGTCATTAAGATAGAAATGCAGGTAGAGAAACAGCAAACTTGAAGAGGATATATTAAGTTAAATTTGGATGTGTTAGGGAGACTGGGATTCAGGGATTAGGTTCGAAACCCAAATTTGATATATTTCAGTTGGGTGGCCTTGAGATAGTTATTAAACTGTCGTAATTTCTTGTTCTTACTAGGTAAATGGTGTGTTTGTCTTAGGTTTGCAACCTAATTACAAACCTAAAGCCACGGAATCTCTTACACCTTCTTTTGTTGTCATAGTCTGGTATCCTCACCTGGAAGAGGAAAGTAGAACACCCTCCTCTGGGGTCTTTTTAGAATAAAGGGGCCAGCAAGCATCTTGCATATATGGGCATTAGAAAGCCTTTCCAAAGCCCATGTCTTCCTCATTTTCCTTTTCTCAAAACTTTAGGGTCAGAGTAGCTTCTCTCAGAAAAAGTGAAATGATGAATATCACTTGATAGAGATCTACCTATAAGCTAAAAGGATTACCGACCCTTTGGTCAAAGACAAGATCAAATTTTAAATGATTTGTGTAGGCAAAAAATGTATATTAAGTGATGGGTTGAAGACCACAGTTAAGCTTCTCTGCTTTAGAAAACACTTTTCCATCTTTAGAGGGAAAATGCCATAATAAAGCAAATATTAAAGTTTTGTTCAATAGAGCAAAGTGTGGAAGACACCTTGATTTTTCACCCTAGGAGACCCATTTCTAACTTCTGAACAACAGAACTGAAAGGACATAAACTTGTATTGGTTTAAGCCATAACATTTGTGATCATTGTTATGACAACAATAGAAAAACTAATATACTGTGTTGTGCTCATTAATTGGGACTAATTAGTGACTACTGTAATGACAAATATGCTCTTGGACCATATAATAATTGCTCATCTTAGGAAATTTGTTCTCTGGTTGAGAAGATGAGAAAGCAATATGCAGAGTAAACACCCAGAGGAGAATGAACCAAGGAGGTGAGAGGTCTGAAAACTGAATTTTATAAGGTGTGGCTGGGGTAGCTGAGGGGTTCTGGAGTAATGGTGGGGATCTAAACTGCAGGAGAAGGAGGAGGTGAGCCCCTTGAGAGCTTCTCATTTGCTTTTAATGTGGGGAATATGTTTTATAAGAGGAAGAGTTTAGACTTACTTTCCACAATTGTTTTAGAAAGGTAAAACAGAGATTCATCAATCATAGAGGAAAACTCAAATTCAATGGAAGGTAAAAGCCAGGGTTATCAATAGCAAAGTTCTCCTTCAGGCAGGTACTGGTCGCAGCAGTCAGTGTGTCATCAGTGGGTCACAGAGGGACCAAGACATTGATTCTCTTAGGTCTTCCGTAGGAAAGCAGGGCCTGAGTAGACCAAGCCTCCTGCCAGTTGCTTATAACCATGAGTGGTTAACTCTTTACCTAGGGGGCTGTGCTATATTTTCAGTTTCTATGTGTTTTATGATGTGAAACGTTATCTGAAGCACTGGTGTAGAATTAAAAAAAAATTTATTGAAGCTTAGTTGATTTACAATGTTAATGTTAATTTCTGATATACAGCAAAGTGATTCAGTTATATATATATATATATATATATAAAAATACTTTCTTTTTCATATTCTTTACATTATGGTTTATCATAGGATATTGAATATAGTTCCCAGTGCTATACGGTAGGACCCTGTTATTTATCCATTCTATATATAACAGTTTGCATCCATTAATTAGAACATACTTATTGATGTCCATTCATTAACATAAATGATCTCCGAAGTCCAAATTACTTTAAGATTTTTTGTGATGAATTAAGGAAGGGAAAGAAAGAGGGAGTTCAGAATTCATACATACCGAGTTAATTTTTGTCTCATTTAATCCTCAACATAGTTGCAGGACATGGAAACAACCTAAATGTCCATTGACAGAGGAATGGATAAAGAAGATGTGGTACATATATACAGTGGAATATTACTCAGCCATAAAAAAAGAATGAAGTAATGCCATTTGCAGCAACATGGATGGACCTAGAGATTGTCATACTGAGTGAAGTAAATCAGACAGAGAAAGACAAATATCATACGATATCACTTATATGTGGACTCTTAAAAAAGGGTACAAGTAAACTTATATACAAAACAGAAATAGAGTTACAGATGTAGAAAACAAACTTATGGTTACCAGGGAGGAAAATGAAGGGGAGGGATAAATTGGGAGATTGGGACTGACATATATACACTACTATATATAAAATAGATAACTAATAAGGACCTACTGTATCGCACAGGGAACTTTACTCTACTCTGTAATGACCTATTTGGGAAAAGAATCTTAAAAAGAGTGGATGTATGTATATGTATAACTGAGTCACTTTGCTGTACACCTGAAACTAATGCAACATTGTAAATCAACTCTACTCCAAGAAAAATTAAAAAAAAAAACAACATAGTTCCAGAGGTAGGCATTTTCTTTCCAATCTGTTTGAAGAAACACTATGTTAGGCAAAAAATCAATTGGGAGCAATCAGTTAAGCAACTGTGAAACGGCGTGGGGTTAAGACAAGAGGGGAGGCTATAGAGGCTGTTCCCTGGAGGAACTGAGGCCCTAACTGAGGCTAAAGGGGAGGATCTGGCTGGGCTGGGCCAGGGGTGGGGGAAGGAGGCCATTCTGGGTGAAGGAAGAGTGTGGGCAAAGACTTGAACTGTAGGAGCATGAGAGCACGCAGATGAGGGCCCCAGGATGCCTGCAAGAAATGCATGACTATATGGCAGATAGAGTTGGCATGGAGGGAGAGTCCGATTGAAATAGCCTTGAGTTCCAAGGAAAAATTGGACCTTAAGCCACTGACACTGAGGACCATCTGTGACAGTAACATCAGAGGAAACCAAACTATAAAAGGATTGGAAAAATATATCCATGAGCTTCCAGATGTGAACGTCTTGCTACCACTCCTTAAGAATACTATGCTCAGTTGTGATCTTCATTTTCTGATGTAAATAAAGGACCTTGGGTCGGATCTCTGCTGGAATCTTCTTCTCGATGGTCTCACTTTGACCTAATTGAACAACTGTGTATCGAGAACCTACTCTTTGCCTCTTCTAGGCATTGGCAGTACCAAGATGAAGAGGAATTTTTTGATGTCCTGATGAACTCATAATCTGGAGGTGTAAAGAGCTGTGTACACACCAGCTAGACTTCCAATGAGATAAAGCTAAACCTCATTACTCCCCCTGCCCTGGGTGACTAATATCTATGGATTTTGGAGCCTTAATTTTGTGGGCAGCATGCAGAGAATCTCCTAATTACTAATGTGTCCTTACATCTCCCATCATCAGACTTTCCTTTCTCTGAGGTCAAGACTTTGAAGAGCTCACTAGGTGTCTGGATGGCCATTCATAGAAAGGAAGCACAGTGCTTGACACATGGTAGGTACCCCTAAATGTTTATCTGAGTGTAGTGCTTATGTTGATATAGCATGTCATCTCTTCTCTGGGAATGCTGCATTTTAACAAGGAACTTCTTTCTTTTAGACACAGGAGTGGAATGAACATGGTGAAAATTTCTGGCCCTTTGTAAGAAGATGGAAGACATAATTTTGTAAAGAACCTTTAAATGTTTATTAAATCATATTACCTAGGTATGTAGCAACAGGAGGGCATAGGGTGATGACTTTCTTTCTAGCAACTACATGTGAAAGAACGTGGTCTCATCGAATCCTTACAATAAATGTCAAATAGGGCTTATCATTTCTATTTTACAGATGTAGATACTGAAATTACATGATTTGTAGAAGCTCACATAGCCAGGAAGTGGTAGAGCCAGGATTCAAACTAAAGTCTGCCCAGTGACAAATTTCACCCTCATTTTCTAACCAGTGACAGCCGTTTCCACACCTGTGTAGGCCCACAGAGCAAAGCATGCACGCAGGTGTCCCATACATAGGCTGCTTGCAGTTCATGCTTTTGACTACCTGAGGTTACAATTTTTGGCAGGACTTTTCTGTAACTCTGCTCCTCCAAAGTATGTGCAGGCTTTCCTATGGATTACCGGAGGAGTTTCCCATGAGCATCTGAATCATTTCATAGGTCCCCCATCTGATTTCCCCTGGTAAGTTGCCACTCCCAGCTGTCTCCCAAAATAATGTGATCAGGGCAGAGCTTTGCAGCAAAACAAATTCACTCATGCCTTCCTTATTGGGAATCACTTAGCCTGATTAATCATGACAGATGTCTTCATAGTGGACGGATATCTCGTAGAGCGAGTGAATACAGGCATCTCTCAGCCTTGAAATCCACATTGTACTTAAGTTTGGGAAAGGTTAAGGGGCCACGTTACACAAAGTAAAGTAAAATCCTCCTTAAGATACCTGTATGTGTTAAGACTTATGGATATCAATCAACTACAGGATAAGTCTTACAAGTCATTCGCTAGAATCAGAAAAGATTGGCGCGTTTTCACTGTTAACTTCATCATTTTAAGGAAACCATGTTTGTGAGAAAAAGCATTATTTTTCTAAGCATCATGCTGCTTCCCTGACATAATGCTATCTCTGCATTTTTGTATTGTGTCCATCAGACTGTTTTTATTTCCTGAGCAGATGCTCCTTGTTGACATTTATAGGCTCTTGTCCTTGAGGAACTTGTCATCTTGTTGAGAAGACCAGAGTTACACAGATACTGAATAATTTTACAGTGATGTCACACCGAAGATAATCAGGGCTGACAAAACATTGCCAGAGACATCATAATCATGGTTTCTCAACCGCTTCTTAATGGCACTCACAAAAGCAAGTCTGCTTCCCACCATGATCTAAAACAAACAAAAAGATAGGAAGTATATTTATTGAGTGCCTAGTACATGCCAGGTATCACAATAAGCATTCCAGGTTATTTTTAACTCTGCCACCACAACCCTGCAAAATTCATATCATTGTCTCTATTTTATAGAAGGGAAACCTGAGGATCAGAGCTAATGCTCTGTGCATGACCACAGAGCTAATAGCTGACAGAGCCAGGACCCAAACTTGTTCAGTCTGACTTGAAAGGCTGTGTTCATCCCAAAGCGAGAAAGCAAAAGTGCAGTTTTCTAAGGACATTCACATCATTAGCGGCTTTCAGTTATTTTACTCAGTGCTCACAGGAATGTGATGTATATGTGTTGCTCCAATAAACAGTGAATCAGTTTCACAGCTACAACTTTAAAATACAAACAAACACCTCTAATAAGTCCATTCGCTTTTGAAAAATTTAACAACACTGCGAAGGGCAACTCTGACTGCCTAAGGTAAAAGTCAAGAATAAATATAATAAATTAAAAGTGTGCTAGTGTTATTGAAAATACATTTTATTGCCATGACATAACATAAAGAACAATAAATACATTAGTAACTAAAATTTCAGTAACATGACTGGCAATAATATTGTTGACAATCATTTTACTTTCATACCTTAAAAATACCTACAAGATAAGAAATCATTCCATCACCAGAGTAGGTGGGACAATAATTTACCTCAGAGAATACCAGGGGAATAGGCACGAAGCCAATTAAATATTTCTGGAAGATTGGATCAGTGGGAAGCAGCTTGCAAAAGCACTTGCTTAGTAGTGGAACTGGAGAGAAGGATGAAACCTTCCATCAGAGTTACCACTTGAATTTCAGAAGGTCCTTGATAGACAAGATTAAACCCATTGGTAGGAGCCAGCTAGCAGATAGAGTGATTTAAAGAGAGATACTTCTTCAATTAAATAATTTTTAGCACCTAATATATGTCATGCACTGTTTTTAAGTACTAAGAAGTTCAAGTTCCTAAGTTGGTGAGGAAGACAGACAAACAAATGAACGATTAGAAGCATTATACAAGGCACTTGACTTTGAGATAGCACAGGGAAGGAAGGGATTGTGACCTACCAATGCCCACAAAAGATGCACATTTATCTCAGATTAAATGGGTTGTGAGTAAAGAGTCTCTGGGAATTCTTACAGAGTGAGATGATTAATGTAAGCCAGTCTTAGAATAATGAACAAATATGGTAGGTGAACCAGGAGTGGAAAGACTTTGAATTTATGATAGGGCAGGATGGTTCATAGGGAGGTTGGAAAGGTAATCAGAAGCTAGATTATGCAAAACCTTAGATAGCAGCCTATGGAATTTGGCTTTTATTCTGGAGCTAGATGTTCCCAAATTTCAGTGCATATAAGCAGTACCAGACAAGAGATTATGATTCAAGGAGTCTGAGTCAAAGTCTAGGAATCAGCATTTTGAACACTCTGTCCAGGCTATTTTACTTCAGGTTCTTCTGAAAATTTTGGTGCTTCTAGGGTCACAATCCTAAAAGACAACTGTTGAAAAGAAACTCCTGAAAGATTTTAACTGTGAGTGTTGGACGTGTTTGTCCATTTCAAGGTTAATTCTGGTAAATTATACTATAGATTGGATTGGAAGCTCCAATCCAATCTATAATATAATGAGAACTGGTGGTAAAAATAGGGCTTGAATAAAATGAAATGAAGATGGGAATAACCCTTAGAGGATGTGGAGTGGTGGGTGACCAAGGACATGTAGGAACATGACCAGCAATTTAAGTGGTCCAGCTCAGGATGGGGACAGAGGATTCAGAATGCTCTCATTTTTCCATGGTCAGGGGACTCTCAGTGTCTTATGTAAGTCTTCTGTCCCCTTTAGACAACTTCCTTCCATGAGGAGGCTCTCCCACCACTGGTTAGGAACAGCTGCATTAGAATATTCTGGGGGAGAATTCACGAAATATGTGAGGCTTTAGGTGAACCAGGAAAATTGAACAGAATGTAGACTGGTAGAGGGGAGGGAGAAAGGACATTCCAAGAGGAATGAGCAGCCAGCAAACATGGAAAAGCAAAGGCTTCAAATAAAAGCATCCTCTGAAGGCTGTAGATGGGAGCTTTGAAGGAGTTGGGGAGGAGAAGAGGGGTACTGTTGTGGGTGCTGGAAAATGGAATTAGATGAGTCTTTGTCTCTGGAAACAACTCCACTCTAGCTAAAGAAGCTGGACTTTGTCAGGTGTTTGCAAAGCAGAAAATCACCATTGGCTTCACTCACCATCTTTCTTTAGACTTACAGATGTACATAGTCAGCAGTATCTCATGATGTCAGGGGAAAGGGAAGAGTTTAGTTGGCTCCTTCTCTCTGTTGGACAGAGAATTTATATCCATTATGTCTAATCTTCACACCCCCCGCAAGGTTGATATTATGCTCACTTTGGCCAACGTCACACTGGTTGGAAACAGGGACCTCTGAATATACACTCATATCTATTTGATTCCAGTCCATCTACTCTCTTAGGTACATAATTAGTGAAAATGCATCAATGTGCACTTACTAATGAAAGCCCCTCTGTATACAACAAGAAGAGTTCCCCTCTTTGTCTCAATGGCAGGAATAATTTTTAGAAATCAAAGGATAAGTTCTAGGCTGTTACTTTTTACTGTGCATTATGTCATTTTCATAGTTCTAGCAGCTATGAGGAGTAGTTATGGACCACCAAGGTATCTGGCACCAGCATCTGTTGCAGCAAATCTGGGATCTGAGCAGAAATAAAACTCCATGGAACTTCAATTTCTTTCTTACATCCTTCCTTCTTCATGCTTTATGCCCCCTTCTCTTTTCACAAATCTTGCCTCCAGGATTTTCAGCCAGGCTACTGGAGATAGAGTGGTGACATAGTCACTTGCTCTGAGTGGACAGATCACCGTGGACCTTACTCCTTTTGAAGCAAGATTTAGGCTCGCCTTTGTCTGTGGCAGGAGAACAGTGTCCTGGGAGCCCAAGGACACTAATGTATCAGCTATAGGACTATTTTTAACACTGCACACTATTTCTCCCCATCATATTCCTGGAAAAATCACAAGCATTTTCCCAAGGCACAGATGCCCATATCCATCCTCCTCCAGGTATATAACTTAAAAAGAAAACCAGCCCAAATATCTGGACAAAAAGCCAAGAGCACATAGCTTCTCAGGAGATGGCAAAGAGCACAAGTTTCTTTTATGCTCAAATGGAGAAATTTCTTTGGCTCCCTACTTTGCTTCTTTAGTGGTCCTCTAAGCTAGTTGAAGTATCTGAATCTATAACCATGATAGGTTTATCCCTGTGTAAATTACATTGCTCTTTCACGCCAATATAAAGTCATTTTTCCCCCAGTAAATCATTTTGATGTCATTCCTTGGCTTCATTTTGTTTCATCCTAATTCCTCAGCCTAGGTTCCACTATTTGGAAAAACTCAGATCTTCCAACCTCTTCATAACAGGGCAAAGGCTAAGAAACACTTCCTTCTATTAGATGTTTGTTGTAATTTCTAGGAAAGGTTTTAAGATGAGTCAAGCCATGTCATGGTGGGCTTTCAGTTTATCTCTCCCAAATTTATGTCCTAGTAATGCAACATTAGACTGTGATGAATTATATAGAAAAATAACATAAAGCAAACTTTTAAATAGAATATAAACAGCTGCCTCTAATCATAATAGCTACCATTTATTGTGCCTGACACTATACTGGGTGTTTGTGTAAATCATACCATTTTACCCTCAAACAGATCACATGACACAGGTTATTTTCTTGCTTTTTCAGTTGAGGAAACAGAGATCAGGGAGGTCAGCAGCTCATTGAGCTACTAAGTAACAAGGCCAAATTTCTAATCAAAACCCGGTGCTCTGTCTTCTCTTCTGGACCAGGCCCCCTGTTTCTCACATTCTTTGCTACCCTGCAGTAGAGACCTTGTCTTGATGGCTGATGGCATTCAATTGATTGGATTTCAAATATTTGCCCAAGCATTTAGTTTATATCAAAGGGAAAGCAGGGCAAAGAAAGAGATGGGCTGCCTACAGAGATTGCCTTAATTACATGTTTCTTTTATAGCTGATGGGTGAAAGGCCCAGACCTTTGGTTCTGCTTTGCCTCAGCCACATTTGTACAATAAATTTTGTTTTTTTGCTTATTAGGATACAAGACTATTCTTGAGTGCCTCTCAACAGGGCCATGACAGTTACCTCAGTTACGGTCAGTCCTCAAACATTTATTGGGCATTTGCCAATGAATAAGAAATAAGGACAGACAGATGGTTTCAGAATAATGTGGTCGGTTCAGCAGTCAAGGTATGCAGAGGAAAGTATGGGCCCACAGAGCAGGGAAATCTAGCCCAGATTTGGGGAGGGAGAGTCAGGGAAGACTTTCTGGATTACTTCTGAAGTCATGCTTGAAGGATAACTAGAACTCAGCAAGGAGGAGTTGATGATGGGCTAAGCAGAGGAAAATGCATGAACAAAAGAAGGTACCAAGGTATGAAGAAATGAGGTGTGAGCAGGGAACTGCCAGGAGTTCAGAACAGTTAGGGCATTAAATGCAAGGTTACTTGCACAGCCAGGAAGGAGAGCTGAGTTGAGAGAGGTCAGCCAGAACTGGGCCAGTCAGGGTCTTGCAGCTGCATGAAGGGGCATCAATAGACAGATAGGCACTTTATGTAGATCATTTGAATTAAAGTGGAAGATGCAATGAAAGAGATACAAGGTAGAAGCTCACACCACAGGCTCAATCATCTCCACCCTTTTAAGAAAGCAAAGGAATTATTAATAATTATTGAACGGAGACTTTGGAATCGAAATCGGTAAAACACTAAAAGTTGTACACTGCAAACTGCATGCATTGATTTCCACTTCCTCTCTGCTATGAGTACTGGGATCCTTGGTTGACAGGGACTAAGAGGCATATCCAGGACGCCTGTAATTCCTTCTCTTGTTTTCTGTCTTGTTAACTCTCCTCTGAGTATATATGCCTGCTGGTGTCTTTGATGTCTGTGTATGCATGATTACTTCCTGGGGTCAGGGTTCTTTTCTACTCAGTTGCAAATGAAGGTTGGTCTTTCTGTAGATAAAGGTATGAAGTGATGTGTTTAAGCCAAGTAACTCAGTGATTTCTACTCTTAATCCAATTAAATGTAAGGCCCACATCACTGTCTTTCAGTTTGTGCTACTCAAAGTGAGATCGGGAGTCCACACTGCAGACCATTTCAGGCTCAGGGACCATTTGTCGCCAGACTGAGAGAAGGTAGCTGCAGAATTTCTGAGTAAGCATTTAGAAACCTATAGACCTCTGGCTGCATCATTCTATCTATGTGGAATCTAACAGCAAAAAATTTGACTTGTCTTTTTGTATATCTTTGGTATTCATTCTACTTTTCTAGTAGTTCATTTTGCTGTGTTTTACAAAAGTTTGAGTCTGATGGATGGAACCAGAGACAGGGTTGTAGGAGGTACTGGTCCTTCATCACAGAGAGTGTGAGAAACCTGTTCTATTTCATGTTACAAAATGAATGCCATAAGAAAAGAAAAGAAAAGGTCCTACCATTTCTGAGTGACTACTATGTGTCAGGCAGGTAAAGTGGATGTCTCACTTGACCTTCACTAAAGTTCTGTGCGATAGATATTTTAACAGTCATTTTGAAGATGAAAAACCAGAGGTGGGTGCAGTTATGTAGATGACGTGGGTTGGAATTCAGCCTCAAATCTATGCCCTCCTCAAATCGATACCCTTGTAAATACTCCCTTCTCCGCTGTTACAAAGCATACAATTTATTGTTAAGATTAGGCTAGCTTCTTGAAGAGATGGAAAGTTCATTAAGACCAGGATCCATAGCACAGCCATTTTAAACCTCGTTCATCCATTGCACAGCTCTGGAGGCAACATTGATTTTCCATGTATTCTGGATCATCAGTACTACCCTAGAGTTGCCCATACTGTTAACATAATCCCTTTAGAGGTAACAGGAAGAACCAAGTGCTCTGGATGAAGAAGTAAACGCCTCTCACAAGCAGGCCAGGGCTTCCATTAAGGGGTGTCTTTGTATTGATAGCAGATCGCTATCCAGAAACAAACTTCAGATCACCTCTTTGTGTCTAATGGGACAATGGGACATTTTGTTTTTATCTATGAGAACTGTGCTTGAGTGTGTGTGGGGGGGGGGGGGTGCATGTGTAAATGTGTGTGTTTTGAGAAGAGGGAAGAGATAGAAGAAAACTAGGTTTTGTAATTGTTAAGGTCTCAAATTATTGTTGATGCTCACATAGGCTGTTAACATCTCCGGGAAACATTTTGTCACCTGTCGTGATGTCTGTTATCTCACCCCAGCTATCTGTTATATTAGGTGAACTGGACAATTGTGCACACTTCTCTTTAGTTTTTTTGTTTTTTGTTTTTTGCGGTATGCAGGCCTCTCACTCTTGTGGCCTCTCCCGTTGCAGAGCACAGGCTCCGGACGCACAGGCTCAGGGGCCATGGCTCACGGGCCCAGCCGATCTGCGGCATGTGGGATCCTCCCAGACTGGGGCATGAACCTATGTCCCCTGCATCGGCAGGCGGACTCTCAACCACTGCGCCACCAGGGAAGCCCTCTCTTTAGGTTTTAACCATGAATATCGAACATGCTACAGTCCAGGAGAATTCTCTACACGGCTCAGATGAAGCACTGTTGATATTCTCTTGGTGTCTATTTCATTCAGAAATAATGCACATTGAAGAGAATTTGTGTCTCTGAGCTGGTTCCTACTATAAATTTTATTTCAGCACTTGCCAGTGCCCTGAGCAGAGTATGCCAAGTGGAAACAAAGCTGCAGACAGTCTGGGAGATTGATATTTCACAGAAATTGAAATTCAGTCACAAGTATGCTTCATCAAAGTGCAGAGCTAGGCTCTGATATCTGACAGGAACCAGGTACCCAAAAGTGCTCAAGGTTCTTGCCAGTGTGTCCAAACCCCATGTCAGGGGACAGAGTAGCACACCCAGGCAGGGCAGATGCAAGGTGACCACACGCACTAGGGAATTTGATGTTGGGATAGCCCCAGAAAATCCAGAAGCATAGATATTTATCACTGTGATCCCCCCAACCCACTTTCTTTCCTACCATCTTATTTTAAAAATCTGGTTTATTTCTTAACCCTTAATAATCATAATTATATTAACAATATCTTCAAAGCAAGGTTGTATAGCCTGGTGGGTAAGTCCACAGATTTTAGTCCAAGAATATCTATCACTGAGTGAGTACCTCCTGGATGTAAAGCACTATACTTAAATTATAATATAAAATGTAGCTCCTTGAACCCTCTCCTTAATCATAAAGGGTAGATATTATCATCATCAAATTACAGATGAGGAAACTGAAGCTCAGGAAGGTCACAGGCTATTGATTATGACAGAGCTGGTCTTTAAATTCAGATTCAACTCAACCCTAAGCTGGTATTTTGTATATTATGTTTTCCTCTACCAGGAAGTACAGTAGGCCTAATGATTTTATTCTGGTTTGAAAAATACAGGTCTCCATTGAAAAGTTAAAGTTTGGTGCAGCCACTATGGAGAACAGAATGGAGGTTCCTCAAAACACTAAAAATAGAACTGCCATATGACCCAGCAATCGCACTCTTGGGCATATATCTAGAGAAAACTCTAATTCGAAAAGATACATGCACCCCAATGTTCATTGCAGCACTATTTACAATAGGCAAGGCGTGGAAGCAACCTGAATGTTCATTGACAGATAAGTGGATAAAGATGTGGTACATATACACAATACAATACTACTCAGCCATAAAAAAGAATGAAATAATGCCATTTGCAGCAACATGAATGGACCTAGAGATTATCATAGTAAGTGAAGTAAGTCAGACAGAGACAAATATAATATGATATCACTTATTTGTGGTATCTAAAAAAATAATAATACAAATGGATTTATTTACAAAACAGAAATAGACTCAAGACATAGAAAACAAACTTACAGTT
The DNA here is from genome assembly GCF_951394435.1 of Stenella coeruleoalba. Classification (NCBI taxonomy): domain Eukaryota; kingdom Metazoa; phylum Chordata; class Mammalia; order Artiodactyla; family Delphinidae; genus Stenella; species Stenella coeruleoalba. The sequence continues at coordinate 9,866,172 of NC_137151.1, forward strand.
ACCCATGGGGATAGCAAGGGAGGAGGGAGGAGATGAATTAGAAATTTGGGATTAACATATACACACAACTGTATATAAAGTAAGTAAACAACAAGGGCCTACTGTATAGCACAGGGAACTCTATTCAATATCTTGCAATAACCTATAATGGAAAAAATCTGAAAAAAAATCTGAAATGGAAAAAGATATATATTATATATATTACATAGTATATATAATATATAATTATTAACTTAATCACTTTGCTGTACACCAGAAACTAACACAACATTGTAAATCAACCATAATTCAATAAAATAAATTAAAAATAAAAAAAATAATTTTTTAAAGTGAAAGTTATACAGCAAACCTGTAACTCTTCTGGTTGAAAATAAACACCAGGGTCATTGTTTAGGAGAACATTAGCTTTCACACTTATACATGAACTACCACCACCTCCAATAATCTCATGAGATGCAAATAAAGCACTGTATCTTCTTGAATCTTTGGTATTGTTTGCCTCCAAAGACCAAAGAGCAAGATGAGGGCTCCTTGATGGGCAATAAATATTCTACTATGTTCCCTTCTGTGTCACTGAAGGGTGTTCACAAGGAGTGAGATGACAAACCCAGAGGCTTGTGGTGGCACCAGAGAAATGAGATCACAGGGACAGTGACAGTGATCCATCAAAAAGCCCTCAAACCAGTGTTTCCCAAAGTGACCGCTGCAGAGCAGTGATCTTGGTAAATGAGATGTTTGACTAAGTACATGGGGGAATCACGACCTCTGTTTTAGAGGTTCTCCCATGCACCTTAGCCTAACAAAAGCTTAGAGAAACCCTGTCATTAAAGAAAAGAACAAACTTTTGTTTGATATTACCCAACATCTTGCATAATGTTCACATTTGCCTTAGTGTCATGCTTTAAGAACACTATGTTAAATTTCTGCTCTCTGCTTATTAGGGCATCTGAAATGCTTCAGATTCTCATGAGACCCAAATAACTGGCTTTGCAATTCATCAACATCTCCCTGGGTGGACATGTATATTACTAACACTTCAATCTAGGTGAATCAGGTTAATGGAGAAAGATAGGTTGCCCCAAAGGAAAAAAAATATGCTTATGAACAAAAATGATAAAGGTTTATTAACTTTTGTCATTTTTAAAATTGTACCCATTTGAAAGTATGATAAATGCAACAGGACACAGAAATAGTTTTGCAAATAATTTAAGGAAGTTTACGTTTACTCCCTGGATATCCATGGACCTGATGTCAAAAGCTCAGCCTCTATGCACTGGTTCTGAATCAAATCTCAGAGAAAGTTTTGGATGAAGTGAAAAGAATAGCTTTATTGCTTCACCAGGCAAAGTGGAACATAGCAGGCTTGTGCCTCTCCAAATTGTGTGCCCAAACCCAGGGTAGTGTGGTGAGCAGTTCTATAGCAATGGTTCAAGGGTGTGGTTGCTGATAAGATTAAGGTGTGTGCAGGGCCTTCACTCCTTTAATCTGGCCTCAGGTGGTGTCCTGATCTTCTCTGAAGAATGTTTCATCAAGTAGTTCCAACTTCCATTTTGGGGGTTTGTAGTTCTATAACAAGCTTAAAGATATTGTTACGTGTATCACTTGAGGCAGCACCAGGACCCTGCCCCAAGGCTGCACTATTGTTTCTTGACTGCTCCTCCCTTGTCTCTGCAACCCCTCCCTTCCCTGGTTAGCAACTGTTTGAACCTGCCCTTTGTAACTCAGGGAAGGTCATGGAGGCTAAATGAAACCTATTTCCTGTAATCAAGAAATGGGGGACACAGAAAGGCTTCCATGCCCAGGAGCCCCACAGGGCCCTGCTCAGTTTCAGACCCTCCCACACCCACCCAGCTAACAACTCCCTAAATAGGAATTAGAGGCAAATAAGAGTATTATGACTTTAATTCTCAGTTAATACCTTAGGAAGAACCCATACAACTCTTTATTGAGTACTTATTAGATACAGAGGAAAAAAAAGGACAACCATTAAATGACATGGATGTTGTGTCTGGCAGGATGGCACTCAATAAACATGAGGAAAAAAAACAATTCTCATTTTACTAATAGGAAAAAGGGTGATTAAGAGGTTTCCCAGGGTTACATTTCTAGGGTGGAGCTAGGATTTGATGCCAATTTTGCCTGACGCTTTAAAACACACCTTCACTACACCATGCTGCCAATTTAATGGGAACAAATTACGTTTACTACAAAGATAGGTAAATAGCAGCTCTTGCTTCAAGGAACAATCTGCTGGGGGAAGATTAGAGATGTGCACAACAAGGAATCTGGTAATACAGAAAAAAGGAGGTATTAGTGACACAGGAAAACAACACTGTATAAAAGAGAGAAATGAAGGTTTCAGCACAGGCTTGGGAATGGCTGTGGTTAAGATAAGCAAAGAAATCCTGTGTGTGTGTGTGTGTGCAAGTGTGCATGCACAAAGGTGTGCGTGCAGAGGCACGAACAGGCAACAGCATGAAAGCAATGAGAGTGAAACCAAGCAGGACCCTGTGAGGCTCCTGGGCACAGAAGCCTTTTTGTGTCTCCCATTTCTTGTTTATAGGAAATAGGCTTCATTCAGCCTCCTTGACCTTCCCCGAGTCCCAAAGGGCAGCTTCTAACCCTTGCTAATCAAGGAAGGGAAGGGATACAGAGATAAGGGAGGAGCAGTCAAGAAACAATAGTGCAGCCTTGGGGCAGTCCTGGTTCCTCCTCAAGGAATATACACAACAATATCTTTGAGTTCTTCTGCAGGAACTGAGGTCTCCAACCAGGTGGAGGATGGCAATTTCAGGCTGAACCCAAGATTCCTGGAGCACAGCTCTCTTACCTCACCACCAACCAATCAGAAGAAATCCACACACCCTGCAGCTCTCCCCTCAAATTTTGCCTATATAAACTATTTCCCCCAGGGGACCTTCAAGATGGCAGATGAGTAAGATGTGGAGATCACCTTCCTCCCAACAAATATGTCAAAAATACATCTACATGCAGAACAATTCCCACAGAACACCTACTGAATGCTAGCAGAAGACCTCAGACTTCCCAAAAGGCAAGAAACTCCCCATGTACCTGCGTAGGGCAAAAGAAAAGAGAAAAAACAGAGACAAAAGAATAGGGGTGGTACCTCTTGGAGGGAGCTGTGAAGGAGGAAAACTTTCTACACAGTAGGAAGCCCCTTCACTGGCGGAGACGGCGGGTGGCGGGGGGGAAGCTTTGGAGTCATGGAGGAGAGCACAGAAACAGGGGTGCAGAGGAGAAAGCAGAGAGATTCCCACACAGAGGATTGGTGCCGACCAGCACTCGCCAGCCTTACAGGCTTCTCTGCTCACCTGCCGTAGCGGGTAGGGGCTGGGAGCTGAGGCTCGGGCTTCAGAGGTCAGATCCCAGGGAGAGGACTGGGGTTGGCTGTGTGAACACAGCCTGAAGGGGGCTAGTGCACCACAGCTAGCTGGGAGGGGGTCCGGGAAAAAGTCTGGAACTGCCTAAGAGGCAAGAGACCATTGTTTCCAGGTGCACAAGGAGAAGGGCTTCCTGCTCTGTGTGCGAGCAGGCAGAGCACTGCCTAAGTGAGTTCCAGAGATGGGCATGAGCCCTAGCTATCATCTCAGACCCCAGAGACAGGTGTGGACCAGTTGATAACGCTGCTGCCACTGCCACAGAAAATCCTGTGTGCAAGCGCAGGTCACTACCCACAGCCACCCCAGGAGCCTGTTCAGCACGTCACTGCCAGGGTCCTGTGATCCAGGGCCAGTTTCCCTGGGAGAACACAGAGTACACCTTGGCCTGTTGCAATGTCATGCCAGCCTCTGCAACTACAGGCTTCCCTGCATTCCAGTTATGACTACCGTACCCCTCCCTATCCCTGGCCTGAGTGAGCAAGAGTGCCCTAATCAGCCGCTGCTTTAAGCTCCTCCTGTCTGGGTGGGGAACAGATGCCTGAGGTCAGCCTACATGCAGAGGTGGGGCCAAAACCAAAGCTGAACCCCAGGAGCTGGGTGAACAAGGAAGAGAAAGGGAAATTTCTCCCTCAGGAAGAGTGGCTTAAATCCCCACAATCACCTTGATAAGCCCTGCATCTGTGGAATACTTGAATAGACAAAGAATGTTCTCAAAATTGAGGCAGTGGACTTTGAGAGCAACTGTAAACGTGGGGTTCACTTTCTGTGACTGATTTGTTTTTGGTTCTATGTTTATCTTAGTTTAGTTTTTAGTGCTTGTTATCATTGGTGGATTTATTTATTGGTTTGGTTGCTCTTTTCCTTTTATTTATTTTTTCCTCTTTTTGTGAGTGTGAGTGTGTGTGTGTATGTTCCTTTGTGTAATTTTGCCTGTTTAGGTTTGGTTTCACCATTTGTCCTAGGGTTCTGTCTGTTCATTTTTTTGTTTTGTTTTGTATTTTTAAATTTTTTTTTGTTTTTGCTTTTATTTGTTCTTCTTTGGTAAAGGTAAAAACCCACCAGAACAAACAAATGAAGAGGAAATAGGCAGTCTACCTGAAAAAGAATTCAGAGTAATGATAGTAAAGATGATCCAAAATCTCGGGAAATAGTTTGGAGAAAATACAAGAGACATTGAACAAGACCCTAGAAGAACAAAAGGGCAAACGAACAGTGATGAGCAACACAATAAATGAAATTAAAAATACTCTAGAAGGAATCAATAGCAGAATAACTGAGACAGAACAATGGATAAGTGACATGGAAGATAGAATAGTGGAAATAAATGCTGCAGAGAAGAATAAAGAAAAAAGAATGAAAAGAATTGAGGACAGTCTCAGAGGCCTCTGGAAAAACATTAAATGCACCAACATTCGAATTACAGGGGTTCCTAAAGAATAAAAGAAAAAGAAATGGTCTGAGAAAATATGTGAAGAGATTATAGTTGAAAACTGCCCTAACATGGGAAAGGAAATAGTCAGTCAAGTCAAGGAAGCACAGAGAATCCCATACAGGATAAATCCAAGGAGAAACACATCAAGACACACATTAATCAAACTATCAAAAATTAAATACAAAGAAAAAATATTAAAAGCAGCAAGGGAAAAACAACAAATAATATACAAGGGAATCCCCATAAGGTTAACAGCTGATCTTTCAGCAGAAACTGCAAGCCAGAAGGGAGTGGCAGGACATATTTAAAGTGATGAAAGGAAAAACCTACAACCATGATTACTCTACCCAGCAAGGATCTCATTCATATTTGACAGAGAAATTAAAACCTTTAAAGACAAGCAAAGTTAAGAGAATTCAGCACCCAAAACAGCTTTACAACAAATGCTAAAGGAACATCTAAAGGCAAGAAACACAAGAGAAAGAAAAACCTACAACAACAAACACAAAACAATTAGGAACATGGTAATAGGAACATAAATATGAATAATTACGTTAAATGTAAATGGATTAAATGCTCCAACCAAAAGATACAGACTGGCTGAAGGGATACAAAAACAAGACCGGTATATATGCTGTCTACAAGAGACCTAAATCAGACCTAGGAACACATACAGACTGAAAGTGAGGGGATGGAAAAAAATATTCCATGCAAATGGAAATCAAAAGAAAGCTGGAGTAGCAATATCAGATAAAATAGACTTTAAAATAAAGACTGTTATAAGAGATAAGGAAGGACACTGCATAATGATCTAGGGATTACTCCAAGAAGAAGATATAACAAGTGTAAATATTTATGAACCCAACATAGGAGCACCTCAATATATAAGGCAAATGCTAACAACAAAAGGGGAAATCAACAGTAACACAATAATAGTAGGTGACTTTATTACCCCACTTACATCAATGGACAGACATTCCAAAATGAAAATAAATAAGTAAACACAAGCTTTAAATGATACATTAGACAAGATGGACTTGATTGATATTTAGAGGTCATTCCAACCAAAAACAACAGAATACACTTTCTTCTCAAGTGAACATGGAACATTCTCCAGGACAGATCATATCTTGGGTCACAAATCAAGCCTTGGTAAATTTAAGAAAATTGAAATCATATCAAGTATCTTTTCTGACTTCAATGCTATGAGGCTAGGTATCAAATACAGGAAAAAAACAGTAAAAAATAAAAACACATGGAGGCTAAACAATACACTACAAAATAATGAAGATATCACTGAAGAAATCAAAGAGGAAATCAAAAAATATGTAGAAACAAATGACAATGAAAACACAATGACCCAAAACCTATGGGATGCAGCATAAACAGTTCTAAGAGGAAAGTTTTAGCAATAAAATCCTACCTCAAGAAACAAGAAACATCTCAAACAAACAATCTAACCTTACACCTAAAGCAATTAGAGAAAGAAGAACAAAAAACCCCCAAAGTTAGCAGAAGGAAAGAAACCATAAAGATCAGAGCAGAAATAAATGAAAAAGAAATGAAGGAAACAATAGCAAAGATCAATAAAACTAAAAGCTGCTTCTTTGAGAAGATAAACAAAATTGATAAAGCATTAGTCAGATTCATCAAGATAAAAAGGGTGAAGACTCAAATCAACAGAATTACAAATGAAAAAGGAGAAGTAACAACTGATACTGCAGAAATACAAAGGATCATGAGAGATTAATACAAGCAACTATATGCCAATAAAATGGACAACCTGGAAGAAATGGACAAATTCTTAGAAAAGCACAACCTTCTGAGACTGAACCAGGAAGAAATAGAAAACATGAACAGACCAATCACAAGCACTGAAATTGAAACTGTGATTAAAAATCTTCCAACAAACAAAAGCCCAGGACCAAATGGCTTCACAGGTGAATTCTAACAAACATTTAGAGAAGACGTAACACCTATCCTTCTCAAACTTCCAAAATGTAGCAGAGGGAGGAACACTCCCAAACTCATTCTACAATGCCACCATCACCCTGATACCAAAACCAGAAAAGATATCACAAAGAAAGAAAACTACAGGACAATATCACTGATGAACACAGATGAAAAATCCTCAACAAAATACTAGCAAACAGAATCCAACAGCACATTAAAAGGATCATACACCATGATCAAGCAGGGTTTATCACAGGAATGCAAGGATTCTTCATTATACACAAATCAATTAACGTGATACACCATATTAGCAAACTGAAGGATAAAAACCATATGATCATCTCAATAGATGCAGAAAAAGCTTTTGACAAAATTCAACGCCCATTCATGATAAAAACTCTCCAGAAAGGGGGCATAGAGGGAAGCTACCTCAACATAATAAAGGCCATATATGACAAACCCACAGCCAACATTGTTCACAATAGTGAAAAACTGAAACAATCTGCTCTAAAATCAGGAACAAGACAAGGATTCCCACTCTCACCATTGTTATTCAACATAGTTTTGGAAGTTTTAGCCATGGCAATCAGAGAAGAAAAAGGAATCCAAATTGGAAAAGAAATCGTAAAACTATCACTGTTTGCTGATGACATTATACTACACATAAAGAATTCTAAAGATTCTAGCAGAAAACTACTAGAGTTAATCAATGTATTTGGTAAAGTAGCAGGATACAAAATTAATGCACAGAAACCTCTTTCATTCTTATACACAAACGAAAAAAAATTTGTAAGAGAAATTAAGGAAACATTCCCATTTCCATTGCAACAAAAAGAATAAAATACCTAGGAATACACCTGCCTAAGGAGACAAAAGACCTGTATGCAGAAAACTATAAGATACTGATTAAAGAAATTAAAGACAATACAAACAGATGGAGAGCTCTATCATGTTCTTGGATTGGAAGAATCAGCATTGTGAAAATGACTATACTACCCAAAGCAATCTACAGATTCAATGAAATCCCTATCAAACTAACAATGGCATATTATACAGAACTAGAACAAACAATTTCACAATTTGTATGGAAACACCAAAGACACTGAATAACCAAAGCCATCTTAAGAAAGAGAAACAGAGCTGGAGGAATCAGGCTCCCTCACTTCAGATTACACTGCAAAGCTACAGTAATCAAGACAGTATGGTATGAGCACAAAGACAGAAATATAGATCAATGGAACAGGATAGAAAACCCAGAGATAAACCCACACACATATGGTCTCCTTATCTTTGATAAAGGAGGCAAGAATATACAATGGAGAAAAGACAGCCTCTTCAATAATTGGTGCTGGGAAAATTGGACAGCTACATGTAAAAGACTAAAATTAGAACACTCCCTAACACCATACACAAAAATAAACTCAAAATGGATTAACAACCTAAATGTAAAGCCAGACAGTCTAAAACTCTTAGAGGAAAACATAGGCAGAACATTCTATGACATAAATCACAGCAAGATCCTTTTTGACCCACCTACTAGAGAAATGGAAATAAAAACAAAAATAAACAAATGTGACCTAATGAAACTTAAAGGCTTTTGCACAGTAAATGAAAACATAAACATAATGAAAAGACAACCCTCAGAGTGGGAGAAAATGTTTGCAATCAAAGCAACTGACAAAGGATTAATCTCAAAAATATACAAGCAACTCATGCAGCTCAATATATAAAAAAAAAATCCATTCCCAAAATGGGCAGAAGTGTTAAATAGACATTTCTCCAAAGAAAATATATAGATTGCCAACAAACACATGAATGGATGCTCTATGTAACAAATCATTAGAGAAATGCAAATCAAAACTGCAATGAGGTGTCACCTCACAGTGGTCAGAATGGCCATCATTACAAAATCTACAAAGTATAAATGCTGGAGAGGGTGTCAAGAAAAGGGAACACTTGCACTGTTGGTGGGAATGTAAATTGATACAGCCACTATGGAGAACAGTATGTTTTTTTAAAAAAAAAAAAAAAAGCTAAAAATAGAACTACCATATGACCCAGCAATGCCACTCCTGGGCATATACCCTGAGAAAACCATAATTCATAAAGAGACATGTACCACAATGTTCTCTGCAGCCAGGATATGGAAGCAATCTAAGTGTCCATCAACAGATGAGTTGATAAAGAAGATGTGGCTCATATATACAATGCAATATTACTCAGCCATAAAAAGAAACGAAATTGAATTATTTGTAGTGAGGTGGATGGACCTAGAGTTTGTCACACAGAGTGAAGTAAGTCAAAAATAGAGAAACAAATACCATATGCTAACATATATATATATGGAATCTAAAAAAAATGTTTCTCATGAACCTAGCGGCACGACAGGAATAAAGATGCAGACGTAGAGAATGGACTTGAGGACATGGGGAGGGGGAAGGGTAAGCTGGGACGAAGTGAGAGCGTGGCATGGACATGTATACACTACCAAATGTAAAATAGATAGCTAGTGGGAAGCAGCTGCATAGTACAGGGAGATCAGCTTGGTGCTTTGTGGCCACCTAGAGGAGTGGGATAGGGAGGGTGGGAGGGAGGAGCAAGAGTGAGGGCATATGGGGATATATGTATATGTATAGCTGATTTACTTTGTTATACAGCAGAAACTAACAGATCATTGTAAAGAAATTATACTCCAATAAAGATGTCAAAATAAATAAATAAATAAAAGAGACAAGAGATATATCAACCCCTTCCAAAAAGCAAACAAAGAAATAAAGAAAACAAAAGCCATTAAGTAAAAAATAAACATGTAGAAGAAAAAAGTAAACAAACTTTTCCCCAAAACCATTGGGGAGTTTGGGGGTTTTGAGCACAAGACACTTGTTCTCCTTCCTTGGCCCCGCAATAACCCTTCCTCTGCTCCAAACTCCAATATTTCAGTTTATTTGGCCTCACTGTGCATCAGGCACATGAAGTTTGTTCAGTAACAAGATCATCGTGAACAATGCTCCATTGACCTTTCTGTTCCTGGCCTCTAAGTGTTGAAGGGGAGCAGAGTATTCCACTCCAACACATGCCTCTTTGGCATAAGGACTATCTTGAACTGGTTAATTTTAAGAAACAGTAGACACAGGCGAAACCCTAAAAACTGAGTAGAAGCTACACTCCTGTAGGAGACATTTGCGTTTATAAGAGTGTCTCCCTTACTGCACCAGGAAGAGGAGGATGACTAAGTCTTTAGAAACTCTTTCCTGTGGAGAAGGCATGGATTTAAATCTGCATAACAACCTTACCCTTGGTCACTGTGTCTTTTGCTGGTAACCTCTCATATTTCCCCATCTTTCTTTTGTCTTTAGCTGAGCAAGTACTTGGATAAAGTCTTGAGCCATTTGGGGGAGTTACTGAGTTTTTTTTGGGTTTCTCCCAGGTAAACAGGGGGCTTACATTATTAAGCTTAAACTTCTGTTTGTTTTTCTCCTGTTAACCTGTCTTTTATTACAGGGAGATCACAGCCAAGAACCTAAAAGCAGAGGAAAAATTATTTTTCCTCCCCTTACAGTGTCATAGGCAGTGCTGTCTCAATACCACTATAGCATATCAACAGTACACATTAGGCACTGGATCAATACACCCTAAGTGCATACGGAGATATGGCTGAAAAGGGAGAGAGGGGCTGGCTTGTGGAAGACTTCACATTCCTGAATAAGGAGATTATATCTTGTTAAAAAAGAGACAACAGGCTCAAGATGGGGTCACTTGCGCTAAGCCTGTGTCACCAAACCAAGGCATAATGCCTGAACTAATTGCAGTTTTGTTCCAGGAAGGGGGACCCCTTCGAGGGCCCGAGAATGGGCTCTTGTCTAACACTCAAAAATGAATTGTCCGAGGAGACACACGCGCTGACAAAGCAAGAGACTTGGAAGGAGGGCCCAGGTGGAGAGCAGCAGGGTAAGGGAACCCAGGAAAACTGCTCTGCCACGTGGCTCACAGTCTTGGGTTTTATGGTGATGGGGTTAGTTTCCGGGTTGTCTCTGGCCAATCATCTTGCTTGGCCCACATTTGGTCTGACTCAGGGTCCTTCCTGGTGGCGTGCACATTGCTCAGCCAAGGTGGATTCCAGTGTGAGGGTTTCTGGGAGGCTGGTGTCTCCTCCCTCCTTCTGGCTCCTCCCGAATTCTCCTGGTTAGTTTTCAGTGGCATCACCATGTTCCTTATCAGGACCTCCTGTTGTGAGACAGCTCAGGCAAGTGGGTCTAGCTAAGGCAGGACATTTCGGTCAACAGTTCCCTAACAGTTTCAGCTTTTCCCAGGAATGCAGTTTTAACCAGTCATTGGCCAGCAGTCAGTGCTCAATTCTCAGCACTAGGAGACCCCTGCTTTCCCCCAAAGGAAGGTGACCTTGCCTAAAACAGTCCACTCTTTACTAGTAACTTCCTTGTTCTGCCTCCTTTTGCTTATAAAAGTCATCCATCTTATACAGCTCCTCAGAGCACCTTTCTATTTGCTAGATGGGATGCTGCCCCATTCATAAATCATTGCATAAAGTCAATAAGGTCTTTAAAATGTATTGAGCCGAATTTTTTTTAACAATCTTATACTTTATACTTGAGTCATTGACTTCACTGGAATGCACCTGGGACCTAGGAGAAAATGAGATAGCAGTGAGGCTGAGTTCAATGCCACAAGGCATGGAATGTTCCAGAGTGATAGGCTGAAGTCCAGTTGAACTACAGCCTTTCTGTCTGATTTGTTGGAGACACCAGAGTTAGGGATCAGCATCCCTTCTAGAGCTGAATTCCAATATAATGATATGGAATATGGCCCCAGGCAATCTCTGTGCATCAGTGATAAACCTTGGCTGGGTTTCTTCACCTGAGACACCTAGACTCTGCATTAGGACTCTTAAGGATTTCCATGTTGTGTTTAAGAGGTGCTGCAAATCCCCCAAAATATGGCACAAATCAATATGTGTGTATGTGCATCTGTGCATTTTTCTTCAATAAAGATCATACATCTCACCTGATTTTCTCCACAGAGAGACACCTCTCTGTGTCTCTGTTTCCTTATCCATAAACTAGGGTTAAACATATAGTTACCATGCAGGGTTATTAGGAAGATTAACTTTGCTAATAGATATAAAGAACAGAATTGTTTTTGGTCTGCAACGTGTCCATAAATTTTAAGTCTTCCTCATCCTTTTCCTTGTTCTTATTATTGCTGCCACATAGTTAGGACTCAATTCTCAGGCCATAGTAGATGCTGAGGAAGGAGGATTTGAACAAGCTGCCTTCTCAAGCCCAGTCTTAGGGATTTTTGAATTTTCAGTATCAAAGGAATCTCTTACTTTGGAGATCTGAAGGCCATTCCAGTATATTCTTTAACCTCATAAAAAATGTGTGCCCATGGCTGCATCACCTTCCTCAGCCTGTCCCCACACTCATTTCCTCTTCACAAGGCGCAGGATTACTCAGGGGACATAAAGTGCCTTTGCCTTGGTGACATCATTTTTCGTCTCTCTCTGTAGAAGGTCCCCTTAGCATTAACAACCCAATTGTCATCTTCTTTTGCATGAAATGTACCTCATCCTGTAACTTGACCTGGTAGGAGTGTGATTAGTTAATTGATGTGGGCGCCTGACATTTTCAGGAAAAAATGGATACCTCAGTCATCTTTCTTCCAATGCAATGGAAAGTGATTAAGTTTTGGTGGTCTCTCAGTGGGGGACAGCTGTTTTCTGGTGGATATTCAGAGACTTGCAAATTATAGATATTAAGCTGTTCTTGTCTGTCTTTTTCTCTTTTGTGGAGAGATGGCAGGGGGGGAGGTCAGAAAGGACAAAGGGATAGGCTCTGAATAGTTGTGTTTTTTTTTTTAATCTCTATTCTTTGTAATAAACCTGTTCATCCATATTAATTCCACCTTGTTTGCGATGTGCATATCTGGCCACCGGCAAAATTGTGAAATCTCTGAAGTTTCCCTTCTCTGTCCTTGTCTTTTATATTCTATACGGCTTTGACCCTTTGAGGGACTCTTTTTCACTCCCCTCAGTCCCCCAGAGCTCATGGCCGTCATGTCAGGAGCTGAGAAAAAACACACAGCTCATGCACACTTAGGTAAAAAATCACCATCACTGGCATCTAGAAGAAGACCTTCCCCTCCTCCCCTCCCTGAGGACCTGCAAGGTAGTGAGGCTCGCAGTGTCTTTCCCTCTTCATCTTTTCTGGGTCATTCGAAAATATTTTCTGGGTGTTCTGGAAATCAGGTGAGATGTACGATCTTTATTGAAGAAAAGTGCACAGATGCACATACACACATATTGATTTGTACAGTATTTTGGGGGCTTTGCAGCACCTCTTAAACACAACATGGAAATCTTTAAGAGTCCTAATGCAGAGTCTAGGGCAGGACTTCCTGTGCGAAGGCTGGGATAAGTGGGGAGGGCCGGCAGAGGGATGGGGCTTCTGTCAATATCACTTTATTCTCCATTCTTTCCCAAGACATAAAACCAACAGTGGAAATATATCTAAAAATTGGTATTAGAATAAAAAGAAAGTGAGCATTAATATTATCAATGCACATACAGTGTTTGTGTTGTTGTTTTTCTTTCTTAATCAGAGGGTGCTGAGAGATAAGACACATACCATGACACCATTATGTGTCATAACATGACCTAGTAACTCTGTCTTAAGGGAAAAAGAAAAAAACCCAAACCAAACAAAAAAAACACAATGTTTGGAGAAAGACATTTTCAAGTGGAGACCAAGCTGAAAGGTTACGGTTGGCCCATGGGAATTGATTCAGGGATACTCTTTACAAAGTTTGTTTTGTTTTGTTTTGTTTTCTAAGGAGTCCCTAACTCAGGGAAGAGTGAACCCTTAACCATGAACTTCTGCACGCACATATAGAAGACAGACACATGTTTGAAATTTTATGTTTCATTTGAACATTCCATGAGACTTGAAATTCTACTCCAGAATATGTCTGTATTTTCCTTAATGTGAATTTCTTAACCTTTGAATGAAATTGGTGCTCCAGGAAATTTTTTATTTTAAATCGTGTGTGTGTGTGTGTGTGTGTGTGTGTGTGTGTGTGTGTTGTTTTAAATCGTGTGTGTATGTTTCCTCATTATCCTTGCTTCCTTCTGCGGTGAGGATGGTGCTAAAACTACATTTGAAAAGCTGGGGTTCAGAGCTGAGGTCACCCTGAATGATAGATGTCCCCAGACATGCTGTGACCATTTCACAGCATCCATTATGATAACAGTTGAGGAGATATGAACAGCCAAGGGCTTTATAAAAAAATTTAAGCAAGAGTAAAAGCAGAGAGAGTAACTACTGACTAGGGGTCAATATAAACCATTATCTCCACAAGGAGGCCTTGGAGAGGTGGATCTCCAGGCTAGTGGGATGCTCTCGTCTGTATTCCACCATGGTCCATATTCAGGTGTTGAACATGTTTTTTTCACTAAAGGCTAAAAGCTGTCCCTAGTTTGTAACTGGTACTCAAAAAATATTGTGAAATGATATGACTTCCTCCAATCAACCAGAATAGACTGAGAAACTATTAGCAGCTCAGCTCCTTGCCAGGGTCTACCATCCTGTCCTCAGTGGAAAGAACATAGCTGTTTGGAATCAGAAACCAGGGTTGGATCTCAGGTCAACTTCATAGAGGTATGGACTTGGGCAGATTACTGAGCCTCTCTAAACCTCAGTTTCTTAAAAAATATTAACCACATAAATTTGTGGCGTAAAGTAGCAGTAATGTATGTGAATGACAAGGTCTAATACACAGTAAACAGTCAATAGTGGTAGCTACTATTACTATTATATTACTATTAATATATACAAAGAGACTATACAATATCATATTTTGTAATATATGCAAAGAGACTATACAAACTGCAGTTCTTCACATTGAATTGTAATTGGACGAATTCTGAATGAAAAGAAAGAGGCCAATAAAAGGCAGTATGTAATTAAGAGCTTAAAGATGTAATTTATAATGTATAGACTTTAAGAGTTTAGAGGAAAGCAAGAGTAATTAAGACTAGAGAAGAGAGGGCTGGAACTGGACCATGGGGGAAGATCTGTGTAGATAGAAGGAAGATGAAAGTTCCTAGTTCACTCAATTTAGGAGAAACCACCAAGATGAAATTTTGCAAGATACCCTTGAGCAAAGTGAGGAGAACCATTTATATCAGTTGTGGGCTAATTAAGTGAAAACAGCAAGTGGGAGGAAAAAAAGAGACAATAATGGCCTTTAAACATCTCTTTGGTGACATCCAGCTTGATTCATTTTAGACTTAAGGGTTTATGTGGTTATAAAACCTTCCCGTATCTCCTCTGCCACCCAGGGTTTTTTATGGCCATCACACTGTGGTCCCCACAATCAGGAATAACATATATGGAGGAATGATTGTCCCATTCTGTACATTATATTTTACACATACATCACTGACAAAGTAGAATGTGTACAAAACAGGGGGAGATGATGGTGGGAAGTCTGAGGAGGAAGAATCATGTCATCAGAATAATAAAGGAAAAGAAGAGATAAGAAGACCAAGAGAAATGGGGTTGCTGTCCTCAGGTACTTGCTGAAAAATGGTGTGAAATGGACCTTTCCAACTCCCAGTCCAGGTCACGTCCCCTTGGTCCCACTTCACATTGTGCCTACAGCACCCCTGTCATCTCTTGTTTGTGTAAAGTCTTAGGGACAGTCCAGCCAGGACATGACTCCTCTAAACAATAAAAATTCTAATAAGTGTCAATATAACAAAAATATATGTATACAGCTTCTCCAAAGACACGCCTTATCTCATTTCTTATTCACAACAGCTGGTAGTCAGTGTGGATATCATCACCCGTATTTGGGAGAAATGTGGAACGATGAGCACAAAGTCACACGGCCAGTAAGTGGCAAAATCAAGACCAGATGTATATCTTCTTCTACTCTAAACATCCTTCTACAAGACTAGATGTTAGAAGGAAGTTGTGTGTGTGTGTGTGTGTGTGTGTGTGTGTTTGTATGTGTATGTGTGTTGGGCATTTTTTTAAATTAATACATGATGATCCATAAATGACTGACAGCTGAAACAGGGTTTCTCTGACTTTGGCTATCTTGACATTTTGGGCTGATAGTTATCTGTTGTAGGGTGCATTCCTGTCCATTATTGGGTGTTTACTAACATCCCTGGATTCTACCAACTAGATGCTAGTAGCAAGCCCCCAGTTGTGACAACACATGTCCAGACATTGCCAAATGTCCCCTGGGGCAAAATCATTTCCACTTGAGAACAACTGATTTAATACCAGGTTTAATTTGTTTTAAAAGAGAAGCCCAAGCTAAATTAATAGGCACTGAACACATATGTGTGCACACGTACATGCAAATATGGACAAAGAAACCTCCCAATGTCTTTAGGCTTCTTCCGGGAATCATACCTCCCCAGCACAAGAAGCAAGGTGCCATCTTGGCTTTCATTGCTAATGTGGCATGAGATTTGGGTGGTGTGTAAAATGGGACTTTCACTGGCTATCAAGCAAGGTACTTTTATTTTCCCAAACACCAAATGACATCGTTTCCCCAATAAAGACTCACAACACTTAGCTATAGGAACCCAATAAGTCAAATTGAATTTTCCAACAAAAATGGATACTTATCCAGAAAACATAGAAATCTTTACCCCAGACAACGTATCAACAAGGGTGAGAGCATCAGTTGAGTTATACATTCTCCCCTTGAATTGAGATTTTTCACTTGCTCAGATGTTTCTCGGACTAACTTTACTAATGAATTTTCACAGTGGTTTAGTCCCTTGACTACGAAGCCACAGTCTGGACTTAATTATAATATTCTTTCCTAAGTCCAGGTCTTTCATCAGACCATTAACAGCTAGAAAAGATTTGCTGACATGCCATCTAAAGTAATCTGTCTTGTTTATAAGTGACAAAACCAAGAATGCAATGTGTGTGGACACTGGTAGAGAAAAGCATATGTACATACCGTGAATATATAACAGCACACAGCACCTGTCACAACTATACTTTTATTTAAATGTCTTACCAGTTCTTTTTAAGCCAGAACATATATATATATATATATATATTGCTACTTAATACCGCAAAACAGTGATGAAAGTACAACAGGGACTATCTCTATTGTAGACTCACAATTTTAGAAAGAATTTCAAATTGGTTTGATATATTAAAAGATGCCTGGATATGTGTGAGACACTGACTTTTGTTAAGAAAGATGTGAGCAACGTACAAATACATACATACACACACACATACACACACACACACACACACATATATCATGTCTCCAAAACACATGACACATCATAAGGTTCTTTTCAAAACAAAAAGTCAATAGCTCAAAACCAAAGGAAACACTTTGTAATTTTATGTTTCTTCCTGTATTCTTCACTGAATTAGATCACTGTTGAAGGAGCTCTGTGTTTCTCAGGTAACAGTAGCGTGTCCTAAATAAATCCCAAGGCCAAGTTGCTCATTAATCCCATGTGTACTTATTACCCATATGCTCACGTATCATTATCTCCTGATTATGTTACTGAAATGTCAAGCTGAATATGTTTGAAGTTTTGTATTCTGTCCATTAGGTAAAAGAGTCATATGAAAGAACTATAAAAAAACCAAACTCACCATAAATCAGAATGCAAAGGATGCTTACTGAACGTCACCCTGAAACAGAGTCTCCACAGTGGGACACGTCTGCATGCCTCCCAACAGCATTTATTTATTCTCGTGGCAAAACACATTTCATTGCAGAAAGTATATAGATATTAATTTCCATCCAAATGCCCATTTCAATTCATTATCTAGAGAGGTAAATATTCACAAAGGTGACACCCAAGTCAGTACTGACCTTGGGGGATAATAAATTTTGACTTTTTCCAGAACAAGTAGTTCACGTAGAGTGTATACACATGTAAAATTCTACCTGGCATATTAACCATGAAAGAAAACTAATAACATCTCAAATTTATTATATATATGTGTGTGTATGTGTACATGTATATATGTGTGTATATATAGTATCATAAATTACGTATTATTTTCAATTTTATTAAGAATGCAGAGCAGGAAATTCCCTGGCAGTCCAGTGGTTAGCACTTGGCACTTTCACTGCCGTTGGCCTGGGTTCAATCCCTGGTTGGGGAATTAAGATCCTGTAAGCTGCGTGGCACAGCCCGAAAAATAAATAAATAAATAAATAAATTTAATTAAATAAAGCAATAGGTCCAATTAAAAAAAAAGAATGCAGAGCAGGAGTATTTGGAGTTCACTCATATGTGAGTACAGTGTAGATGTCAATGCAACGTGATTTTCTTTTTTTTTTAAACATCTTTATTGGAGTATAATTGCTTTACAATGCTGTGTTAGTTTCTGTTGTACAACAAAGTGAATCAGCCATACGCATACATCTATCCCCATATCTCCTCCCTCTTGCGCCTCCCTCCCACCCTCCCAATCCCACTCCTCTATGTCGTCACAAAGCACCGAGCTGATCTCCCTGTGCTATGCGGCTGCTTCCCACTAGCTATCTATTTTACGTTTGGTAGTGTACATATGCTGATGTTTCTCTCACTTCACCCCAGCTTCCCCCTCCCCACTCCATGTCCTCAAGTCCATTCTCTATGTCTGAGTCTTTATTCCTGCCCTGCCACTAGGTTCATCAGTACCATTGTTTTTAGATTCCATATATATGCGTTAGCATACGATATTTGTTTTTCTGACTTACTTCACTCTGTAGGACAGACTCTAGGTCCATCCACCTCACTACAAGTAACTCAATTTCGTTTCTTTTTATGGCTGAGTAATATTCCATTGTATATATGTGCCACACCTTATTTATCTATTCATCTGTCGATGGACATTTAGGTTGCTTCCATGTCCTAGCCATTGTAAATAGTGCTGCAATGAACATTGTGGTATGTGACTTTTTTTTTTAATTAATTTATTTATTTTTGCTGTGTTGGGTCTTCGTTTCTGTGCGAGGGCTTTCTCTAGTTGTGGGAAGCGGGGGCCACTCTTCTTCGCAGTGCGGGGGCCTCTCACTATCGCAGCCTTTCTTGTTGCGGAGCACAGGCTCCAGACACGCAGGCTCAGTAGTTGTGGATCATGGGCCCAGCCGCTCTATGGCATGTGGGATCCTCCCAGACCAGGGCTCGAACCCGTGTCCCCTGCATCAGCAGGCAGATTCTCAACCACTGCACCACCAGGGAAGCCCATGACTCTTTTTGAATTATGGTTTTCTCAGGATATATGCCCAGTAGTGGGATTGCTGGGTCATATGATAGTTCTATTTTTAGTTTTTTAAGGAACCTCCTTACCGTTCTCCGTAGTGGCTGTATCAATTTACATTCCCACCAACAGTGCAAGAGGGTTCCCTTTTCATCACACCTTCTCCAGCATTTATTGTTTCTTGATTTTTTTTTTTTTTTCGGTATGCGGGCCTCTCACTGTTGTGGCCTCTTCCATTGTGGAGCACAGGCTCCGGACACGCAGGCTCAGCGGCCATGGATCATGGGCCCAGCCGCTCTGCCGCATGTGGGATCCTCCCGGACTGGGGCACGAACCCGTGTCCCCTGCATCGGCAGGCAGACTCCCAACCACTGCGCCACCTGGGAAGCCCCTGTTTCTTGATTTTTTGGTGATGGCCATCCTGACATGTGTGAGGTGATACTTCATTGTAGTTTTGATTTTCATTTCTCTAATAATTAGTGATGTTGAGCCTCTTTTCATGTGCCTCTTGGCCATCTGTATGTCTTCCTTGGTGAAATGTCTATTTAGATCTTCCGCCTGAACGGTACACTAAGCAAATATGCAAGCATATGCTGACAATTAACACTCCAACCAGAACCAGAAACCAAGATTGAATCCAGATAGGCCACAACTTAATTTCGTGTGTGCACTTTCACCATGTCTAGTCACATTCATTAACATTAGGGAACACTGAGAGGAGCTCATGAAAGTTAGGAGATACAGACCTGAGATGACAGAGGGTGCATTCAGCTGTATGCTAGCTCTCTGCTCCTGTACTGTTCCTAAACCAGGCACGCTGTCTGTACTTGGCTTTCACTTAACCTGTCTGTACTTTAATTCAGTTTATCAAGTAGTTATTTTGCCATTCACTGTATGGCCAACATGAAATCCCCTTCTTTTGAAAAGGTAAAAGGGGCACATGTATCTTTTTCGAATTATAGTTTTCTCCAGACATATGCCCAGGAGTTGGATTGCTTGATCATATGGTAGCTCTATTTTTTTAGTTTTTTGAGGGACCTCCATACTGTTTTCCATAGTGGCTGCACCAACTTACATTCCCACCAACAGTTTTGGAGGGTTCCCTTTCTTCCACACCCTCTCCAGCATTTGTTATTTGTGGACGTTTTAATGATGGCCATTCTGACAGACATAGAGAACAGACTTATTGCTGCCAAGGGGGAGGGGGGTGGGAAAGGGATGGATTGGGAGTTTGGGATTAGCAGATGCAAACTATTGTGTAGAGAATAGATAAACAACAAGTTCCTACTGTATAGCACAGGGAACTATATTCAGTATCCTGTGATGAACAAGAATGGAAAAGAATATAAAAAAGAATGCATATATATATATATATATATATATGAATATATATATATATATATATATGAATCCCTTTGCTGTACAGGAGAATCTAATACAGCATTGTGAATCAACTGTATTCAATAAAAAATAAAGTAAGTAAAAAATGCTCAAAAGGGAATATCTGGGATGGAGGTGGATAATTCAAGGACCTTCATAAGATAATCTTTTTTTAACCTAAGAATGGCTATTCACATTAGGAAGATCAAAATGAGGAAGTATTTGTTTGACAAGCTACTATCTTTTCAAATCTCTAAATGCCAATAAGATGCCCTTGCCCTGAGACTTATATAAAATAGCAACAAGACAAAAACAGACTTTCAAAGGGTTAAAAATGGGCACCTGGACAGAGGTAATATTTAAAATATTTAATAACCTCCACATCAGGTCATCAGCTGATGCAAACATACCAGATGCAGGTGGCAAGCACCCAGGGTGGCCTTGCTGCTTCACACCAGCCAAGTGTTGGTCACCACTGAGGCCACCACCCCCACTTTTCCTAAAACCATCATATGCCTAATCACCTTTGCATGAAATTATAAGCTTGGAGATTCCTACAATTACAGGTAAGGCAGAAGGCTTTGTGTGGTACTTCCATGAAGAATCAGAGAGAGGAGAGTCAGTTGAGTGACAGGATTCTGCATCTCCTCTCCCCATTTCCCCCAAAGCCGCCATATGTGTAATTTATTTTACATAGAAACTCTGCATAAGACTTCATTTTAGAAACCAAAACATTCTCCTCCTAAAATAAGTTTAAATATTTAAGGTCTTATTTCTTGGAGCACTCGTTCTTTCTGAGAGCTAGAACACAGCACTGATTCTTTTCCTCAGTCAGTGTGAATGACTTTGGGATCCGCCACGTCCTTTCCTGATGGCAGCCATGGATGGAGGAACAGATGCAAAGCTGTGAGTGTGCTGACCATTGAACAAATCACTCAGCCTCTTCAAACCTAAGCAAGAAGGTCCATTGAGACACGTAAATAGCTGAAAAAGAGGACCAAGGCGACACAGAGACCTCACAACTCAGCCAAACAATAGCCCAGGTCGAAGGGACAAAGGCAGGGGAGCTGGAGAATAAAGCACAGAATTCCTGGGTCTGGCTTTCCGAGCAGCTGGCGACGAAAGAAAGTTGTACGCAGTGCGGGGTGGCCTTTCTCTGCCAAGCAGACTCTCTGAGGCCCGCAGAGCACATGCTCATCATGGGACCTCATCTGCGGTGGAGAGTAACGGTATTCAGCCTATGCTTGTTCAAAACCCTCCCTCCCATCTATCCCCACTGGGTGAAAGGAGGTTAGGGGCTGGATATGGGTTGAACTCTGCAGCCCGAAGACAGAAAACAGATCTGAATGCAAGCCAGTCCTTGCCTTATTAGAACATATTATCGAAGTATCACACAGAGGGGTTTTCTTATTAGCACCAACTTTAAAACAAACAAACAAACAATAAAACAGAACATCTATCTTACAAAATCTAGGAGGGGTACAGTATGATGGAGTGATGAAAATACTGCACTTAGAGAGGAAGGTCTCTAGGGAGCATGAAACAGGAGCAGACACACTAACAGTGGACACTAATTGTGGAATCCACAAGGGCACTAGTGATGGGCACAGAGCCTTAACGGTAAAGGCTTTAGCGAGTAAGACAACCAAGTTTTACAACCAGCCAGACTTACAGGAAGGGTTTGCCACAGGGATTTCGAGTTATGGGGGAAGTGCTGCCTGCAAGGTTAGAATAAGGCGACCTGCGCATGGGGGATGAATCTGTGGGTCTAGACTGATAAGGCATTTCTCACCCTGGGTCAGAGAGAAGGTCTGCAAGGTTGATCATCTCAAGTTCAAGAACAGCTCAGCCTTAGCTTTGGGTTCAAGGGAATGGCAGATAGAATGTAACAGAGTAATGGACTCTGGAATCAGGGAAATGTGCGTTATCATCCTAGGGTGACCACCTGCAAGCTATTTGCTCCGGGGTAAATCACCTGATGGTCCATGCTGGCACATGCTCACCCTAGAATGGGGAGGAGGATAACTATCACATCAAACTGTGGGGAGGAACAGAATGAGCCCATCAGGTACCACCCCTAGCATGAGGTGTATGTTTGGAAGCCCTTCCAGGGAAGAAACACATCACTTAACTTTATCTCTCATCTCCAATGCTCTGACATTCCAATCTGCTGGTTTCATTTCTTGTGACTGTGTCGAACGGTCCCTGATTGTTGTAGAAGGAGAGGCATTAATCTCTCTTTTAATATCATGGTGAGCTCAGCCTGTCTCCAATCAGAAAACAATCTGCCCTCGTTGACCCCAATCCTGTAACCTGGCAGGGCTCATTTACTCAAAGGTAAGCTCCGTGCATGGGGCAGCGCGTCGCCAGGTGACCGCCATGGAGTGTGGTGCAGACTTGGAGTGGGGCTGAGCAGACTTCTTACCCACAGCCCCTCCCAAAAGCCCCATTTCACCAAGTGGGCTTGTGGGTTTCCTTTCCTCCTGTGAATTGATAAGCTCTTCTCACCTCCCATTATCGATTAAGCATAATCTGCAGCCCACAGACCGGGCACAGTTGATGGGAAAGGAAGCTACCTGTTCCAAGATGAGAGAAGAGACAGGGAAGTTGTTCTCATTCATATAGGAATCCTAGAAGGCGTAAATAGGGGGAAAGAACCAAAAAGCTTAGGCCTGTGTCCCTGGGTGTATGTGGCCCTTTACATGGGTTAAGTGAATCAATTTTGCTCATCAATTTTTAATCAAAGATTGTGGGAAAATATTTTCCTCATAATATACACATGGATGTAATAGGGAGCAGAATGCAAATTTGTCTCAGTGTTTAAGACAAAATTCAAGAAATAACATGCTTCAGCGGCCACGTGAAGATGAGCTTTCGGACTCCCCTGGGTTCCTTGCACTCTTTTTTCCATCAAGCAGCACTTCAATGGCAAAGTTTAAAAAGGATTAGCCTCGGCCATAAAACAATAAAAAAGAAGTCATTTACTAAATGTTAATTGAAACAGGCAGAGTGAAGGAAGGGGGAGAGAAAAGAGAGAGAGAGGTGCAGAAGAGAGACAGAGAGGGGACAGAAGTAGAAGAACATGGGGAAGGGAAGGAGGTGGGAAGAAGGAAGAAAAGGAAGGAGCATCAAAAAGAAGGCAAGGGTTTCCCTGGTGGCACAGTGGTTGAGAATCTGCCTGCTAATGCAGGGGATACGGGTTCGAGCCCTGGTCCGGGAAGATCCCACATGCCGCAGAGCCGCTAGACCTGTGAGCCACCACTACTGAGCCTGCGCGTCTGGAGCCTGTGCTCCACAAAAGGAGAGGCCACGATAGTGAGAGGCCCACGTACCGCGATGAAGAGTGGCCCCCGCCTGCCACAACTAGAGAAATCCCTCGCACAGAAACGAAGATCCAACACAGCAAAAATAATTAATTAATAAAAAGAAGGCAAATTGGAGTGAAGGAGAAGAGACATTGAAGATAAGGAAGCAAGAGAAAAGACTCAGGAGGAGGAAAGAGGTGCTTAATACCATGAGCAGGACTAGAGTGGAGGACCCCGGTGCCATGGCTTTGATTTGAAGAGATACTACTATCTTTTGTTGTTGTTGTTTCTGGACTATGTGAACAGCAATCCAGATCTCCCCCTCATCAACTGATTTTCAATGAACAGTAGGCTTTCACGAATGTACAGAGAAATAAGTGCACAGTAGCCATTTCATAAGTATTTTTGAATGAAAGAATGATGCATTTGAAGGTGGCTTAGCATTAATAATGCATGGAGCATTGCAGCAGTACCTGATTTTAACCCAACATTTACAAGAACAAGAGAACACTTGTACTATGTATCCACCAAAAGCAGCCTTCAGCAATACCCAGAAGGAAAGCACAGCTCTCTGAACCTTCGGATTTAACTTCCCTCTGCCCGAGTCTCCTGCAAATGGAGAGCTTAGGATACTGGGAACACTACATATACTTCTGCTCGGGTTCACTGATTTTTTTCTCAAGGTCTGTTCAAGGATGCTTCTCCCTAAGGCTGACACCTTCTGCCAGGGTTTTCTGGAGGGGACATGCTCCTTACTTTTCTAGAGGAAGCTCTTTTCTCCACTCCCCTTGTGAGGTTCACTGGCCAAAGCCCAGAGGCAGGGATCATACCTGATCACACCATGACAGAGCCCAGGAATTAAGTGAGGAACTCAGACAGTCACGTGTCTCTGTAAGGTAAGGACTGATTCTGCCCACAGTCCCCCTGACATCAGAGTTAAAATGAGAACGTTTCCATCTGCCTCGGCAATCCCTCAGCCCTGTGGTGAAGGGAGAGTGAGCCCCTCCATCGGATAGGGAGGGTGGGAGGGAGGGAGACGCAAGAGGGAAGAGATATGGGAACATATGTATATGCACAGCTGATTCACTTTGTTATAAAGCAGAAACTAACGCACAATTGTAAAGCAATTATGCTCCAATAAAGATGTTAAAAAAAAAAAAAGAATGGAAATGTAGTTGTCCCTGCCTTGATGGCTATTGTAACTGATTTTGAGAGAATCCATGTTGAGGTTCATTGTTAATTGTAACAAGTCTAATTATTGAATTCCCACGTCATGTGTGATTCATACTGAGTTACTCTTGTTATACTTACTGATTCTATAAGGCTCATGTTAGTATCCATAGGAAATACTCACTGAGTGAGAGTCACATCAACCCAGAATTGTGTGACCTATGCCCTTTCTACTGTCCTCTGTCACCTCCCCATTGCCCACCTGTTGTATAATACTTTCACCCTTGTAATACAGAGGGTCAGTCTGGTCAAAACCAGGAAGTTGGTAACACTTTTCTTGGACATTCTAAACATTCCTCTACTTTGCCTTTCCCCAACTCAGAACATTCTCTTCCCCTCCTTCAAACACCCAGCTCTATCTCTTCTAGAAACGTTTCTTTTGGAAAAGGTCTGTTTCTCTCAGTCCAGCAGAGTTCAGTACAGATTTAAATTCCTATATTTTCTTTCCCAGTGAGGCTCTGTGTCTTAGGGCTTCTCTGTATGAATTGAAAGGCTTCTTCTCACATCTACAGATTCAGGGACTAATGGAGTTAACAGAAGAGTTGTCTGGGGACAGATGGGGTGAGGGCGTTGGAATCCAGTGGGCTTTCCCAAGTGCAGTGGGTGGCAGATCTCTGCCAGGACTGCCCTTAGAATAGGTCTTGATGGAGGTTTCACATTTGGTTACTGTGCCCACAGGCAAGGCAGCACCAGAATCCAACAGACGCTTTTCTCCCTTCTTTTCCCACCTTAACATAATCAGGCAAAAGCCAATGGTAATACCCAAAATACATGGCCACATAACCGAGAGTGGAGTGGGGAAGAGAAGGAGGAAAACCAAGAGGAAGGGAGGAAGGGAGGAAGCAAGGGGGAAAGGAAGGAAGAATGGGAGGGAGGGGAGGAGGGTGCAAAGGGAACTGAACATATATATTCATCAAACAGTAGCCTAGACTCACACCTACACGCATCTGTCTGTTAGGCAAATCTCTTTAGACTGCTATTTGCCTTGGACAGTCTTCAGAAGGATATATCTGCTTCCAAAGGTGGAAAGTTAAAAATAGTATACACCACGAGCTGTGTTTTGGCATTTTCCTTCACTTTCTATCTTCAACATTGCTGTTGTCGTCCTTTAAAACTCAATCACTTCAGCTGATCCACGGAACAGATGGCATTAATCAACCCCCCAAGAATATGCACAAAAGCAATTAGAAATGTAGAGACATGGAATTTATGACAGCAAATCAATTACCAATGATGGCAAATCAACATGGCTTACCCAACTTCCCCTGTTTGTTTTTCCACGGAGCGACCTCTGATAGTAGTAATGATCCCTAGTTTACCCCCCTGCCAGAGGGGGGATGAGAATGGGACGCTGAGATTTAATTGCATCATCCTTAATGACTAGTTCTCACTCTGCTGACAAAAACCAGCATAATTTACAGACTACAAGATGCATCAGGATGATGGATACAGACAGCATGGGCTGTATGGTGTCATGCAAATATGAAGTATACTGCACTGAGAATATGGTCGTTTGGTATTCCCTGAGAAGAACTTCTTTTCAGAAAACAGAGCACCTTTTCTACCATCTATAACTCTCATTTGTCAAAAACAATGGGAGAAGCTACAGAATACATTTTAACCACAAATCTGTGCCTTCTGTGAGTTTACTAGCTCATAGATTCCTAGGGTTTGAATTGACATGGCTCATGATTTTCTTTCTGATTCTTTATGACCTCTGCAGATTCTGAAACTTTCTTCCTGAGGCCCTTATTAATTATCACCTGAGTTAATGTAATAAGCTCTTCCCTGGCTTTCTTACTACTAGCCTTCGCCCGTTTTAATCTATCTTTCACACAGCGATTTTTTTAAAAACAAAAATCTGATTAGTATTATCTAATTACATGTGCAAAATCCTTTGATGACTCTCCGTAGTTATAACAGTAAAAATCAAAGACTCCCATGTTTACCTAGTTGTCTAATTTCTCATTCTACCCCTATGCCTACGAACCACTCTTACAAGTAGTCACCACAACACGGAAAGCCTGTAATAACCTCCCCTCCTTTCCCCAGCTGGAAAATTTGACTTTAAGTCTCTGTTTCCCTGAGATAGCCTGCCTTGATGCCCCAGCCAGTTTGAGATGCTCACCTGTGCCTTACATTACACTCTGCGCTTACATTCATTATAGCATTTATCACTTTGATGTGATTAAAGATTTATTTTTCTGGCTGCTCATGTTCAAAGTTCCTTGGGGTCATGGACTCTATCTTCTTATGCATCTTTATTTCTCCAGCTTCATAGAAAAACTTGACTTTAAGAAAGAGAACCTTTCATTGGAATTCATTTCTTCAACAAGTTTTTCAAATATGTAACACACACATATGCTTAACACTTAAATCTTCTCCCAACCACAGCTTAAGAAGATGACATCAGAGACTCAGGATTATGTTATCAGGCAGTGTTGTAGGTTTGCAATTAAATAAGATCTTTCCAGTAATTTATGACTAAAGCCCCATTAAATAAACGTTTCTTCTTTATACTGACCCTGGGCTATGAAGAAGGACTTTTATAGCAATATATATCTGTGTATTTTCAGACTATATAAGAAACACTCATTAAAATTGCAAAAGCAAGTTAGTAAAATTAGCTCAAAATTGGTACTGAGGTCAAATGAATGGAGAGACTTTCTTGTTTAGGAACAAGTAGCCATTTGACACAGAAATAAGATCATGCCAGCAAACTCATGGAAATGTTCAGCCCTGTGTAAAGGCAGGGGTCCATTTATCAGCTCCATATCCAGTCAAATTATCTAAACTTCTGTTCTTTCACTTAAAAGCTACACATGCTAACATCTTCTTAACATTTTCAAAACTAGAATAGGTAATACTTGTCACTTGAAAAAAAAAACCCATAAAACAAATACATTTTAAAAGATTCTAGCAGCTGGACCATAGAAGGATCTTAGTTTAGAAATGAAAAATTTTAGTTGGAACCCATTCATTTACCCTCTCATCCATGCATTTGCCCAGTATTTTAGATACTGACTACAGACATTCAAATAAAATATGATAATCAGGGAAATGTGCATCTAGTTGGGGAGACAAGGACTATAAGAAGTGTTATGGAAATATAGTAGTAATATAAAGAGACATTTGACCCAGCCTGGGGAAAGTGTGTTTGTTGAGGGAGAGGGGGATGGAGAAAGTGATAGAAGATAAAAATGTGAAAGGGCATTCTAGACCAAGCAGACGGCATATGTAAATAAATGCAAGGAGATGTGAGAAAACATGGCTCGTTTTGGACGGCGGAGTTCCATAAACTGGAAATAAGGCAATGTGGGAGGAGTGACTGGGATGAAACTTAGAGTATTAGGCAGAGCCCATTCAGGACCAGCCTTCTGCTGAGAAAGGAAGCTCATACCTGCTATTTATTGATAATTAATATGTTTGGTCTGGCATCTATAGACTTATAAGACATGAGGCCAGCAGAGGCACCTTTTATGACATTGTTGTGTGTGTGTGGTCACAAATCTTCAGCAAGCTTATGCCCTTTCCTTATCAAGTTTTAAACTCAAACTTGTAGAAGAAAAAACATCTGGTGCTCCTCCAGATATGAGGCTTCCTATCTTTGACCATTGTGATGTTCAGCATCTTGCATCAAATCTAGATTCCAATTGTTTGGTTGTTTTTTGAAGGTATAACTCAGGAGTTGGTTCTTGTGGAAGCGGCTGCCTCCATGCCCTTTGCTATGGATAGACTGCAGAGACTAACCACAGAGATCCCAAGGCAACGTTCTACAGACGCTCACACATAGACCCCATCAGAATGCATGGGAATTAATTTCATATCTTGCAAAGACTCTGATCTTTGGAAATAGATAGATATAGGTCCAGACCCTAAATCTTTTTTCATTGCTTAGCTTTATGATCCTGGGAAATTTATTAACTTCGATTAACCTTAAATTTAGTCATCTGTAAACCCGATTTAATAAAGTCTACCTGGCTGTGCTGCCTTGTCAAATTATGCAAACACGGCACGTGGCGTGAGAGATACAAAGTGCATAGCAGTTAGTAGGAATTAAAACCCTATTAAGTTGTTATTCTAAATATAACTGCTTAACAGTTTTGAGCACAATTATCCCAGAAGTATCCAAATGGAATGACCAGTAGGCAACATCAACTGTTAAAGACAAAAATGTATTGGGACAAATAAGGGACAAATAAGACCTTAATAATCATTTGATCCAACTTCTTAATACACCAACATCATTAGGATAAGTCAATAACATTTATAAGAACATCTGCCAGAAAGTGTCAGAATTTTGATGAATGAAGACAGTTTCCCCTATGAATTAAAAAAATGTCATTAGGCTCCAAAGGAGTACACTGAAGCTTCAAAATAAAGCCTTATTGAGTGAATGACTTTTGTATTCTGGCCTTTCAGGTAACTAGAGCATCTCCTCACTGTCCTATGTGACAAGGATAATTAGCTTTGTATATATAGGTCATATTTCAGCAGAGTTCTGGCATGTAAGATAAAGGGCTTTGGTTCACCAACTAAAGGCTTTAGAAACATTGCAAACGATATCACGTTATTTTGTTTTGTAACAAATGGACACTGAAAAGTAAGGCAATCTAGGTCCCACTAAAGAAAGAAAAGTAAGGCAAACTGGGTCCCACTAAAGAAAGAAAAGGCAAGAGGGGCAGGGAAAAAAGAAAACTACAACTTAGAAGACAGTCATTCATTAGAATGAGAATAAGAGGTGGCGGTGAGTAAGGTGATTCTTATAGAACCTAACTTTCTTACAAGTCTATACTCTTGTGTGAAAATTGCTAGTCTAGCTGTTCATATTTTTCAGTTGTGGAAATATGAATCTGGTTTGGAGACGGGGACTATACAGACAGAAAGCCAAGAGAGTTCGTATGGATGGTGAAAGACGAGCCCATTCAACCATGGGAAAATCTTCAGGACTCTTCCAAACGAGCATTATAATGCTTCTTTCACTTCGGATGGCCATAAATGCCACAAAAAGTATACCGCAAACAGCTTCCTGCTGAAGATAATCTGATGTTTGTTTATTTATAATATTACGTATTGATTGTGTTTGTGTGTAAGCTTCAGATAACTCAAGTTACAGTGCATCTCTTTATTTGAAGATCTTTAGGAAAATGATTGACATTTTCCTATATTTTCGATAAAGTTCTGCCTGTGATGAAAGGGGTAAAGAGTTTTTTATTTCTCTCTCAAGGCTGTTATCTGTGTGAACCTAATATGTAGCAACAAAGAGATAAGATGTTTAGAGATCATCCAAAGTGACTGATTGGTCAGAATGAAGGCTCTTTATAACCATGTAACATCCAATTATTGTAAAATAAAGTGAACAGCAACCCTCTAAGTGTCTCCTGCATTCCTCTTATCTTTTGAATGCAAGTTCTCCCACTATAATAGTCTTTCAACGTACCTACTATTCAAAGAATCTCCTCTGTAAAATTTGAGCTGCTGTTCTATTTGGAAGTAGATACATATCTCAATTGCTATTTTATACCTGAGCTGTGAGCACAGAAACGATGCATCACCTGATGGGCATTTGGCATCTTAGCTGTGGCATAACTAGGGCTAGAACTCCTAGCATTTCAAACTCCTGGTTTCACTTTAACCAACTATCAAGTCACATCGTTTCTTCTTGTGTCAAAGGAGCTGATATTATATGTAAAATGGTTTCTCATTTAACATTGTCCTATCATATCTACATTTGAAATTAACTAATTCCCTCAGGGTAAACTCAAAGGAAATGTGATAGCTATTTAATATGCTGAAAATCCGAAATTGGGGAATTTTCAGAGTTTTTATTACTGGTGGGTAATTATGTTCTCTGCACAGATTCATATTATCTATACTGTAGCTGGCCTTCTAACTTAACTTTATTTAATTTTGTTTAATTAGAAACTTATAAAATCTACAATTGGGTAAGCATTCTTTTTTCCCTTACAGCTAAATTCCCAAGTTTTGCTCAGATTATGAGAAAATTAAACACACACACACACACACATAAACACACACACATCCTACATACACACAGCAAAAATTATTATTAGAAGAATGGAAGCAATTAAAAGTTGTTTTTACTTGAACAAAGTTCACAAGTATACCATGGAGCATCTTGGGTAAATAATCCATTTCCAAGACAACTGTCATGAACGACTTGAAGTATTATTTCAAAATATAGAAATAATAATCTTGGGAAAAAATCTTCCAAATTATCTATAAGCTTACACAAATTGACTATTTGAAAAGAGATTTCTTTTCCTCATTAGATGCGTCTAAATGTTAATGGGTTGTAGATAACTAGTAAGTCAAAGTGGACAATAAAAGTCTGGAAGAATTGTAGAATGTTCTTTTTTTTTTTTCTTTGAGGTTCTGCATCATAGGTTTCAAAGACCACAGGATTGAATTCAGAAGTAATTTTCTGCTGCTATTCTATTGTTCACTGGATTAATACATTTTGTTTGGCAAAATAAAAACATTTAACATTATACTTTAGGAACATTGACTCCAAAATATTTAGCAAGCAGCGTGCATTCAACTGAAATGCTGATTGGAAACAGGTAAATTAAACTGTCCCTGATGAAATACTAAAGATCATTATCACAAAGTTTTATTTTAAATGTTCAGAATTAGCTTTATTGCGCATCAGTAATGACAAGCATGAGCCTTAAACTCATACCATTTAGGTTTTATGAGCATTATTATAACATTAACCATAATTCAATTAGTTTACAGAAAAAGCCATTCTATAATTTTTTTCCTCGCTCTTAAGGTGCTACATAAGGAAGCCCAAACCATATTCCTATAGAGTATGTTCTATTTATTTCACCCTTATTCCTCATCCCTCTTTCATGGATCTTCAAAATATTCACTATTTTCAGGTAGGTAAATGTGCTAAAGGAAAAACACGGCTATTTCATTGCCACACCTTTGCATCATTAGGACAATACTGACCTCTAGTGTTTTAGGAAGTAGAGAAACTAACTCAGCACTGTGCCTAACTTCCTCTTACTGAACCACTTAGATGTTTTTCTAAAGCACCATGGGAACATTTTTACTTAAAAAAAAGAAAAAAAGGAGGAGGAGGGGCTGGAGGATGTGGGGACAGGAGGAAGAGGAGAGAAACAGCAGATTCTACACTGTCTCTCCCTATTCTCTGAAATAATTTCTGAACTAAGGCCCTTTGGCTCCTCCTTTTTAAAGAGGTTGACCTCTTCAGCACTCCCTTAGAATACAAACTTTAATAAAATCTTTATAACACATTTCCACTAACTATTGATTTTGGATCCGCCAAACTTCCAATCACAGATAGAAACACTGGCTCAGCTTTGGACCATTCTCAGTAAAGAACATTTGTCTAAGTGTCTGCCTTTGAGGTATAACCCTCGATTAAGTATCTCTTACTTAAGGTCCTCTTGGACCTAAGGGGGTGGGAAGTGAGGTAGAGAAACTTGTAAGTAGTAAGTGGTCCTCCTACCCTTCTCTAACAGTGATGGTTCAGAGTCCAAAAAAAAAAAAATAGTATCAAAACTGTTCCAATACGGTTAGATATTTCTGAGGGTCATGGGGGGGGGGTTAGCAGATAAGGGAGCATGCCCAGAAGCTTGAGGAACCTTGATAAACCATCTTTGGAAACAATACAGACGACTTAATTGCATTCTTTCTCATTTAGGAGTTTCCAGAGCTGGAAAAACTTCCCTTTCTCTGCCTAGAGAGGCAGCTGAGCAATTGAGCTTGAACCTCTGATGGCTCCAGAGATTTATTCGAGTTTGACAAACTAGGTTCTTTAAATACACAGTGCGGGTGGCACATTCCCAGGTGTCCAGCCTTCCTGCCTATTAAATTAAATGCCCTGCACTTGCCGAGGTTAGAGCTTGGACGACAAAGTGTACACTTAGTGCATACTCATTATGCGTTCTTTGGCACAAAGATTTTGGGGGTGGAGTGCGCATCAAAGCTCTTCCTCCTATAACAGGGTCAGCCATTGATCTTGTGGTTTGACTACATCGGGCCATGACTCTTAGGCCAAAACTCCCAACCCTATTAAACCGATGACCATTGGTTGCAAGATACCCCAACTGGAGCCTTCTGCCTAGGAGAGAGCTGAAAGCCTTGGATTGTGAGGCACTGGGCATACTACAAATCCGAGCGAGGCAGCCGCATTCAGAAATGAGCCTCTGTCACCGAGTGCGGTGGCTGTGAGCATCTCTGTCTCTGGAAGCTCAGCCCCCAGTGCATCCAGTCTGAACCGGGGGCCCCGCTCGGGAAAAGCCCCAGCTGAGACCAGGCAGGCAGAGAACGCGGAGCTGACGGGAGGCGGAGGGTAGAGAACCTTCCCTTCTCCCCCGAACTTTGCGATTCGGGGAGAAGGGCAGGAAATCCAACGGGGCCGGCTCCTTCGAGCTCTGCTAACTTTTGGGATGGTTAGAGTGATAGAAACACACCAATCAGCATTTTTCCCCCTTCCCCTCTGCTCAGAGCAGACACAATTGAACACGCTTGGACAGTTGAGTGTCTTTCCAAACGCCAGCGTTTCCCACCTCACCTACCCGCCCCCAGCTCCTGGAACTCACAATTTGCCGCTGTTAATCCTAAATGCCACAAGCCGGAGAAGAACAAAGTGAAAACGCTGGTCAGCCGTAGTCCAGAATCCATTTCCCCCGAGTAACAGGTCCCTCCCAATCGAATCTCAAATTCGCAGGCGCCAGCCGCGGCTTCTTCTTTCTTTCTCTGTCTCTCTCTTTCTCCTCTGCACCGCCTGACCCCTTCCCACCCCCCTTCGAGAGGCACTCGCGGCTTCACTCCATCCCGTGCCCAAACGCTCTACGGAAACCGTGGCAGGGGCTTCTCCGGGGCTGCGGAAGGAGGTACTGTCCCCGCAACGGCCGCCGGCAGCACTCGCCTTCCTCGCTCGCGTCTTCCTCCTCGGCCCCCTCCTTAAAGGTGCAAACCCCGACCCGACGCAACGGCAGGCGCCGAGCTTGCTCGACCGCCGACTGCACCTCGTCGGCAGCTAGAACTGGAATCAGCACCCGGGCGGCGGACAGCTCCTTATAGGCAAGCGTGGCGCGCGGCGCCGCCCCCGGCCTGGCCCGCCCCTCGCTCTCCGGTAGGAGCGGCCTGGGCGGGTCTTCGACCGGCTCCGGCGCCTTCCACCCTGGCCGGCCTGCGCTGCGGTGCGCGCCGGCCAGTTGGAGGGGACCGGGGAGGGAGCGCACATTTCCATCTCTGCCTCCGTCTCTTTGGCTTCCCCTCCCTCTCCCCCCCCAATGTGTGTGTGGGGGGAGTGCATCGAAATTTAAACCAGGTTTTCGAAGAACGATGCTAAAGGGTTACTAAAAGGAGTTGGAACACAGAAAGCATTAGCAAGAGGGAATTTCCCATGGAAAGCTTGGCAACGAGATGTTTTTTTCTTTTTTTGAGAGGAGAGGGAAGACTTGAATTATTGAATTACGCGATTGAACTTCCCCTGTGTTTGTTCTCTAGGATGGAAGGCTGGCGGGTATTGGTAATATTGGGATTTCTGATCTAGCGGT
This sequence comes from Stenella coeruleoalba, assembly GCF_951394435.1. Classification (NCBI taxonomy): domain Eukaryota; kingdom Metazoa; phylum Chordata; class Mammalia; order Artiodactyla; family Delphinidae; genus Stenella; species Stenella coeruleoalba. The sequence goes on from NC_137151.1 coordinate 9,900,699, forward strand.
TTAACGTGGTCCCAACCCCGCCCCCAGCTCCCACCTCCAGTGGCTCAACCTTTCACGGCGGACCACGTCTGCGTCTCCCTCCCAGCTGCTGGCCTGTAGCTTTGGGCAAGTACTGCAAGGTGTTTGGTGCTTTCGGTTCCGGAGCCCGGGAGGTTCCTGGCGTCTGAGAGCGACGGGGAGACAAATTGGGTATGGTAATGATGAGAGTCAGGGTGGTCCTGGCTGGCTCATAGCATTCGAGATCTGAAAGCTCCTCTGGAGCGGTTTAAATTAAAATGCGGGAAAGGAGTAGTTTTGGTTTCTTCCTAGAAGCTCCCTATTAGAAACCCTGGTTTTGTCTTTGGCTTCTAGTTTGCATTTGGGGACTCTCCTGCTTGACCATAAAGCAACTTATTTTGTTTTTATTGAAGGTGTCAGAAAGCTGTCAAACCTTAACAAAATGAGGTGTCATAATGATTTCTATGTGAAGCTTACAATCAAGTTAGGGATGGAGTCACTTCAGAGGAAGCTGATGTCTCCCTTTCCCTCCCGCCCCATTTCCCTCAGCAGCAACAAATATGCAGACTTATTTTACACTGTAGATTCCTGACAACGCTTGGTCCTCAGCTGCCAGCTGCACAGCTACAGCAGGTTGAGTTGGGATTCAAGCAGCTTCTGCGTGAATCCTGAAGTTAACCTTGTGGTTTTGGTTAGAGCTGGACTCACATCATTGGAATATTAATCGATAGTTGAATGAGAAGGGAATAGAATTCTGAGGTCCTCTCACTTGTAAGTAAAATATCCTCTTGTCTCTAAGCTTCTAACTGAAAATAATCATGTTAGTTACTAGATTCTTGGACAACCAGAATACTTCTCCAGCACAGACTGTAGCTGTGGGAGAAAAGATGGTGAATCACAAAATATCAAAGCGGAGGTGAGCCAAGAAGCTGCCCTGTTGGCAGGGACCTGAGTGAGGAGGGGGCTGCAGTCCCAAGTCCAGTGGCTTGGGCCTGCCTTCTCCTACTGAGGGCCCTGAGGGGCTGCCTCCCCACCCCTGGCTTTTGAGGATCTCAGGTTTAAAGACACCTATGTGGCTAGCTCAATCATACTTGAGAGTCTAGAAAAGCTAGGAACCATTATCCAGATTTGTATGTTCTTTAACATTTAAACGGCTTTAAAATAAATAAAATATTAAAAATATAATTTAAGTCCCTTTTGCATTCTTGCCTGATCCCATTGGTGTCCCACCATACCTAGAAGTAAACACTTCTTTTCCATTCCTGTTCATTATGTTTTTATACTTTCACCAAAAATATATACATCCCTAAACAATTTATAGTATTATTTTGATTGTCTTTAACCAATATATAAATGTCATCATATCAATACTTCTTCATTGTGCACCTTGCAATTTACTCAACTCAACATTTTATATATATACATACGTATATGTATATATATATATATATATATATACACACACACACACGTATGTATTTAATTTATGCACTTGGATACAGGTAGTCATAATTATTTCATTTTAACTACTGTATTATATTTTATTTTATGAATATGCCACAATCGATTCATTAATTCATCTGTTTATGAATCTATAGATTATTTCCAGGTTTTTTTCCTCAGTATAAACCTTAAAATCTTGTACCAGTATCTTAGTCTTTCTCAACCATGTACTTAGGACTGGAGTTTCTGGATTGTAGGAAAGGCTTTTCTTCAGCTTTAATAGGTACTGCCAGTTGCTTTATAAACAGATGTTACCAATTCATACCCCCCTCCCCACCAGCAGTGTGTGAGATTTCCCTCAGCTCCATATACTTACCAGCATTTCAAGACCTCTCTTTTTATAAATGGGAAAAGGCTTTCAAAGAACACAGGTCGGGCTTCCCTAGTGGTGCAGTGGTTGAGAGTCCGCCTGCCGATGCAGGGGACACAGGTTCGTGCCCCGGTCCGGGAAGATCCCACATGCCGCGGAGCGGCTGGGCCCGTGAGCCGTGGCCGCTGAGCCTGCGCGTCCGGAGCCTGCGCTCCGCAACGGGAGAGGCCACAACAGTGAGAGGCCGGCATACCACAAAAAAAAAAACAAAACACAGGTCTTGGTTCACTGAGCTTAATGCTCCACTACATCATCCTACTTACTATACTTTTCCAAAAAATGTTTAGTTAAATATTTCAAAAGTTATGGAAGATGTTGGCTTCATTTTCTGACAGGATGCCTTGAATCCATCTGTGTCAGTAAAAGGTGCTTGGAATATACATTAAAAGGCAATCAGGCAAATTTTTTTACACGAAGCCCCCAAACTGTGAATGATCTTAACGTTATTAGTAAATATTGGAACTCAGCATTTAGTTGTCCGTATACAGACTTAGTGTATAGTATATAAATTGCACCTCATTTAAAATCCTGTTTACAGTTGTAGTTTTTTTTCCTCTCTCTCAAACACACCTGTTCTCAGAGCAAATTTAAGCCTTCAACAGCAGACATTTGTCTAAGATTTGTTAACATTTCAGTATGAATACTGCAGCTCTGAATGTAGCAGGGATAAACAGCTGTTCCTTTTTGACAATAGTGTAAACAATGCCATCTTCTGGGGGCATTTTGCCAGCAAGTTTTTATTAGCTGTGGAATATTAATCACTATTAAAACTGTTTGCAGCCAGTTTGATATTTACCTATTGAAATTCTTTTGTAAACCTTTTAGTCTGATAAATCCACCTTTTGAGAGGTGGAATAGAATCTAAATAATCTCCCTTTCCCCCCATGTTGCTTGATACAGAAGAATAAGTCATGCTTTCAGAGCACTTTGTTTTGAAGAGGGTTAAAAATTCTGTATAGATAGAGCAGAATGGTTGCTAATGGGGAATGGGGACAAACGAATAATTGAAATCCTCAAATGTCTACATTTAAAAATGATAAATCTGAACATCTTCTCAAGACAAACATATCTGAGATCTTTAAAGGGGAATGAAGTGGACAGAACTGGGTTTTCCTGTCCCTTTAATTTTCCCTTGAGTGTTCCCACTTCTTTCCCCTTAAGAGAGCAGAAGGGAGTCATTTGTCCACTGGAATCTTAGCTTTTGAATATTCAACAAGTTGTTTAAATCATTGATTTTGGAATCCTCCTGTGAGACATACGGAAGGTATGTTTTGTAATCTCTATTTTATAGATGTGATCCTAAGAGGAGACAGATATTGATATATTAAGTATCATATAGATTTAATGGCCTCAACGCATATGACACTTGAAAATTAAAACCTCCCATTCTATTTCCTTTATCTTTACAAAACTAATAGGTAAAAATCACTGTGACATAAGGATACCTGGTATGGATGGGAGAAGAGTCTGCATAGGTCACTATAGACTATTCTGTGTATCAGTACTTTGGGATTATTTCAACTTCACATATCATGGTTTGTTGCAAATGTTGAAGGGTGGCTTCTGTTGCCACCCATGTCTTCAAAATAGACTTTTAAAAAGTATTGATGAGGCAGAAAGTTAAATTATTTTTCTTTTCATGCTTTCTTCTTCTTTCAAATGTTTTAATATTTCTCTCGTTTTTTTTTTTTGATTTGTTTTGTTTTCCCTTTTTATAGTTTGTATCCAGTACTACACTATACCTGTGGGGTGTAGGGAATGAGAAAAAAATGCCTGTTCTCATGGAGCTAAAAATGATTGGAGAAAATATGATGTCAACACATTAAAAATTGAGATAACAATACAAATTAGCATGTGATTAAGTGTCACATAATAAATGCTATAGGAGTTTCTAAGTTGAAAAAGATTTCTTCCTCTTGGAAGGAAAACTTAACAGTTGGCATAATGAAGTGGTTCTTTGTCTCTTTGGGGTTAAAGGGATTTGAGTCACCCTGGGCCATGAAGATTTGTTATTCAAGTCAGATTAGGTCAGGTGTATTTGCCTTAACAGGAAAGTTGAATCTTAGAATAATGAAGGCAGAATTCAACTTTTGCAGAAGAACGGACTGTTTTATTAGAGCAAATGGACTTCAGCCAGATGTTGAGAACAATTCACCTGAGCCTCTCCCCCACTCCTTTTCTCTCCTAATTCTACCTCAAACTCAGTCTTGTCACCACAAGCTCATCATTGACATCAAAACGAGTCATCTTCTATCATGTATCTCCTGCAAATACAGCAACCCTTTAAATACCTTTACCTGAGATGCAAGTTTCTCAGCTGGTAACATGCCATGCTGTTTACACACACTCCTCTTTCTTCCTTCTGTGGACTTGTTCCCAATTGGCTAATTTGCACTTGTCATTCAAGTCCAAATTCAGCTAATACCTCTCTTGAGGTCTTTATTAATTACTGTGTAATATTTCTGTTCACACGTGTTTTCCTAATTCTGAGTAGTTTCTCAAGAATAATTTATCAATCAGTATTCAACTTTGAGTCATCAGCATATATGCAGGCTTTCAAGAAATGTTTGATGAATGAATAATATTAGATATGAAAAGGCTTGTCTACTTTTTTAGAGGTTACACACCCCCCCTCACCCTCATCTTAGTCTGCCCATTGCACCAGAATTCAGAGGCTCTTTTGAGAGAATTTATTCTTATTTAACTTGGAAATCAAGATGTCAATTATATGGAAAATCAATGGGAATGCAGTTTAGAATAATATCTTGATAGTTCATTCTCCTAAGCTATATATTTCTCAAATGTTTGGATTTATTTTTTTGGGAGAAGGAGTTCACTCTCTATAGTATCTATATAATTATATTTATACAAATCCAGCCATGCCACAACCAGAAATATATGTCAAAAAATGATTTCTTCTCCACTTATTTCTGACTCTTTCTGAAGGAAGTCCTGCCTACAATTATTGAGAATTCACTTATGATATATATCATGTTTCAGGACAAACCTGTTTGGAGTGGTTTAATGAAGAGTTCTGGGCTTAGAATCAGAAACTCTGAGTATTAGCCTTGACTTTGCAGCTTACTAGGTATGAGACCTTGAGTATATAATTTGGTCTCTTTGAGATTCAATTTCCATACCTGTAAATTGTGAATTGTGATAACTTCTAGGTTAGGTAGTTTTACATAGTGCATATAATTATACAGTGAAAATATTTTTGTTATACAGACACAAGTTATAACTATTATGCCCTACTCCAAAGAAAACAACTTATCCAGCCCCTAACCAGTAGATTTGTCATACATTCTTCTGCCAATTCATCCCTGGGGTAAAAATACATGCAAATATCTAAAAAGATTACCCATTCTGTGGGAAATATGCATAATCATTATTCAAAGGCATCATAATCATCCAATCAACCAACATTAATTTATTGAGCAACACTAATGTGCCTAGGTTTGTATCATTTACTTCTGGTTAAATATATGAGATGTATTTATATGTTATATGTTGCTGTCTTCAAGGTTCTTACACTCCCTACAATTTCTAGATGGGGAGATAACATATACAAACATAAGTAATGAATGCTTATAGGAGAGAAACAACTAAATTTGTCTTTTTCAAATCCATCAAAGTAGCAGACATTATGGGTTTCTTGATCACCAGCCATTTCAACTTCTTCCTTGATTGCAAAACAGGTTATTGAAGAAATCATGATTTCAACTAAGCCTACCACAGCAACTACATTCCCCTTCGAGAGTGGTTATCTGGATCTTGTTTTGTGGTCCAGTTCTGACCCACAAGATTCAAGAGGCAGGAGAGATTTTGTCCTCTGGGAAAAGAGAGACATGTGAATAAAAGTCCTATTTTCCTGCAGTTTCCCCCACAGCCTCATCAATATACATGAAGGCATGAGTTTTGTAACTACAGCAGCCAACTTGGAAACATAAGGAGATGGCCAGGACACTGAATGGCAAAAAGCAGAGAAACAATTCATAGGTCTTCATTACAATATTGAGTTACTTCCTCTAGAATAATAAATGTCTATATTGTTTAAGCCACAGCTAGTTCTCTAGAAGAAACGAGAATGTTTATTAAATATCAACATGCAGTAGACATCTTGAATTTTTTTCTTTTTAAAATTCATGGCAAAATTCTAAGGGGATATTAGCAGCTACATTTGACAGATAAGGATACTGAGACTCATGAAATTTAAGTAACATTGCCCAAAGCACAAAGCTATTAAGTAGAAGCACAGAGGTTCTGATTCCAGAACCTTGGCTTATTGTGCCCTTACTCAGTGCCACAAATGCTCAAAAATGAAATAAAGCTACTAAATCTTGTGAGTGTGTGTGCATGTGTGTTAAATCCGCTCATTTGAGCTCAACTATGATTAACAATCACGTTTCAACTATACAAAATTATCTTTAGGATTACTGTTGTCCCTCTTCTGTGTCTCAGGGAATACCTGTCTCTAAAACCAACCTGATATTACCAAGTTTGTTAAAGAGAATTAATGAAGAGGGGCAGAGATCTGTTCAATTCCAGGAGCACACCTGGTGTTTAAGTAAGTCAGGCTGGCATCTTGTATTGAGAATCTAGAGCTGGTGTATGAATTAAGAGTATGCAAATTATGACCTGCTTAATGAGATGGCACAAGCCACCCACACGAGGTTGGCTGTAGCTCCCTCAGTATCCAAGCACCTACTCTGGAGAAGTGAAACCCATAGGTGATTGAAGGTGCAACTTCAATACACCCACAAAAAGGAGGTAGAGTCACAAAATTTAATATATATGGTACCCCCCCACCCCCACCCCCACCGCCCACCATGAGCTTGGGGAAAGGCAGTCCTCAGGCCCAGGGGAGTAAGCAGGAGATAGACAGCAGGGTAGTAATATACCTACTAGTACTTATAATGTAGTGAGGCAGAGGTAATTGACTTTTCCAGGGCTTAACTCAAAGTAGTGGGGTTTTTTTATAATATTTTATTTTATTTATTATTTATTTATTTAGGCTGTGCCGGGTCTTCGCTGTGGCATACAAACTTCTTAGTAGTGTCATGCACTTTTAGTTGCGGCATGCATGTGGGATCTAGTCCCCAGACCAGGGATTGAACCCAGGCCCCCTGCATTGGGAGCACAGAGTCTTACCCACTGGACCACCAAGGAAGTCCCTCTAAGTAGTTATTTTAAAAGGTGTCTCAGGAAAGCAAAGTGGGAATTTAAAGTCAAGTCTTTATCTAAATGTCTAGACTCTGGGTGGGAGTAGCGTTATCCTACTGTGAAATGCCTAGGTACTCATAATGCCTAGCAACTCATAAAAACAAAGTGTTTTTTTCTTATCACACATCTGAACAAAAGATCTGTGGTAACTACTACTACGTAAACTCTTCTAACAAAAGTTTAACATTACGAAAGGTGTATTTTTCAGGAAATAAATTATTTGCAAGAAGAAAGAGCTAATTTCAAAGGATTATTTCATTATGTAACCTAATCCATAACACTTATGTCCTTTTATCCCTTTTGCATTTAAATCAGCATAAAAAACACCATGTAAAACATCCATAATTTGCTTTTTATTGGCATTATTAATAAGGTGGAATGAATGTTAGCCTAGAGCCAGCAGGGGGTGTGTTGACTAGTGGGAAGAAAAAAAAACAGCATATTTGAAGCAGCAGTGTGAGAAACTGTGTAGGTTGCTCAATTATTGTTCCAATAATTTGGAAGAAGATGGAGAGAAGATGCAGGGGGAGGGGCAACAAAATAGGGAAACAAATCTGCAGAAGACTTATGTAAATTTTTTCCTTATAAATCTGATATTATGTCTATTAAGAAATCATGGGGCTTCCCTGGTGGCGCAGTGGTTGCGAGTCCGCCTGCCGATGCAGTGGACACGGGTTCATGACCTGGTCCGGGAAGATCCCACATGCTGCGGAGTGGCTGGGCCCGTGAGCCATGGCCCCTGAGCCTGCATGTCCGGAGCCTGTGCTCCACAACAGGAGAGGCCACAACAGTGAGAGGCCCGTGTACCACAAAAAAAAAAAAAAAAAAAAGAAATCATGCAAGACCAAAAATAATAAATGTTTATAATCCCACATATTGAATAAAATCCATTATCTTAATTATTTTTATTAAAAAGAAATATGCCACTAGCTCTTGCAAAGGAAAACTTAGAGTTTTTTAATCACTTGAAGGGGTAAAATGTAGAAAAAAAAATTTAGGGAGAGATAAAGACATACACTGTACAATTATTCCATTTATATGAGAAATCTAAAACAATAATACAGATGAATATATACACAAAATGAAACAGACTCAAAGATATAGAAAAAAGAAGAAAAAACTAGTGATTACCAAAGTGGAGAAGGAAGGGAAGAGTTACAATTAGAGGTATTAAGCCATACAAATACTATGCATAAAATAGATAAGCGACAAGGATATATTGTATAGCACAGGGAATTATAGCCATTAGTTTGTAATAACTTTTAATGGAGTATAAACTGAACAAATTCTGAATCACAAAGCTGTACACCTGAAACTAGTAAACGAATACAATATTGTAAATCAACTATTTCAAATGATAAAATAAAAAATAAGTATATAAATACAGCCACACTAATTTATTTATATGTTACCCATGGCTGTCTATGCATTAGAATTGCAGAGTTGAGAAGTTTCCATGTAAACATAAGACCTGAAAAACCTAAATTATTTGCTAGATGACTCTTTACTGACCCCTGATATAGGCTACTAAATGCAATACCAGGGCAGAATACAAGGTACAGAAGTACTATACAATAGAGGATATAATATGGTCCATTCATCTATTCAGAATTTTTTTATCAACCTTTCTGTACGAGATACCATGGGATAAGTCAATCATCAAAATAGTCTCTCAAGTTTTAGAAAATATAAACTGGATGTGTAGATTTACTGGTTCTAATTAGAGTTAGTTACAACCACTTCTGCTAAATGAGTTCAGATCTTCATGTTATTATCCTTTTCACTGACCCTAAAAATTTTAAATATCATTTCGTGGTTCCCATTCTTCTGATCTTTGGAGATTTTGATTACCTTTTCATAAACTCCTGTTGCTCAGTATTGATTGCATACTTTCGTGCATGCTTGCAGTTTAGTATTTATTGTGGCATCCTTTCAAAGTTAAGGAAAACTCGCAAAAAAGTATAAAGAACTCCTGCATGCATTTTAACATTTAAAAAAATATTTTGCCCCATTTACTTCGTAATTATTCCCTCTCTCTTTTCTTTCTCTTTCTATGGCCTTAACCCCCTACAGTTCCTCTGGTTCTCTGACTCACCAACACCTGGATCAACGTAAGAATAGGTCTAGGTCCAGAAAGTAGGCAGGCAGTAGAGGCTCATGAATACTCATGATTTAATCTATTTTGTCCCTTTCTGACGACTACCTACAATTGCATCATGTGTTAGGGAGGACAAATACAAGGCAATGGGAAATCACACCTGTAAGAGGACTTTGCTTTATTTTGAGGCCAGAAAAAGTTCCTAGGTAAAATAATTTATGTGGTGGGCTAAGAGAGGTGGGAGGAGGTGGCCCAGGGAAGACAAGGAGAATTACTAGTGGTCTCCAAATGGAAAGGTGATTTGCTGAGAGTCAAAAATATAGAAAAATTGTTAAGGATCTGATATTTATTGTAGAAGAAAGTAAAAGTTACAGTAGGGATTTTAAAAATTATTTTTTAGGGAGGGAAATGACTACTGGTTTCATATTTTATAGTTCTTTGGCTTCAAATATCATTCAGATTATTTCTCATAGATGCATTAGTAGTTACAATGAGATAATGTGTTACTCCTTTATTTAACATATGCTTTCACTTTAGAAATTACTCAAAGAAATAACAGCTTATGGATTTGAGATTTGGTGTTCAGAGTATTGGGCACATATTAATTTTTAATCTTACTTTAGGCATATGACATGGAGGGCAACTCGTTTAAATTCCTTTTATCTGTAAAATGGCATGGCACCAAATAACAAGGTGGTTGTGAAAATCACTGGTGAGGCAAATGAAATGCAATGCTTAGTGCTTGAAACACTCATTCAATGGTTATTGTTATTGACAATTTGGTGTCATAAGATATGACACTTTAACTTCCAGCAGGTCCTGTTTGGGACCATATAATGTCTCTCACTATATAAGCACAACTTCATAGGGTGGCAAGATCAATATTATTGTCTTTATCAAAGATCTCCATATTACCTTGGGGAAACAAGACTTTAGAATGTGGCCAGTGCAAATTTTCTAAATTTTGATGTTTGTCTGGCAGTTTGTTTCTGTTGGATAATGACATTTTCTGAAGAATTAATAGCAAATTGCAGAATCTAAATGACAATACCTCACCCTCAAAGAGAATTTGTTTTCAATACAGGCCAAAAGAATTGCCATGATAAAGCCTGTCTTAAAAGTTTATCATGAGAAAAAGACAAGTGGAAAGCAATTTATCTAAAGAAGATTTTAGAGTAAAAGCAAAAAGTTGCAGGTCCATGATTTTTTTTTGGCTGTTCCTCGTGGCTTGTGGAATCTTAGTTCCCTGACCAGGGATCGAACCTGGGCCCTGACAATGAAAGCACTGAATCCTAACCACTGGGCCACCAGGGAATTTCCAGGTCAGTGATTTTTGTCAAAATGATTAGAGACTGGGGAAGATCAGATTTGTAGATGTTGAAATTCAAAAGTTTGGTGCTAAATTTACTAGACAAATACATCTTGGGGAAATTGCATTGCTGAGAATTTACTGACTCAATTTCCACCTCCCAACATACAGCCCTCTTTCTGTGGTATGACGCTATTTTTCAGTTTGGGAAAGAGTCATTCCACCTTTATAACTCTGGAAGTATCATCCATATCAGTACTGAGAATGGAGAAACTTCAGTCGTTTCCTTAGGAATGTCCTTGCTGTGTTCTTAGAATTCTATATAAAATAATATTTCCATTTTTTTATTTTCCAGAAAACTGATTAATGGATTTCAAAACCTATTTCTTGATTGTCTAGCAATTTTTCATTGGATTAAAATGAGAACTAGATTCAGCATGAGTCTATGAATCACTGGTGTGTAATTATAGATTTATAGGATTGGATGGAATTCAATTAGATTTGAGGGAAAGGGTGTGTATGAAAAAGTATGCGTACAGTTTCATCTTGCTCAAACTTTTCATGGGGGAATTTAATTATTTCAGCTCACCATATTTGAACCATTTGCATACCCACATAATGATATTTGTTCTGCTATTAAACAGAGAATAAAGCAAGCCCAGACCAAATGTGTTCAAGAGAAACAGGGGAAGACTTAATAATGTGTTGTAACTGAGAGGAAAATTAAAGACTTTGATAATTTTTCTGAAATTCACAAAATATCACATTTTCCTATTTGGACTAATTTAGTAATGCAGGTTATTTGGCTACTATTATAAAGACTTGCGATTACACCCTTTTCTGCCCACATGGGTTAATTCTGCACAGCAGTAGGTCATGGGGACGTTGATAAAAGGACTACACATAATTTCTTTGGGGGCAGTTTCCACAGACGTGTTTGATGTATCATCAGAAACCCGAGGCCTCTATTACTGATGTAGTATTAAGCCTTTTGCTGTGGGATGCAGCCTGTGGGGGAGTAACAATTTGAACTTCATACTTTCAACACACATTGTGTGCAACTACAAGGCGCCAGGTCCCATGATACCTGCACTAACTATATGATGAATAAAGACATGCCCCCTGTCCTCAGAATATTCCTACCTGTGGATGGTAAGGTGGACATCAAATATACTAAATATATACTCAATGATGAATAACGTAAGGAACTTTAGAGCAGGAAGAAATGGAATCCACCTTCCTGAAACTCAGCAGGACTACATTTTTTTGAATCCAGAGCTGATAAGTAAAATATCATCTGCTATGAAAGCAAAGCAGGAAATTCTAGGAGAAGGAAAAGGTCCCAAGTTATAAGCCTGTGTGCCACATGCTGGGAAAAAATATCTGAACCTTTTCAGTAAACTAGGATGAATGTTGTGCGCCTGGGATGCATACAGACCCAATGAGAAGGATAAATAGTAAATTGTCAATAGTGTCTATATTTCAGGTTTGTCTGGAAAGAGATTTGAGTGCAGAAGGCAGAAGGTTAATCTTGACATAAGGTAATTTTCATGGTTAGGCTTAGGAAAGATTATAGATATTACTATTAGAGCGTAGAAATATAAGATATGACAATATTTTTAAATTTATTAAATTTTATTTTGTTGTGATAAGAACATTCAAGATGAGATCCACTGTCTTAAAATTTTAAGGGTACAACACAGTATTTCAATTTTTCTGAATAAATACCCAGAAGTGGGATTGCTAGATCATATGGTAGTTCTATTTTTAGTTCTGTGGGGAGTCTCCATATTGCTTTCCATAGAGGCTGTACAATTTTACATCTCACTAACATTGTACAAGAGTTCCAATTTCTTTATAACCTCAACAACACTTATTTTCTTTGTTTTTGATAATAACCATCCTAACAGGTATGAAGTGGCATTTCATTGTGGTTTTGATTTGAATTTATTTGATGATTAGTGATGTTGAACATTTTTTCATATACCTGTTGGCCACTTGTATGTTTCTTTGGAAAAATGTCTATTCAAATTTTTAGACCATTTTTTTAATTGGGTCATTAGATTAGATTTTTTTTTTGCAATTGAAATGAGCAAAATTAATTTCCTTATATATTTTGGAAATTAACCCCTTATCAGAAATACAGTTTACAAATACTTTCTCCCATTCTACAGATAGCCTTTTAACTTGATTGTTTCCTTTGCTATACAGAAGCTTTTCAGTTTTATTTAATCCCACTTGTCTATTTTTGCCTTTGTTGACTGCTTTTGGTGTCATATCTGTAAAATTATTGCCAAGGCCAATGTCATAAAAACTTTCCCCTATGTTTTCTTCCAGGAGTTTTACAGTTTCTTCTAGGAGTATAACATTTATGTCTTTAATCTATTTTGAGTTGATTTTTGTGTATGGTATGAAATAAAGCCCCATTTCATTCTCCTGCATGTGAATATACAGTTTTCCCAGCACCATTTGTTGAGGAGACTTTTTCCCATTGAGTAGTTTTGGCACTCTTGTCAAATATGAGTTGGCTGTACATGTGTGGATTTATTTCTGGGCTCTCTATTCTGTTCCATTGGTCTATATGTCTGTCATTATGACAGTACCATACTATGTTAATTACTGTAGCTTTGAACTATATTTTGAAATCAGGAAGTGTGATGCCTTCAGTATTGTTCCTTCTTAAATTGATTTGGCTATCAGGATCCATTGGAGTCCATATGGATTTTAGAATGGTAGAAGGAAAGACATAAAATTAGAGAAGAAATAAACAAAATAGAGACTAGAAAATCAATAAAAATGAGTTGGCTTTTGGAAAAGATAAATACAATTGGCAAAACTTTAATTAGACTGAGAAAAATAACAGAGATGACTCAAATAAATACAATCAGAAATTAAAAAGAAGATATTAAATCTAATGCCACAGAAATAAAAGGTATCATTGGAGACTGTTATAAACAATAATATACCAACAAACTGGACAACCTAAAAGAAATGAATAAAATCCTGGAAAAATACAACCTACCAAGACTGAATCATGAAGCAACAGATAATTTAAACAGACCTGTAACTAGTAAGGAGATTGAATCAGTAAACCTCTTCACAAAGAAAAGCCCAGGACTAGATGGATTCACTGGTAAAGCCTACCAAACATTTAAAGAAAAATTAACACCAATCCTTCTAATTATTTACAATTACATTTTTTGGGTCCTGCCTTTCAAATATGTTTATAGTAATTTTAGCCTAGAAGAGAACAGAGCCACTAATATTTACTAGTTCAGCAAGTTACTAAGAAGAGAAAGTAGTTCCAATAATGGTTTTCCTAACCTCTTAAATTCCCAAAGCAATGGAATTAGTCACAGGCCAAATACAAAAATGATATTGTAAACAATCAAGTCACTTATTTGAAGAGATTTTAAACCTAAAGAAGAACCTACAGATCTTTTCACTTTGTTTTAAAATACATGAAACATTCTTTTGACCTAAAGTGACTTAGGACATGATCTTTTACACAAGAACTAACCAAACACTTATTTTCCCTAAAGCCTCATGATAGTTAACACATTTACAGAATGCTAAATAGACAGGATATAGGGATGTTAAAGGATTATGGGCGTGAAACCATATCCACAGAAGTATCTCCTTCAAAACCCACTACAGGGAATAATGGACAGTGCATATAGTTGTGAACACATTGGCAAGATCTGAAGTTTGCTCCAGATTCTAGCATCAGAGAATAATAAGGAAGAGAGTGTTTATTCTTTCATAAAGGCATTCACATGCATATCAGGCATCCTCCAGTTCCATGGTGCTCAGTGTATCAGAGGTTAGGGAAACAGACAGTTTGAGATGGCTTTCCCTTCTGAGTCACAATCAGTTTAGTGAAAATGGGGAAAGGAGAGAATCAGAGACCTCTTTGAAGCTCTGACCTGACTTAAAGCTCCACTGTAGTCTGGTCCTTTCCAACTTTGCTATTTACACCTGGAAAAAAAAAAGACCAAATACTGGCTATCTCCTTTCCTTAAAAACTTCCTGCAGAGAGACATCACATGTTGTCCTACTTGCCCCAAACCATTTCCCACCACAGGGGCTTGTGTTCCACTTGTGTATTCCACATAGCCATTTGTGTTCCATTTGGCTTTCCTTAGGATGCTAGAAAGCTCACAACTTTAAAATCTACAATCAAATAGATAATCATTGTCCACAACTTCAGACATCTTTATAAGAATCAATGGAAATAATATTGTCTTCTGGGAAGGTAATTATGATAGAAGTATCAAAAATTGCCAAATGCAAATACTTTGTTACCCTGTGATGTCGCGCTTGTGGAGTGACCATAGGGAGATTCTTCGAAATATAGAACTTATCATAAGGAAGTTTTCCTAAATATAGAATTGTAAAAATGCACAAGGAAATTTAAAGCATCTTTCTTTGTAAGGGTAAAAATTTATAAATAATCTGCCTATTCAATATGATAGGTTAGTAAATAAATTTTATATATACATAAAATGAAATCTTATGCAATCTTTATAAATCATAATGGAGAAAATGTAGATCTAAAAATTGCATGACATACTAAGGAAAAATTAGCATACAATGTGGATTTAAAATTTAATAAAAATATGTATTTCTGTATATATATACATATATATACATTATGTGTGTAATTATATATATTTCTGTATATATATAAATAATATACAAATATATATCATTTGTATATTCAAATAATATATGGAATAATATAATGGAAATATACTACAAATAATATACAAATTATATAATGGAATAAACACATATTTAAATAGATATGCTATAATAAAAACATTGTGGAATTTTTCTTTTAGAAAATTTTCTTTAGTGTAGTTATATCCATTAATGGGGTAAAAAGGTCATTTCAAAATGTAGCAATGGACTTCGTAGAGTCAAAGAAAACCACTGATGATGACTAAGTTAATTAAAATGTTAGCATTCTAATTATCACTGGTTAATGGTATAAAATCAGTCTACAAATTAGGTAACCTCTTGTGAGAACTGGGAGGTAGAAGTGAGATTTCCTTGCATGCTTCCGATGAAGAATCTCACAATAACAACGTATGGTCAAGGAAGACAGACTATGAGGGGGAAACGTCAGAAAATCAGTATGATTGGCTTTCTGCTGGGGGCTAGGCACACATGTGGGTTTGAGCTAGAATTCCCTCACGTACACTCTAGGTTTACTAGCTGGATGAGTATGAACCACTTTACTGGAGGATCATGATTCTGACACATGTTCCTTCCTCAGTTTCCTCCTTCTGTAAAACGAAGGAATTGGCCCAATGATTTAAAGGTTTGTCTCAGCTCTTAGTAGTATTTTATAAGTGTGGCCTTAGACACATTCTGAAAAATTTAGTGAGACCCACCATAATGGATGTATTTGACAGAAAAAAAAAGTTAGCTCAGTGGAGGCCATGGAAGTGTGAATCTGTCTGCATGAGTGTACAGAGGGGCTTATGATTCAGACAAGGCCAGATGGGACAGAGGGAAAAGGGCCAGCCTGAGGGTGGCAGGATGTTACCTATAGTCTCAGCAACTCCACTAGTGACCTCTGGCAATTTATCTGACTGTCATTGGCCTCAAATGCTTCACCTATGAATGAGTCTTATAATATTTAGCCTCTTCACCTATTGTGCAAGGCTTCCTGAATGAATATTGTCTTCATAAGCACTTTAAAAAATACCAGCAGTTAATTAAGTGCTAAAAACACAGGAGTTGCTTAACATAAACTAGTCATCAATAAAAGATGTTATTTGCTCTAATCAATCTCAACATTTGCTCGAGTGAGATGACTAGTAGTCATTCGCTGTTGAAATCCTAAAATGGTACAGTGACCTTGGAAAGCAGTCTCAAGATGTGTATTTGCAGGCTTGAAAACAACACTAAACTTTGACCCACCAATCCCAGTTTTGAGGAATCCGCTCTAAGGAAATAACACTAGAACGATACCTGTAGCAGAATTGTATTTACTCCAAAAGAATATAAAAGGCAGATAAATGCTTAACCAAAGCAGATTGATTAAGTAAATTGAGGCAAGATGGATTAGAATATGATAGTCATTAACAATATTTGCAAAGGTATTAGAAATGCCTCTTTGTATTGTTAAAAAGAAAATCAAGATACATCATATACAACAGTGTATGTGAACAACTCTGTAAACTATATGAACATAAACTCTGGAAGTATTTCTCTTTTGGTTTGGAGTTTTCTAGTTTATTGAATTTTCCAAATTATCTATCATTATATATTATCTTACAACTGGGAAAATATTTTTTAAAATAAATCTGAAATGATCAGTGTCACTAGTTACAAATAAAGGCTGAATGGTTGAATGGTGTGATTATTAAGAAAATCGTAGCTCACATAATTATTTTACCTATTCCATTTATAAACATCACATGCGCTTATTATATTTAAGACACTGGTGAATGCAGATTGAGTGTGTGTGTGTGTGTGTGTGTGTATAGTGTTAGGAAGTATTCTAATTTCAATCTTTTAACTCTTCATTGAGGTGCGCAGGCTTCTCAATGCGGTGGCTTGTCTGTTGCAGAGCACGGGCTCTAGTGTGGCTCGTGGGCTCTAGAGCACAGGCTCAGTAGTTGTGGCACACTGGCTTAGTTCCTCCGCGTCATGTGGGATCTTCCCAGACCAGGGCCCGAACCCGTGTCCCCTGCATTGGCAGGCGGATTCTTAACCACTGCACCACCAGGGAAGTCCCCAGATTGATTTTTGTTTGTTTTGTTTTGGGCTTTTTTTAAAGAAAGGTCACCAGTGAGAGATTAAATTTCAGAAGGCAAGATTGAGTATATAATATGTAAGACATACAATGGTAGTTTTAATCAATGTTTTTCTGGACGTCTGAACAAACTGGAAAAGAGAGACTGTGAAGTGCGTCTTCCAAACAATAATACTGCCTGTTAAAAAAAAATCTAAAAGTATCACAGTGTGAATAAAGAAGTGAGAAAAGGAGTGAGACAAAATTGCTGCATTAAAAAAAAATACAAGTATTATTTCTACGATTTCCTTAAATTAAGTCTTTTGATAATGTGGTCACCAAGTTGTAGTGTTAGGTGTGGTGTCCTTGTCATTTTTGCACTTGCAGGTGGTTTCCTTCGTTTCACCCACACTTATCCCTGCTAGATTTACATTAAGGAGAAAATAAAAAAAGCTAGCAAAAAAATGCCTACAATTTGACATTCTAAGTATATCTAGAAGATGTGTTAAATTGCAATGATTTCTTAAGGACACCAAGGTGCCTGGGACTCAGACATTTTAATTCAGACAAATCTTATCTGCAGTGTGCAAAGTCTAAACCATTCACAGGGCTCAAGTTGGTTTAACTGCTTGGAGTTTACAGATTAACTCCTTCACAGGTAAGAATGTGAGAGAATGAGATGTGATGGTTTGGAATCAAGGCAGTCCATATTCAAAAGGCTAGCTCTGCCCATTAATACTATCTGTCTTGGAAAAAGTTGTTAACCTTCCTAAGTATGAGATGCTAATGAGTTGAATGGGGTGATTATCACATTTCTGCAATAATTACATGAGATAACACAAGAAACCATGTCTGGCATAGAATGGGCACTCAACATATAAATGTTCTTCTTGTGATATATATGAAGATACTTAAAAATTAAATAGGATCAGAATTGTGCTTTCATGATCTTAATCTGGTAGGAAACTGGAAACTGCATTACAGCAGGAGAGATTAGTTGCTTGGAGAGAAATTAAGAGGCTTTTTTTTTTTTTTTTTTTTTGCAGTACGTGGGCCTCTCACTGTTGTGGCCTCTCCCGTTGCAGAGCACAGGCTCCGGATGCGCAGGCTCAGTGGCCATGGCTCACGGGCCCAGCCGCTCTGCAACATGTGGGATCTTCCCAGACCGGGGCACGAACCTGTGTCCCCCGCATCGGCAGGTGGACTCTCAACCACTGTGCCACCAGGGAAGCCCAAGAGGCATTTTTAATGATTCATACATGAGCTAGTAAACTCCAGAAGTGAACTAATATTTACAGAGCACATTTGGGAAGGTACTACAAGGAAGATATAAGCTCGGGAAGGAATTGGTCAGTGTCAAACAGAAATAAAAGAGAACAGGGTGATTTCAGATATTCAGCCTTACTATATTGGAAAAGAAGATATATTTGAAATCCTAAAGACTAGGAAATACAATTGAGAAATCTTTGAGAGACAGATTAATTTAAATACAGCTTCTTGACAAATATCAGCTAGGTATGGCATTCACACCTGTTGCTAAAACTTTCCAAGTGAAAAAGATCCTGTAGGGCAAAAATGAGGTTAAGAGTATGACACACAGTAAAATCTTTCCATTGAATTGACTGACACAGGCAAGGCTCATTAAAGCTATAGCTTTTCAATAAACTATCTTTAGTTTCAAGATAGCCACTTCAAATGGAAAAAGGAAGTGAGAGATAAGAAAGCACATATAGACATTGATTTACTTGATATTAAATGGACAAGAAACTTACTAATTTTTTGAGAAAATTGTATTGCTAAAAAACTGGGAGCTTGAGTTAAATTATAAATTACTTAAAGCTCAAAACAACTCCTAGGACTTTCCACTTTCTCCCAGAGCCGTATAACTTGGTACTCATTACTGAGTTAGGATGTATCCAAGAAGGATAATGGAACAGCATGAACACTCCAGAGGGTGGAAACCGCAGCCTTGAGTTTTTGGACACAGAATCAGGTTTAGTCAAAAATTCTTTTCTGGGCTTCCCTGGTGGCGCAGTGGTTGAGAGTCCGCCTGCCGATGCAGGGGACGCGGGTTCGTGCCCCAGTCTGGGAAGATCCCACGTGCCGCGGAGTGGCTGGGCCCGTGAGCCATGGCCGCTGAGCCTGAACATCCGGAGCCTGTGCTCCGCAACAGGAGAGGCCACAACAGTGAGAGGCCCGCGTACCGCAAAAAAAAAAAAATTCTTTTCTGACCCAAAGCAGGGGGCCTTCGCAATGTTCGTCCAATGAGAGTTCAAGTTTCTTTGGATCTATGATTGCTGGTTATATCTGTCTTTCTATTTCTGAATGAGATCAGAGTGCTTATTTTGCTTATCTTGTCTCTGTTCGGTATTACATTTTGAGTATTGGAGGTAGTAGACTACCTCTAATTTTCTTTCATGGCACTTATCATACTTGTAATTGTTTGATAATTGGTATTTTTTTTGAAAAGTATGCATTTTAATTCTTGACTATAAGGGCCATCTAAGTGAGAACTCAACTTTTTTTCATCAAAACGTGGTGGGGCTTCCCTGGTGGTGCAGTGGTTGAGAGTCCACCTGCCGATGCAGGGGACACGGGTTTGTGTCCCGGTGTGGAAAGATCCCACATGCCATGGAGCGGCTGGGCCCGTGAGCCATGGCCACTGAACCTGCGCGTCCGGAGCCCGTGCTCCACAACGGGAGAGGCCACAGCAGTGAGAGACCCGCGTACCGCAAAAAACAAAAAAAACAAAAAAACAAAAAAACGTGGTGTAGATGATTTGTCTTTTGGGTTCCAAGGTCTCTAGTCTAAGACAAGTTATGTTTGGAACCAGTGAAAAATCTATGGAACATCAACCTGAGATTCCAGACTTTGAGCTTAAATGTCCTAGATGGATATAACTGAGTGGTTTCACTTGCTGAGGAGTAGAGTGTGTTATATGTGCAGAAAAATATGAAATAATGTTCAGTGACCAGAAGAGTGGACTGTAGCAAAGACAGTGGTGCTCATCCAGAATTCCATATGCTACCTCACATTCCCCAGCCCTCCTGGGATATACACTTAGGCAGGGCCAAATGATTTGTTCTAACCACTAGAACTGTGGGAGGGAGTAATACCTTTCCCTTCTGGACTAAAGCATGCCAAAACCTACATACAACTTTTCAGCTCTCTCTCTCTCTCTCTCCTCCATAAACTGGGAGGCTATAGTTTTAGATGGGGTAGCTAAAAGACAGTGGACCATCCATTAACCTGAACTTCTTTCCCCCTTACAACTTGAAACAGACACATAACAAAGCAAGAAATAAAGTTTTGGGATTTTAAAAAAAATTTATTGCATAAGTATAGCCTACCCTGAGTATAACGATATTATCTGGTACAAGGGTTAAGAAATAGAGTGTGTTATTTTCAGAAACTCTTTCTTTTGCTGCTACTTCCTGGAAGGGAACACACTCAAATCTTCATTAAGTGAAGCAACTCAGAATACATCAAGCCAGGGGTGAATCAAGGTCAAACTCTGGGATCCCAAGGTGATGTGTAGTTGTCTCTACACTGGTTCTACATACAAATTATCTTTTTTCAGACACCAAAGATGCAAAACGACAAGTCATATGCTTCACACCTGCTCAGACTACAAGAGTGGAACTCAAAGTACCAAACCTGGAAGGAATGATCTAAAAACTTTTACTAGGACTTTTATGTATTTGTATATCCTTTCCTGGGAAACTGAAGGATTTGAGGATAGGTTTCTCCCTAGTTTAAAACCAATATCTCCACTTGTCTGGTTCATTTCACCTTCTCAAGAATTCTGAGATACAGAGTAACCTCTTTTTCCCCTCTCTTCTTCCTCAGATTATAAATTTATAATCTTATATATGCATTGCCTTGACCTGAATTTTCCATCAAACTATCGCACTCTTTCTCCTCTCCTTCACAGAAGAACATGAAAAATTCATCAGATTTATTATGTAGATTTTGGTTTTTCTCAGCCACATACCACCTATGTCAAGCCATCAGAGTGGCGCTAGGTATGTTCACTGATGACTCCATGGTGGGGACCAACTAACACTGCTGTTCCTCAGCACACTTAACCTCGCACAAGCATTTCACACTCTACCATTCTCCTGTTTTGAAGCACACTTACCTCTTGGGTTCTCGGATTATTCACTATCTCCTGCTTTTCTGATAGCTCCTCTACAGCGTTTGCTTTCTTCTGTTGAGTCTTTAAAGTTTGGAGTTCCTGAAGGCTCTCTTTTAGATTGTTTTTTCACTGTATACTCTTTCCCCAGGTGAATTCTTACACTCCCGTGATTTCAATGCTGAAAATGACATGCTCAGCCAAGACCCCTCCTCTGAGCTCCAGATCCACATATTCAGCTTCTGTCCCACCATCTCCACTTAGATGTCTGAGAGAGAACTCAAACTCAGCACGTCACAACTATCTCACTTCCATGTTGCCCACTGCTGCACACAATACCGTTTACTGAGTTATGCCATCCAGAATCCCCTCTACCTCCTCTTTCTCACACATATCCCATCAATTCTAATCCCTATATATTTCCCAAAACTGTCGACTTTTTCCCATATCCTCTTATAGCCCTTAGCCCACCATAATATCTTAAGTGTTTTACTTAAGTAGCCTTCTAAATAGACTCATTTGCATCTACTTGTCCCCTCGCCAGACCCTTCTCTATATTGCAGCCAGAGTGAACTTTCAAAAACAATACTTAACTTTTAATCACTCTAGTAAAAACTTTTCAATGATTTTCCATTGCTGTCATAAAATATTCAAGTCTCTCTAGGCCATCAATGACCTGGCCTTGCTTCTCTCTGTTAATTTTGTTTGTTTGTTTCTTTGTTTTTGCAGTACGCGGGCCTCTCACTGTTGTGGCCTCTCCCATTGCGGAGCACAGGCTCCGGACACGCAGGCTCAGTGGCCATGGTTCACGGGCCCAGCCGCTCTGCGGCATGTGGAATCTTCCCGGACCAGGGCACGAACCCGCGTCCCCTGCATCAGCAGGCGGACTCTCAATCACTGCGCCACCAGGGAAGCCCTCTCTCTGTTAATTTTTTGCTCTATCCTCAATTCCTTTTACGCACCATGCTTTTGCTTGCTGTCTACCCTCATATGGTCTTCTTATATATTCTTCTTTTTTGAACAGAATGCCTTTTCTACTTGCTGTAATGTTTTACTGCAACTTATCTCTCACAAGTCCAATTTATATATCCTTTTACCAATGTCCTTGCCTACATTAGACTACCTCTAATTTTATTTCGTGGCACTTGTCATACTTGTAATTGTTTGATAATTAGTATTTTTTTTGAAAAGTATGCATTTTAACTCTTGACTATAAGGGCCATGTAAGTGAGAACTCAACTTGTTTATTTCATCAATATATTTTTGGTCCCTTGGATGACGTTTGCCACAAAGTTGGCTCTCAATATATAGTTATTGATTTATTGAGGGAGAAACTGGGTCACTCACATCAAAATCAATAGGCAATATATTTAAATGGACACAAGGAGAACAAAATTCACAGTTGTACCACTAGTGACTATGTCTGTCAATCCTTTTATTTTGGTGGAATCTGGGGTGGACAAGGAGAAAAAGTTGTCTTGCTTTTCTCCTGGGGCTACTCCTCTATCCTTGAAGGGGGCTGGTGAGGGAAGATCAGGAAAGACCCTACCAGACTAGATGGATGCTGAGGGAAGAGCAAGCCTGAAGCAGGTGGCTCAGGACAAGACTCAGCCAGATCTAACTCTCAGGGGTGAAAAAACCAAAGCTTCCTTCATTATTCAGCATGTTGTAAGAAAGTTGGTCATGATTCGGACCAAAGTGAAAGACAGGAATTAAGCATGGATTTGTAAAGATTGTCCCCAGTTAATAAGTAAGAAGCCCATTGGGTAACAAAAATAACAATTATCTTTTTCCATCCCCCCACTTTCAGTCTGTATGTGTCTCGAGATCTGAAGTGGGTCTCTTGTAGACAGCACATATACCAGTGTTGTTTTTATATCCATTCAGCCAGTTTGTCTTTTGGTTGGAGCATTTAATCCATTTACATTTAAGGTAATTATTGATATGTATACTCATCACCATTTTGTTAATTGCTTTGGATTTGTTTTTGTATGTTTTTTTCCCCTTTTTTCTTTTGTTTTCTTCCCTTGTGATTTGATGACTATTTTTATTGTTATGTTTGGATTCCTTTTTTGTGGTATATATACACAATGGAATATTACTCAGCCATAAAAAAGAATGAAATAATGCCATTTGCTGCAACATGGATGGACCTATAGATTATCATATTAAGTGAAGTCAGTCAGACAGAGAAAGATAAATATCATATTATATCACTTATATGTGAAATCAAAAAAAATGATACAAATGAACTTATTTACAAAACAGAAATAGACTCACAGATGTAGAAAACAAACTTATGGTTACCAAAGGAGAAAGTGGGGAGGCATAAATTAGGAGTTGGGGAGTAACATATACACACTACTATATATAAAATAGATAACCAACAAGGACCTACTGTATAGCATAGGGAGAGCTATGTTCAATACCTTGTAATAACCTATAATGGAAAAGAATCTAAAAAAGAATATATATGTGTGTGTGTGTGTGTGTGTGTGTGTGTGTGTTTGTTTGTGTGTGTGTCTGTATATCACTTTGCTTTACACCTGAAACTAACACAACATTTTAAATCAACCATATTTCAATAACAATTTTAAAAAATAACACATCACTACGTTACATGATAACTAGATGCCAGGAAAATTTTCCAAGCTTTTCTTATGTGTGGTCTCACTTCTTCAACACAGAAATCCTATTGAGTAACTAATATTTTTAATACTTTACAAATGAGGCAACTAAAATTAATCTACTGACCTACAAACTCAGATTTTAAAGGTGGTAGGGCCATGGTTCCAGTCCAGGAAGCCTGCATGCAGAACCTTAGTACTGAGGCATTGTGCATTTCCTTATACAACAACAACAAAAAAATGGTGTTTGCTTCCTACCCAGGTTTTAGGTGAACTTAATAAGGTGAACACTGCTGGAAATATTTTCTTTTAAATTTTGTCTCTTCTAGCAACACTATCCTCCAATTCTTTTCTAATCTGCACACAGAAAAATCCTCAGGCATTTGGCTTATTATTTTCTTAATAAATATATTTATTTCATTTACTTATTATTTATTTATTTAACATCTTTATTGGAGTATAATTGATTTACAGTGGTGTGTTAGTTTCTGCTTTATAAAAAAGTGAATCAGTTATACGTATACATATATCCCCATACCTCGTCCCTTTTGCGTCTCCCTCCCACGCTCCCTATCCCACCCCTCTAGGTGGTCACAACACTGATCTGATCTCCCTGTGCTATGCGGCTGCTTCCCATTAACTATCTATTTTACATTTGGTAGTGTATATATGTCCATGCCACTCTCTCACTTTGTCCCAGCTTACAATTACCCCTCCCCGTGCCCTCAAGTCCATTCTCTATGTCTGCATCCTGCCCCTAGGTTCTTCACAACTATTTATTTATTTATTTATTTATTTATTTATTTATTTATTTATTTATTTTGCGGTACACGGGCCTTTCACTGCTGGGGCCTCTCACTGCTGCGGCCTCTCCCATTGCGAACCACAGGCTCCGGACGCGCAGGCTCAGCGGCCATGGCTCACGAGCCTAGCTGCTCCGTGGCATGTGGGATCCTCCCAGGCCGGGGCACGAGCCTGCGTCCCCCGCATCGGCAGGCAGACTCTCAATCACTGTGCCACCAGGGAAGCCCAACCATTTATTTCTTGATTCCATAAATATGTTAGCATACGGTATTTTTCTCTTTCTGATTTACTTCACTCTGTATGACAGGCTCTAAGTCCATCTACCTCACTACAAATAAGTCAAATTCGTTTCTTTTTATGGCTGAGTAATATTCCACTGTATATATGTGCCACATCTTCTTTATCCATTCATCTGATGATGGACACGTAGGTTGCTTCCATGTCCTGGCTATTGTAAATAGAGCTGCAGTGAATATTGTGGTACATGACTCTTTTCGAATTATGGTTTTCTCAGGGTATATGCCTAGCAGTGGGATTGCTGGGTCATATGGTAGTGCTATTTTTAGCTTTTAAAGGAACCTCCATACTGTTCTCCATAGTGGCTGTATCAATTTACATTCCCACCAACAGTGCAAGAGGGTTTCCTTTTCTCCACACCCTCTCCAGCATTTATTGTTTGTAGATTTTTTGATGATGGCCACTGTGACCGGTGTAAGGTGATACCTCATTGTAGTTTTGATTTGCATTTCTCTAATGATTAGTGATGTCCATAATTCTTTCATGTGTTTGTCGGCAATCTGTATATCTTCTTTGGAGAAATGTCTATTTAGGTCTTCTGCCCATTTTTAGATTGGGTTGTTTGTTTTTTTGATACTGAGTTGCATGAGCTGCTTGTAAATTTTGGAGATTAATCCTTTGTCACTTGCTTTGTTTGCAAATATTTTCTCCCATTCTGAGGGTTGTCTTTTCATCTTCTTTAATGTTTCCTTTGGTGTGCAAAAGCTTTTAAGTTTCATTAGGTCACATTTGTTTATATTTGGTTTTATTTCCATTTTTCTAGGAGGTGGGTCAAAAAGGATCTTTCTGTGATTTATGTCATAGAGTATTCTGCCTATGTTTTCCTCTAAGAGTTTGATTGTGTCTGGCCTTACATTTAGGTCTTTAATCCATTTTGAGTTTATTTTTGTGTATGGTGTTAAGGAGTTTTCTAATTTCATACTTTTACGTGTAGGTGTCCAGTTTTCCCAGCACCACTTATTGAAGAGATTGTCTTCTCTCCATTGTATATTCTTGACTCCTTTATCAAAGATAAGGTGACCATATGTGAGTGGGTTTATCTCTGGGCATTCTATCCTGAACCATTCATCTATATTTCTGTTTTTGTGCCAGTACCATACTGTCTTGATTACTGTAGCTTTGCAGTATAGTCTGTATAGTCTGAAGTGACTCTGATTCCTCCAGCTCTGTTTTTCTTTCTCAAGATTGCTTTGGCTACTCAGGTTATTTTGTTTTTCCATACAAACTGTGAAATTTTTTGTTCTAGTTCTGTGAAAAAAATGCCATTGGTCATTTGATAGGGATTGCATTGAATCTGTAGATTGCTCTGGGTATTATAGTCATTTTCACAGTGTTGATTCTTCCAGTCCAAGAATATGGTATATCTCTCCATCTGTTTGTATCATTTTAAATTTCTGTCACCAGTGTTTTATAGTTTCTGCATACAGGTGTTTTGTCTCCTTGGGTAGGTTTATTCCTAGGTATTTTATTCTTTTTGTTGCAGTGGTAAATGGGAGTGTTTCCTTAATTCCTCTTTCAAAATTTTCATCATTAGTGTATAGGAATGCAAGAGATTTCTGTGCATTAATTTTGTATCCTACTACTTTAGCAGATTCATTGATTAGCTCTAGTCATTTTCTGGTAGCATCTTTAGGATTCTCTATGTATAGTATCATGTCATCTGCAAACAGTGACAGCTTTACTTCTGTTCTGATTTGGATTCATTTTACTTCTTTTTCTTCTCTGCTTTCTGTGGCTAAAACTATAGTGGTGAGTGTGGACAACCTTGACTTGTTCCTGATCTTAGAGGAAATGGTTTCAGTTTTTCACCATTGAGAATGATGTTGGCTGTGGGTTTGTCATATATGGCCTCTATTGTGTTGAGGTAAGTTCCCTCTATGCCTACTTTCTGGAGGGTTTTTTATCATAAATAGGTGTTGAATTTTGTCGAAAGATTTTTCTGCATCTATAGATGATCATATGATTTTTCTCCTTCAATTTGTTAATATGGTTTATCACATTGATTGATTTGTGTATATTGAAGAATCCTAGCATTCCTGAGATAAACCCCACTTGATCATTATGTTATTTATTTATTTTTGGCTGTGTTGGGTCTTTGTTGCTGCATGTGGGCTTTCTCTAGTTGTGGCAAGCAGGTGCTACTCTTTGTTGCAGTGCACAGGCTTCTCATTGCGGTGGCTTCTCTTGTTGAAGAGCATGAGCTCTAGGTGCATGGGCTTCAGTAGTTGTGGTGCACAGGCTTAGTTGCTCCATGGCATGTGGGATTTTCCCGGACCAGGGCTCGAACCCATGTCCCCTGCATTGACAGGCAGATTTTTAACCACTGCAGCACAAGGGAAGTCCAGCCATTTGGTTTTAATTTTGCAAACATTATTTAAAAAATCAAGTGTGTCCATTCAGCGTTATATGAAAGAAAGCATACTGCATTATTTTCAAATGCAGTTACCTGTGGTTTTGACACTTACAGTCATATTCCCTTTCTAAACCTGTCAAAGGTGCACATATTTCCTAAGGTTTTAATTTATTCTTAGGTTTGCACTGGGGGAAATCAGGCTTCATTGTCAGTAAAAGTTAAGGTGTAGGAACACTCCTAACTGGGAGAAAATTATAATTTGGTTGGTAACATCAGAAAGGGCTGAATGGATTTTTGATTAAATTTTCAAAATTCCTTTTCATGTGGATGAGGCAGAGAGACATTTTCAGCCTAGTAGGTAAATCTTTTATACATGTCAAAATGTTAAAAAATAAAGCCCCATTAATACACTTTCTTCCATGATGGTATGATGTGATTTAGAGTGTCAGAAGCAACCCATTGGTTCCACATGTCTCCACACTAGATGGCACATATTGTTCAAAATGTTAATAGGGAATCATTTTTTCAAGTGTAGGTGATACCTTTAGTTAAGATGACAATGCTCAGCCTGAGGAAATACATTTATGCCCAAACTAATTATTAACACATTAATTGGTTCTCAGATACTTTCTAGGCAGACAGAGTTGAGAATAGTTTCATAGGGGACAGAAAAGGAGAGACAGATGGGAGAATGGGTTACTGGGATTTGAGTAGACTTTGTGGGCATTCTACATACGGCAGAGACCAGCATTGGGCCAGATCATATCTTGAGAACGGAGGACAGCAACAGAGACAAAGCAGGGACATATAAAGGGGAGTTTGGGCAAGATAGACAGTAAGATTGTTTTGCTTCTGAATTTTTCTAGGGCTGACCATGGCCTGGGTAAGCCCTCTGACTGTTTTATTTTAGTACCTTCAGAGGAGTTTTGGGAAAATCCTGAACCCTTGATTTTGTTTCTATCTATAACCCAAAGGTAATTGTGTCTTAGAATCATCATCAGAGGTAGGAAAGATGTCAGAGCTGGGTGAGACCACAGTGCCCATCTGCCCAGCATGAACTTGTCTGGCCACAAGCAGCACCTGGGGTGACCGCCTCCTCTTTGAAGATTCAGATTTTGTTTATCTGAGATGGGTCCTGGAAATCTGTAGGTTTGACAAATATCTCATAATTAGGCAAGTTTGGAAAACCCCAGTTATTTAACAGATAATAAAACTGAGCCCTAGAAAGAGGAAGGAACTTGCCCCCAAAAAACCTAGTGATGAGAGCCTTGCTGAGTTAAAAATCTAGAAGTGTTGTATACAGATGTAGAAAATAAACTTATGGGTACCAGGGTAAAGTGGGGGAGGGATAAATTGACAGACTGGGGTTGACATATACACTTTACTATATATAAAATAGATGACTACTAAGGACCTACTGTATAGCACAGGGAACTCTACTCAGTACTCTGTAATGCCCTATATGGGAAAAGAATCTAAAAAAGAGTGGATATATGTATATGTATAACTGATTTACTTTGATGTTCACCTGAAATTAACACAATATTATAAGTCAACTCTATACTCCAATAAAATTTAAAAAATATCTAAAAGTCTTAATTCAAATGCAATGTTTTATTTACAGTCCTCCTCAGCTGCCCTTTATCTCATAACAAAATTGGCCTGATACTTTTTCTCTCTCTCCTTCTCTGTGATTTCTAATGTAACCTCCAACCCCAGATAAATCAGATGAGAAGGGTGGGGAGTAAAGATTAGATTGCTCTGATATTAACCTTTTTAATTAAATCAGTTACTTATGCCTCTAATGAAGGGAGTGTTTAAATGGAAAACAGAACAGAACTAAGACGACATATTAAATGCCTTCATTTATGAGGGACTCAGAAGATAAGAAGGGCCAGGAAGCCAGAATTCTTCCATCTGAATGGAGGCGTTGTCCAGAGGTTAGGAGTCTGTAGGGTCCTATGTTAGAAACAATAGTTCACGTCCATAGTTGTCTCAGCTCAGCAGGAGAGTGCATGAGACCATCCCCAGAGAGTGCCTATTAGCAGGCTGGAGCAGACCCAGGCAGGCAGGCTGCCTTGTTATTAATGGCAAACGAACCATAGATGATATTGTCAGGTAACCTCTCTCCATTCGGCTCAGGTGCTCCAGTCTACATCATCCCCATTATGGCATGGTTTTGGGAATTATGCTCCAGCTGGGTCTGAAGTCTGCATTCCTCATTCTAGAAATGGCTGGTGGCCTAAGTGCTTTTGTATTGAGAACTAATTGTGGGGGAGGCAAGGTGATGTGGTCAGATCCTGGAGCTAGAGCAAAGGAAAATGTCTAGAAAACCTATTTTTAACTGCCTTGGCGCCTAAAGTGGCTGCTCAGAGGGGGAACTGCTCAGAGTGGTCAATAAGTGGATCCCTAATGGATCACACCTGAAACCAGATCGTGCTGGCTAGGATGCACCTTATCATAGAAAGGGCAAATTTCTCAGCATCCTACAGTTGCAACTCCCTGTTTACTGAGAACTATATGGTGAGGTAGAACAAATAAATCACTTCAGGG
Organism: Stenella coeruleoalba; assembly: GCF_951394435.1. Lineage (NCBI taxonomy): Eukaryota > Metazoa > Chordata > Mammalia > Artiodactyla > Delphinidae > Stenella > Stenella coeruleoalba. The sequence goes on from NC_137151.1 coordinate 9,930,716, forward strand.
GTACACTCTTGAACCAGATGGACCCCTTTTAGATACATGATTGATTACTTAAGCTATCTGAGCCTTAGAGTTCTCACCATCAATTGAAGATAATATTTTCTCTTCTTCCTTTTTAATAGGACTTATTTATTTTGGTCCACTGAACCTTATTCTTTTGACTTATTTTTTTAATTTTTATTTTATGTTGGAGCATAGTTGATTAACAATGTTGTGCTAGTTTCAGGTGCACAGCAAAGTGATTCAGTTTTATGTATACATGTATCTATTCTTTTTTGAATTCTTTTGCCGTTTAGGTTGTTACATTATATTGAGCAGAGTTCCCTGTGCTATATAGTCCTTGTTGGTTATCTGTTTTAAATAGAGCAGTTTGTACATGTCAATCCCAAACTCATTTAAATTAAAATATCATTGTCTGGTGGATACAATCGTTAGATTGTATGTTCCTTGAACTCCTACACCTGCCTTCAAGAGCCTCCCTGTTTATTTCTGCAACCCCAGGGTTCACCATGAAATGTGGTACAAAGAAGAAAGTTAATATATGTTTGAGTGAAGGGATGCACCAAGAATTAAAAACGGGACTCAAAATGCCACTTAAAATGGATAAATATAAATTCCTCATAAATCCTTAATAGCCAACCTAGTCTCACCTCCATCATGGAACTTTCCTAACATCATCTCATGCTGATTATCTTGTCCTCAAAATTTCATGAGCAGTTAATGTCTCTCACATTTATCCAACCTTGAGTATAGTTTTTACTTAGGGAAGCACTCGAATAGAAACACTTAGCCCACCTGGGGGACCCGGTATGATTTCTAGAGAGTAATCCAATATTGCCATAGTCCCCCACAGGTAGGATTTTCAAACACGTGTCTATGTGAATGTGGGAGTGTGTGCATGCGTGCGTGTGTGTGTGTGTGTGCGTTCATGTCTTATGTATTGGAATTTGGGGAATAGATTTCTTTATATTTTCATGTGAACTCAGTAAATTCTGGGAGAGAGAGAGATTATGGAGCTCCAGCTGATTTCTTTGGGTGTCTTGTCTATTTGTAATGTGTTCTTAAGCCCATCCAAAGATTGACTCAGAAGGTGGACGATTTTTTCAGTAATTCTGAAAAATTCTTTCAGTAATTTCCAATGGCAGTGATAGCCAAATCCTATAGAAGCTAGGAAACATGTTTGCTAGTAGACTATTGATTTAATTAATATAACTGATGATGACAAAGAGCATGTCTGCACTACCCCATGACTATCCTCTGAGAATAATGGTTGTAGTAGTCAACCCTGAGGAGATGTAGACCCCAAATGGGGTTACACAGATGTTATGCCTGGAGCTGACTCTTTTGGTTGTGTTATGGGAATGGATGCAGCTTGACAGACTCATTATTAGATTTAACTCCATCCCCATCACTCATTTCTAGCAACTGCCCATAGTGCAGGCCTAAAATAATTTTTGATTGACTTATATTTGATTTTCAGGTAGAATAGGATATTATGAGCTCTAAGCTCAAGCTCAGGCCAAAGTGAACATCAACAGCAGATTTCTTAATAAAAAAGCAAGGCCCTGCAGTATCTCTGTGTGTCAGCCTTACAGCCGGCAGCTGTCATTCAACCTTTGAGTCATGGTCCTGCAAGTTGATGTTGGAGTTTCTGGGAATGTAGTCTTCCTCTTTTGGGCAATAGATATATCCCTGTGCTGAGGCCACACATACTGCTTAAGTACATTCAGAGCTTAAATCAGGTCAGATTGAAAGGTATTATAGAAAAATAGTACAATATTGTACTATTGTAGTGACAGAGATGATAGACAAAGCCTCTCTGAACCTTGTACACAAAAGATACCCAATATGTGTGAAACATACTAAATCTCCTGTACATATATTTAGGCAGACATTTTACTTGGCAAAATAAATGGTTTCCAAATTCCAAATAATAAGACAATATTCCTGTTTCTTTCCCAAATCCACATCCTTTCTCTAAAACCTACCCGTGATCCTGTGTTTCTTGGGAAGCTGGGGAGTGATCTGCCTAACACTTTTGACATAAAAATGGCATGTGGAAAGTTAAGGTAGTCAAATATATGAAGCACACACAGGGAATGAATGTTGGTATCTGTTATTGGCAAGAATTTGGGCAAAATACTGGATAGATCGCTGACATATCATGAGCGTCCTTGAGCACCGAGCAGAAGGGATTTACATTGTGCCATTTATTGAGTTCCTGCTGCGACTGCAGCATCATGTAAGACATGCAACCTTTCTGGATTATACCCCTAAACACTCATACAAGATATACATCACACACCCCTTTTTCTGTTACAAAAGATGAAACTCAGAGACTATAAACAGCTTTCCTTCAGTCACAGAGTTGAAACATGAAAGAAGTGGAATTTGAGTTGAGATCTAAGTGAGTCAAGTTTAACAAAATATCCATTTTAGGTCTTTGAGCAGGAGGTAGATCTATTGATGGGAAGAGCAGTGATGTTAGGGATACTTGTTTTTACTACTCTCTTACTTCTGCCTGTCTTTTGCACTTCCTCTTCTCTCCAAGATAGTCCCTTGCCTTCCCCCACCATGTTGTTCTGCTCCCAAAGGATCTTACCTTCAGCTGGATGTCACTGTTGACAAGCACATATGGCAAAATCTAATAATGTCTTAAAAGGCCTTCCATCCTAAAGAGGCTGGCATTTGAATGGAGTGTGGCAAAAATGCCTCAAAGATGTATCAATATTATAAAATAAAGTCTCAAAAGTGTACTCTCAATCAATATGATAGATGGAGTAAGACCCAGTTTCGGTGGGGGGGCAAGACAGACGTATTTTTGCCCCAGTGATGTGAACTTAAATCACATTCAGTTGGATACTTTTTAGTGACTGGCACCTAACTTAGACTCTGTTAAAAGATATTCCATCCATTCAACAAACAGTAATTGGTACTACTCTATGCCAGGGATGACCATGGCAGGGGGGTTACAGAGAAGAAAAGTCTAGTCTTTGTCTCAAGGAGCCCAACCTCGAGTGGGAAAGACCAAACAAGCAAGGCAATTGGAGAACAGGGCCACTGCATCCAATGATAACCTACCACAGTGTGGGCTCTAGAGCAGATGGTGATATCAGGGACTGCTTTCTGCTTTACCCGAAAGAGCAGGGTGGGAGCTAAGCGGAAACATTCACGGAAAAGAGCCAGATATAAAAGTAAAGAATTTAAGAAGGAAAAACCTATTGCATCAGGTGTATGTGTTTGGGGGGATCTTAGTCTATGGAGGTGCCCTATGAATGCTTAAAAATTGGGTAAAGTCATCCTTCTGACACTGAAACCAATATTGCCAATTTCTTTATGGTGATGCTGTCATCTTTAGTTAAATGTTGGCCATGAACAGGTGAATCTGTCCAGGATTCTCTAAAGCTGTGGTGGCCAATATGGTAGCCTCTGCCTACATATGGCTACTGCACCCTTGAAATGTGGCTGATACGACTGAGAAACTAAATTTTTAAATGAGTTAAAATGTTCTGTAAGTGTAGAATATAGATCGAATTTTGAAAACTTAGTTTGAAAAAGCTGATGTAAAATATCTCATTATTTTTTTGTCTATTGATTCTATGTTGAAGGTTATATTGGGCTAAATGAAATATGGCATTTTAAAAAAGAGAAGGGCATCCCATGAAGAGGAAATAGCATATGCAAAGGAAATGAAGCATGAGCAAGCTTGGTACATGCAGCTCTTGCCTTAGTCAGGTGGGGCTGCCATCACAAGATACTATCGACTGGGTGGCTTAGACAACAGAAATGTAGGGTATGGCAGAAGTGAACAAACTATGAGAAAATGGTCAAAGATGAGGATGGAGGCACAAAGAGGAGCTAGGTCAAGTGTGGGGGGTGCTGTTTGTGTCAGTTTAAGGAAATTGAAATATATAGTGCCTGAAGGCTATGGCACTATGGGAGGGTACGCCAGTTTTTGGGAAAAAAAATCAAAAAGAAACATTTATATATATATACGTGTATATAAACACTCTTCTTAAACATAAGAAACACAGGTTTCAGTGATAATGATCCATTGGGTAGTATTTAGGGTCTCTCTTTGAGAACACCTAACTTGTCACTGTCAGGGAACTAATGGCTAAATGAATATATTTGGGCTGGCCAAAGAGTTCTTTCGGGATTTTCTGTAACATCTTATGGAAAAACATGAATGAACTTTTTGGCCAACCCAATAGGTCATTTTCTTCTTTCAAAGTAAGTATAGTGCTGTACACTTATGTCTGTCCTTCAATCAGTTGATCTCTACTCATTAGCAGAAAACACAACCAAGGAGCTAAGGTTACTGATCAGAGATGCTTTTAAAAACAGGGAATGGAAATTACTTTGCAGTGAGCATAAATGTCCACCAGGTGGCAAACAGCAGTGAATCCTGGTCCAACTGGGCCTGCTCCCTATTCATTGCATTGTCTCTTCAGGGAAAAGGGTCTGGAGACGCACAATTCCATACCGGGGGGTTATTATGTTGTCATTTGACTTTTGACTCATTTTACTTCAGAAGAAGACACTTGAAGGGGAAGGGAACAGGAGACCTTTGTTTTCGCGAGTGTGAAGGAGACAACTTTACTTGGAGCTGATTTTTAATTGAGGTTTGAAAAGAATACTTTGAAAAGAATGCTTTATCCCATGGTAAAGGAGATTGGAAAAGGGAAAGGTGAATTTTCAATGAGAACCCAGAGCAATGATTTTTTTTTTTTTGCGGTACGGGGGCCTCTCACTGCTGTGGCCTCTCCTGTTGCGGAGCACAGGCTCCGGACGCACAGGCTCAGCGGCCGTGGCTCACAGGCCCAGCTGCTCCGCGGCATGTGGGATCTTCCCGGACCGGTGCATGAACCTGTGTCCCCTGCATCGGCAGGCGGACTCTCAACCACTGCACCACCAGGGAAGCCCCAGAGCAATGATTTCTACTAAAAGACATTTAGGATCCATAGCCTTCTAGTCTAAACATCTGCTTACTTCCTCAAAGTTTCCTAAAGGGAAACTAAATTAAAATAGAGATATTCAAAAATTGTCAAGTTCATGAGTAGCTTGAGCTTGTCTTCAAAAGATGTGGGTTCATAACCACTAATATTAATAATTCCCACGTATAACCACTAATTATTAGTCAGATCCTGTGCTAAATGATTTGTGATAATTCATTACTTTTCACAACAACCCTGTAGGCAGGCAATCTTTTAACAAAGTTAGGGAACAGGTCCAAGTCACAGGACTAGTCAATAATGGAGTCAGAATATGAATCCAGATTTGGCAATCTCCAAGTCTGAGTTTCTACCCACCACACAGAATGCATTTATAGATAATCTCGAAATGTCTCCTTCCTCTAAGAAAAATGATCAAGAATTTGAAAGAGTACTTGCAAAGTGATAACACTGTGGTTTTATAAATTAAAACTAGAAAGAACTTAGTTACTTCAAATGATTTTACGGGTTTCCTACTGATACTGTAACAAATTACCACAAACAGTGGCTTAAAAAAACACAAATGTAGGGCTACCCTGGTGGCGCAGTGGTTGAGAGTCCGCCTGCTGATGCAGGGGACACGGGTTTGTGTCCCGGTCCGGGAAGATCCCACATGCTGTGGAGTGGCTGGGCCCGTGAGCCATGGCCACTGAGCCTGCGCGTCCAGAGCCTGTGCTCTGCAACGGGAGAGGCCACAACAGTGAGAGCCTGCGTACCACTAAAAAAAACCCCAAAAAACAAAAAATGTATTATTGTACAACTTTGACAGAGGTCTGAAATGGATCTTACTGGCCTAAAAATGAGGTGTCAACAAGGCTGTGCTCCTTCTGGAACCTCCAGGGAAATTCCATTTCCTTACTTTTTTCTGGCTTTTAGAGGCCTCCTGCACTCCTTTCTTCTTGCCCCTTTTTTAATCCTCAAGATGAACACCATAGCATCTTCAAAACTCCGACTTTCACTTATATGGAAGGACCCTTGTCACTCCATTGGGCCCATTTGGGTAATTCAGGAAAATCTCAAGATCCTTAATGTAAGCACATCTGCAATATCTTTTCTGCCATGTAGTTAGCAGCATATTCACAGGTACTAGGGTTAGGATGTGGACCTATTTGACAGGCCATTACTCAGGTACCATAAGAGCTGACATGTATTGAGTTCTTACCCTGTTTCATGCACTGTTCTAAGCCCTTTACATGGATTTAATTTTCTCTTTCTTATAGCACAGTGAAATAGTTACTACTATTAGCCCTGTTTTCAAAATGAAGAAGCTAAGAAGCTCAGGGATTTTATGTAATTGTTCAGGATCATAAGCTAGTAAGTAGTGTATTCTGTTTTCTGCAGGGCTCCCATTCTTATTTTATACATAAACAAGTTCTTTGCAGTGAGAATTACTGGTGCTTTCACAAGTGCATTCAGTGTACCAATATTTTTGTGATTAACATTGCCATTTCCAATTTACCTTAGGCCTTTGGGCTGTCTTACAATCAGCTGAAGCTGCATTATAGCACTGGAGGAACTGCTCCTTTGGCAAATCTCCAGTAGGGTGTTATCTTTATACTGTGCTCTAAAAAGACTCAAAATTTCATACGAGACGATATGTCTAGTAGCTAAAAATAAATTTGTCAATAATATATATTTTTGTCTCTTTGTCTACAGTAACTTACTTTTGTATTTGTTAAAACTTTTGATTATACATTTTAAAATTTATATACAACAAAATTGATTATCATTTTGGTTATGTAGTTCCAGTCTCATCCTTTTCCCAACTCTTCCTCTTTGACTGATGGATTGTTCAAAAATGTATTGTTTCATTTCCCCAATATTTGGAGATTTTCCATATTTCTTTCTGCTATTAATTTCTAGCTTAATTTTATTATAATCAGGCAATACACTTGAAATATGATAGTAAGGTTTGTTTTATAACCCAGGGTACAGTCTCACTTTGTGAAGATTCCATGTACACTTAAAAATAATCTGTGACTTCATATTGTCATAAGAAGTGTTCTATGCATGACATGTCATTTAGATTCCATTTGGTTGATAATGTGTCTTAGTTCTTATATATCCTTTCTAATATTTTATCTATGTATCCTATCTATTGGTGGGAGAAGAATATTGATGTCTCCAACTATACTTGTAAATCTGTCCTTTTGCCCTGTTAGTTTTATCAGTTTTTGTTCATACATTTTGAGGCTGTGTTATTTGGTGTCTAGCCATTTAAGATTGGTATATCCTCTTGGTGAATTGGCACTTTTGTTATTATATAATATATTGCTTTATCCCTAATTGTCCTTGTTCTGAAGTATACTTTGTTTAATACTAATCTGGCCACTCCATTTCAAGATCTGTGAGAATCTGAGACTTTATTCTCCTTGTAAACTAATAGTTAGTTTACCACAGTTCCATGGAAGACACAAAAATATTGGGTTGGAGACAAAAGACAAATTATGTCTCTCAGAAATAGCAGTATCCAGACTATTAGCAGTTTTCCATCAGTTTCCCTAGCCCCCATTTCCACAGGGAAATATGAAGGGGACCATAAGGACTAAGCTGTATGACAGGGAGGAAGTCTTAGTTTAGGGCACTCACATCTTTTAAAGTGGACTATAATATGCCTGCATTTTGGTCCAGAATAAGATACTGTGTCTATCTTCCACGACAATTCACTATAGAAAAATTACTGAAAAGATAGCTTGGAACAATGTCAGTTAGTGCCCAGTTTGTGAGAGGTGCAGGAATGCAGGATACCCAGAGAGAATTGTCTCTCATCACTTCAATTTTCCTTCAATTAGTGTTTTCATGGTATATCATTTTCCATCCTTTCACTTTTATTATTATATGTATTTGAGCTTCTTGGAGACACTGTATGGTTCCATCCTTCTTTTATAATCCATTCTGACATTTTATCTGATGTTTAGACCATTTATATTTAACACAATAGTTGATAGATTTAAGTCTATAATGTCAGTGTTTATTTTTTCTCTGTTTCCTGTGTGCTTTGTTCCTCTCATTTGCATTTATGTCTTATTTTGTAATATTTTAATATTATTTAGTATTCCTTTTTAATTTAACTATTATGTTTTCCCCTTTATCTCTTTGTATAATGTTTTAGTTGTTGCTCTTGAGAGTAAAATATACATACTTAATGTTTCACAATCTACTTAGAATTAATATTTATCACTTCAAGTGAAATGTAGGTGAAAAGTAGAAACTTTACAGCACAGAGGTTTTTGTATCCTCCTCACTTTATGTTGTGGTTGTCATTTGTACTATGCCTACATAGACTAAAAATTTCATCAGTCCATATTATAATTTCTGCTTTCAACTGCCATACATATTTTAAAGAACTTAAGAGGAGAATCCTAGTCTGTTTGTACTTAACCACTTATTTAACATTTAACCATTATTTAACATTTCTGTTGTTCTGGAGTTTCCAAGTTTCCCTCTGGTATAATTTCCCTTTTATGTGAAAGACTTCTCTTAGCATTTCTTTTAGAGCAGGTCTGCTGCTGACAAATGTTATGTTTTTCTTTTTCCTTCATCTACAAATTTCTTTATTACACCTTTATTCCTTAAGGATATTTTTCATGGATATAGTTTCTGAGTTCATAGTTTTTTACTTTGACTACTTTAGAATATTGTTTTACTGTTTTCTGCCATCCCTGGCTTTTTAAAAAAGACATTGACAGTCATTTGAATTATTATTCCTCTGTAATTTATGCTTTGATTTTTCTCTAGCTGATTTTAATATGTTATTTATCTTTTAAAAAACTTTTCAGCCATTTTATTACAATATATCAGAGCACAGAAAATTTTGAATTATCCTGTTTGGGGTTAACTGCAATTGTTGCATCTTTTAATATAAATAGTTTGCCAGTTTTTCCAACCATTATTCTTTTTTTAAATTTATTTTTTCCTGCATCATGCTTTCTGATGACATGAAATTTTGGTTTTATCTCACAAGTCCCTGAGTCTCTGTTAATTTTTTTCATTTTTTCCCCTTTGTTTTTCATATTAGATAATTTCTATCGATGTATTTTTCAAATTTATAAATTATTTACTCTGTTATCTTCACCTGCTATTGAGCCCATCCAGTGATTTTTTAAAGTTTTACTATGTTTTATTATGTTATTATGCTTTTTATCAGTAAATTTTCCATTTTGTCTCTTTTTGTATTTTTCTGTCTTTTCTTCTGAGACTTTCTATCTTTTCAGTTGTTTCAAAAGTATTCAACCTTACCTTGACTCATGTTAAAAATACCTACTTCAAAATCTTTATCTGGTAATTCCAACATCTGTGTCATCTCAGAGTTGACATCAATTGATTTCTTTCCCCTAGCAAGATGTCAAGATTTCCTGATCCATCATATGCTGAGATGTTATGGACACTATATCTGTGCATTTTGGATACTATGTTATGAGTCTCAAAGAGCTATTGACAGTGTTGATCTTTATGTTTTATCAGGCAATTTTCCACGCTATGTTCAGCATCCAAGTTCCTATACACCGAGGGCTGATTTCAATGCCAAATCAGTTTTCAAAGCATTTGCAGTTCTCTTCAGTTCTTCTCCTGTGCACCACTCAGTGGCCTGTCTGAGACCTAAAAGGTAGTTGGTGCTTTAGTTCACTTCTCAAGGTATTTGTATGCTCTAGAGAACGATGCATGCACAGATTTGCGATGATCTCAAAAGCTCATACACAATTATATGGGATCATTTTCTTAAGATTTCACTCCGTTATGATCTCCCTCAAAAGTTCTTGCACCAGGGCACCCTCCATCTGATTTTCTGACAACACAACAAGGATTTAATCTCCCTGTTTTGTCATGAACTTTCTCAGACTATGTCCTTCTCTAGGGCCAAGAGAGAAGTTAGGAGAAAAAGAAAAAAATGGTATTCTCCCAAACTTTTGAGAACACAGATGCTCTTGGAATTTTAGATATCTTTCCATTTGCTGCTGCTCTGTGCTACTGTGAGATTGCCTGGGAGCAAGGTTAAGAAAGAATAACAACCCCCCAAATAGTGGGCTTTCTCTTATTATACCTACCCCTGTATCCTATTATAAATGCTCCCTGTCCTATTACTTGTACCACAAACACAGATTTTTTTTTTTGATGTTCTTTCTGTCCACCTTTGGTGCACACTCTAAGTACCATGCTGTCTTTGAATATGGGCTAGAAAAAGCCAAAGAATAGTAAGGGAACTTACTGCTAGTTCAGCAGTAGTTCAAATATCTCATTTTCTACCCCAATCTTTCTGCTTTTATTGGCTTTTCAGAATCCTCAGATAATTTCTTGAATCATTCTGTCCAGGTTTTTAGTTGTGTCTAGTCAGAGACACACTGGCATCTCACTTTGTACCAGAATTAAACCTTGTTAATTTACTATTAACTACTTTAAAATTATAACTAAAATGAGCTTAAAATTCCTGCACAGAAAAGATAGAAATATTCATGCCATTATATGCATCCCTTTGTTTTTGTCCTTTTTTTTTTTTTTTTTTTTTTTTTTTTACCAGTTATGACTTTTCAAGATAACAAAAATGAGAGATCAAAATTTGGTCTGACAGTTTTGGCAAGCCTTGTCACTGTTGTGGTCCAGGAATGAGGATCCAGAACATCAGTACCCAACTAACTCAGAGTATTAAAACTAGCTCATCATAGTCACACCCTCTAAAGATTTAATTTTTCCATTAAGCCACAAGGGGCAGCAAGAAATAGCAAAACACCACTAGGCTTGCAGAAAAGAAGACACCAGTTTGGTTACTCGCTAGACTATAAAGATACAGGTAAGTAATTTCACTTACGTGGGCCTTCACAACGGAATCTGTAAAATGGTCTATAATAACATTTTGCCTACATTTGCCCGTGGTGCACTGAGAGAAGACAGATGGAAATGTCCAGAAAGAGAGGCAAAAGGCAAGTTAGTGACATATGGTACAAAAAAGAAATCACATTAAGCACAAAAGAGTAGAAAATTATGAGATCAGAGAAAAAGATACTTTATATAGGTTCAGGGATAACTGTAGCTATCTTGAGAGGTTGTAAAAATTAGAAATAATGTATATACATGTTCAAAAATAATATTAATATTAACTCCAAGTGGGTATAAATCTTACTGCATTTCATAGTTCTCAGTCCTTTACACATTACCTCATTCAATCAACACCTTCTAAAATAGGTACAGCTATTCCTCATACCTGACAGATGATAAAACTGATGATAGAACAAGATCATATAGTTAGAAAGTGGCAGAGTTAGATTCTAACCAAGGAATTTGGGTCCAGATCCCATTCTATTAATCATTATGCTGCACTACCTCCCTCAATAAATTATAGCTTGCATTATTATTATTATCATGTGATTTTTATTATCATATTATTCCTGTTCTTTCTAACCAACTTCTCCCTTTGGAATAATAATATTCACTCCTCCATGTTCTTTAATTTATAGCCAAGCCTGAGTAGCTGAACCACTCATTACAGGACTCATATCTTTCTTAGTGCTCTTCAGTTGCCAATTATCTTTATGTAAGACTATTACTTAGCCATAAAAAGAACAAAATAATGCCATTTGCAGCAACATGGATGGATCTAGAGATTGTCATTCTGAGTGAAGCTAAGTCAGACAGAGAAAGTGAAATATCATGGGTTATCACTTATATGTGGAATCTAAAAAAAATCATAAAAATGAACTTATTTACAAAACAGAAACAAACCTCACAGACTTAGAGAATGAACTTATGGTTACCAGGGGAACCATAAGGGGACAGGGGGAGGGATAAATTGGGAGATTGGGATTGACATATACACACTACTATATATAAAAGAGATAACTAATAAGGACCTACTATATAGCACAGGGAACTCTACTCAGTACTCTGTAATAACCTATATGGGAAAAGAATCTAAAAAAGAGTGGATATAGGTGTATGTATAACTGATTCACTTTGCTGTTCAGCAGAAACTAACACAACATTGTAAATCAATTATACTCAAATAAATTTCTTTTTAAATGAATAGCATTCTGCTTCCTTTTAGAGAATCTGTAAGAATAAGAGAGTTGGCAGAAATCACATCTTTGAGAGGGAAACAAAGTTTAGTTTCCATAAAATGTAGCTGATGACACATTTTCTGGGGGACCACATGCTAAAGCCAATCATCAAATAATAATATATTTGCAAAGTCACTGTGCTATTGCAAGAGAGATGAAGCTATAATTGATAATGCCATATAACTCCAGGTAAGGAAGAAAATAGTTCACCAAACATGTGCAAAAAATTTATAGTAGCACTAATCATAGTAGCCAAGAAAATAAAAGAGGGAGGACAGCTCAAAAGTCTGTTAACAGTAAACTGAATTAATACATTTTATATTTATGGAGTAGCCTATTACAACGAAAATAAGTGGACTACAGTCACACTTTACAACACACATGAATCTCATGAAAATAATGCTGAATGAAAAGATATACCAAGTGGTTTTGTTTTTTTTTAAGTTTAAAAAGAGGCAAAATCGATGGTTTTAGAGGACTGGAGAGAGTGGCTATTATCTCACGGGACATATAGTCCCTAGGACGCAGGATGGGGGTACTTCTGAGATGCTGTCGAAATTCTTGATCTGGGTGTGGATTACACGAGTGTGCACATGTGGACGTCACCTAGCTGGATACTTAGGGGTTGTGTATGTCACTGTGTATGCTCTACCTGGTGCTAGTTGACATTTATTAAAATGGAATGAAAGGAGCATAAAGGACTCAAGGGAATGATGTTGGCCTCTCTGAGCTTTAGTTCCCAGATCTGTAAAATAAAGGGGCACAGTAATCTCTAGGTCCCACTCTAGTTTTGATATTCTGTGATTGTTGTGCTTTGTGTTAGGTTTTAAACCGTGATCCCTCAGTTAACAAAGGATCAAGGTTTACACATGCATCAGAAGAAAATAGCTGAGCTCAAAGAGGCTCCGTCCTTGCTTCTCTTCTCGTCTCAATCCACACACCTCCTTTTCCTTCAACTCCACATCCAATCCATCAGATATCCTGGTGATTCTATCTTTAAAATATATTCAGATTCCCACCACTTTGTGCAATATCCGTTGCTACTTACTTGCTCTAAGCCACTATCAGCTCTCATCTGAAACGCTACAAAATCTTAACTGGAGTCAGTTTTCCTACCCTTGTTTTGCTTTAACACAGCAGTCAGGCTTTTAAAACAGAAGTTGCATAGTGTCACTCTTCTGTTCCAAATGCGGAAATGGGTTCCCGTGTCACTCAGAGTAAAACCAAATTCCTTAACAATGGCCTCCCAGGTCTTGCAGTATCTGGTGTCCTGGAATATCTCTGAATACCTCTCCTGCTACTCTGCCTCTGGCTTATTCCACTTCAGCCGTACTTACCTCTCTGCTGGTTCTAGGGTGGGTAGGCCAAGCTTGCTAATTCATCAGGGTTTTTGTAGTTATGCTTTCCTCTGTCTAGAATGTTCTTCCCCCGGTGTCCACAAAACTAGCTCCTCAATTTCCAAGGCTTTGATGAAACATCACCTTCTTAAAGATACTTTTCCCAACCAACCTTTATAAAAGTGCAAACTACCTCACCTCCAGCACTCCTTATCTTCTGATAGTTTTGCCATTTCTCTCCTTAGCACTTATGTCTTCTGCTATGTTGTATAATATACTCATTTATTTTGTTTATTCTTTCTCTCCTCAGTCAGCCACTGTTCCTTTCACCTCAGAATGATTGATCCTTGGGGAAAAGCCTACTAAAGTAAAAATAAGCCATCATCAAAATTATGAGAATTTTACTGTATCATTTATTTTTCTACATCTAGAAAACAGTCAGAATCTCAAGCTATTTTGAAAAGAATGGATTTGAGCCAGATTTAACACAACAAAAGCAGCCTAGAGTCCTAAAAAACTTTTCACTTGAACTTCTATTAAAATTTTAAAAGCTTTTAAAGTTCCCTTAAAAGAAAAACTTTTTAAACAAATGACTATACGATCCATGAAAGATGAATTCAATGATTGAACTATTTAATATATAAATGAGAAAGAAAGAGACAGAGAGTAGAGAGAAAAGAGGAATATGTTGAAAGATTATAAAACTCTATTCTGAGTCAGGGGCATAAGGTAATCAACATTTATTTACCAAACTCTTCAATATTGTCCTTCCCCATCCTGACCTACACAGTATCCCACTTGAATCTTGAAAGTTGAGTAAGTAATCCCAATAAAGGGAAGCTGCATGACAGTCCTGAAAATGTGTCACAGGTCAAAACCATGCATCCTTTCAAAAGGGGTTTGGAAACATGTTTCCTGTGACCTAGTTTTGTAAAACAAAACAGGAAATAGAGATAGAACTCAAAAGCTATACTCTGAAATATTTATGTGTTCTTTATTAATGCAGTACTTTTTTACATTTCAACATTCTCAAATTCTTCTAAAAGAAATATATCTTACTCATAGATTAAAAGAACAGGGTGCTTTAAAATAAGACAGAGTGTAAAAATAGTGAGTTAAATTAAAGGTCAACACTTTATTATCAACTGGCTGCAAAGGAAATCTGGAGATGTGTATGGAGCTCATAATCCCTCAATCCTGACTCTTTGTTTCAGATACAAGCTTTTGCTTAGATGCCTCTCATTTTAGTGACCTTAAAAGAATCTAATTAGAACCATAATTCTTATTTATTTAGAAGACTAAACATATTTAAGGTACCCAGAAGTTAAGACATAGAGAAGTAACAGAGCTAAAATAATTTTAACCAAAAAAGAAAAAGCTTAAGGAGGACAGACCTCTCTTGTTTCTCCAGGGCCAAAATCCATGGGTGGAATTTTTAAGGAGACATACAGTGTGGAACAAGTATATTCTTTCTAATAATCAGAGCTCTCTAAAGTTTTGGTCTGCTTCAAAACATACAGCACTTCTTGCCCCTGGATTCTTCAGTCTGAGAGAAGATGGCCACTGTCCAGATGTCTAGGAACAATCACTGCTGCATCCAGAGGGAGGTTATCCAAGCCTGCCTAACATCTTTGCCAGTCCTAAAAAGGAAGGCTTTGGGACTGTAGGTTAAATGGAGCTGATCTAAGAAATCTGTTTCAGTTCTTTGAATGATCTTATTAAAAGGTACATCAACTATATATGGTTGACACTTGAACAAAAAAGTTTGAACTCTGTTGGTCCACTTATAAGAGGATTTAAAAAAAGTAAGTGTGCATTACAGACTACAGGATCCATGGCTGGTTGAATTTGAGGATGCAGAGCCGCAGATACAGAGGTCCAACTTACTATATGTGGATTTTCCACTCTGCAGAGCATCAGCAAACCTAACCCCACGTTGTCCAAGGGTCAATTGTAATTCTAAACAAGTATTTTGCTAGATCATGATGATGTTATATATTGTTTACTTTATATGTAGTTATTATGTATGTATGAACACACACACACGTATAAACAGATGTACACAGCATTTACACTGCCAAAATGGATGAAATCCTTCAACCTTTGACCTTCAGATAAAAATAATTCCCAATCATATGAATACTTTCAGAAATCTGTATATATTACAATGAGTGGAAGGTGGTAGCATAACACGTTCTTTGCTAATTCCACTAATATTGAAAAGCCTTTTTGTCTGTGGTATTATCTTTCTCTTTCCTTCCATCTATCCTTTCCTTCCTCCCTTCCTCCCTCCCTCCCTTCCTTCCTTCCTCCCTTCCTTCCTTCCTTCCTTCCTTCCTCCCTTCCTTCCTTCCTCCCTTCCTTCCTTCCTCCTTCCTTCCTTCCTTCCTTCCTTCCTTCCTCCCTTCTTTCTTTCTTGTGCTACTAAAATATGGTCCTTGAAGCCCCGTGCTACTAGAATATAACATATCATTGTCAGGAGTGCAAACAGCCAATGATAAACTTTTGTCAAGTTGGCCACAAGGCTGAAAGATAGAGGTGAGTAAAAAGAAGTTAAAGTGGACATATTCTCCTTGCTCCTAAAAAGAAGAAAGTAATAAATTTCTGAGTTGCTTTTCTTTCTCCTTACTTTTAGCTTTATGTTGGTGAGGAAAACACAGCCATCTTGGATACCTGGAGAACCTTCTGGAGACCCATCCTCTTAGACTGGAGAAAGTGGCTAAACCTCAGGTCTCTTTTTGAGGCAGGTGATTGATTCAAGTTGTGCTTTTAAGGTTTATATTCATATAAATGTATTTTTAGGCAGCGTTAGCAAACTACATCTTAAGATATAGTTAGTAAATAGTGAATGGAGTTTGGGACAAACGCACTTAGGTTCAAAATGTAGTGCATCCCCTAAGATCCATGTTGCCCTGCCAATGGTTTTACTCTTCTGAGCCCCAGAGTCCTCAGCTATATGTGGACACAGGTGTCCACTAGCTGAGATTTCAATCAGGTAGGGTGTAAGGGACTAGCTTAGTTCCAGGAAGGTAGCAGTGCACTATAAATACTAGCTGTTTATTATTAAGAAGCAGCATAATTTGAATCTCATTTATACAAAAGCGTTCTATTTTCAGGCTTATTTGAACTGATAAACTATGAGCAGAGCAAACACATAAATATTCTGTGTGTATGACTAAAAGCGTTCACCAATAATCAGCATATTTAATAGAGATGCTTAAGTTGGCACTTTTATCTTCAACAGACTTTCCCTGCCATCAGGATTGCACACATGGACACCAAAATGCATAAATGCTGTGTATCTCTCCCAAGCCCTGAAAACCCTATTTTGGTGTGTAACCGATCTCTCGTATGATCAGGCAAATAGGAACAAATAAATGTAACATTCAGAAAACCATCATTAATTTTAATTCTCTGGCAAGGCAGAAATCATTCTGGGTGTCCTAGTGCTTTGAGACCTAAATAAAATCAGGTGAACCGATTCCAAGTCTGAAGCAGTTTAAATTCTTCTCCAGAATTTCTTAGAATTCCAGCTGGCATCATCTCATGGTCTCCTGGGCTGCACATTCCCTACTTCCTCCTAATTAAATCTCATTATGTCTTGTTCCCTTGTATGTGCTGTCTCTTCCTGCACAACCTCACACCAGACAGAGAACTGCCCCTTTCTATAGTTCATAAAAGATTTTTAAAAAGCAAAAATGAATTCTCAATATGACATATGTGTTTTAGATTTTGTTTGAGGTAGGGTGGAGGGGTTAGAGGGCAGAGGTCACATCACAGCTGAGTAGAAGCTTCCAAATTAAATGTTAAACATTTTCTGGTTTAAAATGCCCTTTGGCCTTTTCCTGGGTACTTCTCACGTTTGAGAACCCCGGATTCAAGTTTCCACCCTTCTCCCCACCCCACACCTGCTTTTTTCTCGGCCTTCCCCACTCTGGCCTTTCTCCCTCCCTCACTGAGCACAGACCAAGTCTGCCAATGTTGTGGAACAGAGCCCTTGAGCATTTTCTACTCTTTATTTCTTCTTGCCAACATTCACATATTCACTCTCTTCCTCCCCAGCTTATCAAGGTATTTTCCCAAACAAAACCATTTCCTTTACAAGATAAATTATATTTCCTGCAGGTAAGAGAATTTTGCAAAATTTCCTCCCCACGTATTCATACTCTCCTGTCTCTGACAGAACCAGGATCACTGACTTCCATGATAAGCCCTTGATTTAAAATATCAAACATAAAAAGGAAGCAGCAGCAAGTGGGGCTTTGGTGTCTGATCTGTGGCATTATGGGGCTAACAGAGCTGCAGGAGGGGTATTTTTCCCAATGGGATCAAGTGGATATCTCATAGAATCTCCCTTCCCTGTAACCTAAGAGGTGATATAAGACCCTCACTGTAGAAGTTTACAATGATGGTGGTGGCTATGTTGAGGGACTCAAGTCTCATAACACCTTTAGTGTTCTCTACCGACAAAACCAGAGCTTGGGGCTTCCGTGGTGGCGCAGTGGTTGAGAGTCTGCCTGCCGATGCAGGGGACGTGGGTTTGCGCCCCGGTCCGGGAAGATCCCACATGCCGTGGAGCAGCTGGGCCCGTGAGCCATAGCTGCTCAGCCTGCGCGTCCAGAGCCTGTGCTCTGCAACGGGAGAGGCCACAACGGGAGAGGGCTCGTGTACCGCAAAACAAAAAAAAAAAACCAAAAAAAACCAAAAAAAACTAACAAACAAAAAAAACAGAGCTTGCAGAACCTTGCCTCCCATGCTCTACCCTTCCCTAAATGACGTGTTACAGAGCTGCCTTTCTCATAGACTCTGTCCCAAGATTCAAGGCTCTGGGCTCCCAGTTAGCTATACACTACTGCTTCCATAGGCAAATTCATAGTCAAGACTTCCAAGACATGGGCTTCCAATTTATTTTTATCCAAACCCCCTCTTTTCCCTCTCAGTAAAGACTCTGGAAGAGTTAAGTAAATTGGAGAAGTGCAGGAGTCAGAGACATGAGTCCAGACTGCGAGGAAGAGAGCCAGAACTCTAGTTTGCTCATGGTATTGGGTTTTTATTACAGTTAATTACTGAGAGAAGCTCATAGTAGGTACTTTTTACTCTGTGGTCAAGCTTTCAATATTCAAATCCCAGCTCTGCTGCTTGTTTAGTTGTATCACCTTGCACAAGTCACTTAAACCCTTCTTGCCTTCCTTTTTCATAATAGTTGTCTCTAAACTATCACATAGTAAGTACTCAGGAAGTTTTACTTATTATTATTATTAGTTGAAGAATTTACATACCCATCTGCAAATGTTTATTACATGTCTAATATGCAGAAGCACTATACTAAGTCTAGAAAGACAAAACATAATTTCTTTATTTTCATAGAGCTTTCATACTAGTGGGGAAGTGAGACTTCACAATTATGGCACAATTACAATTCTCATCAACTTATTTATGAAAGAGGGAAGGAAAAAGAAAAAAAAGAGAGAGAGTGTAGTGTGAACATATACTAGAAGGACTTAACGTAGACCAAAGAGAAAGAGGCACTGTCTCCAAAGACAGGAATGTGAGACCTCAAAGATGAGCCACGTGGCGGCCAGGGGAGGATTAGGCAAAGGGTGCAGTGAAAAGTGCCTTAAACAGAGGATTCACCCTTTCCTAACTAGCAACCATGTGACGGAGGTGGGATTCACCAGAGACACAGTCCTTGGAGTAAAATCGGAGAAGCTCTGCAGTGTGCATGTGCCTCAATGCCCTGTCATAGTGTTTAGATTATAAGAATGTGGCAAATTAAAGGAAAAATTTGCAGGAGATTCTAAGAATGGAAAATATTGCCTTTTCTGTGAGATTTGAAACCCTTATCTTTATTTTTATAGAGCTAATTTGATTTGAGATTCTTTTGTTCTTTCTGTCCTTTCTTCCTTTCTCCATTTCCCCTTCCTCCTCCTCTTCTCCTTCTCCTTCCCCTTCCTCTTCCCCTTCTCCTTCTCTCTCTCTCCAGCTTTCTTTGCTGTTAGCGATGGTAAAGTCCCTAACTGATATTGGTCCCCACAAGTACAACTAAAACCAATGACTAGAAGCTACAGTGAGACCAATATGGCTCTATATCAGATGGAAGGAAGAAAAAGAGAGAGAGCTCTTTAACCTCCTGTACACCAAACTGCTTTTTCTAAACACTCTTTCATGTTTTCATATGTTTAATCATGCTGTTTGAGCTGCTCAAAACAGTCTTTCTTTTCCTATCACATCTGAAGAATTCCTATGCTTCCCTCAAGACTCTGCTCTGGACCCTCTCTTCTGGAAGACTTCATTGAAACCCCAGCTTTCTGGGCTGAGCTGAGATCCCCTCCACACACAGATCCTGGCTTAATCATCTATATATTTCCATCACTCAGCTGAAAGCCCGACTCACTGTTTTCCCTCTCTCTGAGTGCAGAAGATGCAAACAAATTTTCTCAAGGTAGAATGAACATTGTAGTAACACTGGAGGTATTCAAACATAGGTTAGGCCAGTACTATATTTTTTTATTGCCAGTCTTACATGAGCTAGGATGAGAAAGTAAGAGAAGTGTTTAGAAATGTTTATACAAGTTGAAATTAACACATTATCCAGATTGTTTTATATTTTACAAAAATATCAACACATAAAAATTGAAAATATTGTTTTTAAAACACATATCATTCGATCATTGGTTTGGGATAATGTGGTAGAATAAATTCAAACATTATTTGAGGAATCATGTGAGATGACCTGGAGAGTCTCTGTTGTTTTCTTGTGAAGAGAGAAAAAAAAAAAGGGGAATAGAAAAATCTATGCTTAATGTTGGAGATATGATGCAATATGTATGGTTTTCTTCATGTCCTCTTACCTATCCCATCTGTCACCCCATTCTTGCCAAATGCTGTTCATGCTGCCTTGTTCAGGGGAGGCCACACATTGTGACTTAAGCACCACTGTATAATCATGGTCAAGGTCTAACCCAGGAGAGGAAGCCACTGTGGGTGGCCCTTATACTTGAGTGATGGGGCAGTGGGGGACATATGGGTGGAGCCTGAGTCTTTGTCTTTTCTGTCTCCACAAGTGAGTGCCTCCTCTGTCAGTGTGGGGTCCAGGTCCTAGAAGCAGCTCTTCCTTAGAAGTACGGACAAAGCACAGGAGCTATTTCTATTCGCTATTTTCCACCTGACGGCTTTGCCCCCATTCAGTTTGGCCCCACTCCTTACTAACATGGAATTTTTAAAAATCTTTCCCACTTGGCTTTTAGAGATTGGAGGTAAAATATCTTTATATTTCAGTGGTTGTAATTGTGACTGTGTGTGTGTGCTGTGTATGTGTGTAGTTAATCCAAGATTGGTGCGTTTCTAATAGAGGGGGAAAAATCTGCTCTGTGGACTCATCATGGCCTTAAACTTACTGCATAAGCACACCATGCAGTTCTCCATTTATTACAACTCACACAGGCCTAATGAGCTATGGCATCACCACTGCATGAGGATCACAGTTCTAATGACAGTGTTGAGTTTTATAAAAATGCTTTAAAACAGCAGTTGTGCAAAGCATCTTCAAAGTTAACTGCCTAACTGAGCCTGCTTTCCCATTTCAAGGAGAATCCAGTCACCCTCACAGGCAGGCATCAGCAGTTCTAGGTAAAAGGTGAAACCTCTTTTTTTCATTTCTCTGTGAACTGCTTCCACTGAGAACTCCTGCAGGATGAATACCTTGTTCATCCCCTGAAGAAGACACAGACTTTTCATGCTTTTAGTAGAGCTTGTGTAGGCTCTCAATTTGAGCAAGCTAGGGTTGGAATCCTGTCTCCAACACTTAGTAGCTCTTAAGTTTTGCTTAATTAATTTTCTTAACCCAGCATTTCCCAAACTTCAGATCAACAACCTGTTAGTTGTTGTAAACTCAACTTAATGTTCACAACACATATGAAATAGAATAGACAATGTCAGAGTTTGCCATATGTTTTAAGAATTAAACTTTTGTTTTATTTCTCCAAAATATGATATATTCTTGTGTGTTTCTTCTGATTTTTTTCAAACAGTGCCCCAAGCCTCAGTTGCATTTCTCCAATTACAATTCCACTATTTGAAGTCTATATAAAATCATGCAACTAGAGATTATCACACTAAGTGAAGTAAGTCAGAAAGAGAAAGACAAGTACCATATGATACCACTTATATGTGGAATCTAAAATATGACACAAATGAACTTATCTATGAAACAGAAACAGAATCATGGACATAGAGAACAGACTTGTTGCCAAAGGGGAGGGGGATGGGAGAGGGAAAGAGTGGGAGGTTGGGCTTAGCAGATGTAAGCTTTTATATATAGAATGGATGAACAACAAGGTCCTACTGTATAGCACAGAGAACTATATTCAATATCCTATGATAAACCATAATGGAAAAGAATATTTAAAAAGAACTTATAAATATGTATAACTGAACACTTTGCTGTACAGCATTAATTAATGCAACATTGTAAATCAACTATACTTCAATAAAAATAAAATAAAATCTATATAAAATCAAATTTGACTATATCTTCTTCTCTCTGCTAGGACAGAGCTAATAGCTTTTCTAGTATTTGGCTCTTTCTTTAGGAAAATGCTCTAAAAGCCTGTGTATTGAACAGAAGGTAGAGATTCATTAGCATATGGTCTTGGGAGAGACACAGAAACCAAGATGAGGTTCAATTTTTCCACTTCAAAAACAGGGTTTGAGAAGGGACAGAGGTAGGTTGAAGACAGAAAGCAAGACAGGGAGGATGGAAAGGGAGAAGGAGTCCAGTGGCATGGTGACAATCAGCTCCACATGCACAGCTGAACAGTAAGGAATTCCCAGGAGTAAGAACGGACAAAAGATTTCCAAACACTGAGGTTTAAATTTTAGTTTTAAGGATTGCTTGTTTGCTTATAAGTTCACAGTGTTAGAACACACACACACACACACACACACACACACACACACAAATCCAAAGCAAATAAGACAATATACCTTTCTGATTTGCCATAGTGTACTGATGCTTTATTTTTACCATATGTTTTCCACAGAAGTATAGAATACTCCTGAGTCTTATGGAGTGACATGTTATGAACTGAATTGTGTATGCTCTAAAATTCATATGTTTAAGCCCTAATCCCCAGTGTGACTCCATTTGGAGATGAAGCTAAGGGATTGTGTGAAATGCTTTACATTTATTCTTCCTTTTATTCATACAACCTCTTTATACAGAGGGTTCTATTCACCCTTCTGTATTACAGATTAAGTAACTGTGATCCAGAAAAGTTAGATAACTTATAAAGTACACTCAGAAGTAAACAGTGGAACCAGGGCCCCATTCAAAATGTGTCTAACTCCAGGGAGGGCACTCTTTACCTTTAAAGAGCATTGCCTGCCCGGCCACAGAGGCACAGAGATCTGGAAGGTCAGAGCTGAGAGGTGATTTTAATCACCCATAGCATATTAGAACTCAGAAAACAAACTATGAGTATTTGGATTCATAGTCAGAAGAAACATTTGGAATTCGAGAGTTGACTCAATGAATTACTATATCAATTTCTCATTTATACTAATTTATTTGGGGGAATAAAAACAACACATGTCCCAGAGACAGAGTCAAGATGGCAGTGTGGGAAGACATGGAGTTAGCATCTCCTCACAACTAGGGTGTCTGCCGGCAGCTGGTGGGGACTCTGATGCCCAAGGAGATGGGGGAACCCCAAAGTGAACCACCCCAGGTGGCTTGCAGTATCTTGGCTAAGAAGCCAGGGGTCAAGCTGAAGCTCCTGCAGTGAGAACGCTGAGTCCAAACCACTGAACTAACAGAGAAACTCAGACCCCAGGGAATATTCATTGGAGTGAGGTCTCATGGAGTTCCTCATCTCAGCACCAAGACCCACTTTTACCCAATGCCCTACAAACTCCAGTGTCGGAAGCCTCAGGCCAAACAACCAGTAAGACAGGAAAACAATCCCATTCATTAAAAACAAAAAAAAAGGAGACAGCAAAAAATATGTCACAAACGAAGGAACAAGGTAAAAGCCTATAGTACCAAATAAATGAAGAGAAAATAAGCAATCTACCTGAAAAAGAGTTCAGAGTAATGATAGTAAAGATGATCCAGAATCTTGGAAATAGAATGAAGGCATGGTTTGAGAAAATACAAGAAATGTTTAACAAAGATGTAGAAGAACTAAAGAACAAACAAACAGAGATAAACAACACAATAACTGGAATGAAAAATACACTAGAAGGAATTAATAACAGAATAACTGAGGCAGAAGAACAAATAAGTGAGCTGGAAGATAAAACGG
Organism: Stenella coeruleoalba; assembly: GCF_951394435.1. Lineage (NCBI taxonomy): Eukaryota > Metazoa > Chordata > Mammalia > Artiodactyla > Delphinidae > Stenella > Stenella coeruleoalba. The sequence goes on from NC_137151.1 coordinate 9,954,397, forward strand.
TGGAAATAACTGCCGAGGAGCAGAATAAAGAAAATAGGATGAAAAGAACTGAAGACAATCTCAGAGACCACTGGGACAACACTAAATGCACCAACATTTGTATTATAGGGGTCCAAGAAGAAGAAGAGAAAAAGAAAGGGACTGAGAAAATATTTGAAGAGATTATAGTTGAAAACTTCCCTAACATGGGAAAGGAAATAGTCACCTAAGTCCAGGAAACACAGAGAGTCCCATACAGGATAAACCCAAGGAGAAAACATGCTGATATATGTAGTAATCACAATGACAAAAATTCAAAGAAAAAATATTAAAAGCAGCAAGGGAAAAACAAAAAATAATAAAGGAATCCCCATAAGGTTATCAACTGATTTTTCAGTGGAAACTCTGCAGGCCTAAAGGGAGTGGCAGGATATACCTACAGTGATGAAAGAGAAAAACCTACAACCAAGATTACTCTACCAAGCAAGGATCTCATTCAGATTCGATGGAGAAGTCAAAAGCTTTTCAGACAAGGAAAAGCTAAGAGAATTCAGCATCACCAAACCAGCTTTACCACATATGCTAAAGAAAGTTCTCTAAGCAGGAAACACAAGAGAAGAAAAAGACCCACAAAAGCAAACCCAAAACAATTAAGAAAATGGTAACAGGAACATACATATCAATAATAACCTTGAATGTAAATGGATTAAATGTCCCAACCAAAAGACACAGACTGGCTGAATGGATACAAAAACAAGACCCACATATATGCTGTCTACAAGAGACTCACTTCAGACCTAGGGACACATACAGACTGAAAGTGAAGGGATGGAAAAAGGTATTCCAGGCAAATGGAAATCAAAAGAAAGCTAGAGTAGTAATACTAGTATCAGATAAAATATACTTTAAAATAAAGACTGTTAAAAGAGACAAGGAGGGACAATACATAATGGTCAAAAGATCAATCCAAGACAAAGATATAGCAATTTTAAATGTTTATGCACCCAACAGAGGAGCACCTCAATACATAGGCATATGCTAACAACCATGAAAGGAGAAATCAACAGTAACACAATAATAGTAGGGGACTTTAACACCCCACTTATATCAATGGACAGATCATCCAAACAGAAAATAACTAAGGAAACACAAGCTTTAAATGACACAATAGACCAGATACATCTAATTGATATTTATAGAACATTCCACCCGAAAGTGGCAGAATACACTTTCTTCTCAAGTGCACATGGAACATTCCCCAGGATAGGTCACATCTTGGGTCACAAATCAAGCCTTGGAAAATTTAAGCAAATTGAAATCATATCAAGCATCTTTTCTGACCACAATGCTAAGAGATTGGAAATCAATTACAGGAAAAATAACTGTAAAAAACACAAATACATGGAAGCTAAACAGTGCGCTATTAAATAACCAAGAGATCACTGAAGAAATCAAAGAAAAAATTTAAAAATACATAGAAACAAATGACAATGAAAACACGATGACCCAAAACCTATGGGGTGCAGCAAAAGCAGTTCTAAGAGGGAAGTTTAGAGCAATACAATCACACCTCAAGGAACAAGAAAAATCTGAAATAAAGAATCTAACCCTGCACTTAAAACAACTAGAGAAAGAAGAACAAAGAGAACCTGAAGTCAGTAGAAGGAAAGAAATCATAAAGATCACAGCAGAAGTAAATGAACTAGAAACAAAGAAAACAACAGCAAAGATCAATAAAACTAAAAGCTGGTTCTTTGTGAAGATAAACAAAATTGATAAAGCCTTAGCCAGACTCATCAAGAAAAAAAGGGAGAGGACACAAATCAATAGAATTAGAAATGAAAAAGGAGAAGTAACAACTGACACTGAAGAAATACAAAGGATCATGAGAGATTACTACAAGCAACTATATGCCAATAAAATGGACAACCTGGAAGAAATAGACAAATTCTTGGAAAGGTACAATTCTCCAAGACTGAACCAGGAAGAATTTGAAAATATAAACAGATCTATCACAAGTACTGAAATTGAAACCGTAATTAAAAATCTTCCAACAAGCTAAAGTCCAGGATCAGATGGCTTCACAGGCAAATTCTATCAAACATTTATAGAAGAGCTAACACCAATCCTTCTCAAACTCTTCCAAAATATAGCAGAGGGAGGACACTCCCAAATTCATTCTACAAAGCCACCATCACCTTGATACCAAAACCAGAAAAATATATCACAAAAAAAATTAGAGACCAATATCACTGAATAACATAGATGCAAAAATCCTGAACAAAATACTAGCAAACAGAATCCAATAGCACATTAAAAGGATCACACACCATGATCAAGTGGGGTTTATCCCAGGAATGCCAGGATTCTTCAATATATGCAAATCAATCAATGTGATACACAATATTAACAAATTAAGGAATAAAAACCATAGATCCTCTCAATAGAAGAAAAAGCTTTTGACAAAATCAAACAATTTATGATAAAAACTCTCCAGAAAATGGGCACAGAGGGAACATACCTCAACATAAAAAAGGTCATATATGACAAACCTACAGCAAGCATCATAGTCAATGGTGAAAAACTGAAAACATTTTCACTAATATCAGGAACAAGACAAGGATGTACACTCTCACCACTCTTATTCAACATAGTTATGGAAGTCCTAGCTACAGCAATCAGAGCAGAAAAAGAAATAAATGGAATAGATGTTAGAAAAGAAGAAGTAAAGCTGTCACTGTCTGCCAATGACATGATACTATACATAGAAAATCCTCAAGATGCCACCAGAAAACTACGAGAACTAACCAATGAATTTGGTGAGGTGTCAGGATTCAAAATTGATGCACAGAAATATTCTTGCATGCCTATACAACAACAACAGACATTCAGAAAGAGAAATTAAGGAAACACTCCCATTCACCATTGCAACAAAAAGAATAAAATGCCTAGGAATAAACCTGCCTAAAAGAAGAAAGGCAAGCACTCAGAAAACTATAAAACACTGATGAAAGAAATCAAAGATGACATAAACAGATGGAGAAATGTACCATGTTCTTGGATTAGAAGAATCAATATTGTGAAAATGACTATACTACCCAAAGCAATCTACAGATTCAATGCAATCCCTATCAAACTACCAATGGCATTCTTCACAGCATTAGAACAAAAAATTTTACAATTCGTATACAAACACAAAAGACATTGAATAGCCAAAGCAATCTTGAGAAAGAAAAATGGAGTTGGAGAAATCAGGCTCCCCAACTTCAAACTATACCACAAAGCTACAGTAATCACGACAGTATGGTACTGACACAAAAACAGAAATATAGATCAATGGTACAGGATAGAATGGCCAGAGATAAAACCACATCTATATGGGTACCTAATTTATGACAAAGGAGGCAAGAACATACAATGGAGAAAAGACAGTCTATTCTGTAAGTGATGCTGTGAAAACTGGACAGCTACATGTAAAAGAATGAAATTAGAACACTACCTAACACCATACACAAAAATAAACTCCAGATGGATTAAAGACTTAAATGTAAGGCCAGACACTATAAAACTCTTAGAGGAAAACATAGGAAAAACACTCTTTGACATAAATCACAGCAAGATCTTTTTTTAACCAACTCCTAGAGTAACAGAAATGAAAACAAAAATAAACAAATGGGACTTAATTAAACTTAAGAGTTTTTGCACAGCAAAGGAAACCATAAACAAGACAAATAGACAACCCTCAGAATGGGAGAAAATATTTTCAAATGAAACAACAGACAAAGGATTAATCTCCAAAATATACAAAGAGCTCATGAAGATCAAGATCAAAGAAACAAACAATCCAGTTAAAAAATGGGTGGAAGGCCTAATTTCGCCAAGGAAGACATACAGATGTCCAAGAGGCACATGAAAAGATGCTCAACATCACTAATCATTAGAGACATGCAAATCAAAACTACAATGAGGTATCACCTCACACCAGTCAGAATGGCCATTATCAAAAAATCTAGAAAGAGTAAATGCTGGAGAGGGTGTGGAGAAAAGGGAAGCCTCCTGCACTGTTGGTGGGAATGTAAATTGATACAAGCAGTATGGAAAAAAAATATGGAGGTTCCTTAAAAAACTAAAAATAGAACTACCATGTGACCCAGCAATCCTACTACTGGACAAATACCCTGAGAAAACTGTAATTCAAAAAGAATCATGTACCACAATGTTCATTGCAGCACTATTTACAATAGCCAGAACATGGAACCAACCTAAATGTCCAACAACAGATGAATGGATAAAGAAGATGTGGCACATGTATACAATGGAATATTACTCAGCCATAAAAAGAAATGAAATTGAGTTATTTGTAGTGAGGTGGATGGACCTAGAGTCTGTCATACAGAGTGAAATAAGTCAGAAAGAGAAAAACAAATATCATATGCTAATGCACATATATGAAATCTAAAAAAACAATGGTACTGATGAACCTAATTGTATGGCAGGAATAAAGATGTAGACATAGAGAATGGACTTGAGGACACAGCAGGGAGGGGGAAGCTGGTGCAAAGTGAGAGTAGCATTGACATATATACACTACCAAATGTAAACAATTAGTGGGAAGCAGCAGCATAGCACAGGGAGATTGGCTCGGTGCTTTGCAATAACCTAGAGGGGTGGGATAGAGAAGACGGGAGGGAGGCTGAAGAAGGAGGGGATATGGGGATATATGTATGCATATGGCTGATTCGCTTTGTTGTGCAGCAGAAATTAACACAGTATTGTGAAGCAATTATACTCCAGTAAGGATCTATTTTTAAAAAATGCATGTCCCAGTTTACCCTGCAAGCTATTTTCTTAGTTTAGAAACATTTGGACAAAATGCATGCTCTTTAATTATAAAAGCAATTTTAGTTAAAAAAATGTCAGCACTTTTATTCATTGATGGATTGATTTTGAGAATGCCTATAGCTATGCAACCCAAGACTCCACTATAAGAACAGAAATTAATGTTCAGAAACAACACAAAGTAAAATGCCTTATATATGGTTTCCTCCTCTTACAGGTCAGTCCAATGCTTCAGAAAAAGTAAACAGAGCAAGTAGTTAATCCTGGGATTTGTTTTGTAATTACACCCAGGGGTACCACGGTCAAGTTTACCTTTTGATGTAATGATACAGCTGTGATGTGACTCAACTATCCTGTCAAACCTTGCCCCACCAAAACCCCAAAACAACTGTCTCAATCTTCTTGTCAAGCATTTGATACAATCTCTGTTCTGTACATCACACATTCATCAGGAGTCTGCCTTGAACCAGTCTACTCATCTCTCTTGAGCAGTGCAGAGATAATCACTAATACAGAGTCTCTATCCTTCGGGACTATGGGCTCTTACTCATAGGCTGCTTTATATCTCAGAGATTGGTTACAACATCTCAGAGTGCATTTTATGCACCAGTTAGGTTTCCAGAATGGAGCCACTGCCCAAATATTAAATTGGAGGAAAATTTAAGCCTGGAGTGAAGCAGTTGATGTCTTATAAGTCAAAGTTAATGGAAATGTCCAACAGAGTGGAGAAACAAATAGGAAATAAAAACAAAGTGGACATTTTTTTTATCTAACTAACTCTCAGGGAGAAATAAACTCAACTCACAAAACCTCACAAATATTGCAGGCTACGAAAATTTGACAGGGCAGTAACTACATAGAAATGCAGAGGTGGTTTTCTGGGTAAAAGGAAAAGGTGAAGTGCAATGGTCAGCATGCCCTGTGGCAGTTCTTAGAACCTCTGGTCAGTCCTCTGCAAAGATCTCCTGACCTCTGATGCCCACAGAAGTGGACCACTCGCTCTTCATTTCACACTACAGAACTCAAGAAGTCCATGCTATCATCTGCTTTAAGTGCCACAGGTTAAAAAGCAGGTACTCCTCTCCCCAACCTCTGCCCTCAACAATCACTAAGAAGACCAAATACCCCTTAAGTGGATCAAAATGACACCTCCTAGATAGCCTGAACTCTATCTCCCTTTGAGTCTTCTGAACTGCAAAATCAACTGAGTTCAAGGACTACACTACCTACATCAGATATCCATATGTGCAACTAGTTAACTCTATTTGCTTATGTGTCTGCCTAAGTTTATCACAGGTAATATATTAACAGCTTTATCAAGATGTAATTTACACACCATATAATTTGCCCATTTAACTTGTAAAATTTATTGGTTTTCAGTATATCCAGAGGTGTTCAACTATCACTACAGTAAACTTTAGAACATTTTCCTCACTCAAAAAGAAAGCCCATATCTGTGGGGCACGGGGGGGTGCAGGGGAATAATTTAGGAGTTTGGGATTAACATATACACGCTAGTATATATAAAATAGATATTCAATACTCTGTAATAGCCTATATGGGAAAAGAATCTGTAAAAGAATAGATATATGTATGTATATATATATATATAAAACTAAATCACACCTGAAACTAATACAACATTGTAAATCAACTATATTCCAATATAAAATAAAAATTTTAAAAAAGAAAGCCCATATCCTTTAGCTATCACTCCCCCTTATCTCATCCTACCCTAGCCCTAAATAATCACTAATATATTTTATCTATAGATTTGCCTATTATAGACATTTCATATAAATGGAATAATATGTTATGTGGTCTTTTGTGACTGGTTTCTTTCACTTAGCATATTATTTTCAGTGTTCACTGATGTATAGCCTGTATCAGTACTTCATTCCTTTAATGCTGAATAATATTCCCTCATATGGATATGCCACCTTTGTAAAAAAATCCATTCATTATTTAGCAGGCATTTGGGTTTTTTCAACTTTGGGGTATTATTTATATGGCTGCTATAATCATTTGTGTAAAAGTTTTTGTGTGGACAAATTTCATTTCTCCTGGGAGCAGAGTTCTGTAGGAGTGGAATTTCTAGGTCATTGGTAAATATATTAAATTTTTTGAGGAAGGGCTAACTACTTGCAAAAATGGCTGCAACATTTTTTATTCCACCATCAGTGAATAAGGGTTTTGATTATTTTCCATAATCAAAACTTTGTCAATACTTGTTATTATCTGACTTTTTGATTCTTACATTCTAGTGAGTGTGAAGTAGTGTCCCCTTGTGGTTCCAATTTGCATTTCCATGGTGATTTAATAATGCCAAAAACCTTTTCATGTGCTTCATGGCAGTTTGTGTATCTTCTCTGGAGAAATACCTATTCAGCTCTTTTGCATGTTTTTGTTTTTAATTTGGATTGTCTTTTTATTATTGGGTTGTATGTGTTATTTACATATTCTAGAGGCAAGTAACTTATCAGATATGTAATTTATAATATTTTCCTCCATTCTGTGGGATGTATTTTTTTTTCTTTATTGATAGTGCCCTATGAAACACAAAAGTTTAATATCAAATGAAGTTCAATTTATTTATCTTTCCTTTTGTTGCTCCTGCTTTGGGTGTCATATCTAAAAATCCGTTACCTAATGCAAGTTGTGATGATTAACCTATATGATTTCTTGTATGAGTTTTGCAATTTTAGCTAACATTTTCACCTTTGATTCATTTGAGTTATTTTTTTCTGTGGTGTGAAGTAAGGACCCAAATTCACTCTTTTACATGTGGCTCTCCAGTTGTCTCAGCACCATTTATTGAAAAGGTTATTGTAAGAGTTGGAATTGGGCTCTCGATTCTATTCCACTTCCCTATGCCTATCTTTATGCCAGTATCATACTTTTTTTATTTTTAAATTTTATTTATTTTTGGCTGTGTTGGGTCTTTGTTGCTGCATGTGGGCTTTCTCTAGTTGTGGTGAGCGGGGGCGTCTCACTGCAGTGGCTTCTCTTGTCGTGGAGCATGGGCTCTAGGTGCACAGGCTTCAGCAGTTGTCTCATGGGCTCTAGAGCACAGGATCAGTAGTTGTGGTGCACAGGCTTAGTTGCTCCACAGCATGTGGGATCTTCCTGGACCAGGTATTGAACCTGTGTCCCCTGCATTGGCAGGCGAATTCTTAACCACTGCACCACCAGGGAAGCCCCCATTCCTTTTTGATTACTGAAGCTTTATAGTAAGTTTTAAAATTGGGAAGTGTGAGTCATCTGAATTTTCTCTTTTTTTAAAAAAAGTATTGTTTTGGCTATTCTAGGTCTCTTGCAATTCTACAAGAATGTTAGAATCAGCTTGTAAATTTCTACAAAGAAGTCCATCAGGAAGTATTGTCATCTTAAAAATGTTAAGTCTCCTAACCCATTAGCATGGAATCAATTTTCATTTATTTAGATATTTTAAATATATCTTTAAAAAAACTTTTATAGTTATCAGAGTATAGGTTTTGCATTTCTTTTGTAAAATTTACTCCTAATTATTTTATTTTCTTTAATATTATTATAAATGGAATTGTTTTCTTAATTTCCCTTTCAGACGGCTCATTGTAAGTTGTTATAAATACAATTGATTTTTGTATATTTCTCTTATCTCCTGCAACTTTGTTGAACTCATTTATTAATTCTAATAATATTTTAGTGATGTTTTAGGATATTCTGCATACAAGATTCTGTCATCTGCAGATAGAGATGGTATTCATCTGTTCCAATATGGATGACTTTTAGTCCATTTTATTGTCTAATTTCTTTGGTTGAGACCTCAGTAGAATGTTAAATAGGAATGGTGATGGATCTGTCCACCAGAGAGCCCTTGCCCCACACACCATTGGGGGGGCACTAGATCTCACGCCAGCCTCACCCACCACTGGACAGGCACCAGCCCCAGGACAACATGGGCCTTAGCCCCACCAACCAGCAGGCTGACACACTAACTCTGGGGTCCCCAGGACATGGCTCCATCTACCAGTGAGCCAGCACTAGCCCTTTGGACCTGACCTACCCACCAGTGGATGGGTACCAGCCCTGGGATCTCCTGGGCTCTGGCCCCAGTCATCACCAGGCAGACACCAGCCCCAGGACCACCATGTCAGGACTCATCCCACCCACTAGCAGTCCTGCATCATCTACAGGACCCTCAGGGTCCTGGGTCCACCCAATAGCAGGCCAACATCAGCTTTGGGACCCCCTGGGTCCTGCAACCAGTGACACCAGGACCTGGCTCCACCCACCTGTGGGCTGGCAGTAACCCCAGGACTCCCAGGCCCAGTCCTGCTAATCAGCAGGTTTATATCATCTAGGAGAGACCTTGGACCCCTCAGCCAGACACCCCAGGATTTAGTCCTACACACCAGCAGTCCAACACCAGCTTTGAGACACACTAGACTCTGTAGCCTGCCATGTCAGAAATTGGCCCCACCCACCAGCAGGCAGACACAAGATCCAGGATGCTTGGCCCCAGAAATACCCACCCCACAATGCTATGAGACTAGAAATCAAATACAAGAAAACAAAAACTATGAAAAACACAAACATGTAGAGGGTGAACAATGTGACACTAAATAACCAATGGATCACTGAAGAAATCAAAGAGGAAATAAAAACAAATACCTTAGAGACAAATTAAAACAAAAAGACAATGATCCAAAACCTATGGGACACACCCAAAGCATTTCTAAGAGGGAAGTTTACAGTGATACACGATTACCACAGGAAATAAGAAAAATCTCAAATAAACAACCTAATCTTACACCTAAAATAACTAGAGAAAGAAGAACAAATGAAATTCAAAGTTAGTAGAAGGAAAGAAATCATAAAGATTGGAGCAAAATTAAATAAAATAGAGGCTAAAAAAAAAGAAAAAAACAAAGAAACTAAAAGCTGGTTCTTTGAAAACATAAACAAAATTGATAAACATTTGACCAGACTCAAGAAAAAAAGGGAGTGGGCCCAAATCAATAAAATCAGGAATGAAAAAGGAGAAATTACAACCAACACCACAGAAATATAGAAAATCATAAGAGAGTACTACAAACAACTATATGCCAAGAAAATGGACAACCTAGAAGAAATGGACAAATTTCTAGAAAGGCACAATCTTCCAAGACTGAACCAGGAAGAAATAGAAAATATGAACAGACCAATTACCATTAATGAAATTGAATCAGTAATTTAAAAACTCCCAGCAAACAAAAGACCAGGACCAGATGGCTTCACAGATGAATTCTACAAAACAGTTAGAGAAGAGCTAACACCTATCCTTCTCAAACTATTCCAAAAACTTGCAGAGAAAGGAACACTTCTGAACTCATTCTAGGAGGCCAGCATCACCCTGATACCCAAATCAGAAAAAGATATCACACAAAGAAAAAAGCAAATTACAGGCCAATATCACTGATGAACAAAGATGCAAAAATTCTCAACAAAATTAGGAAACCGAATCTAACAATACATTAAAAAGATCATACACCACAATCAAGTGGGATTTATCCCAGGGATGCAAGTGTTTTTCAGTATCTGCAAATCAATCAATATGGCATATTAATGAATTAAAAAATAAAAACAATATGGTCATCTCAACAGATGCAGCAAAAGCTATTGAAAAATTTCAACATCCTTTTATGATAAAAACTATCCACAAAGTGGGTATAGACAGAACATTCCTCAACATAATAAAGGCTGTATTTGACAAAACAATAGCTAACATCCTACTTTACTGTGAAAAGTTGAAAGTATTTCCTCTAAGATCAGGAACAACACAAGAATGTCCACCCACTCTCACAATTGTTATTCAGCATAGTATTGGAAGTCCTAGCCACAGCAACCAGAGAAGAAAACGAAATAAAAGGAGTTCAAATTGGAAAGGAAGAAGTAAAACTGTCACTGTTTGCAGATGGCATGGCACTAGACATAGAAAATCTTAAAGATGCCACCAAAAAACTACTAGAACTCATCAGTGAATTTGGTAAAGTTGTGTGATACAAAATTAATATACAGAAATCTGTTGCATTTCTATACACTAAGGAGGAACTATCAGAAATATAAATTGAAAAAACAATTCCATTTACAATTGCATCAAAAAAAAATCTAGGAATAAATCTAACTATGGAGGTAAAAGACCTAACTTGGAAAACTATGAGATCCTGATGAATGACTTTGAAGACAACACAAACAGATGGAAAGATACATGGTGTCTACATTCTCTACTGTCAGAACCAAACAGGGAGCAGCTGACAAAGCAGAAATATGGTTTTGAGTCTCGGCTACAGCACCATACAGCAGAACAAAAATGAGCAGGTTTGAAGCTGAGAGACAAGAGCTTAACCACTGGTATAACACTTTCTTATTGAATAGACCATAGAGCAAGCTTAAGGAGGGTGCCAATGAGAGAAAAAGGAGTGACCTGAAGGAAGGCACAACCATTGCAGAAGGCTGCAATGAGCAGGAAACACAATATCAAGGACACAATCATTAAATAATGAAATTAAAACTCATGTGGAATAAAAAGTAAGCACTGGGAAAATGAGGTATGTCTGCCAGAGGGGGAGAGAGAGGATGTTGTCAAGAAGACCAATTGCAAAACTGCAAGCACTCAAATTGTGGTCCAGTTATCAAATTAGATAGGGCAAATGTGGGCTTTAGATATTGCTCTCAAAAGTCCATAAGAAGAGGTAGTTTTGTCCCTTGTGAATTTAAAAGTTTTCCCTTCACTTTTTTTTCAGTAATTATTGAGAATAATATGGGAATACCACAACATTTATAACCAATCCAAAGTGAGAGGTAATAATTGATCATCATTCCATATATTTGCATCCAAACAGAATTACAAAATGTCGAGCACTTTTTAAAATTTATGCAAACTATCATATATAGGATTGATAAACAATAAGGTCCTATTGTATAGCACAGGGAACTATATTCAGTATGTTGTGATAAACCCTAATGGAAAAGAATGTGAAAAAGAATATATATATATATATATATACATATATATATATATATGTATATATATATATATCTGAATCACTTTGCTGTACAGCAGAAATTAACATTATATTGTAAATCAACTATACTTCAATAAAATTTTTAAAAAAGTAAAATTTAAAGTACTAGAATAGTATGACTATACTACCCAAGGCAATCTACAGATTCAATGCAATTTGCATCAAATTACCAATGGCATTTTTCACAGAACTGGAACAAAACTATCTTAAAATTTGTATGGAAACACAAAAGACCCTGAATAGCCAAAGCAATCCTGAGAAAGAAACACAGAGCTGGAGGAATCAGGCTCTCTGACTTCAGACTATACTACAAAGCTACAGTCATCAAAACAGGATGGTACTGGCACAAAAACAGAAATATAGATCGATGGAAGAGGATTGAAAGCCCAGAGATAAACCCATGCACCTGTGGTCACCTAATCTATGACAAAGGAGGCAAGAATATATGATGGAGAAAAGACAGCCTCTTCAATAAGTGGTGCTGGGAAAACTGGACAGCTACATGTAAAAGAATGAAATTAGAACACTCCCTAATACCATACACAAAAATAAACTCAAAATGGGTTAAAGACGTAAATGTAAGACCAGACACTAAAACTCTTAGAGGAAAACATAGGCAGAACACTCTCCGACATAAATTGCAGCAATATCTTTTTAAATCTGTCTCCCAGAGTAATGGAAATAAAAACAAAAATAAACAAATGGAACCTATTTAAACTCAAAAGCTTTTGCACAACAAAGGAAACCATAAACAAAACTAAAAGATAACCCACAGAAAGGGAGAAAATATTTGCAAATGATGCAACCAACAAAGGATTAGTGTCCAAAATTTACAAATAGCTCATGCAGCTTAATAGCATAAAAGCAAACAACCCAACCAAAAAATGGGCAGAAGACCTAAAGAGATATTTCTCCAAAGAAGACATAGAGATGGCCAAGAGACACATGGAAAGATGTTCAATATTCCTATTAGAGAAATGCAAATCAAAACTGCAATGAGATAACAACTCACACAAGTCAGAATGGCCATCATCAAAAAATCCACAAACAATAAATGCTAGAGAAGGTGTGGAGAAAAGGGAACTCTCCAACAGTGTTTTGGGAATGTAAATTAGTATAGCCAGTACGGAGAACAGTATGGAGGTTCCTTAAAAAAATAAAAATAAAAATAGAGCTACCATATGATCTAGCAATCCCACTCCTGGGTATATATCCAGAGAAAAACTTGGTTCAAAAGAATACATGCACCCCAGTATTCATTGCAGCACTGTTTACAAGAGCCAAAACATGGAAGCAATCTAAATGTCCATTGATGGATGAATGGATAAAGAAGAAGTGGTACATGTATACAATGGAATATTACTCAGCCATAAAAACATGAAATAATGCCATTTGCAGCAACTCAGAAGGAAATCAGAGAAAGACCAATATCATATGATATCACTTATATGCGGAATCTTTAATAAATGATACAAATGAATTTATTTACAAAAACAGAAACAGACTCACAGACTTAGATGATGAATTTATGGTTGTCAGGGGAGAAGGGTGGCAGGGAGGGATAGATTGGGAGTTTGGGATTAATATATACACATCACTATATATAAAATTGGTAACCAACAAACCCCTACTGTATAGCACAGGGAACTCTGCTCAATATTCTGTAATAACCTAAATGGGAAAATAATTTGAAAAAAGAATAGACACATGTATATGTATAATTGAATCACTTTGCTATGCATCTGAAACTAAGACAGCATTGTTAATCGACTATACTATAATATAAAATAAAAGTTATTTAAAAAGTACAAGGGGGCTTCCCTGGTGTCGCAGTGGTTGAGAGTCTGCCTGCCAATGCAGGGGACACGGGTTCGTGCCCCGGTCAAGGAAGATCCCACATGCCGCGGAGCGGCTGGGCCCGTGAGCCATGGCCGCTGAGCCTGCGCATCCGGAGCCTGTGCTCTGCAACGGGAGAGGCCACAACAGTGAGAGGCCCGTGTACCACCAAAAAAAAAAAAAAAAAAAACAAAAAACAAGAACATAGTACCAAGATTACCTGGGATTACCCTCACAGTCAGAGTCAATGAATAATATTGCAGTGCAGTTATGAAACACCATTGTGAACATGTTACTTATCCTGGGGGTGCCTTTGTAGCATCATAGAGAGCACGGTTTCAGAGGATGATGAACCTGGAGTGATTCCCACACAGTGCAGTAAAGATACCCTATTTCAGCAGTATTATTATCATTTTTGTCCACGGACAGTATGAGCATGACCTCGTGTTTGTATTGAACTCTGTGCCTTTTGAGGTAATTCCACCTTCATTGTTCCATTTTACTCTTTGACTCAACCATATAAGTTGGCTACAGAAGACCATTTATCCATTTACAAAATGTTTTTCAACACTTTGTATGTCCCAGTGCCATAGATGTAGATATGTTATGTAATTCTGGTCCTTACTTTTGTGCCACGTTGGTGAGACAATTTCATTTGGTGAAAAGAGAGACAACTGAATAATTATATCCAGGGATTTATATGGTAGGACTAGTATTTTAGAAATATGAAAATACAAAAACCTATGAAAACTTAGAAACATTAAAAAAAGGAAGATATAAAGGAACACGTAGAGAAACTTACCACTACTACAAATTTCAAAATACACCAAACAATACTATATTTATTGTGAAAATTTGTATTTGGAGTAAAATTATTAAAGACACATAGAAATGATAATACCGATTTCAGAAGCATGTTATTTATGGAGAGGATGGGACAAAAATGGCAATTGCAGGAGTTAGAAAGACGACTTCAACTGTGTGTTACTTTAAAAGAAAAATCAGAACTATATTATTAAATGCAAACATGTCTGATATGTACCTGTTATATTATTTCCAGTTATTATATGAAATAATTTGCTGATTATTTTTAAGGAAGTCACTATATCATGGAGTGTAGACATTGTATTAAGTTTAAATCCTGGGACAGTTGAAGTTAAAGTACAGAAACCAAGCAGATTATTATAGGAGTTATCAATATTTGACGGAAGAAAAAATGAAGGCACAGTGTTTTCTCATATTTACTCCCATCCAGTTACTGTTGTTACTGAAACTCCCACAGTTACTATTATAACAACTTTTATCTTCTGCATCCAAATCTATTGCCCCAATATTCAGGGACTCAGCCCTGGACGGTTACATTTTCTAAGTAAATGACAGTCTCTCTCCCCATCCCACTCTCATTTTTGGTTCCAGTCAGAACAACTCATAGACTTTCATGTTTAGTCTAGCCCCAGTACATGGGAAGTGATAATTCATAATACAATGACATTGTAGCAACAGTAATATCGACATTCACTCATTCTGCTGCAAGGAATCCTTGAACGATGGCGATTTTGATTGCTAAGGGAAAAACAAAAAATCATCTGCTTGACTATTTGTCTGCCTCAGGAGATTCCTAAATGATGTTGTTGATTTGTTAAATGTAATTAAAGAGACAGGTTCCTTTAGTCCAATCAAAGAATCCTACTACTCTGCTTTTAGAACTCAGAAGTAAAGAGAGCATCCATATCTCTCTGTTGACAAGTCAGTGTATCTCCTAGTTGAAGAATGTTATGTGGACGATGTAAGGCATTCCCCATGGTTACTGAGAGCTTCATTTGAAAATGGAGATATAAGTCTCCATCTACACATGAAATATGTTAAGGTTAAGTGTGCGGTTCAAATGTTACATGTATATCCCTCCAGGGTGCTGGGTTTCATAGTGTAGTACCATCGTGGGTGTCCACCCTCCCTCTAGCTTGTTCCTCTAAGGACTTCAGAGAATATTGGCAACTCATTTTTGGAAATCTTACCTTGAACAAACCTTTAAGAGAGAATGACCTCTAACAAGTGGCAAGGCCAAAAATTATCCCATTTTTATAGCCAACATATATCAGTGACAAAAGAAAGGCTTCGGGTGTGATTACAATTGCTGGTGCTTTTAGAACCCGCTATCAACAATATAAATCATGACAGAAAGTACCTATCTGCCACCCACAGACTTTTTTTGACCCACCTACTTCCAGACAAGTAGATAAAGTTCAGTCAGATTTACAAGCTCATTTCAAATATAAATTTGCTTATACGAAGTGAAAACATTTGTTCATTTATTCAAAATATAGATTAACTCTATCTATCTATCTACCTACCTATCTATCTATATTAGATGATTCCCAAATACATGCTAGATTGTACTCTAAGTATTGGTGATACTGCATAAACAAGCTCACTGTATCCCCCCTCCTCTCAGGGAACTCATTTAAACCAGGCTTTGACTGGAGAGAAGTTAGCTTGGGAACATCTGCTTCCGGTCATGTTCATCCCAGCCAAGAAGTTAGACTCTCCAGGAAATTACAAGGCTATTTTCCTACAGTGGAGGCAGTTCTGCTCTCCTGCCCAAATGAAGTCAAGGCCAAGAGAAAGGTGGGCCTCTGGTACCCAGAGCCTCCAAGAGGCAGCCTGTCATTTCTCTGGCGGCCAATTTTAATGGGAAACTTACAGCACTCAACCACCCAGGCATGTCTTAGCAGATAAGAATAAACCCCAGAGGAAGTGGGGTGAGGAAATGGATCTTCCAGGTTTGAAGAGAATATTATAGCTACTGTGTTAGATAGGGTCCTTCAGAGAAAGAGATCCAGTAGGATGTATGGGTATTTATATATAAATAAATATATATGTGCATAAAAAGATTTATTCTAAGGAATTGACTCACGATTATGGAAGATGGTAAATCCCAAGATCTTGCAGGGTGGATCAGCAAGCTGGAGGTCCAAAAAAGCTAATGGCATAATTCCAGCCTGAAGGTGCAGGTTCCAGACCCAGAAAGAGCACGTTTCACTTTGAGTCTAAAGTCAGGAAAAAAGCAAATGTACCAGTTTGAAGGCAGTCAGGCAGGAAAACTTCTCTCTTCCTTGGGAGAGAGTGCTATTTTTGTTCTATTTGGACCTTCAATTGATTGAATGAGGACATACCAAATTATTTCTCTATTATTTATCTCTTAAGGTAGGAATTTATAGATTTGAGACCTTTTCATCTTCTAATGTGATAACTTAGTGCTATAAAAAATTCTTTCAGTACTTTCTAGCTAATTCAATATATTTTGATATCATCATTTCATTTTACATTCAGTACTATGTATTTGTAAATTTGTTTTGAGACTTCCTCTTTGATATATAGATTATTTAGAGATATTGATTATTTGTGTTGCTCAATTTTCACATTTTGAGATTTTCTTGTTGTCTGTGTCTTATTTCTAGTTTGGTCCATTCTGACCAAAGAATATATTCTGTACGATTTCAATTAATTTAAATTTTTGAGGTTTATTTGATGGCCCATGATATGGTCTATCTTAGTGAATGTTCCATGGGCCCTTGAAGAAAATGTGTAACTTGTTCAGTGGAATATTTTATTTATATAGCCAAATAGATAAATAGGTAGATAGATAGATAGATAGATATGGTTAGATACAGATATATAGATATAGATATATAAATATATATATATTGAACAACATAGTGTCCAGTTTTTCTACACCTTTGCTAATTTTCTGTCTAGTAGTTTATCACCTGCTGAGATGAGGGTGTTGAAGTTCCCAACCATAACTGTGGATTTGTCTGCTTTTTCTTTCAGCTCCTTCAATTTTTAATTAATGTATTTTGAGGCTCTTGTATAGTTTTGGTGTGGGCACATTTAAGATTTCTGTGTCTTCTTGGTGGACTGATATTTTTATCATTATGTAATGTCTCACTTTGTAGTGATTTTCCTTTCTCTGAAATCTCCTTTATTCAAAATTAATATACAGCACTACTGCTTTTTTAAAAAAAATTGCATGGTATATCATTTTACATTCTTTTACTTTCAACCTCCCTACATCCTTTATTTGAAGTGAATTTTTTGTAGACCACATATCACGGATCATTTTTCTAGTCACTGCCAATCTGTGCCTTTGATTGGGGTATGTATGTGTATGTGTATTTTTCAGGTAATTATTGATATATTAGGGCTTAATTTGGCCTTGTATAATTTGTCTTGCCTCTGTTTTTCCTTTTGTTTCTCGTCTTACCTTCCTGTGGGTTACATGGACATTTTTTCCCTTAGAATTCTACACTGATTTATTTATAGTTTTTATTTATATCTTCCTTTATAGTTTTCTTTCTAGTTGCTACAGTTATTATAATATATTTGTCTATATGTAACACACACGTGTGTGTATATGTGTGTGTGTGACAGATCACTCTCTATTAGCACTGACATTTTGAAATTTCAAATATAGAAACCTTATTTTCATTTATGTATCTCTAATCTCCACACTTTTAAAATGTAATTGTCTTAAATATTTATCTTATATACATTGAGCTTCACATTAGATGGGTTTATGATTTTTCCTTTAACTATCAAATGTGATTTAAGAAACTCACAAGAAGTAAGATAGTCTGTTTTATTTACCCCTATTTTTACCCATTTCTATATACTTTCCTTTCTGAAGTTCCAAGCCTCCTCCCGTCATTCTCCGTTTTGTTTCGACTCTAACCTCCAGTAATTCTTTAAGGGTAGCTTTACTAGGAATAAGATCACATAGCTCTGGGCCTCCAGTGATATGAAGACTAGCTTTTAAAAAAAATTGTCCCAAAGGATCGTGTCCATTTATTTTCCAGTCTATTTTATCACTGTTGTTCAGATTTTGTAAGTTCTATTCATGTTTTCAGTATACTGAGTCTATCTTGTCATCACCACTCTACGACTGAGCACATCCAGCAAGGTTTTTTGTTTGTTTTTGTTTATCTCAGTTATTATATTTTTCAGTCCTGTAGTTTCCATTTGGTTGTCTTTTACACCTACTATTTCTTTGCTGAGATTTCATAATTTTTATTTGTTTTCTCTGTAACGGTCTGGTGAAAGTTGATCATGATGGAGTCTTTGAAACTCTTATCACTGAATTCCAAGATCTGATCAATCTCTGTGTTGGCAGCTGTTAACGTTCTTCATGATGTTTTTCTCCTGACCCTTGGAATGAGGAGGGATTTTTCATATATCCTGGATATTTTGGACATTATATTATGAAACTCTGGATCCTATTTTTATTCTAGTTGTTTTAGTTGGCACTCCCACTGGGTAGGTGCAGATGCAAGGGCCAGCTCGGTTGGTACTTTCAGACATGTGCCTCCAGCATCCTGGCAAAGTGGGGAAGTGGCTGCCACTGCCTCATTGCAGAGGAGTGGGCTAGAAATCAGCCATCTCCCAGGGCACTGCCACCATCCCTGAGACAGTGGGTCATGGACTTCCATCACTCATTGGCTCCAAGTGGAGGAAGATCAGATTCCTTCTGGGCCCTGCCAACACCAGAGAAGGGGTAGGGAGGGATGAGTCATTCTGTTTTGTTGCTGCACGGTAGGGGGTAGAAGTTCGGTCTCCCACCCCCACCCCCACTCATAAGAGGTTGGTAGGTATGGAATACCAACTAGCCCCACCTCGCACATCTTATTTTCTCTAGCTCATGATGGGTGTTCTGGAAGTAGAGCTCTCTACTGGGTCTCTCTGGTCACAGGGAAGAGGAGAAAGTGAAGTGTTTACTAGCTTATTTGTGCACCACAGTGTTCTGGTTCCTCACGGAGAGGTGGTGAAGCCCAGTGGTGATAGCTTTGTCTTATACTGTCTGGTTAAGTATTCTTACTGTTGGGTTGGGTGTGGGCTCTGCTCCCTGATGATGTGATCCAAGCAGGGGAGGGAAGATAAAGTCCCTGTTCACCACCTGGGAGGGGGTGTAAGTCATGTGAGGCACACTCTGACTGCTTGGGAGGGTGGGAGGAGGGGAGGGAGGGGATAGGATGAGGTGGAAAACCAACTATCAAGTTCCTGCTCAGTCGCAAAGAAACTACAGTGGGGAGGGAGGCCATGGGCCATTTGTTCCGTTGGCATCTAGCTGGAATAGAGAGCATTTCACCTACAAAGGTTTTCTGGTATTCAGCTATCCCTTTCTTGGCTATTTGGCTGGGAGTAACAGGCTTTCCTGGAGCTGTTTTGGTTTATGCCTGTTGGTGTTTCAGGATTGGAGGCTTAGGCAATGCCCTGCCAGACAGTAAAGGAAACCAGGGAACTCACTGCCACATCATTGCTCAAGTTCTTAGGTCTGTCAGAAGCCCACCTTCAAATCCTTCAGAGACATCCCATGCTTGTTTACTGTTTTACATTCAAGGCTTTTTAGTTGTAAGGAGGAAGACCTGAGAGGAATGGGGCTACTCCATATTCACAGAACTGGAAACCTGTCTGCTTCACCATATTTTTGTGAGAATTAAATGAGATACTGTTTGTGAGGATTAAATGATGTAAATGATGTAGTGCTGGTGTATCCTAAGAATATAGTAAATATTACCTATTATGGGTCTCCTGAGGCCTTCAGTGGAGTTGACGAAAAATTAATCAGTCCATCTAAGAAAGAAATGGAAAATTTTATTTGAGCCAGATTTGAGGACTATAACCCAGGAAGAGCATCTCAGAAAGCTCTGAGAACTCTTCCACCCATTAGAAGTCAAGGCACAGTTACATAAGTTTTTTGAAACAGAGGGCTGTACATTAAATGATGTATTATTGACAGTTTACACAATCCGGAGCTAAGCATCATTGTGTTCCTTTACAAGATCAAGAAGGAGTGTTATCTTTTAAGGAGTTGTTGATGCTAGGATAATGTTGCTCTTTATGGTTGAGCAGGTATTTCTGCCAGTAGGGGAAGTTTGGTAGATGCAAAATGCAGATACAAATGCACGAGAGTAGGGAGAGAGGGGGCCAAAGGTCAGGGAAAATTTTTTATGTTTAAATTTTTCTTGTCTTGCCATAAAATATGAATTTTATTTCAGAGTGGGAAACAAGTTCAGAAGTCAAAAAAACAGGGAAGAAGTGAGAGAAATGGAGTTCAAGGCAGACCAGGGTAAACAGCATCAGTTTAAATCATGAGGTTTTGGGGTAATAGAGGCCTCTCTATTGTGGTACCAGATAAACAATAGAAAAATAGACCTGCTAACTTCAAATTCCTAGCCAGACTGGGCATACTGGTTTCCTATATTATAATGTTAGTACACTGCCCTGGCTTTAAATACCTCTCAATACATGAAAGATGTTGGTATAACTAATGGGGAGATAATGATGATTCATTTTTATTTTCATCTGAGGTTGGATAGAAATAAATGAATTATTTTAATCATCTACACATTTCTCTTGGCCCTAATACAAATTTAAATTTAACATAATTATTAAAATGTAGCAGTGAAAAATTCAAATTTAGAGCTGTGTCAACAATTGTCCAATAAATCATAGAGGTACGAATAAAACCAAAACCTGAGATTTGAAAATAAAATATTAATGTTTGGTGATTCAGAAACAGCACTAATAAAAGGTAAAAGAAGCAAAGTTAGGAAATACAAACATAATCTCTGTAACAATATTTAATCATAATATTTTATCATTTTATAATTATCATTTAGCTTTATTTTTTGATTGAGGTCCATCAGATCACAAAATCATCATCCATCATTAAAAACTTCATTAATGTAAACAAATAAGACCAAATGTAGGTAGTAAAATTAATTTATCTTGTGAGTCCATCAGATAAGTGTCAATGTGTGTGTGTGTGTGTGTGTGTATGTGTGTTTTCCTACAGGGTAATGGAAATTTTATTCTTGATAGCTAATCTGACATCTTATAAATTCACTGTTAATAGCAGGCTGAGAAAGCTTCAAGCAATCTCAAAGAAACACTGAATTTAACTTCTCTATTTAGAAAGAACCACATCTAAATGCTGCTAGATGGATTGGGTTTTCTTTCCTTTTCCACTTTTTTTTTTTTTTTTTACTTTATGAAAAAATTTTTATATTTAAACTATTTTAAACTTATATAAAATTGGCAAGAAATGTGCCAAGAATTTCTTTATGCTCATAAGATTTGGCAATTGCTGACATTTTGCAACATCTAATTTATTATTTTCTCTTTCTGAATCATTAGAGAGCAAGTAGCAATCATTGAACCCCTTTTTGATTAAGCACTTCAGGAATTTCAGGATTGCATGGTAGCTTTATTTTTAAGGAACCTCCATACTGTTTTCCATAGTGACTATACCAATTTACATTCCCACCAAAAATGCGGGAGGGTTCCCTTTTCTCCACATACTGTCAGTACTTGTTATTTCTTATCTTTTTGATGTTAGCCATTTTAACAGGTATGTGGTGATATCCATTGTGGTTTTGATTTGCATTTCTCTGATGATTAGTGATGTTGACCATCTTTTCATATGCCTGTTGGTCATCTGTATATATTCTTTGGAAAAAAAGTGTATTCAGGTCCTCTGCCTCTGTTTTTAATTAGATTTTTGTTGTTGTTATTAAGTTGTATTAATTCTTTACATTGATATATTTTAGATATGGATCCTTTATCAGACATATGATTTGCAAATATCTTACTCTCATTTAGTAGTTTTCCTTTTGGTTTTATTGATGTTTTCCTTCACTGTGAAAGAGCTTTTTAGTTTGATGAAGTTCTGTTTATTTTTGCTTTTGTTTCCATTGTCTGAGCAGACAGATACAAAAAAATATTGCTAAGTTCAATGTCAAAGAGTATACTGACTGTATTTTCTTCTAGGGTTTTTATGGTTTTATTGATCATTTCTATTAATTTTCAGTCTCTATTTTATTTATTTCTATTCTGATCTTTATTAGTTCCTTCCTTCTACTAACTTTGGGCTTTGTTCTTTTTAAAATTTGTTTAGGTGTAAAGTTAGGGTTTTTTTTTTTAAGATTTTTCTTTTTTCTTGAAGGAGGCCTGTATCACTATAAACTTCCTCTTAGAACTGCTTTTGCTGTATCCCATAAATTTTGGAAAGTGTGTTTCTATTTTTATTCAAGGTATTTCTTGATTTCCTCTTTGATTTCTTTGTTGACCCATTGGTTTTTTAGTAGCCTATTGTTTAGTCTCTATGAGTTTGTGTTTTTTTCCCATTTTTTCCTGTAATTGATTTCTAGTTTTATACCATTATGGTTGGAAAAAATGCTTGATATGATCTTAATCTTCTTAAATTTACTGAGGCTTGTTTTGTGTCCTAGCATGTTATCTACCCTGGTGAATGTTCCATGTCGGCTGCTTATGAATGAAATGTTCTGTACCTATCTATTAAGTCCATCAGGTCTAATGTGTCATTTAAAGCCAATGCTTCCTTATTGTATTTCTGTCTAGATGATCTATGCATTGATGTAAGTGGGACAATAAATTTCCCTACTGTTATTGTATTACTGTCAATTTCTTCCTTTATATCTGTTACTATTTGCTTTATATATCTAGTTGCTCCTATGTTACTTGCATATTTTCAAGTGTTATATTCTCTTCTTGGATTGACCATGTTATCATTATGTAATGCCCTTCTTTGTCTTTTGTTATATCCTTTTTTTAAAGTCTATTTTTTTCTTATATGAGTATTGCTACTAGCTTTCTTTTTTTTTCCCATTTTCATGGAATATCTTTTTCTATCTCTTCACTTTCAGTCTGTTTGTATCTTTAGAACTGAAGTGAGTCTCTTATAGCAGCATATAGATGGGTCTTGTTTTTTAATCCATTCAACCATCCTATATATTTTGATGGGGGCATTTAGTCTACTTACCTTTAAAGTGATTATTGATAGGGATATTGACATTTTGTTACTTGTTCTCTGGTTGTTTTTGTAGTTCTGCTCTGTTCTTTCTTCTTCTTTTAGTTTCTTCTCTTGTGGTTTGATGATTTTCTTTAGTGTTATGTTTGGGATCCTTTCTCTTTTTCGTGTATCTATTGTAGTAGGTTTTTGGTTTGTGGTTACCATGAGATACTTATACATATAGATATAGATATAGCTCCATAGACTTATAGATCTATAGATATAGACGTAGAGGTAGGTATAGATATAGATTTGTTTTAAGCTGGTAATTGTTTAAGTTCAAACATATTCTAAAAGCTCTACATATTTTACTCCCCCTCATTTTTGTTTGTTTTTTTTTGGGGGGGTGTAATTGCCTTTATTTCTTTTAAAATTTTTATTGGAGTATAGCTCATTTACAATGTGTTAGTTTCAGGTGTACAGCAAAGTGAATCAGTTATACATATACATGTATCCACTCTCTTTTTTTTAATTTTTTTTTATTCTTTTCCCATATAGGCCATTACAGAGTATTGAGTAGAGTTCCCTGTGCTATACAGCAGGTTCTTACTAGTTTTGTGCTTTTTATGTCATATTTTACATTTTTTGTGTATCTTTTAACTACTTATTACAGTTATACTTGATTTTATGAATTCCTTTAACCTCCTACTATATATATATATATACATATATATGTGTGTATATATATATATATATATATATATTTTTTTTTTTTTTTTTCGGTATGCGGGCCTCTCAGTGTTGTGGTCTCTCCTGTTGCGGAGCACAGGCTACAGATGCGCAGGCTCAGCAGCCATGGCCCATGGGCCCAGCTGCTCCACGGCATGTGGGATCCTCCCAGACCAGGGCACAAACCCACATCCCCTGCATCGGCAGGTGGACTCTCAATGACTGTGCCACCAGGGAAGTCCCTCCTACTATATTTTTAAGTCGTTGATCCACTGCCTTTACTATATATATTTGCCTTTAGCAGTGAGATTTTTTTTTCCTTCATTTATTTTCTTATTTCTTGTTATGTCCTTTTCTTTTTTGCTTAAAGAAAAAAGATTTAACATTTCTTGTAAGTCTGGTTTAGTGGTGATGAATTCTTTTAGTTTTTGCTTATTTGGAAAACTCTCTCTCCTTCAATTCTAAATAATAACCTTGCTGGGTAGATTATCCTTGGTTGTAGGTTTTTATTTTTCAATTTAATTTCAGGACTTTAAATATGTCATGCCACTCCTTTCTAGTCTGCAAATTTGCTGCTGAAAAATCAGCTGATAATCTTATAGGGATTCCCTTGTATACGACCCTGTTTTTCTCTTACTGCCTTTAAAATTTCATCTTTACCTTTAACTTTTTTCATTAAATATGCTATGTCTTGTCCTTCCTGGACCTGGATAGCAGTTTCATTCCTGAGGTTTGGAAGTTATCAGCCATTATTTCATCAAATATGTTCTCTGAGTTTTCTCTCTCTCTTCCCCTTCTGGAACCCCTATAAAGTGAACGTTATTATGATTCATGTTGTCCTAAAGTTCCCTTTAAATATCCTCACATTTATTTTTACTTTTATTTATTTATTTATTCTTGGCTGTCTTCTGTGATCTTAGTACCCTGACCAGGGATCAAATCCAAGCCCTCAGCAGTGAGAGCATGGAGTCCTAACTACTGGACCACCCAGGAATTCCCTATCCTCATATTTTTAAATTCTTTTTTCTTTGTACTGCTCTAATTGGGTGATATCCACTATTGTCTTTCAGATCACTTATGTGTGTTTTCATCTCCCCTAATTTGTTGTTGATTTCCTCCTTTCATTTCAGTTATTGTATCCACCAACTCTGATTTGTTCTTTTTTTTTAAATATATTGTCTAATTCTTTGTGAAGGTCTCACTGTGTTTCTCTATTCTTCTCCCAAGTTCAGTGAGCATTTTTATGACCATTGCTTTAAACTCTTTGTCAGGCAAATTACATATCTCTGTTTCATTAGGATTTTTTCCAGGGTTTTATCTTGTTCTTTCTTTTGGACATATTTCTCTGTGTTCTAATTGTTTTTGACTTTTTGTGTTTGTCTCTATGAAATAAGCAAAATATTTACCTCTCTTAGTCTTGAAGGTGTGACCTTATGTAGGAGTGTCCCTATGCAGACTCTGCGTGCAGGAAGGTTAGAGATGAATCGAGCA
Source organism: Stenella coeruleoalba (assembly GCF_951394435.1). Lineage (NCBI taxonomy): Eukaryota > Metazoa > Chordata > Mammalia > Artiodactyla > Delphinidae > Stenella > Stenella coeruleoalba. The sequence goes on from NC_137151.1 coordinate 9,980,125, forward strand.
CAGGTCAGGGCTATTTATGGAGCATGCTGGTGTCTCTGCATTGGTTGGGAGGGGGCTGGAGTCAAAGCCCAATCTGTGCCATGGGCCGCTGCCTCATTGGTGGGAGGTGTGTCTGGAGGTCAAGCCCAGTGCCAACCAGAACTTCTCCCAGGGTATGTTGGAGGCTGCTGCCTTAGCAGGGGTGGGCTGGAGCCAGAGGTGCTAGAGCTTGATGCTGGCATGAGCTGGGGTTTCTCCAAGGGTGTGCTGGGTGCTTCTGCCTTGGTGGAAGCAGGTTGAAACCAGAGAGGTTAGATCCGAGTCCAGCACAGGCTCGGACTTCTCCTGGGGCTTGTTAGAACTAGAACCAGGAGGGGGCTCGGGGACTGGAGTCAAAGGGGCTAGAGACAGCCTTGTGTAAGTAGGAGCTTCTCCTGGGGCATGATGGATCCAGAGATGGGTGTGAGCTGGGTGGCATGCCGTGGCAGCCTGGGCAGGTCAGCTACAGCAACAGGCACTTTTCAATCTGCTGCCTCTGCACTGGGACTCAGACTAAGGATGTCTATATGTGTCCTTTAAGAGCAGAGTCTTGGTTTCCTAAAGCCCTCTGGTTCTCCCAGTCATAAGCCCCACTGGTTTTTAAAACCTATCAAGGGGATTCATCTTCCTGGCACCAGTCCCCATGGCAGGGATGCTAATATGGGGCACAAATTCCTCACTTCTTAGGGTGGTTCTCCCAGTTTGTGATATATCCTTCTTCTTTGGCATCACCTGCCAGAGGAGTGGGTCCTGATTATCCCTTCTCTTCCTCTCCTATCTGTCTCATGTGCTTTTTTCTTTATATCCTTAATTGTGAAAGAGCTATTTTACTAGTCTCCGGATCATTCTCAGAGACAATTAACCTACATGTAGTTGTCATTTTGGTGTGTTCATGGAAGGAGGTGAGCTCAGAATCTTCCTACTCCACCATCTTGACACCATCTCTCAAATGTCTTTTGTTTTCTTTCCCTTTTGTTGTTTAACTACCTTGACTAGAACCTTCAGTAAAATATTAAACAGAAGTGGTGAGAGTGGCCATCCTTGTGTTTTGCTTGACTTAAGGGGAAATACATTTGCTCTTTCACTATTAAGTGTAATGTTATCTGTGGGTTTTATCAAGTTTTTTATCTCCATGTATTGATATAATTACATTTTCTCCTCCAACCTATTAAAGATGTGTATTACATTAACAGATTACTTTTTTTGAAATACATTATAAACCCTATTTGTTCATAGCATACTTTTTTCTAAATATACTATTGTGTTTGATTTACTGGCACCAGGAGGATAAGCCACCTTAACTGGTTTTAAAAACCAGTGGGGTTTATGACTGGGAGAGACAGAGGACTTCAGGAAAACAAGACTCTGTTCTTAAAGGGCACATACAAACTTATTCAACCCAAGTCCCAGTTCAGAGGTGGCAGATTGAAAAGTACCTGCTCCTATATATTTTATTTAATATAGAAGTAAAACTTAATGGAATGAGAGCACATTTATTTTGACTAGACTACCTGGTTCTGTCAGAAGTAGTTAGGACCATAAAAAAAAAAAGGATTTATTCTCTTTGTGACTTAGGTCTCTCCTTTATAAAAAACAAAATAAAAGCCTTTAACTCATAATGGATTTTGAGGATCAAATAAGTTAATATAAGTGAAATGCTATATATTTGCTATTATTAAAATTCATTATTAAGTTTTTTTCAGGAAGACACTCAGTCTAAAATTTATATTTTTGATTTCTTCTTATAGTTTTGATTTCTTCTTATATGTCAGATCACCTAGCACAATGCCACATAGAATTTTTATGAAAAAATATGCACCATGCTTATGTTTTTTACCAGAAAATAAAATCTGTGAGGCTTCTCTAAGACAGATTCCTACATTTTAAACAAACTGTAGCTGCAGAGACTTTGCCACCTAGTTTCCTCACACCAGTGAGCAGATGAGAAGTTTAAAAGATACAGGAGACATTACATCATGAATCGCCATAAACTTTACACATATTCTGACCATCCAAATCTATGCATACGTCAATCTGCAGAGCACAAAAATACCTTGATTGATGAAGCAGGAAATCTTGAAAGGGGCAAAATATCAATTGATGTCGACTCTGAGATGACATAGACGTTGGAATTATCAGATAAAGAGTCTGAAGTAGCTACTGTTATCACGTGCCAATAGGCACTTGAAAAAATGCTCAGTGTCACTAATCATCAGGGAAATACAAATCAAAACCATAATGAGGTATCACCTCACACTTCTCATATTTTTTAGTTAAAATATAAGCATTATCTCTGAGCAATAACAACAATAAATAATATTTAAAGGCTATTCTATTTATAGATTTTAGGTACATTATCACTAGATAATAATCATGTTCTTCCCATTTCTGATTTGAAAGCTAGTTTGGTGCCTGGAATAGCAGCCAGGCAGAAGTATTTCTTAGATGGATATAATAAATTCAATATGAATCATTACTACATATCCAAGTCAGGTACCATGACTTTTTCATACAGATGAGCATTCTGAGATCAGAGCAGTGAAGATCAGAGTCACTAGGTCAGCAGTTGGAATGTTCTTTCTGATACAGCTCCCCCACTAAAACAGGGAGTGAGTAAAGCACATTTCCCACCTGACACTGGTAATAAAGAGTATACTAAGCTACAGAAGTCACGTATGTATATTCTCTTAAGTGTAGATAATGGTAGTTCACATCAAAGAAATTAATTTCCTCCAAATTTGAAGCTAGTTTGGTTTGAATATATTTGAGTAATAAACACAAGTTAATGTTCTTGGAGTTTTAGGGGGCCCAAGTCAGTGACATGATACCCTGAAAAAGTGCAAAGACTAAAAAGAGACTTGACTTCTTTGGTCAGTGTTATTAGAAACAGTCGTTTTGAAAGCTTTGTCTCTAGTATCTTAATTGTGAAGATGTCATCAAAACTGTCACATATGTCCATGATGGTTGTGAAAGAACAGAGGTTGGAGACCTATTTCACACAAGTGTGATGTGAGATCATGTTTCAAATTCCTGCTGTCACCAGGAGAATGTGTGCAGTCCCTCACAGGGAGCTCCCACTGGGTTTATTCAACACATCAACACCAAAAATGTCTTTCTGTTTCTATGCACCAGCGTGGTGCTTTTTTACAATACCAAACATTTAACGTCTTTTTCTCTTTGGGCATTAGCTTCTAAGAAATTTTGAACTAAACTAATAGCCTGTGACTGACAATTGAGCAAGTCTATATGTTCATTTTCATGATGGTCTCAGCTTAACACTTTCTCTTACCTTTTATTTTTTTTTAATTTATTTTATCTTAATTAGCCACAATTTTGGTAAGTTTCCTATAAGTCTTTGGAAGAAACAGGGGTATCTGTGTAGATAAGAAGTTCTTTAGTATAAGCTATGACAATAAATCAGTAAAATGTTAGAACCCACTTTACAGATAAGGAACCTGAGGCACTGAGATGTAAAGTGACTTTCCAAGGACAAAGTCGGTGTGCTAAAGCCTTAGCTTCATGATTTTTCACATTCCAATTCCTTTTCTCACATGGTCATATGTCCAATGTACACATAGACTTGGCAAACCCTTCATTCCCTCATCACTGCTTTCTACTCTCTGCTCAGATGTGGCTTCCTCCCCTTCTGTCAGACATATTTGGGCTCTTTTGATGTTTCCTATTCATTTCAATATATAAGAGAGTAAGAAGCATGAAGTCACACTTGGGATATGACCTGTCTGTCTCACTTGCAGAAGAAGCTGTCAAAGGTAAAGAAGATTATTGACTTAGCTTGGACTGTGCCTCTAAACACCCAGTTTGTTCTCAGTTATAAAACAGACTTATTTTTGAGTTCATCTTTTCTTAAAATTTTATCTGAGAATCTTAAAACATATCAGATGTTAAATCTTTAATTTGAAACTTTTTCTTAAGATTTCTTATTGATATGAAATAATTGGGGCAGAGTTTACTTAATATAAAATATTTTACCATAGTATCATAAGCCTATAAGTTAAAGTCCCTCATTTTGGCCAATGTCAAAAAACCTCAGAATTGATATCTGCACAAGGACTATGCCAGAAATTGTGCCAAGGAAGACTTGAAGTTAATGAAGACATGACCAGGCACCACAAAGCTAATTAGTGCACCGAATCTTCCTGTAGAAGGAAATTTGCTGTCATCATCCCTGGGTCCTAATTTGAGAATGACCTCAAGTCACACTTCCCAAGGTATTCCCAAGGGATTCCATACCAAGGGCTGTGATAGATGCAAGGGAAAATATACTGTCTCCATACATGTATACATTTGTTCCTTTAACTGTTAAAGTTAAATGGTTTATTTTTCTCAGATCTTAATAGGTTAAAAAACACTGTCAATCTCAAAAAAAGCAATGTGATGGCCAGTCTTCCTTCAGCTTATATGGCCAAAGGTGAAACTTCTTGGAAATAGTGCCCCATGAATCACTGTGAAATACACACATAAAAGTAGATACACTATTTTATTCATTCATGTTTTCAAGGATAAAAATTTAACTATGTACATAGTCCTAAATGTATATTTTGGTCCTTAAGGGCATGGAGCCATGCTGCTGGGTTTGTAACTGACTCCATCACATATTGGCCATGAGAATTGGGACAAATAATTTAACCTTTCCATTCCTTAGTTTCAATGACAGAATCTATACCGGAGGTTTGTTACAAAGACAACTTGCAATGATAAAGATTTTTGGAAGCCATAGATGCATATTTTTTTCCCATTCCAATTTATTTTTCCTCTTCTCACATGGACATATGTCTAGTGTGCCCATTAACTCGGTACAGAGTGCCTTGGCCTCTTCACTGCTTTCTTTTTAGGTGTGTCTTCCTCCTTTGTTAGACTGCACTGAGGTTTTTTGAGGGGTTTTGATGTTTTCTACTCATTTGGATACGTAGAAGAGCCTGAAAAGCCTTGGCAAGTGTTGGCTAATGTGCATATGACTTCTTTTTCTTATGTATTATATGTAATATTTTCTCATATATCATACATAAACAGTTCAACAATCATGAATAGATGAGTTTATTTGAAATCATTACATTTAAAAATGTGTCCAAATTGTTAGGTCATATTTTCATTGTTGTATCAAATATACATTAAGTTTCTTGTATCTTCAGTCCTATAAAATCTTTCTAGTTACTGTGAGAAGACTCTTGCTTTTTTTTTTTTCTTTTCTTTATTTTTGGTCGCTGTGGTTTTTTGTTCGTTTTTGTGTTGTAAGATTTGAAGGAGATAAAGAAGTGATCCATGTTTGGTATTGGGGAAAAGCATCCCTGAGCCCCCAAGGATCAGAGGTTCTTCAAAAGTTCCAGAGGTCTTTCAGATAGAGTCTTTGCATATTCAGTCTCCATGGACTTCTCTGAGACTAAGTTCAAACAGATGTATCCTTAGGAAGCATTTGGTACAACATTCACTACCATTGGTGGAATCCCTATTATGTGCATGGTTCTTTACACCTGCTGTTTCTCATCCTCATGATATTCTGATGATATCAATAATCTCACTTTCAGATAAGGAAACTGGCTTGAGGAAGTTCCATAGCTAGTGACATATGGAACTTGGGTCTTAAACCAGGACTCACTGGTATCAAAGTCCATCTCTTTGAGCTCCACCCTGCAGCCACACTAGCTCTGAAATCAGAACCAGCCATTGTCTTTCACATGAAGAGGCTGGGTGGCCAGGCAACCGAGGCAGAGACAATCAAATTAAAGGCAGCCAAACATGGGGTCAGGAATTTATTCTAATGAATCCAAATAGTTCATGTTTTCCTGTAAATTTAATGTTGTGAAGTTTGGGAAAAACTACTAAGGATTATTTTCCAGCTTTAAAATTTTTCTACCCATTAAATTTTTGGAAAAAAATTTTCTCCTCTTCAACAACGGTGTGTCTTGGTTCGACCATATGAAGCTTGCTTACTTGGTTACTTTATTTGTTATGTAAGCGAGGTTGCACAGGCATAGGCATTACACATTTCCTTAAGGGGAAATAAAATACTTCATACTTTACCTCATTAATCTCCTTACTACTCCTAGAACTTCTAAGGAGGTACGGCTACACATATAAATCAGGGAGAATGGATTCAATAAGAACAATATTAGTAAAAGGCTTAATTTGTCAAGTTGACAATGGTATTTCTTCATTTGTTATGCCTAATCTAAAACTCACCCTCCCTCAGTGGTCACAGATCACTAACAGATCATAATGAATAAGGTATGGACATGGAAGGGACTATCAGGTTTTAAACTCTGTGTCACTTAGTTACTCATTTTACAACAATTATCAAACACTTAATATGTGCAAGCATGGTATGGAGTGTTGCAGATATATAGCAGTGGACAAAACAGACAAAAGTCTGCATGTATGAAAGTTGTGTTCAATTGAGGAGAAGACGATAACAGACTAAGTAAATTACACACATGCACACACATACATAAACACACCCCACATATGCCACACCATCTTATGTATGAAGGTAATAAATGTTATGGAGAAAATGAAAACAGGACAAAGGAAAAGAGTACATGCATCTCGAAGAGGGGGAGGTACAATTTTAAATAGTGTGACCAGGAAAAATTACTATGGGAAGGCGTTTGATTTTGTTTCTTTCCTTTCCTTTTTTTTTTTTTTTGCTGTTTTTTTCTTTTGTTTATTTGTTTGTTTTTGTGCTTTAAGATTTGAAGGAAGTAAAGAAGGGAACCATACTGGTATTGGGGAAAAGAAGAAACAAGTGCAAAGGTGGGAAAGAAGAAAGAAGAAACAAGTGCAAATGTGGGAAAGAAGAAAGAAGAAACAAGTGCAAAGGTGGGAATGTGCTAATGTGTCAGAGGAAGAAACAAGGAGATCAGTGGGGCAGAACAAATAAGGAGAGAAGACTAGGAACAGATGATATCAGATAGTGAATAGAAGGCCAGCTCTTGTTGGTCTGGAAGGCTGTTCTAAAGATTTTGGCTTTGGCTTAGAGATGATAAGCTAGTAGAAAACTCTCAGAAGAATAATGGGATAAGACTTTTATTTTTAAAAGATCATGCCTCACCTTTCTTCTTCTAATTAGGTTGTAAGATGTTACAAAAGACTGACGCACTGATCTTATAATAACAGAAAAATATCTAATCAGAAAGCAGAAGACACAAAGAAACACAAATGAGGTAAATTCCTGAAAGGAATAGGCCATTTCTAGGATTTGAAAGACCCTAGATGCTTTTATCCCTGGGTCCAGAGCTAGAAGGAACAATCATAAAAGAAAATATGGAAGAAAAAGTCTAACTTCAAATCAAATGTAATGTTCATGTGAAGCTTGGTACAAGGAATGAGAGTTCCTAGGTACTCTGATCACAGAGTGAGTCAACATTCATCCACATTTTCTTTTACATGGGCCATTTGCTGTGGGAAGCAGCACAGCAAAGACTCAGGGGTAAGCAAATAAAATGGGTAGAAGTCCTCCTAAAGTATCTGAGACCACTGCTTAGTGCAAGGCAGCAAGCTGAGGAAGAATTTTTAAACAAATATGGTAAATATATCAAAAAATAAGTAAAAACAGCAAAGGAATATTACACACATGATCAGATGAGGGATTCAGAAACAAAGAAAACTACAAAAAAGAAGAAACAGAAAATCTAGAATTAAAAAGCATCAGAAATGATGAAGTCGTTTGATAGACTTCACAGTAGATTGGACACAGCAAAAGAAAGGATCAGGGAACTGACGTGCAAAGAGAAAAATACATTTAAAAGTAAACTGAATAGTCCATCTAAGACTGTGAGAGAATGTTACATGGTTTAACACATATGTAACTTGACCCAGCAGGAGAAGCGAGCGGCTTACAAATATAATAATCATTATTATTCTTTATTTTTTAAATTTTTATACAATTTTTAAAGGTTACTTTACATTTACAGTTATTACAAAATATTGGCTAGGTGATATTCAAGAAGCCAAGGGAGGATAATTTTTTTTTTTATAAATAAAGGATAGTGCTGAGAAGGTAAAAAATGTAAAAAAGAAGTCTGTTTCAGAGACATGAAAGTCATTGTGCCCCAACCAAGAGATAATTTGAAACGATGAGAACTTTTTGGCATGTAATCTAACACTCTCACACAGATACATCATTCCAAATATAATTCTACTAAATGCCATATTTACTACTATGTACCTTCAATGTTCTAGACCTCATACAGCAAAATGATGAATATTTACCCAAATACCACAAGGCGTGTGTTATTATCCTCATTTCACAGAAGTGAAATGAAGGCTCAGAGATGAAAGTGATTTGATGGAGGCCACATAAATGGCAGATATTGGAACCTGGTTTCTAACCCAAGACATACAGGTTGCAATGCTCACCTTCTTTCTCTTATACAGCACGATAAGGAAAAGCTCAAAACTCAGTGGCGCCTGCTTATGTTGACTTTCATCTTATTTGCAAAATCTGGATTCATCTCACTTGGATAGACAATTATTTTCACATGTTTTCCTTCTTTTTGTAAGCCAGGTTGACCATGGGCTATTAATCACTGCTGCAACAGATAAAGCCGACTGGTAAAAACGAGTCTCTATTATTCATTTGGAACCACTTTATGGAATGAGATACTGTATCACCAAAGGAAACAGATGGTCCATGCTCCTGGTAAAAATGTTTTACAAAGGCATCCCCACCTAAAGTCCGCAGGTTCTGAATCCATTACTACCAAATGTGATACTCACAAGGTCATAATATATGTTGATCTTTAATTACTTTACAATGAGAAATATAGTATATTTGTAAATGACATTAGGAAAACGACAGTATTTTAGTAAAGATACATAATATAATTAAATATGATGTATTCGGATTTCAGATCTAACAATGAGAAAAAGCTAACTAAATGAATGAAGTTTGTTCTACAGTTCTTCCTAACTCCCCTCCATTCATCCAACTGGCCTCCTCTGGTCCAAGTCCAACCCTTTAATTAGAAAGACTTTTCTAAAATGCAAATGAGATTACACTGCTGTCCTATTTAAAATCTTTAGATGACTCCCCATCACCTTCAGGGGGATGATCTCGAGCAAGCTCTTTAAATGCTAACTACTCAAGATTACAAAGTTAGTAAAGCTGCCGAGTTGGGAGTAAACTCCATCCTATCAGTCTCCCACTCTAACTTTCAATCACGAAGCTGTAAGGACTTTTTAAGACAGGGGTTGGTAAGGTACATTCTGAGTCCCTCCTGCCTCTTGTTTTTGTAGGGCTCACACACTAAGAAACTACCATTTAAAAAAATGTATTTTATTGAAGTGTAGCTCGATTTACAAGGTTGTGTTAATTTCTGCTGTAGAGCAAAGTGATTCAGTTATACATAGATATATTTTTTCCTACTCTTGTCCATTATGGTTTATTACAAGATATTGAATATAGTTCCCTGTGCTCTACAGTAGGACCTTGTTGTTTATCCATTCTCTATATACTAGTTTGCATCTACTTATCCCAAATTCCCAATCCATACCTTCCCCTCCTCCTTCCCGCTTGGCAACCACAAGTCTGTTCTCTATTTCTGTGAGTCTGTTTCGGTTTTGTAGATAGGTTCCTTTGTGTTGTATTTTAGATTGCATATATAAGTGATATGATATGGTATTCGTCTTTCCCTTTCTGACTTACTTCACTTAGTATGGTAATCTTTAGGTCCATCCATGTTGCTGCAAATGGCCTTGTTTCATTCTTTTTTATGGCTGAGTAGTATTCCAGTGTGTGTGTGTGTGTGTGTGTGTGTGTGTGTGTGTGTGCATGTGTGTGTGTGTGTGTGTGTGTGTATCACATTTTTATCCATTCATCTGTCAATGGATATTTAGGTTGCTTCCATGTCTTGGCTATTGTAAATTGTGCTGCTATGAACATAGGGGTGCATGTATCTTTTGAATTATAGTTTTGTCCAGATATATGCCCATGAGTGGGACTGCTGGGTCATATGGTAACTCTATTTTTAGTTTTTTTAATTACAATTTCATAACACATGGAAAATACACGACACTCAAATATCAGTGTCCATTGAAAAAATTTTAATGGAACACAGTCACGCCCATGTATTTTTGTATTGTCTATAGCTGCTTTCAAGCAACAAACGTTGAATAGTTGCAATAGAGATTGCTTGGCCCACAAAACTTAAATATTTACTACATTGCTCTTTATGGAAAAAAATATGTCAGCACCTAAATTAAAGACTGTCATTAGGTAAGAGGGAAATAGGAAGCTAGAGAAGGAAGTTGAGTCAAGTTATCAAATGTCAAATCACTACATCAAGAAATTTGGACTTCTTTTATGACTTTTTTTTTTTTTTGGCCTTACCCCATGGCATGTGGGATCTTAGCTCCCCAACCAAGGATAGAACCCATGCTCCTGGCAGTGGAAGTGCAGAATCTTAACCGATGGACCGCCAGGGAAGTCCCAAGAAATTTGGACTTATAACAAATCTGGGCTTGATGTATCAAGATATAGTCTTTGGAAATTTTGTAATTGTATAAAATATATGAAGATGTATATCATAATGTATATTAGAGTTAAACATGTCGGAAATATGTATGTATAATCACTTGAGTGCATTTTGCTGTTTTGTCTTCAAAGTGCTATTCTTTCTTATTGAAAACATCTCCTTTGGTATCTCATTAACACCAACTCTTTTTTCAAAATTTATTTTAGCCATCACCTCCCCCAGGAAGGTGTCCCGACTTCCTCCTTCCCCTACTGGGAGGTGCCCCTTTTCCGTGTTCTTCTAGCTTATGCTTCTCTGTACGATGGACATTTTCAACAAAGTTTTTCATGACTGATTTTTGTAACTCAGCTCCTGAAAGTGTGGGATCCTTTCTTATTTTTCTTTTTAGCCCTGTGTGTAAGAAATTACCCAACATATTAGTAGACGTTTACTAATACAAGTTTGTGAATTAATATTCAAGAAATGCCACACACTTCTTTGACCCAATTTGATTCTGAATTCACTCAGAGTCTGGGTTCCTTCTCTTATAAAAGCCCTGGAGATGTCAGAAAATCTTAGTGAGCTGTTCACATGTTTGGGAAAATAGGAGCTGGTTGGGAGACTTACAAAGAGAATCTTTATAAGGGACCTGAGCCTTGTTTAAGCTAAAATACCTGTACACATTACGGGGGAAAAATTGTTAATCATAGTGAATATTCTCTATTCATTTGATCACCAAAAGCTTACGACGTAGAGGGTGAAACAAGCACCAAGAAGAATGCTTGGCATGTCATGGGCAAATGGACTTTTTTAAAGAACAGACCAGTAAATTACTAATTAGAGATACTGGAGAGCTGTTATAGAGCATTAGGGATGTCCAGGCACAGACTTAGGGCATCTTCCTAAACTCTATGTAGTTTTGTTATTCTAAGTAACAAATACGATAACCATGATGATTATTAGCATTTTCAGACTGGTTGCTTGGATCCAGGCAAGTACTTCACATGCATTTCTTTAACTTTTGCAACAATCCCATGAGGCTGGTACATGTATCTTATGGACATGGTAGGTGACCTCTAATAATTTATGGCACACATACTGGTTTTCTCCACGTGTCTTTCTGGCTTCTGCCTCTGACACCCTCCTGGGAGAGGGTGTCTCTCTATACACCCTCCTGGGGTGTACTCTCTCTATACACCCTCCTGGGAGAGATTTTTGGTCATTTAAACACGATCTTCTTGTGTCGGCTTTTGTTGTGCTAAGTTCTTCATGCAGGGATGCTTCATAAGCTCCTGCTCAGCCTGAAGACTGGCCACAGAGACCGCTATGGAAGGTATCAGTGAATATGTTCTTTCACTTACCCATTTTTTTACTCATTCACCATGTATTTAGTTTTTATGTATCAGGCAGTGGGAATTCAGAAATAACAAATATGGTGCCTAACAGCATGGTTCTCCTACGCTCAGGGGAAGCCAATGTGATGACAGATGCTCTGACTGAAGCTTCCTGAGTCACGGGTCACAGGGGATACTGTGCCTAGGCCAGCCGAGGGGGGCCACAGAGGGCTTTGCAGAAGCAACAGCATCTAAATGGAGAAGCCACAGAGGAAAAGAAGTGTGCCAGGAAGAGCATTCTAAATAGAGACACAAGCAGACCCACAGAGGCATGAGTCAGCATACAATTTTGAAAACGTCCTGGTAGTTTATCAGCCATGGAATGAGGAAAAAGGGCACGGGGCAGAGAGTGAGGTGAACGGGAGAGGGGGCAGATAGAGCTGGATTGATATATACGCTTGAGTGTCACAGCAGGAAGCTAACAACCAGAGAGAGCGTGGAACCAGCATGTAGCAGCAGCATGGCCCAGGGATCACGGTACCACGTAGAAGACAATCATCATTTGTGGTTTTGTATTTTGCTGCCCTGGTAAACAGCCATGGCTATATTCCACATGGGAGGTAAGAAATCTAGGTGATAAAATAGTACGACAAAAGCTGCAGTGAGATCACAGAAGTCGGATTTGAAAGAGGAATCATCATTACTCTGGGATTCAGTAAGTAGTTTACCTAAAAGAATGTTTTGTTTCACTGCAATATTTTTTTTAAAATCATGTATATATGTGTAAACTTGTTACCAGTTTTGTACAGTGTTCTACTTTTCTCTCTCTCTCTTTTTTTTTCATTTGGCATACCACTGTAAATTGAGCAGATATTTCAAATTTGGTGGGGGGGAAACTAGTAGACTGATGATAGAAAAATTAAAGGATACTCTATCTTGTAATCATTTTTTTTTTAATTGGGGTATAGTTGCTTTACAATGTTGTGTTAGTTTCTGCTGTACAATGAAGTGAATCTGCCACATGTGTACATATATCCCCTCCCTCTTGGACCTCCCTCCTACCGCACCCCCATCCCACCCATCTAGGTCACCACAGAGCACTGAGCTGAGCTTCCTGCACTGTACAGCAGGTTCCCACTAGCTATTTGTTTCACACATGGTAGTGTATATATGTCAATCATGCTGAATTGTTAATAAAAGAGAATAACACTTTTAGTTAATCTAAGCAAAATGCCCTCCTTTGTAACAATTTGCTATTATATTTAAATGGAAAAGAGAGCATTCTTATGAATGAATAAATGAATGAATGAATGGAATAAATGAAGGAATATTTAAAAATTATACTTATATATTCTTTTTATTGTTGAGTGCCCCAAAAATCCCTGCATATGAGAAGGAAGTACACTGAATGAGGTTTTCCCACCCAAACTTGTAGTTAAACTAGAAAGTTATTTAAGAGGATGCTTTTTACATGTCATTTCATTCTTATAACAAACTTACAAGTTATATGCTTCTACACCTAATACAAAAATAAATTATTGTACACAAGGGGGGCCCAGGGAAGTAAACTATTGTGCCCAAGGTCACATGAATGTCTAACACCAAAGTCCAAGTTTCTTCCTGTGTTACCCAACATGTAGAAAAATTGGATTTAGGCAGAGATACCTTGTTTTTCAGTCTTAGCTTGAATGTAAATACCATAACATGAGGGCTTTTGGAGACAGAGAAAAAGGTTGTGTTTAATGCTAGAAATAAAACTTCCGCTATCAGAGAGTGCTTACATGTGTATGCAATAGCATTACCTGCACCCTGCACATGGATATCAGTAACAGCATCATTGTAGGAGAATTGTGTAGAACTGAAGTCTGTTTATGAGACAGCTTATAAACCTGGGCACTGTTTTAAGATGAACTTCAGTGATTTTTTTCAAAGTTCCCACTCTGTTAAATTCTATAAATATCTGGCTGTAAGATAGCCAGAGAATACCTCTGAAGCCATCTATTCCTAATCCCATTATATTTTCGGTGGATGAAAGCAAGAATCAGAGAAAAGAAGAAATTATATAGAATATTTGATTCTTGCCTATTTGATCAAAATATGTAGTAATAATTTGCTAGGTCTTTTATGAAGCATTCATAATAGCACAGCATATCAAAATTGATGTTAATATCTTCATGATATAGATAAAGACCCAAGCTGGGAGAATTTGGGTGGCTCTCCCAGGATCACACATCTAGTGCACTGACAAGACTGGCACTGAGACTGACTTGGTTTGGTTCTAATTTCTACCTCATCTGAGTAGAATAAGGGCTAGAACACAGATCACGTTGAGCCTTATAGTTAAGTGCTTCATCTCCTACGCCAGCTGCCGTGACCATCCCGTCCATATGAGACTGCCCAGAAGTGGACAGAAGAGATGGGCAGGGCAGGGAAAGAAGGACATAGAGATAATTCCAGTTCATTGTACGTAATCTAGATTTCCCTCTATTTAAAATCCTACACCAATTTTATCCCCATGAAATCCTGCATGTCCTAAGCGCACAGAACCATACTGCTCATCAACTGTTAAGTTCTGTACTCAGCTTCACTGGTGATTCATGCTGTGACCTTGACAAAAACCACTAAGTCTTTCTTTATCTCAGTTTCTCCATCCATAATGTGATTATAAATATTAAATGCCCCTTAGCTACTTGACGGGGGTCACAAAGGCATTAATAATGTAATTATTTCTAAAGCACTTGGAAATCCTTGAGTGAAATATATTAAAAATATCACCACACTCAAAATATTCCCTGACAGGAGACTTAAATGAGAAAACTATTGCACTCCGAGTGGAAAATATGCCTGACGGGGTACATAAAGTTGCTTGAGAAAAATGTCTTTCATACCAGGGTCCCAAAGCTTCATTAGTTTTGTTTAGTGTGCTGAGACAGAGGTGTGAAAACCATGGGGAAGGGCCTCAGTAGGATGTGCTCTTTTGTCTACAGTTTTACAACTCTAATAAAACTAGAAAATCAAATGAGATTATAAGAGCCCCCAAACTAGGGTTGCCAGATACAGTACAGGACACACAGATAACATTTAAATTCCAGATAAACAAAAACTAATGTATTCTATAAGTACATCCCAAGTATTACATGGGGCATATTTATACTAAAAAAAATTATATATGTGAAATTCAAATTTAATAGCATGCTTTTTTTTTTAATTTGCTAAACCTGGTAACTCTTATCTCAAATCTTACTTATTTAACTAAGTTCCCTATTTGTCAATCTGAATTTGAGGAAAACTTATGTGGGACAGTTGTAAAGACAGACAAGTTTATTAGTCTCAGATAGTACAAAAATTAAGCAAATTGTGATAGTATTCTCACTAAGTTGCAATTCCTCAAAAGCAAATATGAGGTTTGTATTTTCTTTGTATTTCTGGATTTGGCATGGTTTTTGTAACATTGTAAGCAGCAGATAAATGTTTGTTGAATAAATGAATGAGTACGTGGCAAAGTGAATGAACAGCTTGAATTAAACTGAAGGAATTTAAGGCACTTTGGGAGCTTATTTAAAAATATATATTTGGGTTATAGTCAGTTGCCATAATAATTCTATATGGTAGGTTCTTCTAAGATCTCTAAGTTAGTTTATTAAGTTGTTTACAAGCTTTTATTAAATGCAGCAAGCATTTATTGAAGGCCTTTTTATGTACAAAGTGTTTATCCTGGCTCTGGATATTACTATCTATTACTTATCAGGTTATTTGTTATTAATTCTGGAGCAAATTCTACCTTCTTCAATTATAGAAATAATCACATTATCATAATTGCTTACTTGTAATTTATTGCAGAGTGAGTATATTCTAAACAAAAACAGGAGTGGTGAGAATGGGGAATATGAAAAGATCTTGAAAAAGCTACTTTTTCCAGCTTTATTAAGATATAACTGAAAAAACTGTATGCATTTACTGAGTAAAATGTGACGATTTGATCTACATATACATTGTGAATTGAATACTACAGACAAGCTAATTATCATATCTATCACTTCACATGGTATCATGTTTTGTGTGTGGTAAGAACATTTAAGATCTACTCTCCTAGCAAATTTCAAGTATACAGTACAGTATTATTAAACTACAGTCATCATGCTGTACTTTAAATGTCCAGAATTTATTCATCCTGTGTAATTGAAACTTTGTATCTTGACCAACATCTTTCATTTCTCCCACCCACAGGCCTTGGCAAACCTTCTACTCTCTTCTTCCATGAGATGAAGTTTTTTAGATTCCACATATGAGTGAGATTATGCAGGATATTTTCCTGTGCTGGCTATTTTATTTAGCATAATTTCCTCAAGGTTCATACGTATTGTTGCAACTGTGATGGATACAGGTTGATTTGATATCTTGGCTACTGCGAATAATGCTACAATGAACATGGGGTGCAGATATATCTTCAAGATACTGATTTTATTTCCTTTGGATATATAGCCAGAGTTGGATTGCCGGATCATACGTTAGTTCTATTTTTAATTTTTTGAGGAACTTCCATACTGTTTTCCATAATGGCTGTACAAATTTACATTCCCACCAATAACAGACAAGGGTTCCCTTTTCTCAACATCCTTGCAAATACTTACCTTTTATCTTTTAGATAAGAACAATCTAACAAGTGTGAGGTGATATCTTATTGTGGTTCTAATTTGCACTTTGATTTGCATTTCCCTGATGATTAGTTATGTTGAGCATTTCTTTTTTTTTCATATACCTGTTGGCCATTTGTATATCTTCTTTGGAAAAATACCTATTCAAATCCTTTGCCCATTTTTAAATTGGGTTATTTATTTTATTGCTATTGAGTAGTATGACTTCCTTCAATATTATGGATATTAACCTCTTATCAGATGTATGTCTTACAAATATTTTCTCCCATTCCATAGGTTGTCTCTTCACTTTGTTCATTGCTCCTTTGCTATGTAGAAGCTTTTTCATTTAATGCAATCCCATTTGTCTATTTTTGCTTTTGTTTGCTTTGCTTTGAGGGTTACATCCATAAAATTATGGTCCAGACCAATGTCAGGAAGCATTTTCCTTATGTTTTCTTCTAATACAGTTTCAGGTCTTACATTTAAGTCTTTAATCCAGTTTGATTGACATTTGTGTGTTGTGAGATTAGGGCCCAATTCTATTTTTCTGCTTGTGGATATCTAGTTTTCCCAAGATCACTTATTGAAGAGATTATTCTGTCCTCTTACGTGTTCTTGGTACCTTTACTGAAGATCAATTGTCCCTAAATATGTAAATTTATTTCTGGGTTCCTTGTTCTGTTCTTTTGGTCTATCTGTCTGTTTCTATGTCAGTACCATACTGTTTTGGTTACCATAGCTATGTACATTTTGGTTTATCTTTTTTTTTTTTTTTTTTTTTTTTTTTTTGCAGTACGCGGGCCTCTCACTGTTGTGGCCTCTCCCATTGTGGAGCACAGGCTCCGGACACGCAGGCTCAGCGGCCATGGCTCACGGGCCCAGCCACTCCGTGGCATGTGGGATCTTCCCAGACCAGGGCACGAACACGTGTCCCCTGCATCAGCAGGCAGACTCTCAACCACTGCACCACCAGGGAAGCCCAATAGCTATGTATATTTTTAAATCAGGTAGTATGATGATTCCAGATCTGTTCTTTTTGCTCAAGATTGCTTTGGATTTTCAGAGTCTTTTATGGTTCAATATGAATTTTAGCATTGATTTTTTTATTTGTATAAAAAATGCCCTTGCAAATTTGATAGGGCTTGCATTAACTCTGTAGATTTCTTTGGGTAGGATAGATATTTTAACATTACTAATTCTTCCAAACCATGAACATAAGATATCTTTCCATTTCTTTGTGTCTTCTTCAACTTATTTCATCAGTGTTTTATAGTTTTAAGTGTACAGATTTTTCATGTCTTTGGTTACATTTATTTCTAAGCATTTTATTATTTTTGATGCTTCTGTAAATGCAATTATTTTCTAAATTTCTATTTCAGACATAACTTTGTTGTTAGTTTATAGAAATGCAACCAATTTTTGCATATTGATATTTGTATCCTGATCTTAAAAGAAAAACTTTGAGCTTTTCACCTGTGACTAAGATGTTAGCTGTGGGCTTGTCATATGGCCTTTAATATGTTGATATTCATTCCTTCTATAGCTAATTTGTTGAAATGTTTTATCAGGAATATGTATTGAATTTTGTCAAATGTTTATTCTGCATCTGTTGAGATGATCATGTGATTTTTATTCTTCATTCTGTTAATATAGTGTATAATATTTATTGATTTGTGTATGTTGAGTTATGTTTGCATCTCAGGGATAAATCCCACTTGATCATGGTGTATGATACTTTAAATGGGTTGTTGAGTTCAATTTTCTAGCATTTTGTTGAGGGTTTTTGTATCTATATTTATCAGGGATATTGACACATAGTTTTATTGTTGTGTCCTTGTCTGTCTTTGTTTTATGAGGACAATTCTGGCCTCATAAAATGAGGTTGAGAGTACCACTGCTCTTTGTTTACTGGAAGAATTTGAGAAGGATTGATATTAACTCTTTTTAAATGTTTGATAGAATTCACCAATTAGCCATCTGGTCCTGGACTTTTGTTTCTTGGACGATATTTGACTATAGATTCAATTTTCTTACTAGCATTCAGTCTGCTTTGATTTTCTATTTCCTTATGAATCAGTCTTGGTAGATTGTATGTTTCTAGGAATGTATCCAACTCTTCCAGGTTTTCCAATTTGTTGGTGTATAATTATTCAAAGTAGCCTCTTAGAATCCTTTGTATTTCTGTGGTATCAGTTGTAATGTATCCTCTTTTACTTATAAATTTATGTATTCGATTTTTCTCTCTTTTTTCCCTTAATAAGTCTAGCTAAAGGTTTGTCAACTTCATCTGTTCAAAAAATTGGAAAATTCACAAAATTGTGGAAATTAAACACATTCCTTTTTAAACTTAAAAAAAGTATCTTGAGACAAATGAAAATGGAAACACAACATACCAAAATTTATGAGATGGAACAAAAGCAGTTCTAAGAAGGAATTTTATAGCTGTAAACATATGCATTATGAAACAAGAAATATCTTAAATAAACAACCTAACTTTACTCCTCCAGAAATTAGAAAAAGAACAGCCCAAGCTCAAAGTTAGCGCAAGAAAGAAAATAGCAAAGATAGAATAAGAATAAATAAAATGGAGACTAGAAACCAGCTGAAAAACTAGAAGTCGTTAGAAATACACATATGTAGGTGAAGAAAGAAATCAAGGGAGAATAAAATCTCCACCGAAATGTGAAATAGACCCTGGGGTCTGAGGCCAGACAGTCTGGGTTTAAATTCTTACCACTTTCAAGCTCTGCAATCTTGAGAAGTTTACTTAATTTCTCAAAGCACAGTCTCTTTAACTACATAGAGGAAATAATAGTAGAACCTACAGCATTAAATAATTTGGAATATTGCACAAGATAATGCAAATGAAGCACTTAATCTAGTCCCTGGCAGGAAAGACACGCTCTATTCTCCAGGTTACTTTCATCTTCATTCATTGTATTATTATTGATGCCTATGGGGTAAAAGTCTGATTACTTATCTACTTGAAATTAGTGATTTAAAAATATATTATTTATAAAACACAAATATAATTATATTCCAGAGTTACATTTTTTTTTTAACATCTTTATTGGAGTATAATTGCTTTACAATGGTGTTAGTTTCTGCTTTACAACAAAATAAATCAGTTATATATATATACATATGTTCCCATATCTCTTCCCTCTTGCATCTCCCTCCCTCCCACCCTCCCTATCCCACCCCTCCAGGCGGTCATAAAGCACAGAGCTGATCTCCCTGTGCTATGCGGCTGCTTCCCACTAGCTATCTACCTTACGTTTGGTAGTGTATATATGTCCATGCCTCTTTCTTGCTTTGTCACAGCTTACCCTTCCCCCTCCCCATATCCTCAAGTCCATTCTCTAGTAGGTCTGGGTCTTTATTCCTGTCTTACCCCTAGGCTCTTCATGACATTTTCTTTTTCTTAAATTCCATATATATGTGTTAGCATACGGTATTTGTCTCTCTCTTTCTGACTTACTTCACTCTGTATGACAGACTCTAGGTCTATCCACCTCATTACAAATAGCTCAATTTCATTTCTTTTTATGGCTGAGTAATATTCCATTGTATATATGTGCCACATCTTCTTTATCCATTCATCTGATGATGGACACTTAGGTTGTTTCCATTTCTGAGCTATTGTAAATAGAACTGCAGTGAACATTTTGATTCATGACTCTTTTTGAATTATGGTTTTCTCAGGGTATATTCCCAGTAGTGGGAATGCTGGGTCATACGGTAGTTCTATTTGTAGTTTATTAAGGAACCCCCATACTGTTCACCACAGTGGCTGTATCAATTTACATTCCCACCAACAGTGCAAGAGTGTCCCTTTTCTCCACACCCTCTCCAGCATTTATTGTTTCTAGATTTTTTGATGATGGCCATTCTGACTGGTGTGAGATGATATCTCATTGTAGTTTTGATTTGCATTTCTCTAATGATTAGTGATGTTGAGCATTCTTTCATGTGTTTGTTGGCAGTCCGTATATCTTCTTTAGAGAAATGTCTATTTAGGTCTTCTGCCCATTTTTGGACTGGGTTGTTTGTTTTGTTGTTATTAAGCTGCATGAGCTGCTTATAAATTTTGGAGATTAATCCTTTGTCAGTTGCTTCATTTGCAAATATTTTCTCCCATTCTGAGGGTTGTCTTTTGGTCTTGTTTATAGTTTCCTTTGCTGTGCAAAAGCTTTGAAGTTTCATTAGGTCCCATTTGTTTATTTTTGTTTTTATTTCCATTTCTCTAGGAGGTGGGTCAAAAAGAATCTTGCTGTGATTTATGTCATAGAGTGTCCTGCCTATGTTTTCCTCTAAGAGTTTGATAGTTTCTGGCCTTACATTTAGGTCTTTAATCCATTTTGAGCTCATTTTTGTGTATGGTGTTAGGGAGTGATCTAGTTTCAATCTTTTACATGTACCTGTCCAGTTTTCCCAGCACCACTTATTGAAGAGGCTGTCCTTTCTCCACTGTACATTCCTGCCTCCTTTATCAAAGATAAGATGACCATATGTGCGTGGGTTTATCTCTGGGCTTTCTATCCTGTTCCATTGATCTATCTTTCTGCTTTTGTGCCAGTACCATATTGTCTTGATTACTGTAGCTTTGTAGTATACTCTGAAGTCAGGCAGCCTGATTCCTCCAGCTCCACTTTTTGTTCTCAAGATTGCTTTGGCTATTCAGGGTCTTTTGTGTTTCCATACAAATTGTGAAATGTTTTGTTCTAGTTCTGTGAAAACTGCCAGTGGTAGTTTGATAGGGATTGCATTGAATCTGTAGATTGCTTTGGGTAGTAGAGTCATTTTAACAATGTTGATTCTTCCAATCCAAGAACATGGTATATCTCTCCATCTACTTGTATCATCTTTAATTTCTTTCATCAGTGTCTTATAATTTTCTGCATACAGGTCTTTTGTCTCCTTAGGTAGGTTTATTCCTAGATATTTTATTCTTTTTCTTGCAATGGTAAATGGAAGTGTTTTCTTGATTTCACTCTCAGATTTTTCATCATTAGTGTATAGGAATGCCAGAGATTTCTGTGTATTAATTTTGTATCCTGCTACTTTACCAAATTCATTGATTAGCTCTAGGAGTTTTCTGGCAGCATCTTTAGGATTCTCTATGTATAGTATCATGTCATCTGCAAACAGTGACAGCTTTACTTCTTCTTTTCCAATTTGGATTCCTTTTATTTCCTTTTCAAAAAAGGAAAAGGAAATAAAAGGAATCCAGAATTACATTTATAATTCACATAAAAAAGCTAACATGAAATAAGTGTATTTGTACAAACTGAATGCTATTTGCAGGCCACACTGGACTCTGTCTCTGGATTGTCGTGATATCATTTGTTCTCCTTTGTTATTAAAGTTGATACAGTGATAATGTTTGAGAAGCTCTAGGGTAAAAAATAAAAAACAACTTAAGTGTGTATTAGTGTAGAATAGGTGCTCAGTAAATGCTACCTATCCTTATGAGGGTTATGATGTTTCAGGTTTCTTATATTCGTTATCATGTTTGACTCCCACAAGCAATGGTTATGTCATGGTTCATTATTCCCAGTTTACATATGAGAAATAGAGCCTCAAAGGGTCAACGAACCTTTCCAGGGCAGCCCACTTTATAAATTGGATAGACACCTGGGTTTGCATGATGACAAACCCCTTGCCTTTTCATTTCATGTCAGTTTTCCAATGGAAAAGTGTGGCCAGGGCCTGCTTTGTGGGGAAAGTGGCCCCATCTGAATATAGAGAAAGGGTTCCAAGGTGAAGCTCTAAATTTATTTTGCTTCATAATGAGCTAGACCATCCAGACCTGGTCCCCTTTCTAAACCTCACCTCAAGAACAATCACGTAAACTTATAAACTGCAAAATGATGAGTACAGACCTTGACAACAAACACTAATAACAAAAATGATAATGGCCTTAAGGAACATGTTTCTGAGTCTATCACGCAGCTGATCACCACTGAGGGAGGAGCCGGAGGTTATGCCCTCTGCAAGAGGACACTTCCTGCCACGGCCAGAGGTAACAGCAGTGAGTCTAGGTCTGGTAATGGTGTTAGCTTCAAGCTCTGTTAAATACATGAAATAACAATTGTACAATATCTTATTCAGAGCAAAATTACAACTCTATTACCTGCTTTACTAACAGTGAATAAATTACACTTTGACACAGAATTTGTATTGATCAAGCAAAAAGAACACACTAGAGGGAGAGAAGACTGATCTGCCCGCAACGTTTTCCCAGGGTCTCTCTTGCTTTCCTGTATGCTCCTAGTTTTTCTTTCCTGTGCTGAATTTTAGACTCCTCTGCTCCGTGTCTTCCTCACTCACTGAAGCCAGTTAATTACTAATTAGCCCATTTATGACCTCACTCACGTCCTCCGTCTGAGAACTATTTTGTCTCTAGTCCAGTGGTTTAACTTTAGCATGGGGAGAGTTTGCTAAAGATTGTCAGCCCCACTGGATTTTCTGATTCTTGGGCCCACAATTTGCATTTATAACAAGTTTCTAAATGATGCTGCTGGTCTGGGGCACAGTTGAACATTACTGTTCCAGCCAGAGAGATAATGGCTCAGAAGAGCTTTTGGCTCAGTCTCCAGCTCTTTGCTGTGGGTAACCTAGTTATTTGCCATAGATAATCAATTCTACTTGAACCTGTTATCAAACTCGAAGACCCTTGCAGCCTTGACCTTTTGAATTCTTCACCTAACCCTGATTCCCTATCCATAGAGCATCCATACAATACCTGTCTTCCCGTCTCTTACCAAAGATCTATAGTGCCTATAAGGAAAAGAGTGTAGAAAAAGTCAGACAAGAAGCAGTCTCTGAAGTCAGGCAGATCTGGCTATGAACTCCAGGCCACTGAAGACATTTCACATGTTCCCTAATCTCACTGGGTTTGCTTCTTTATTTTAAAAGTCAGTCTTAACAATAGTCAGTGTGCAAAGCTATTGTGAAGCTTGCATAAATGAACAGTAAGGTTCTCAAATTTAGGGGCACAACAGAATCTCCTGAGGATTTGTTAGCCCAGATTTTGAGACCCATCCCTAGAGATTCCGAGTCTAGGTATGGGGTGGAGCCTGACAATTTGCACTTATGCTAAGTACCCAGAGGATGCTGACGTGATTGGTCCAGAGGCCACGTTTTAAGAACCACTAGCTGGTAAAAACAAAGGGCTTAGCACAGGGCTCAGCCATCTGTAGGGAGTCAAAATGTATTTCCCTGTCTTCCTATTTTGATTGGTCCTTGTGGCTTTTATTATTTGAATGGATCCATAGAAACATCCTTGTCCCAAGGTCAGCCTAACCTGATTTCTCTAAATCTGACATTCTCGTTTCCCAGTTCAAAAGTCCATTCCATTTGTATTCTTTACCCTCATGGCCAATCTGGTGCTATCATAGTGCATTCCTTTGGTAATATGGCACATTTACCCAGGGCTTAATATCTTCTCTATTTCTCTACCTTTTCAGCTGCATATGGCTTCTCCTCAGAAACTCTTTCCTGTAATTAGTCACACACTTTGGCAGCCGTGAAGGTGTGAGACTAGATTATTTTCTGCTCCAGGTGAAGGCAGAAGTTCATCTGAACTCTCGCTGTTGGAGAGGCTTTGAATGCAGCGTTCTGTTAAAACAAACAGTCTCCATGCAGACAGCCGCACCTGTCCCCAAACACTTTCAACTTTTGAAAAGCAACAGGAAGATAAAAGAGCATCAAATCTATTTGGAAATTGTCCTCTGGCAATAAGCCTCTTTGTTTCTGACTCTGGAAAGAAGCTTTCAAGCGTCCACTTTTCATCTCTCCATTGCCCACCTCTCTTCCCCACACTGTGCACTGGGCCCTGCCACACTACCCCTCCACCCCATTGTGCCCGGGTGCAGTGATGCAGAAGGCAAAGGTAGGACTGTATTTTTAAGAGATAAAAGCCAGCATACTCCATTTATAATGCCTTGCTCTTCCACTCCATGTTTCATCTCAGGATCTCTAGCCACTACATAAATGCTATACAAAACTTGCTATTGTCCTTGATTCCCCAAGGGGAAATTGAATGTAAGCCACTCTCTGTATATTAGTGCATCTCAGCAACTCCAAAGGATTGTAGACTAATTTAAAGGGTCCCTGTGCTTTCTGGAGCTGCTCCTGTTTCTCTAAAATGCACTAATTGTTTAAAGGGCATTGTAGGTAAACATGAAAATGTAGTTTCTGTGCAAGAGCGGCCTCTCAGAATGCATTTTGGAAAGTTAACTTTCGTACCAACTACATATGATAGATGATATATGACAGATCGAGTGATTGCTTAAAAAAATCAATTTTAAAATAGCACACCACAACAGAATTCACATTAGGGAGTCAGTAGACCTAAATACATAATAATCTAAAGTTCATCAAAAAGTTAGAGAGCTGCACTTTATATGTACCACACAACCCACTCTCCCTCCACACACTGGACACCAGTGAATGAAGAACAACTTCAAGAATGTCACCCTCCTTGTGCAGTGGTTCAAGGTTGTTAGACAATCAGTGTGCATCTCAAGTTTCTCTGCTTTCTGAAGGTTGGTGAAATGCTACAGAATGAATCTGGGAGGAAGGACCAAACCCCAGTCCAAAAAGTTTTATCAGCTTTCTTATTGCTAAATCTTCCCTCTTGCTAATTTTCTTTTTCTCTTTTGCGTTAATACGAACTAAATTTTCTCAAACAGTTTTTACTTTCAATGATTCTGTGGGTCATTAGTTAGAAGTCTATCAGTCCACAGAATAAGTACTGTGTACTTATTGCGATGAAGGCATGCAAACACCATTCTTACAGTCAGTGACACGAGGACCATTTGCAGAAGCAGTTATCCATCATGGCAAGTACGTATGCTGACATCCATTGGCTGTCTGCTCTGGGACATGGTGGTGCATATATTATTGTATTTGTACTAAACAACAATGCTGTGTAGCAAATATCAATGGCCCAGCATTTCAAGGCTTAGGGGAGACATGTAACGTGATTGAATTTATACCCTAGTGAGAAAATCAAGATTAGATCCCAAACATGAGTAGATCAAAAAGCCTATGTTCTCTATTCTTGCTTCTATTCTATTTTATTCTTGCTTCTAGAAGTAACTATTGCTTCTACTGTAGGTGATGAGAGAGACATCAAACCTGGCTTCATCAAATTTAGTTTTTTTCCTTTATGTACATGATGGCTTTACATATGTGATTTAATTAAATTGAACAGTTAGACATTGGCATTTGCTTTGCTTGAACAATCACTGGTTAGTGACTTGTTAGGTTAAGAAGATCTAACCAGAGTTAAAACAGTAGTAACATGTTTCGATTTGGTTTCAAGGATCATTTAGCCATTCAGTAATTTGCCATATCCAGGGGAAGTTTTGATTGTGCAGGGGATGCTGCTGGTGTTTTGTGGGCAGAGAAAAACATAGTAGAGAATAGGAGGGTCACTTAAAATGAATCATCCTGTATTCATTCCACATCATTTTCAAATGTATAATGGACATTCATGTAGGAGGACAAACTTGTTCAAAAGTTTTGAGCCTGCAATCTAACCCCATTTAACATCTTAAAAACGTTTTTTGCATAGTTTTTATATTACTGAATTTTTCAGAAGTGCAACTAACCTGTAACTTGAGGTAAGGTTTTACTTTTTTTGTTAAGAACGTTGCTGAGAATTGTTCACTCTTTTGGAAAACCACATCATGAGCAACAATGCTGTAATATCTGAATTACTAATAAAATACACCTGTCTTATGCAGCTTCTCTAGCTGTTACTTTCATTATGATTCTATGTATAGATGCAAGCGTTTATTTCTTTATGTTTTCTTTACTAGAACTTCCTGGTCATTTGCATATTCAAAAGCATATGAATTCAAAGTAAACTACTTTCCTTTTGTTTCTCCTTTATATTAGCCTTACAACATTTTAAGAAATCTTGTGTTGGTAAGTTACATTATGTATAAATTCTGTTTCAAAATATTAAAATGGCATTATGAAACATTTATTATAAAATGTTCTATTGGTCATTATAAGGATGAGAGCTACTGTGCTAACTAAACTCTAAACCGACTATGTGAGTTCTTTGACTTTTTACCTACTTTTTTTTAACATCTTTATTGGAGTATAATTGCTTTACAGAATTGTGTTAGTTTCTACTGTATAACAAAGTGAATCAACTATACATATACATATATCCCCATGTCCCCTCCCTCTTTGGATCTCCCTCCCACCCTCCCTATCCCACCCCTCTAGGTGGTCAAAAAGCCTTGAGCTGATCTCCCTGTGTGATGCAGCTGCTTCCCGCTAGCTATCTATTTTATATTTGGTAGTGTATATATGTCCATGCTACTCTCTCACTTCGTCCCAGCTTACCCTTAGCCCTCCCCATGTCCTCAAGTCCATTCTCTACGTCTGCGTCTTTATTTCTGTCCTACCTCTAGGTGTGTCAGAACAATTTTCTTTTAGATTCCATATATATGTGTTAGCATATGGTATTTATTTTTCTCTTCCTGACTTACTTCACTCTGTATGACAAACTCTAGGTCCATCCACCTCACTACAGGTAACTCAATTTCCTTTCTTTTTATGGCTGGGTAATATTCTATTGTATATACGTGCCACATCTTCTTTATCCATTCATCTATTGTATGACACTTAGGTTGCTTCCATGTCCTGGCTATTGTAAATAGTGCTGCAGTGAACATTATCATACATGACTCTTTTTGAATTATGGTTTTTTCAGGGTATATGCCCAGCAGTGGGATTGCTGGGTCACATGGCAGTTCTATCTTTAGTTTTTTTCAGGAATCCCCATACTGTTCTCCATAGTGGCTGTTATCAATTTACATTCCTACCAACAGTGCAAGAGGGTTCCCTTTTCTCCACACCCTCTCCAGCATTTATTGTTTGTAGATTTTTTGATGATGTCCATTCTGACCGGTGCGAGGTGATACCTCATTGTAGTTTTGATTTGCATTTCGCTAATGATTAGTGAAGTTGAGCATCCTCTCATATGTTTGCTGTCAATCTGTATATCTTTGTTGGAGAAATGTCTATTTAGGCATTCTGCCCATTTGTGGATTGTGTTGCTTTTTTCTTTTTGATATTGACCTGCATGAGCTACTTGAATATTTTGGAGATTAATCCTTTGTCAGTTGCTTCGTTTGCATATTTTTCTCCCATTCTGACTGTTGTCTTTTCACCTTGTTTATGGTTTCTTTTGCTGTGCAAAAGCTTTGAAGTTTCATTAGGTCCCATTTGTTTCTTTTGGTTTTTATTTCCATTTCTCTAGGAGGTGGGTCAAAAAGGATCTTGCTGTAATTTATGCCATAGAGTGCTCTGCCTATGTTTTCCTTGAAGAGTTTTATAGTGTCTGGCGTTACATTTAGGTTTTTAATCCATTTTGAGTTTACTTTTGTATACAGTGTAAGGGCGTGTTCTAATTTTATTCTTTTACAAGTAGCTGTCCAGATTTCCCAGCACCACTTATTGAAGAGGCTGTCTTTTCTCCATTGTATATTCTTGCCTCCTTTATCAAAGATAAGGTGGACATATGTGTGTGGGTTTATCTCTGGGCTTTCTGTCTTGTTCCATTGATCTATATATCTGTTTTTGTTCCAGTACCATACTGTCTTGATTACTGTAGCTTTGCAGTATATTCTGATTCCATCAACTCTGTTTTGCTTTCTAAAGATTGCTTTGGCTATTCAGGGTCTTCTGTGTTTCCATACAAATTGTGAAACATTTTGTCCTAGTTCTGTAAAAAATGCCATTGGTAGTTTGATAGGGATTGCATTGAATCTGTAGATTGCTTTGGGTAGTACAGTCATTTTCACAATGTTGAGTCTTCCTGTCCAAGAACATGGTATACTTCTCCATCTGTTTGTATCATCTTCAGTTACTTTCATCAGGGTCTTATAATATTCTGCATACAGGTCTTTTGTCTCTCTATGCAGGTTTATTCCTAGGTATTTTATTCTTTTAGTTGCAAAGGTAAAGGGAAGGGATTCCTTAATTTCTCTTGCAGATTCTTCATCATTGGTGTATAGGAATGCAAGAGATTTCTGTGCATTAATTTTGTATCCTGCTACTTTACCAAATTCATTGATTAGCTCTAGTAGTTTTCTGGTAGCATCTTTAGGATTCTCTATGTATAGTATCATATCAAATGCAAACAGTGACAGTTTTACTTCTTCGTTTCCAATTTGGATTCTGTTTATTTCTTTTCCATTTCTGATTGCTGTGGCTAAAACTTCCAAAACTATGTTGAATAATAGTGGTGAGAGGGGGCAACCTTCTCTTGTTTCTGATCTTAGAGGAAATGGTTTCAGTTTCTCACCATTGAGAATGATGTTGGCTGTGGGTTTGTCATATATGGCCTTTATTATGTTGAGGTAGGTTCCCTCTATGCCTACTTTCTTGAGAGTTATCATAAATGGGAGTAGAATTTTGTCAAAAGCTTTTTCTGCATCTAATGAGATTATCATATCGTTTTTATCCTTCAGTTTGTTAATATGGTGTATCACATTGATTGATTTGTGTATATTGATGAATCCTTGCATACCTGGGATAAACCCCACTTGATCATGGTGTATGATCCTTTTAATGTGCTGTTGGATTCTGTTTGCTAGTATTTTGTTGAGGAGTTTTGCATTGATGTTCATCAGTGATATTGGTCTGTAGTTTTCTTTTCTGTGACATCTTTGTCTGGTTTTGGTTTCAGAGTGATGGTGGCCTAGTAGAATGAGTTTGTGAGTGTTCCTCCTTCTGCTGTTTGAGAGGGATAGGTGTTAGCTCTTCGCTAAATGTTTGATAGAATTCGCCTGTGAAGCCATCTGGTCCTGGGCTTTTGTTAGTTGGAAGATTTTTAATCACAGTTTCAATTTCAGTGCTTGTGATTGGTCTGTTCATATTTTCTATTTCTTCCTGGTTCAGTCTCAGAAGGTTGTCCTTTTCTAAGAATTTGTCCATTTCTTCCAGGTTGTCCATTTCATTGGCATATAGTTGCTTGTAGTAATCTCTCATGATACTTTGTATTTCTGCAGTGTCAGTTGTTACTTATTTTTCATTTCTAATTCTCTTGATTTGAGTCTTCTCCCTTTTTTTCTTGATGAGTCTGGCAATGCTTTATCAATTCTGTTTATCTTCTCAACAACCAACTTTTAGTTTTATTGATTTTGCTATTGTTTCCTTCATTTCTTTTTCATTTATTTCTGATCTGATCTTTACGATTTCTTCCCTTCTGCTAACTTTGGAAGGTTTTTTTGTTGTTGCTGTTCTTGTTTCTCTAATTGCTTTAGGTGAAAGATAAGGCTGTTTATTTGAGATTTTTCTTGTTTCTTGAGGGAGGATTATATTGCTATAAACTGCCCTCTTAGAACTGCTTTTGCTGCACCCCATAGGTTTTGGGTCA
Source organism: Stenella coeruleoalba (assembly GCF_951394435.1). Classification (NCBI taxonomy): domain Eukaryota; kingdom Metazoa; phylum Chordata; class Mammalia; order Artiodactyla; family Delphinidae; genus Stenella; species Stenella coeruleoalba. The sequence goes on from NC_137151.1 coordinate 10,009,994, forward strand.
TCATGTTTTCATTGTCATTTGTTTCTATGTATTTGTTGATTTCCTCTTTGATTAATTCAGTGATCTCTAGGTTATTTAGTAGCGTATTGCTTAGCCTCCATTTGTTTGTAATTTTTACAGTTTTTTCCCTGTAATTTATATCTAGTCTCATAGCATTGTGGTCGTAAAAGATACATGATACGATTTCGATTTTTTAAAATTTTCCAAGGCTTGAATTGTGACCCAGGTTCTGATCTATTCTAGATAATGTTCCATGAGCATTTGAGAAGAAAGTGTATTCTGTTGTTTTTGGATGGAATGTCCTATAAATATCCATTAAGTCCATCTTGTTTAATGTGTCATTTAATGCTTGTGTTTCCTTATTTATTTTCATTTTGGATGATCTGTCCATGGTGAAAATGGGGTGCTAAAGTCCCCTAATATTATTGTGCTACTGTCGATTTCCCCTTTTATGGTTGTTAGCATTTGCCTTATGATGTATTGTGGTGCTCCTGTGTTGGATGCATAAATATTTACAATTGTTGTATCTTCTTTTTGGTTTGATCCCTTGATTTTTATGTAATATGCTTCTTTGTCTCATATAGTAGTCTTTATTTTAAACTCTATTCTGTCTGATATGAGAATTGCTACTCCATCTTTCATTGGATTTCCATTTGCATGGAATATCTTTCTCCATCCCCTCACTTTCAGTCTGTGTGTGGGTCTGAAGTGGGTCTCTTGAAGACTGCATATATATGAGTATTGTTTTTGTATACATTCAGCCAGTCTGTGTCTTTTGGTTGGAGGATTTAATCCATTTACATTTAATTATTGATAATTATCGATATGTATGTTTCTTTTATCATTTGCTTAATTGTTTTGGGTGTGTTATCATAGGTGTTTTCCTTCTCTTGTGTTTCCTGCCTAGGGGAGTTCCTTTAGCGTCTGTTGTAAAGCTGGTTTATGCTGCTGAATTCTCCAAATTTTGTCTGTAATGGTTTTAATTTCTGTGTTGAATCTCAATGAGATCCTTGCCACGTAATGTTGGTTGTAGGTTTTTCCCTTTCATCACTTTAAATATGTCCTGCCACTCCATTCTGGCCTGTAGAGTTTCTGCTGAAAAATCAGCTGATAACCTTATGGGGATTCCCTTGTGTGTTATTTCTTGCTTTTCCCTTGCTGTTATTAATATTTTTTCTTTGTATTTAATTTTTGATAGTTTGATTAATATGTGTCTTGTCATATTTCTCCTTGGATTTATCCTGTATGGGACTCTCTGTGCTTCCTGGACTTGACTATTTCCTTTTCCATGTTTGGGATGTTTTTGACTATAATCTCTTCAAATATCTTCTTAGACCATTTCTTTTTCTCTTCTTCTTCTGGGACCCCTGTAATTTGAATGTTCGTGTGTTTAATATTGTCCCAGAGGTCTCTGAGACTGTCCTCAATTCTTTTCATTCTTTTTTCTTTATTCTGCTCTGCAGCAGGTATTTCCACTATTCTATCTTCCAGGTCACTTATCCATTTTTCTGTCTCTGTTATTCTGCTATTGACTCCTTCTAGAGTATTTTTAATTTCATTTATTGTGTTGTTCATCACTGTTAGTTTGCTTTTTAGTTTTCTAGGTTCTTGTTCAATGTTTCTTATATTTTCTCCACTCTATTTCTGAGATTTTGGATCTTCTTTACTATTATTACTCTGAATTCTTTTTTAGGTAGGCTGCTTATTTCCTCTTCATTTGTTTGGTCTGGTGGGTTTTTACTTTGCTCCTTCATCTGTTGCATATTTCTCTGTCTTCTCATTTTGTTTAACTTACTGTGTTTGGAGTCTCCTTTTCGCAGACTGTAGATTCGTAGTTCCCAGTGTTTTTGGTGTCTGCCCCAGTTGGTGAGGTTGGTTCAGCATCTTGTGTAGGCTTCCTGGTGGAGGGGTCTGGTGTCTGTGTTCTGGTACATGGTGCTGGATCTTGTCCTTTAGGTGGGCAGGGCTGTGTCTGGTGGTGTGTTTTGTGATGTCTGTGAACTTAGTATAACTTTAGGCAGCCTCTCTGCTAATGGGTGGGGTTGTATTCCTGTCTTGCTAGTTGTTTGGCATGCGGCATCCAGCAGTGGAGCTTGCTGGCCATGGGGTGGATCTGGGTCTTAGCACTGAAACAGAGATTTCTGTGAGAACTCCCACTGATTGAAATTACTTGGGGCTGGGAGGTCTCTGGTGGTCCAATGTCCTGAACTCAACTCTCCCACCTCAGAGGCTCAGGCCTGACACCAGTCCAGAGCACCAAAACCCTGTCAGGCACATGGCTCAGAAGGAAAGGGAGAAAAAAAGAAAGAAAGATTTTTTAATACTAAATTTAAAAAATAATAAAATAAAATAAATAATAATAATAAAGAGAGCAACCAAACCAATAAACAAATCTACCAATGACAACAAGCACTAGAACCTAAACTAAGATAAACATAAAAGTCAGAAATCAGTGGCAGACAGCAAACTCCAAGTCTACATTCTTCCCAAAGTCCACCTCCTCAATTTTGGGATGATTCATTTTCTATTCAGGTATTCCACAGATGCAGGGTACATCAAGTTGATTGTGGAGCTTTAATCCGCTGCTCCTGAGGCTGCTGGGTGAGACTTCCCTTTCTCTTCTTTGTTCACACAGCTCCTGGGGTTCAGCTTTGGATTTGGCACCACCTCTGTGTGTAGGTTGCCCTCAGACATCTGTTCCCACCCAGACAGGATGGAGTTAAAGCAGCAGCTGATTAGGGGGCTCTTGTTCATTCAGGCCAGGGGGAATAAGGTAAGTATAACTGGAATGCGGGGTGAGCCTGTGGTGGCAGAGGCCAGCATGATGTTGCAACAGCATAAGGCACACTGTGTGTTCTCCCAGGGAACTATTCCCTGGATCATGGGATCCTGGCAGTGGCGGGTTGCACAGGCTCTCGGTTGGGGAGGTGGAGTGTGGATAGTGACCTATGCTTGCCCACAGGATTCTTGGTGGCAGCAGCAGCAGGCTTAGTGTTTCATGCCCGTCTCTGTGGTCTGCGCTGATAGCCATGGCTCGTGCCCGTCTCTGGAACTCGTTTAGACAGTGCTCTGAATCCCCTCTCCTCACGCACCCTGAAACAATGGTCTCTTGCCTCTTAGGCAGGTCCAGAGTTTTTCCCGGACTCCCTCCTGGCTAGCTGTGGCACACTATCCCCCTTCAGGCTGTGATCACGCAGCCAACCCCAGTCCTCTCCCTGGGATCTGACCTCCGAAGCTGGAGCCTCAGCTCCCAGCCCCCACCTGCCCCCGGCGGGTGCACAGACAAGCCTCTCAGGCTGGTGAGCGCTGGTTGGCAGTGATCCTCTGTGTGGGAATCTCTCCACTTTGCCTTCTGCATCCCTGTGGCTGCACTCTCCTCCGTGGCTCTGAAGCTTCCCCCACCCCTGCCCACCTCCCATCTCTGCCAGTGAAGGGGCTTCCTGGTGTGTGGAAGTTTTTCCTCTTTCGCAGCTCCCTCCCAGAGGTGCAGGTCCCATCCTTATTCTTTTGGCTCTGTTTTTTTCTTTTGCCCTACCCAGGTACATGGGGATTTTCTTGCTTTTTGGGAAGTCTGAGGTCTTCTGCCAGCGTTCAGTAGGTATTCTGTAGGAGTTGTTCCACATGTAGATGTATTTTTGATGTATTTGTGGGGAAGAAGTGATTTCCACGTCTTACTTCTCTGCCATCTTGAAGGTCCCTTTACCTTCTTTTTTATCTTCCAAAGCAAAACAAATTAAATGAAGACTTTTACCTTTCTCTTGACTGGTGTAGTCTTTATTTGCTTTATTCTAAGTGGAAAGTATAGGTTTGTAGTACTTATACAGCTATAACCCACATAATTCAGTTTAAAAGTATTAAGACAGTTAAAATAATACTGTCTAGAATTAAGATACCTATTAAAATAGCAGGTTACATCTATTAATCTGACAAAGATTAGAAAGACGAGTAGAGCCCAGTGTTTGCAGTAATGGAGGCTATAGAAACCCTCTCGTAGCGCTGCAGGGACTGGAGATGGAGTTTCTACCCTGGATGGATACTTACGGTCAAATTAAATATATGCATATATTTTGAGTTAGCAATTCCACTCCTGGATATATCTCAAATATACACCTCAAGTTTTTGCAAAGGTCCATAAAAAATATATATACAAAAATGTTTACTGCAGTATTATGTATGGTGGCTGAGAACAGGGGGCAAACTGTGTGGCCAGCACCAGGAGATTGGACAGGTAAACATCTGGAGCTTTATGCAGCATTACATTAGGATTACATCATGAAAACAATACATTAAGTGTACACATTGGAACCCAGATGAATCTAAAATCTAAGTGATTAATAAAAACATCTAAGAAAAATGTGCTATATAGCAATATGCTCTTGTTATAAATTTAAAACTATGCAAACAACATACATTTTGCAACAAGATAAAACAATAAAAATACATATTAAGCACTTTGATAAAACCACCTGTTATAGGCAACTGCAATTCTCATGTAGTAATTGTCTAAAATGTAGTAAAGGATTAACTTTTAATTTTGTTACATTCTGTGCAATCAAATGTGATCTCAGAAGTATGGGTACTACTTGCATTTCTTCATAGAAAAGATGTATAATTTCACAACAAAAAATCCTTCTATAGGGACTATACAATTTCGACCAGGATACTTTCTTCAATGACTCTGTAAAACTCCCCTCTAGCCTGGGCTGTCACACCTCTTCACTGCCTTGCTGCTTGCTTCCACATTTTCCCTCTATTCTCCATTGCAAAAGGTCAGGAGTCAATCTGACAAAATAGGAACGACCTTGGAGGATGGAGAAAGAGAAGCAGCTGCTGCAGAACAAGGTAGAATCTCTTTGGTGTGCCCAGGAGGAGAGAGCCTGGGAGGGACCCACGGTAAACACTGTACCAGAACAACTTTCATCTAGGCAGCTCTGTGGACCCCCACATACTCTTTTCACAGGCAACGAGATTCAGTCCCTGAAAAGACAGGCCCAAACCAACAACATCTCGCTCTCAAAATTAAGTTTGGAAAGACTGTTAAAAAAAAAAAAAAAACAACAGTAAAATATTTCTAACACAGCACTACCATTATAGAGGTAGTGATTTACAAAAAAGGGGGATTGTTCTTGCCTGGATATTCTAATCCCTGTGATGGTATATCTTACTGTGGGGCAAATTTTTTGACCAAAGCTAACCCTATATTCAAGAAATAACACCTAAACACTAGCCATTCTCCTTTGTGTCAACATTTTGAGTGTGAATTCAAGTTTCAGAGCCTGTGACTTCAAAATGGAAGGGCCCTGAATATGGAGATAAATATTGCAGCTATAGGAAAGGAGAAGCAACAATTATAAAAGACACTCTATTATATAGTTTATACAACTATTATACAGTTTATACAACATTATATAGTTTATGCAACAGTAAAGTTTGTTTACATAAGTACCCTTTAATCCAATCATTCGTGGCTCTGATGAAGTCAATTTGAAATCAAAAAAATTGGAAACCATCACTTGAATGTGGTACCTAACCAGGTGTTGACTAGAAGCATATGTCTGTGTGGTCACTATGGATGCCATCCTTTTATTTTTCATTCCTTTCATTGTACTGATACCTCAGTGTAGCACCTAGCACTGAGCATGGTAACTTATGCATATAGTTGGAAATAATTACCAGAAAACTACTAGAGCTCATCAATGAAATTGGTAAAGTTGCAGGTAACAAAATTAATACACAGAAATCTGTTGCATTTCTATACAATAACAAAAAAAGATAAGAAAGAGAAATTCAAGAAACAATTCCATTTACCATTGCATCAAAAAGAATAAAATACCTAGAAGTAAACCTAATTAAGGAGACAAAATACCTGTACTCCGAAAACTATAAGACGTTGATGAAAGAAATCAAAGATGACAAAAACAGATGGAAAGATATACCATGTTCTATGATTGGAAGAATAATTATTGTCAAAATGACAATATACTACCCAAAACAATCTACAGATTCAATGTAATCCCTATCAAATTACCAATGGCATTTTCCACAGAACTAGAACAAAAAAATCTTAAAATTTGTATGGAGACACAAAGACCCTGAATAGCCAAAGCAACCTTGAGCAACAAAAATGGAGCTGGAGGAATCAGACTCCCTGATTTCAGACTACATTACAAAGCTACAGTAATCAAGACAGTATGGTACTGGCACAAAAATGAAATATAGATCAATGGAAGAGGATAGAAAGTCCAGAAATAAACCCATGCACCTATGGCCAAGTAATCTACAACAAAGGAGGCAAGAATATACAGTGGAGAAAAGACAGTCTCTTAAATAATGGTGCTGGGAAAATGGGAGAGTTACATGTAAAAAGATGAAATTAGAACATTCTTTAATACAATACACAAAAATAAACTCAAAATGGATTAAAGACTTAAATATGAGACCAGACACCATAAAACTCTTAGAGGAAAACATAGAACACTCTCTGACATAAATCGCTGCAATATCTTTTTCATTCCATCTCCCAGAGTAATGGAAATAAAAACAAAAATTTAAAAATGTACCTAATTAAACTTAAAAGCTTTTGCACAGCAAAGGAAACCATAAACAAAACAAAAAGACAACCCACAGAATGGGAGATAATACTTGCAAATGATGTGACTGACAAGGGATTAGTCTCCAAAATTTACAAAGAGCTCATACAGCTTAGTATCGTCAAAACAAACAACCCAATAAAAAATGAGCAGAAGATGTGAATAGATATTTCTCCAAAGATGGTATACAGATGGCCAAGAGGCACAATAAAAGATGTTCAACATCTTTTGCAAATCAAAACTACAATGAGATACCACCTCACACCAGGCAGAACGGCTAGCATCAAAAAATCCACAAAATTCTGGAGAGGGTATGGAGAAAAGGGAACCCTCCTACGCTACTGGTGGGAATGTAACTTGATACAGCCACTATGGAGAACAGTATGGAGGTTACTTTTAAAAAAACTAAAAATAGAGCTACCATATTATCCTTCAATCCCACTCTTGGGCATATATCCAGAGAATAACATGGTCCAAAATGATACATGCACCCTATTGTTCATTGTGGTACTGTTTACAATAGCCAAGACAAGGAAGCAAACTAAACGTCCAACAACAGAGGAATGGATTAAGAAGATATGGTCCATATACACAAAGGAATATTACTCAGCCTTAAAAAATAACAAAATGATGCCATTTACAGCAACATGGATGGACCTAGAGATTATCATACTGAGTGAAGTAAGTCAGAGAAAGAGAAATATATGATATCACTTATATGTGGAATCTAAAAAAATGATACAAATGAACTTACTTACAAAACAGAAACAGACTCACAGACTTAGAGAACAAGCTTATGGTTATCAGGGGGTAAGGGTCGGGGGGAGGGATAGTTAGGGAGTTTGAGATTGACATGTACACACTGCTATATTTAAAATGCATAACGAACAGGGACCTACTTTATAGTACAGGGAACTCTGCTCCATATTATGTAACAACCTAAATGGGAAAAGACTTTGAAAAAGAATAGATATATGTATATGTATGCATATGAATATACATGTGTATATATACACACACACACACACACACACACACACACACACACATATATATATATATATATACACACACATATGCCTGCATATTTTTTTTTTGCGGTACGCGGGCCTCTCACTGTTGTGGCCTCTCCCATTGCGGAGCACAGGCTCCGGATGCACAGGCTCAGTGGCCATGTCTCACGGGCCCAGCCGCTCCGTGGCATGTGGGATCTTCCCAGACTGGGGCACGAACCCGTGTCCCTTGCATCAGCAGGTGGACTCTCAACCACTACACCACCAGGGAAGCCCTATATGCCTGCTTTAAGTAAAGATCTAAAAGTAAGAGATAAGAGGTCAGACTGATAGGATGAAACTACCCCATAGCAATATGCTTTTGTTTAAAATTTCTGTTTACAAAAGTGCAGATATCCTCTTCAAAAAGGGTTCTAATATCTGATTAGTTCAAGTGTATTTTGAAATTTAAAATTTTAATTAATTTATATTTAAAAATAAAATATACAGGAAGATGTATGTAGATTATATGCAAATACTATGCCATTTTATATAAAGGACTTGAGTATTCTCAGATTTCAGTATCTGAGGGGGGTCCTGGAACAAATCCCCCACAGTTACCAAGGGATGACTCTACTATATTTTGATATTCTTATTGGTTCAAATTTTACATGAATTTTATAAATTATTTTTTCAGCACCTTAAACTTATACAGTGCTGTATGTCAATTCTATCTCAATAAAATTGGAATAAATAAATATATGAAAACAAACAAAACAAAAAAATAGTTTATATGTCTAATAATAACATTTCCTTTGTAGCCCATTCCTTAAGTAAAAGAGACTATTTAATTTAACCATGCACTCTATGGAAACCAGCATACACCTATGCTGTGGACTTAATACAAATGTGAAATGAATCAAACCTAATAGGGTCCAAAGATTGTGTTTTTTATGTTGTATCATATTCCATATCAAGCAAATTCCCTGCCTATTGTAGATGAAAATATCACTGAAAGTACTCACCTTAAGAAAGAAAAAAAAAGGAAACAAAATATAGTTATAGAATGTTCTCAAAATGTTCTACTTAATAATTTCGCCCTAACATTTTCTGTAATTCTTCACTTCCCTTAATATTACTATCTGAGTCATCTTGTTTTGGGGTGGATTTGATTTACACACTTCTCTCCTCAGCGGGCTGAGACCACCTGATGCTCACAAGAGTTGGGGACACAAGCTTGTTGGGATGCAGGTAGAAATCCAAGCTGAAGCAAACTTTAAGATTATGAACAACCTAAACACATGACCTTTACCTAATAAACAATGGGGAGTCAGTGAAGCGGTGAAGGATTATTTGATTGGGACCTCATATGGGGAAAAACAACAAAAATGTTTTTGTAACTGTAATGTTGCCGTTGTATGTGCTGTAAAACCTCTGCATCTAGGAGCAAGACCTGAACTTAAAGTGTCACTCTGTGGGTTTCCAGCTGCACAGTATCTGACAAATCGTATCAACCTTTTGAGCCTCAATTTTCTCACTTTAAAATAGACCTCACACTTGTCAGAATGGCCATCATCAAAAGGTCTACAAATAACAAATGCTGGAGAGGGTGTGGAGAAGAGGGAATCCTCCTACACTGCTGGTGGGAACGTAAATTGGTGTAGCCACTATGTTGAACAGTATGGAGATCCCTTAAAAAACTAAAACTATACTCCAATATAAAATAAAAAGTTTAAAAAATCCCTAAAAATAGAGCTACCACATGATCCAGCAATCCCACTCCTGGGCATATATCTGGAGAAAACAATAATTTAAAGAGATATATGCACCCCAATGTTCACTGCAGCACTATTTACAATAGCCAAGACATGGAAGCAACCTGTCCATTGACAGATGAATGGATAAAGAGGATGTGGTACATATATACAATGGAATATTACTCAGCCATAAAAAAGAATGAAATAATGCCATTTGCAGCAACATGGATGGGCCTAGAGATTAACATACTAAGTTAAGTAAGTCAAGTAGAGAAAAACAAATATCATAGGGTATCAGTTACATGTGGAATTTAAAAAAAAAGATACAAATGAATTTACATACAAAACAGAAATAGACTCAGATATAGAAAACAAATTTATATTACCAAAGGGGAAAGGTGGGGTACAGATAAATTAGGAGTTGGGATTAACATATACACACTAGTATATATATAATAGATGACCAACAAGGACCTACTGTATAACACAGGGAACTCTACTCAATATTTTATAATAACCTATAAGTGGATAATCTGAAAAAGAATATATATATATATATATATATATATGAATCACTTTGCTGTACATCTGCAACTAACACAACATTGTAAATCATTTATACTTCAATAAAAAGTTAAATTAAAATAGACATACTAATCTTTCAATGTTGTTGTAAGGATTGAATATATTAATTCTATAAATTGTTTAACACATTGCTTCACACATGGGTAATTTAAAAAATTTTAAGACATTGAATAGAAACATTGTTGTTCTAGCTTTAAAGTGGGAGAGAAACTGCAGGCAGGGAGAACACATGGTCCAATCCATGTTTTACCCTTTATTCAAATCATCTTAAGGCTTTGGGCTTGAAATGGAGATTTGTCTAGTTGAATCTCATCCAGTATACATAACTTATTTGGACCAGAGGAGTAAACCATATTGATGACTGTTTTATGTCATCAACATCTGTGCAATCACATTCATGTCTGTTGCATGAAAAAACAAATGAGTGTGCTTTTGAGTGCTTTGTACTTCAGGGACAGAATGTGAGATCATAGTTAGCTAGGATATAACTGAGAATGTCAGCCAAATAGGCTGAAAACAAATGTTACTACCTAAGAAATAGCAGCATGTGTCAATAACAGTACATCTGCTAATGAAATGAGGATGCTAATATTTAAAAAAATGTTAAAATCTATAAGGATTTTGGAACATCAAATTATGCATCCCTGAAAGAGGCAAAACTTTCAAAATAGATTTTTTCTGCACTCTATTGTAACAGCAGCTGCCACTCATGGAGCCCTTACTACATTTTAAGCTCTTTGCAAACATTGTCCTATGTCATCCTCACAACCCCTCTGTGTGAAAGACTTGTCCCCCATATTGCTACATAGGAGACTGTAACACAAAACGTGAGTTTCCTGCCCAAGGTCACAAAGCCATTAACTGATGGAACTGGTATTTGAATCTAGTTCAGTTATTTCCTCCCTACTGAAGTCCATATTTGTTCTACCAAATGGTGCTGTTATTTGGTGCCATTATTTTGGAGGCCCAAACTACTAAACACTGTGAAGCATAGTAAAGTGTTAAACTGGAGTGAGAAAAGAAGAAATTAAAGTGAAACCAGTAAATTATTTTAATAATTATTTTTAATAGCATTACTGTCCATAAAAGCTTCATCTGGGAGCATCATCATTTTCTTCACCAATTCTGATTCTATCATTCTGATTCCCTAGAAAATATGAACTTTCAGTCAACACACAAGAATGCCAGAAACTCCTATATACATGATATTTAATGGAATCAAATAAATGTTTATGACTTTTTCTTTGAGTATCCTGACACAGATCTACAAAACTTGAAAGAAATATTAAAACTATTATATATACCACCACAAGAAAAAGAAAACTAACCTAATACTTAAAATTCTGTAATAGGGAAGAACAAATCTGACTCCATATTAAACCTGTTTCTTTTACTTTAACCTTGTATTCTGTTCCTTTTGCTTTGAGTTAAGAATGTTGCCTATAGCCTGAAATATACAGGATAGCCCATTCTCAAGGCTCTCACCTTGAAGGGTATAACACTTTTTCATTCATACAAAGATAAAAAGTTGCAAAACAGAGAATAACATTTATCTTGTTGGGGATTTACAGGAACATCGTGAACTGAGTGGACAGTTGCAAGAACAAAGGATTCTGACACCAAGAAGTTTGCACCAACCAACCACAACCCTCCCTCACCTTGCTTTTAAAGATGCTTTGCTGAGATGTTGCTTATATGTGGAATTTAAAAAAATGATACAAATGAACTTACAAAATAGAAATAGAGTCCCAGCTGTCGAAAACAAACATGGTTACTAGGGGGGAGGGGGGTATAAATTGGGATATTGAGATTGACGTATACACACTATTGTATATAAAATAGATAACTAATAAGGACCTACTGTATAGCAGAAGGAACTGTACTCACTACTCTGTTATGGTCTATGTGAGAAAAGAATCTAAAAAAGAGTGGATACATGAATATGTATAACTGAATCACTGTGCTGTACAGCAGAAACTAACACAACATTGTAAATCAACTCTAATAAAAATTTTAAAAAAATATAAAGATGCTTTGCTGAAACCCTTCAGGGAGTTTGGGGTTTTGGGGGGCATGAGCCACCCGTTCTCCTTGCATGGGTTGGCAATAAACCCTTCTCTGCTCCAAACTCTGACATTTCAGTTTGTTTGGCCTCACTGTGCATTGGGCACACAAGCTTTTGTTCGGTAACAATTTCTGATAAAAATACAATTGTTTTCCACTGATGTTTGCTTATATGTGGTAATTTTACACACTAGTCCATGTTGTCTGAAAGACTGAAGATCCCCTCTAGAATGTACATATGGGGCAGCCCTCTAATGACTGTCAGGAAGAAGCTACTGATAGGAAGTAGGATATCATTTCATCCTGTGATGCTCACCCAAGCCAGTAGCTTTTGGAGACTCTCCCCACTTGACCTGACCTCCACACAGCAGGTGGAAACCTTGGGAGAACTCACTGTTCTCACAGCCTCTAATTTGGAGTGCCAGCCCTGACCTCCCACCCTACCCTGCATTTTCTATTGCCCACACGATACCCATTTACTTCTCTAGCATCACCTTGAGTCCACTGGATCAGAAACTTATGTTATCCTTTTTTCTTCTCTGCCAATATGAGCTCATCTCCTGAATAACTGACTTATGTAAGTGCCATCTCTATTTAAAAAAATGAGTGGAAGGGAGTTAGTAGCTCTACAGTCCCTTGAATAAATACATTCTAATTTTACCAACTCAAGGCAGACTGACCCATTTCAGTACCAGGAGAGATGAAATGGGTTTGACAGCCTTGCCTTTGACTTGGAGGGTCACTGTAGCTTTATCCTGAGGATGGTGGAGGGAAGCTGGAATTTGCTAAGAAAGTAAATCTGGTGACAGCTGAAATGAATACAAAAGGCTTGTATTCTTTTCTTTGTGTTTTCAAAATTTATTTGACAACAAACAAATTATTTTTAATAAAAATTGATGCTATAATTTTATAATGTTGACTCCTGCTCATTATTAATCAGGACAATAACAAAAACCTCAATAGTATTGAAAAGTACCAAAAAATGAGGGACCAAAAACTCATCACCTGGTATAAATTATTATTAACATTCCAAAAATCTTTTTAATGGGTATATACTGAAAGAGACTTATAAGCATTTGTAAATACCTTAATAGGCAGTTAGAAATAATTTTATAAAATAAATTATATGACTTCATATACATTATCACATTTACTTTAACTTGATAGAGATGAAATTCAAAAAAATTGATAAACATAAGATAAATATTTAATCAACGCAAAAATATTGATTTCTAAAATATCTCTTAAAGTTAATTATTATGAGAATCATTAGTATTTTGCACTCACAATGATTTCACATTAACTACATGTTTCAATTTTACAAATAGCAATTTTCTTCCTACTTCAGAACTTGAAGAAATAGCCTCCATAAGATTTCTCACATCTTTCATCCTCTGACTTTTGTATTTTTTTAGCTAAAATTAAGAAAAAAATTAACTCTGTTAGATCTCAGTACATTTGCTTCCTTTTCTATAAGTTTAATTACCAGATGGTTTTAATCTAATTTCAAAATCTCACAGGATTCAATATTCTTTGCTGGTTTGTTTGCTGTACCTTTTCCATTCCTCAGTCATTTATTTTAGTTTATATGTTTCCTAGTTTATCACAATATAGCTATTTTAAAAATGGGTCATATTTGGTATACAATGAATTCTTGCATTATTAAGACTATATGCATGTTGTTTTTTACATAAAAGGAAAACTTGTCTAAATAAAAGTTTCTTGGACCATTTAAAATTGCATAGATACTTAGACATGTGGCCTCATGTTCTCTGTGGTTAAGATAGCACTTTTACCACAGCCATTTAGGTTGTTTGGATTTTGTCTTTTTTTTTTTTTTAAAGAAAGTGGCATGTATACAGCCTGTACTACCAAGTTATTACGCATTTGATTATATCTTTTATGACCTTTATTAATCAATAAAAGATTGACTGGGAGTATAATTTGCCCACAATTATTTTCCTTCCTTTCATGTCAATCCACTTTCTTCTGGCAGACTACACTTATGTTTCTCCTTAGAAGTGAGTTAATTTATATGACTGAATAACTTAAACATTTATAAAAATTATTTTGGAAGTTTATAAAATTTTCCTGTACTTGCTGTCTGCACGTTTCTCATTCTCCCATGACTGCTGTTCAGTCTCACATCCGTCCTCCTCCAAAGAACAGCTCTGACCACTTGGGACTCCCCTCATCATATCCAAGGTTTAATTCTTAGTGCTTATTTCATTTGGAGTGCCAGGAGCTGGGGATAAAGTCGACCATTTGTTCTTTCTTGGCCTCCACATCTACTATATTCTATTTCCATTAATCTCCTTGTCTTTTTCCTCTGCATTAACTTTAATCATTTCAAGCCCCTTTTCTATTTCAGTATTTCCATTTTTAGTGCACCCATTTCTTCCCTTACTGATTTTAACTTTTATTCTTATAATAAAGAGTACTTTGTTTTTCATTCTCTAACACCTCCACCAAGAAGAAACTCTCCAGTTTTAAACTTAGCATGCAATTATTTTTTATGGTAAGCACTTGTTTACTGAATTCATGTTACCAATTTCTTCTAAAACACACATATAAAAATAAAAGGTGAAAAAAAGATTTAGCAAAACAATAACAACCAAGATAATATTAGCATAGCTATAATAATAGTAAGGCAAAATATATTTAGATAAAGAGGGTAACTAAATAATGAAAAAGAAATGTATCAGTAAAATACGAAAATTCTAAACTTGTATATACATAATAATACAGTCTCAAAATATGCAAAGCAAAAAGTAACATAATTTGAAGTAGAAATTAACAAACCCACAAGTAATATTGTGAATAATATTGATTTCCATATGACAACAACCTAGTGAGGTCACAGAAGGTCTGAACAACCCTATCATCAAGCTTAATATAGCATAGATAGAGACCTAAAACAAACAATCATAGAATACACATTCTTTTCAAGCACCAAAGGAACAATGATCATTTACTGGTCACAAAGAAAATGTCCAAAACCAACAAAGAATCAATTCACACACATATAGTTTTCTGATCACAATAAAATAAAGTTAGAAAACAATAAAAAAACTTCCCTCAAATATTTAGAAACTTAAAGTCACTATAAATACTTAAGGAGAAAAATAATCCGTCTTTTGATAATTTTAATTAATGGCACAAAGGTTCTTCTAAGTACTATTTTAGCTGTATGTCATAAGCGTTGTTTGTAGTGTGTGCTTTGTTATCGAGCTGTATGAATATTTTCTAAATATCCATTAGGAGGAGAACTAAAAAGTGGTATCTAATCTGACAACCAAATCAAAGTCTCTAATCTCATAGGAAAAACAACTCAAGGGCAGTGGTTTTCAAACATCAGCATGCACTTGTATCACTGGGAGGAGGTAACAAAACATAGACAGTTGGGCCCCACCCTAGGGTTTCTGATCAATTAGCTCTTGGATAGAGACCAAAAATTTGCATGTGTAACAATTTCACAGAGATGTCACTGATGTCCATCTGGGAACCACAATTCACAATTCTACTCCAGTTTTTTTCCAGTTACGAATTATAAGTGATAAATTAGAGGCAACAAATACAAATTATCCCCCCCTCAAATGAGGGACAGTTTGAGTTATTAGGAGAATCAAGAAAAAGACTTTTTAATAGGGGAAAATTAAGCACATGTGTAAGTTAAAGAAAAATAAAAAGGATGGTAGTATAACGGAGAAGAACAAGCCTGACTCCATATTGGATCTATTCCTTGAGCTCTAACCTTTGTGTCCTCTTGTCCGTGCTTAGTCATGCTGGCTCTGCACCTTTTGTAAAAGAATGTTGCCTATAGCCTGAAATATACAGGATAATCCATTCTCAAAGCTCTGCCTCCCAGGCTTGACCTTTAAAGGTATAACATGTTTTCATTCACATAGAGATAAAAAGTTCCAAAACAGAGAATAGCATTTGTCTTATTGGAGGTTTACAAGAACATGGTGACCTGATCAATTTGGACAACTGCAAGAACAAAGGATTCTGGCACCATGAAGTTTGCAACAACCAGCCACACCCCCTCCCCTTTTAGTACAAAAGAAGCCTGAATTCTGTCTTGGAGAAGATGGTTATTTGGGACACTCATCCACCTTTTTCTTGGTCAGCTGGCTTTCTGAACAAAGTCACTATTCCTTACCCCAACACCTCATGTCTTGATTTATTGTCCTGTCATATGGTGAGCAGTGTAAGCTTGCACTTTTTACCAGTAGGAAGATGGTGTGTTCCAGGCAAAGACAGGGAATAATATATTCAGCCAGGTCAAGTATAAACAAGCATAGTGAGAATTCTAAAATATTTTGGTTTTGTATGTTTTAGTGATTCAATAAATATTATCGAGAACTTGCTTTGTACCTAATGCTATGAGAAACATAGGAATGACCAAAGGCAGATGCTTTCTTCCATGAGATCACAGGTGCGTGAATCCAGCAGAACAGTCAATGCCAATTGCAATGGAGACGCATAAGGGAAGAGGTCAGCCTGTGGTCTCCAGTTGCACAGAAAGGGAGAACCAAGTTAGCCTAAAGAGCTCAGAGAACACTTCTTGGAAGAAATTTCACATGATTTGAGTCTTTAAGTCTCATTTTAGGAAGAAGAGGAGGACTTTTGAGACAGCAGGGAATTTGTATCAGATTCTAAATCCCTGGATTAATAAAGCCAAAATAGATGCTTATTAAATTTAAATTAAAAATGGAATGAAGCATAAAGGAAAAACAGAGGAGGGGAAAGAAAAGAAGGATTGAAGGAAAGATAAAATAGATAAGAGAAATCATTTTGATGTAGAAAAGTTATGTAGAAAGACCTAGGGAGTCTTAAGGAGGTGTTAGTAAAGTGTTACCTCACCAGGGGGAGAAGATCTCAGCTTTGGGGATAGTGAATCACCCCTGCCAGAGGTATTCAGAAGCCAACTGGGGATGAATGAAATGGATGCTGAGGCTCAGTGGGGCCCAGCTGCCTTTAGTGCAATTTTATGATGTTACCAATTGTGGATGACATTTTCCACTATAATCCAATAGTCTGGGGTTCTCTGTGAACTTCTTATGGCAATCAACCTTGCTTAGAGGTTGCAAAAGGAAAGATGGATGACATTGGATGTTTTTATGAGGTCAGTGGGCAGTGTATAATGCTGTTCATTAAAGCTGTATCTAAAATGGAACAACCCTCTAGTCTGTCAATAGAATGTGGCAGCTCTGACTGCACTGGGAATCTAAGTATCTATAACACTGTTTAGAAACCAGAGGATTTTGGCCACCAAATGCAATATCTGGGGATAGGTTTGTGCTTTCCAAACACTCGGAGATAAAGAAAATATTGTCGTCATTTTCACAAAGTAAATTCTTAATATCTAAGAAGAATCAGAGCATTGCCTGAATGGACAGAAACAGCTACTTGGCTGTAGCTTAAAGAGTGACCTTAATGTAACTAAAGAAAGAGTATCGGGTAGGGGCAGGAAACATCAAGAACAAAAAAAAGAAGAGGCAAGAGCAGCACCATATCCTATACCATGCAAGAGAGATGCTCAATATGGCAGATACATGCATTCAAGTCAACAAATAGGAGTCCTTTGGTATTTAATATGTTGCTTGGGACAAAAGCTGGTGTGGAATTCTCCTAGTGACTAACCATGCCTTCCTCTCTCAGGAAGTACAGCCTTAGAGGCAATCTGGAAACTCTTGATAGATACACAACGTAAATTTATATCTTTCATTTGCTCGCATTACTTTCAAAGGTGCACTAGGCAGAGACTCAGAACAGCAATCTTCTCCCACTATCAGGCATGCAGGGTTACCCAACGCTCCTTCCTCCAGCAAACAGTGCAGAAAGGACAGCCTCTCTTGACCACATCCCTTGTATGAAGCGAGTTGGCCTCCTGCCCTGTATCAGCTGCTTCATCTATCCCAAGCCTGCATTACAAAAACATAGTTTCCTACTCTGCTATCCACTTCCCCTCCTTTCCCTTAATCTCCAGCACATGCAGTGATAGCCCAGAGAATTAGATCCTGACTTAGCTTCAGTGATGTTGAGGCATGGTCCTGACTTTGACCCAAGTCTAACTCTGATCCTCCATTAAATATCCAACATACACATGCACACTCACACCTAAATTAGCAAGAGGATAACCAATTCAGTTGGTTCCTTTTTTTAGCAAAGCAACTCAATCTTCAGAAAGATAGAAAATTGTACTAGATAATACAGGACAATAAAACCTCAGGAATGTTTCTGTTTTGAGTATCAAAATTGAATTTGCTGCAGGAATTATGATGTGTGTAAGGCCAATTCCACGTAAGAAAGGGAAAAAATATGCCATACTAAGACATTCATTTACAGAAAAACTAGTTATAACTTTATGTGTCACTCTCTGTTTAATTTCGGCAATTAATTTCTATCCCCAAATAAAGCAAAACATTTTATGGATAATAAACAGGAGATTTAATATTGTACGGGTGACTAATTTGGTTATTTAAGAAAAAAATTGGAAATGAACCTGATGTTCTAAACTTGATTAGTGTTTCTGTCATAAGGATGCAGCATTAGCTTGACAATGATTGAAACTCATAGCTCATTATTTTTGTATAGCTTCCCCAATAGCTATACTTCTTAGAGTTTCACTGCTCTGTTGGAATTGTTAATTTTCGCTTCTGACAGAAGTCTTTTTCTTGGTAAAGCCAGTTATGAGAAGCCAAAATGAAACAGAATTGAAAAAATTATAGAGATCATTCTGGATGCAAATACTTTTAGCTCTCTTTCTCTCTCCCTCTCTTCCTCTCTCCCTTTTTCTTTAAAGTTACCTCAAATTTTGTATTCACTGTAAAGTCCTGGACTAAAGACAAACACTTTGAAAAGCACAGTTCAGTTATGCACTTTAGAAAATTTCAGGCAGGTACTTTCTACTCCCTTCTCATGAAATTCTTTTTCTTTTTCTTTTTTTTTACATCTTTATTGGAGTAAAATTGCTTTAAAATGGTGTCTTAGTTTCTCCTTTATAACAAAGTGAATCAGTTATACATATGTCCCCATATCTCTTCCCTCTTGTATCTCCCTCCCTCCCACCCTCCCTATCCCACCCCTCCAGGCGGTCACAAAGCACCGAGCTGATCTCCCTGTGCTATGCGGCTGCTTCCCACTACCTATCTATTTTACGTTTGGTAGTGTATATATGTCCATGCCACTCTCTCGCTTTGTCACAGCTTACCCTTCCCTCTCCCCATATCCTCAAGTCCATTCTCTAGTAGGTCTGTGTCTTTATCCTGTCTTACCCGTAGGTTCTTCATGACTTTTTTTCCTTAAATCCATATATATATGTGTTAGCATACAGTATTTGTTTTTCTCTTTCTGACTTACTTTACTCTGTATGACAGACTCTAGGTCCATCCACCTCAATACAAATAGCTCAATTTCGTTTCTTTTTATGGCTGAGTAATATTCCATTGTATATATGTGCCACATCTTCTTTATCCATTCATCCAATGATGGACACTTAGGTTGTTACCATCTCCAGGCTATTGTAAATAGAGCTGCAATGAACATTTTGGAACATGACTCTTTTGAATTATGGTTTTCTCAGGGTATATGCTCAGTAGTGGGATTGCTGGGTCATATGGTAGTTCTATTTGTAGTTTTTTAAGGAACCTCCATACTGTTCTCCATAGTGGCTGTACCGATTCACATTCCCACCAGCAGTGCAAGAGTGTTCCCTTTTCTCCACACCCTCTCCAGCATTTATTGTTTCTAGATTTTTTGATGATAGCCATTCTGACTGGTGTGAGATGATATCTCATTGTAGTTTTGATTTGCATTTCTCTAATGATTAATGATGTTGAGCATTCTTTCATGTGTTTGTTGACAATCTGTATATCTTCTTTGGAGAAATGTCTATTTAGGTGTTCTGCCCATTTTCGGATTGGGTTGTTTGGTTTTTTTGTTTTTGAGCTGCATGAGCTGCTTATAAATTTTGGAGATTAATCCTTTGTCACTTGCTTCATTTGCAAATATTTGATCCCATTCTGAGGGTTGTCTTTTGGTCTTGTTTATGGTTTCCGTTACTGTGCAAAAGCTTTGAGGTTTCATTAGGTCCCATTTGTTTATTTTTGTTTTTATTTCCATTTCTCTAGGAGGTGGGTCAAAAAGGACCTTGCTGTGATTTATGTCATAGAGTGTTCTGCCTATGTTTTCCTCTAAGAGTTTGATAGTTTCTGGCCTTACATTTAGGTCTTTAATCCATTTTGAGCTTACTTTTGTGAATACTGTTAGGGAGTGTTCTAATCTCATACTTTTACATGTACCTGTCCACTTTTCCCAGCACCACTTATAGAAGAGGCTGTCCTTTCTCCACTGTACATTCCTGCCTCCTTTATCAAAGATAAAGTGACCATATGTGCATGGGTTTATCTCTGGGCTTTCTATCCTGTTCCCTTGATCTATCTTTCTGTTTTTGTGCCAGAATCATACTGTCTTGATTACTGTAGTTTTGTAGTATAGTCTGAAGTCAAGGAGCCTGATTCCTCCAGCTCCATTTTTCGTTCTTAAGATTGCTTTGGCTATTCAGGGTCTTTTGAGTTTCCATACAAATTGTGAAACTTTTATTCTAGTTCTGTGAAAAATGCCAGTGGTAGTTTGATAGGGAGTGCATTGAATCTGTAGATTGCTTTGAGTAGTAGAGTCATTTTCACAATGTTAATTCTTCCAATCCAAGAACATGGGATATCTCTCCATCTATTTGTATCATCTTTAATTTCTTTCATCAGTGTCTTATAATTTTCTGCATACAGGTCTTTTGTCTCCTTAGGTAGGGTTATTCCTAGATAATTTATTCTTTTTGTTGCAATAGTAAATGGGAGTGTTTTCTTGATTTCATTTTCAGATTTTTCATCATTAGCGTATAGGAATGCCAGAGATTTCTGTGCATTAATTTTGTATCCTGCTACATTATCAAGTTCATTGATTAGCTCTAGTAGTTTTCTGGTAGCATCTTTAGGATTCTCTATGTAGAGTATCATGTCATCTGCAAACAGTGACAGCTTTACTTCCTCTTTTCCGATTTGGATTCCTTTTATTTCATTTTCTTCTCTGATTGTTGTGGCTAAAACTTCCAAAACTAGGTTGAATAAGAATGGTCAGAGTGGGCAACCTTGTCTTGTTCCTGATCTTAGTGGAAATGCTTTCAGTTTTTCACCATTGAGGACGATGTTGGCTGTGGGTTTGTCATATATGGCCTTTATTATGTTGAGGAAAGTTCCCTCTATGCCTACTTTCTGCAGGGTTTTTATCATAAATGGGTGTTGAATTTTGTCAAAAGCTTTTTCTGCATCTCTTGAGATGATCATATGGTTTTTCTCCTTCAATTTGTTAATATGGTATATCACGCTGATTGATTTGGATATATTGAAGAATCCTTGCATTCCTGGAATGAACCCCACTTGATCATGGTGTATGATCCTTTTAATGTGCTGTTGGATTCTGTTTGCTAGTATTTTGTTGAGGATTTTTGCATCTATATTCATCAGTGATATTGGCCTGTAGTTTTCTTTCTTTGTGACATCCTTGTCTGGTTTTGGTAGCAGGGTGATGGTGGCCTCGTAGAATGAGTTTGGGAGTGTTCCTCCCTCTGCTATATTTTGGAAGTGTTTGAGAAGGATAGGTGTTAGCTCTTCCCTAAATGTTTGATAGAATTCTCCTCTGAAGCCATCTGGTCCTGGGCTTTTGTTTGTTGGAAGATTTTTAATCACAGTTTCAATTTCAGTGCTTGTGATTGGTCTGTTCGTATTTTCTATTTCTTCCTGATTCAGTCTTGGCAGGTTGTGCATTTCTAAGAATTTGTCTATTTCTTCCAGGTTGTCCATTTTATTGGCATGGAGTTGCTTGTAGTAATCTCTCATGATCTTTTGTATTTCTGCAGTGTCAGTTGTTACTTCTCCTTTTTCATTTCAAATTCTATTGATTTGAGTCTTCCCCCTTTTTGTCTGGATGAGTCTGGCTAATGGTTTATCAATTTTGTCTATCTGCTCAAAGAACCAGCTTTTAATTTTATTGATCTTTGCTATCATTTCCTTCATTTCTTTTTCATTTATTTCGGTTGACTTCTCCTTTTATGGCTGTTAGTATTTGCCTTATGTATTGAGGTGCTCCTATGTTGGGTGCATAAGTATTTACAATTGTTATATCTTCTTCTTGGATCAATCCCTTGATCATTATATAGTGTCCTTCTTTGATTATTTTAAAGTCTATTTTGTCTGATATGAGAATTGCTACTCCAGCTTTCTTTTGGTTTCCATTTGCATGGAATATATTTTTCCATCCCCTTACTTTCAGTTTGTATGTGTCTCTAGGTCTGAAGTGGGTATCCTGTAGACAGCATATATATATGCGTCTTGTTTTTGTATCCATTCAGCCAATCTGTGTCTTTTGGTGGGGGCATTTAGTCCATTTACATTTAAGGTAATTATCAATATCTATCTTCCTATTCCCATTTTCTTAATTGTTTTGGATTGGTTATTGTAGTTTTTCCTTCTCTTCTGTTTCTTGCCTAGAGAAGTTCCTTTAGTATTTGTTGTAAAACTGGTTTGGTGGTGCTGAACTTTCTCAGCTTTTGCTTCTCTGTAAAGTTTTTAATTTCTCCATGAAATCTGAATGAGATCCTTGCTGGGTAGAGTAATTTTGGTTGCAGGTTTTTGTCCTTCATCATTTTTAATATGTCCTGCCAGTCCCTTCTGGCATGCAGAGTTTCTGCTGAAAGATCAGCTGTTAACCTTATGGGGCTTCCCTTGTGTTTTATTTGTTGCTTTTCCCTTGCTGCTTTTATTATGTTTTCTTTGTATTTAATTTTTGACAGTTTGATTAATATGTGTCTTGGTGTATTTCTCCTTGTATTTATCCTGTATGGGACTCTCTGTGCTTCCTGGACTTGATTAACTATTTCCTTTCCCATATTAGGGAAGTTTTCAACTATAATCTCTTCAAATATTTTCTCAGTCCCTTTCTTTTTCTCTTCTTCTTCTGGATCCCCTATAATTCAAATGTTGGTGTGTTTAATGTTATCCCAGAGGTCTCTGAGACTGTCCCCAGTTCTTTTCATCCTTTTTTCTTTATTCTTCTCTGCAGTACTTATTTCCACTATTTTATCTTCCAGGTCACTTATCCGTTCTTCTGCCTCAGTTATTCTGCTATTGATCCCATCTAGAGTATTTTTAATTTCATTTGTTGTGTTGTTCATCGTTGCTTGTTTCATCTTTAGTTCTTCTAGGCCCTCGCTAAATGTTTCTTGCATTTTGTGTATTCTATTTCCAAGATTTTGGATCATCTTTACTATCATTATTCTGAATTCTTTTTCAGGTAGACTGCCTATTTCTTCTTCATTTGTTAGATCTGGTGAGTTTTTACCTTGCTCCTTCATCTGCTGTGTGTTTTTCTGTCTTCTCATTTTGCTTATCTTACTGTGTTTGGGGTCTCCTTTTTGCAGGCTGCAGGTTCATAGTTCCCGTTGTTTTTGGTGTCTGTCCCCAGTGGCTAGAGTTGGTTCAGTGGGTCGTGTAGGCTTCCTGGTGGAGGCGACTAGTGCCTGTGTTCTGGTGGATGAGGCTGGATCTTGTCTCTCTGGTGGGCAGGACCACTTCTGGTGGTGTGTTTTGGGGTGTCTGTGGACTTATTATGGTTTTAGGCAGCCTCTCTGCTAATGGGTGGGGTTGTGTTCCTGTCTTGCTAGTTGTTTGGCATAGGGTGGCCAGCACTGTAGCTTGCTGGTCGTTGAGTGAAGCTGGGTGCTGGTGTTGAGATGGAGATTTCTGGGAGATTTTTGCTGTTTGATGTTATGTGGAGCTGGGAGGTCTCTTGTGGACCAGTGTCCTGAAGTTGGCTCTCCCACCTCAGAGGCACAGCACTGACTCCTGGCTGTAGCACCAAGAGCCTTTCATCCACACGGCTCAGAATAAAAGGGAGAAAAAGTAGAAAGAAAGGAAAAAAGAAAGAAAGAAAGAAAGTAAGAAAGAAAGAAAGAAAGAAAGGAGGGAGGGAGGAAGGAAGGAGGGAAGGGAGGAAAGAAAGAAGATAAAATAAAATAAAGGAAGATAAAATAAAGTTATTAAAATAAAAAAAATAATTATTAAGAAAAAAATGTTTTTTAAAGAAAAAAAAAAACAAAACAACGGACAGATAGAACCCTAGGACAAATGGTGGAAGCAAAGCTATACAGACAAAATCTCACACAGAAGCATACACATACACACTCACAAAAAGAGGAAAAGGGGAATAATAATAAATCTGGCTATCAAAGTCCACCTCCTCAATTTGCGATGATTCGTCGTCTATTCATGTATTCCACAGATGCAGGGTACATCAAGTTGTTTTTGGAGGTTTAATCCGCTGCTCCTGAGGCTGCTGGGAGAGATTTCCCTTTGTCTTCTTTGTTCTCACAGCTCCCGGGGCTCAGCTTTGGATTTGGCCCCGCCTCTGCGTGTAGGTCACCAGAGGGCGTCTGTTCTTCGCTCAGACAGGACGGGGTTAAAGGAGCAGCTGACTCTGGTATTCTGGCTCACTCAGGCCGGGGGGTGGGAGTGGTACGGAGTGCGGGGCGAGCCTGCGGCGGCAGAGGCCATTGTATGTTGCCCCAGTCTGAGGGGCGCCGTGCGTTCTCCCGGGGAAGTTGTTCCTGGATCCCAGGACCCTGGCAGTGGCGGGCTGCACAGTCTCCCCGGAAAAGGGTGTGGATAGTGACCTGTGCTCGTACACAGGCTTGTTGGTGGCGGCAGCAGCAGCCTTAGCGTCTCATGCTCGTCTCTGTGGTTCGTGCTTTTAGCCGCGGCTCGAGCCCGTCTCTGGAGCTCCTTTAAGCAGTGCTCTTAATCCCCTCTCCTCGCACACCAGGAAACAAAGAGGGAAGAAAAAGTCTCTTGCCTCTTTGGCAGGTCCAGACTTTTACCCAGACTCCCTCCCGGCTAGCCGTGGTGCACTAACCCCGTGCAGGCTGTGTTCACGCCGCCAGCCCCAGTCCTCTCTCATGAAATTCTTTACTTTCACTATCATTATCGAAAGGTGTTCATTAAGATGTACTATCCATTGGTGCACCAAATGAGTTATGAGTCATTCACACCTTAACACAGACTAGTTTAATCAAGCATATTTCTTTATAGCACCTTACCACAGAAATGAGCATTTGAGACAGAGGAAAAGGAGAAGACAATTTTTAGAACAGACACACCAGTAAAGTTAAAATGACTGAGAAGATCCCCAAAGCAGAGGGATTTAGGGAACCGGGAATAGCTAGACACCTCCTTCTCAAACTGAGCTGGGTATATAAAAACCAGAAGAGAGAATAATAGAAGTGTATCAGTGTCAAACACATTTATTTTTCCAACCTAGCAAACAGAGTTCTCTGATGGCCACTTTGGGTCAATATAGTAACATATCCTGAAGAGAAGAAAATGGGAGGTACATGGAAAGACCTGTCTTATCCCCGACTTTGGTGGTAACAACAATTTGCCAAAAATGCATTGATTGGAAAAGAATTCTTTTTTTTTTTTTCTTTGTTGCGGTACGCGGGCCTCTCACTGTTGTGGCCTCTCCCGTTGCGGAGCACAGGCTCCGGACGCGCCCGCTCGGCGGCCTTGGCTCACGGGCCCAGCCGCTCCGCGGCATGTGGGATCTTCCCGGACCGGTGCACGAACCCGTGTCCCCTGCATTGGCAGGCGGACTCTCAACCACTGCGCCACCAGGGAAGCCCGAGAAGAATTCTTCACATGACTATGAAACCATATAACTCCTTTATGGACACTACGTCTGGAGCAGATTGGAGCAGTTGGCTCAAGTGCTACCGTGGGAGAGTCCGGCCAAAGGAGCAGCAACAGCTCCTGGTTTAGTTTCAGGATGTTGTGTGTGCATGCCTCTGTGTGTGTGTGTGTGTGTGTGTGTGTGTGACCAGGACCCTTAGGTGGAAAGAGCAGAGACCAGCCCTAAGAGTTACCTACAAATTAAGCTAAGAACAATAGTGCTTTCCAAGTGTGTTTAAATATACTCAGTTTCACTTCAGTATTGGGAGAAAAAAAATGGTTTCCTGGAACAGTAAGATTGGTAACAATGGGGTAAACAATTTTGCTGCAGGATGTATCAGATCCTTTATTTTGCTAAAGTGTATGGTATACTCTAAGAGAAAAATCTATTTCCTAATTTCTCTTGACCTCAGGGCATTGTCTGGAACTAGTGTCTCTTAGAATACAAATCAGAAAAGTCTGCTCTAGTAAATAAATGAAGGTCTTGTTGAGTGGAAACTATAATGTGCAGGGGAGAACGTCAATCATTGTTGAAGCTTCATCTGGATCTAGAAGGAGAGGTTACAAGCACAGACTGTACTCAGTCTTCCAATATCAGACTGCCGTAGGTGAGCATGTTAGAAGGATTTTCATTAAACTCCTAATGTTATCAAAACTATCTGGATTGTTTGCAGAGTTAAATCTGCAGCCAGGATAGGCCTGTGGTTTTTTAATTCAAACAATGAGTGAGCATGATGTGTGGTAGACAGGGAGTGATTCACAAAGCAGCCAGAGAACAAAACTAAAGATAGTTCCTCTATTTTTACTTTATGTAATAATTACCTTCTGTTTCTTTATGATGAATTCTTTTTTTTTCCTCAACAGTTAATACTTAATTCTGATGTTTAAAAAAAAAATGTTGCACTGAAAATTTTCAGAAGTTTTGGTTATTTTTTGAAGCTACTAAAGTCTATTAAACATTGATTATTATAAAATAATGTTAAGAACATATATCACTTGTGAGTTTGTTTTTCCTTTACAAGAAGAATATACTATGTGGTAAGCCAACTATTTTTTTTCTCAGCTGTAAACAGAGGTATGGTTTGGACACTTTACATATAATCCTCTTAACAAATCTAGGAGGTATTATTCTTCCTTCTTTGGGGAGATTGTGACTTACCTATATTGACACAACTTTTTGGTGGTGAAGTAAGGAACCATGGCAGATATGTTCTACAGACATCCATATTTAAATATTTGAAATACAAACAAAATGGCTAGAACCAGAGCAGTAGTGGAGTGCAGTTATAGTTACCATGGAAGATGTATCTACTTTATCACCTTATTCTTTTTCCATTATCAATCAGTCAGCCAGCTTTGGAATAATGATTCTAAACGTTCAGTGTGTAGTAGAGTCATCATACATCCTTGTTAAAAATTCAGATTCCTCAGGCTCAAAAGAAGGAATTCTGATTCTATAGATCTAGGGTGCATTGGAATAATAACATTATATGCTTCCGAAGCCAGAGCTCACAGATAATTTCAGTGGAAAGTGTAGGCAGACCAGAATCTCAAGTTTTACTTAAAAACAAAAAAGTCACAAAACCCTTCAAACATTAAATAAAATAATGTATCTGAAGTGTTTAACATACTGAGGTGACATAGAGAAGTCAAAGCAAAAGTTAGTTCCTTTTCTGTTGAAGTATTTATTGACCACTGGCTACGTAAGACTCATGTTTTCTTTCTGGGCCTGTTAGCCATATAAGTGGGATATAGACTTGGGGTGGCCTTTGCAGAACTTACGGTTTTCCTGGGAAAGCCTGGGGCTGTAGAAGGACATAGCTCTTCCTTCCAGCATCTTCCCCGTTCTTTAGTGGGTGAGGCTTGTACTGTTCTTTCTTTCACACTCTCTGTCTACTATATCTGTGATGTATCCAGAGTCTGACCCCCGTTCAGTCCTTCCTTTGCCCCCACCCTGACCCCAACTAGCTGTTCTTCCTCCTATGCAGTCTGCTTTCACAGGGTAGCCAAACCACCTTATTAAAGGATGTCAGCTGTCAGATCATGCTTCCTCGGCTCAACACCCTCCATTCTTCCCATGTCACACAGAAATAGAGCCAAAGTCATTAGCTTTTTAGATGTCTGGCCCAATCCCTCTCTGAATTCATCTTCAGCTTCCCCAGCTCCCTCTGTTCCAACCATGCCATTTTCCTTGCTGTTCTTAGGTTAGGCCCCCACCAACCCCATCTCAAGGCTGGAGCATTTGATTTTTTCTATGACTCAAATGCATCTTCTCAGACACCTGAATGGCTCACTCCTTCATGTTTTTGTTTTTTTTTTGGCCATGCCATGTGGCTTGTGGGATCTTAGTTCCTGGACCAGGGATCGAACCTGTGCCCCCTGCAATGGAAGCATGGAGTCATAACCACTGGACAACCAGGGAATAACCACCCTTGCATCCTCTTAAAAGTCTGGGCCAAGTGTCATATTTTAGCAAATCACTCTCTGACTCCCTTATTTAAAATTAACTCCTCTACCTCTGGCACTCTCTATTCCTTTCCTTAGATGCTCTGCTCTCCTAGTAATTATCACTTATATTAGATACTATATAGTTTACTTATTTATTTGCCTAATTGTTATTTCTTCTCCCTCTCCCCAGTAGAGAACAAGGTTAGGGATTAAGCAAATAAGAATAGGGATGATTTTGTTGTTGTTGGTTTAATTGACTGGCATGTCACTAGCACATACAATAGAACCAAAGACATAGTTACCACACAATAGATGTATGAATGCATAAAGAAATAGACGAATGGCAATGAATACTGAATTATAATAAATAAAATCAATGAATTGTTAAAAATAGCATTTACTGCTATCTACTATATTCCAGATACTATATTCAACACTTTGTGCAAATTATTTCTTTTACTCTTAACAGCAATCCTTTAGGGTAAGTATTTGAGGTAAGTATTGCAAGGTAGGCATTTAGAGGAAAATTAGGCTCAAGAGTGCTAAATATCTTTTGTACTTAAGTAGTAAAGAAAGTACTGGAATGAAGACCCATCTGGTTCCAGTGCATACACTGGCTTTTCTGGAGGAAGTATATCCTTAGGTATACTTTTCTAAGTAAGTATCTTTACTTAAGATATCCTTAATATCCTTAGAGATAGCATAGTTAGATTGTACAGTCATGGAAAGGCAAGATCTAAATCTTCTCGTTCCATACATTTCTTTAATCGACTTTAGCAGAAGCTGCGTATTTGGACTAAAAAGTCAGTGTCCCATTAAATCATGTTCATGAGACCTTATGTATTTTTAGATAATATTGCCAAAGACATTTTATTAACTACAAATTTTGTACATTGCTACACCTCGTGGAGTGTGAAAACCCTGTCATTAACAAATCTGCATCTCCATTTAGCATTAATTAGGAGAGAAAAGCTTTAATGTCATCTGAAGATTGTTGTAGAAACTTGTAGTTGCTTGTTGTAGAAACCTGTAGTTGCTTCACTGTGCTTGATTGACTAAAGTTGGAGTATTAATATGTATTTACTTAATATTTCTTATAATATAACATCAAGGGCCTATAAATTATGCCTTGTGAATCTCATGTAGGTTTGACTGACTGGCCTTGCCCATCCATACGGCAATATTCTAACTGACCTGTCTTCAAATATGCTAGGTTAATGCTCATTAATATGTCTTCATATAAGTTTTCTCACACTTGAAATTCCTGCTTCTTTCCTCTATCTCCATCAAAATTTAGGGTTTTCCAAAGTCCAGCTGACACCTTCTTATTATTTACAGACTTTCTTTTTTGTTGTGTTTTTCTAGTTAACATCGATATCTTCCTTCTTTATTGTTAGTTACATATAATGCTTTCCCCCTCAGTCTACCTTCTATTCGTTCACATTTATTCATTGAACTTATGAGTCCCTAACTCTATGTCAAGTCCAGAACACTTCTGGATGAAAACATGAATATGACATGATACCCACTCCTATGAAAGGTGCAGCTATTTGGCATGTGTTTAATTTTCTTCACTTAAACATTGCTTGAACATTTACAATTCTCTATATTCTTATATTTCAAACATAACGATAAATAAAACGTAGTCTTTGACCTTCAAGAGTCTACAGTCTGGGGCTTCCCTGGTGGCACAGTGGTTGGGGGTCTGCCTGCCAATGCAGGGGACACGGGTTCGTGCCCCGGTCCAGGAGGATTCCACATGCCACAGAGTGGCTGGACCCGTGGGCCATGGCCGCTGAGCCTGTGCGTCCAGAGCCTATGCTCCACAGCTGGAGAGGCCACAACAGTGAGAGGCCCGCATACAGCAAAAAAAAAAAAAAAAAAAAAAAACACGAAGAAAAAGAGTCTACAGTCTAATGAGGGAGAAAAGCACATAAGCTGATGATCACAATATGATGTGCCCAGTACTATATTTGAAATATAGTGCAATGCCAGAGAAGGGATGAAGAACGCATGATCCATTTGGGAAAGGTCAGGCCAAGAAAGAAAAGAAAGATGAGATGATACTTGAGCTGAACCTTAAGGAATCATAAGAGTAAGGCCAACCAGGGCTGACCAGGATGGGATGGTTTCACAGGCTGAGAAATAGATTGCTTTAGTATTTTTCTTTCCAACCTTAAGAGGTATCAAGCTCTCAGTGATCAAGAACCATGGTCTATCTTAAATGGTAGCACAATGTTAATTTCAATGGTAAGTACTCAATTACTATTTTCTGAGTGAATGCATTAACTGATTAATAGAAGTGCTATTTAGGTAAGGGACAGTTATACGCTATTCAAGACACTTGATTTCACTCTTTTGAAGATGTAGCTCACAAAACTAAGATGAAATTCCAGTCCCTACATGGGACCTGTGGGCAAAAATGGAAACGAGCAAACAAACAACAACTTTTACTTTCTGTTCCTCTATTGTGCTAACATGTGCTATGGAAAGAATGACAGAAGAAACTAAGAAATCAATATAATATTAGTTTTCCTAGTTTCTGACTGTTTAAGAAAACTTCTCTAACCTTTATTTAAAGTTTTATTTTCTCCCTTTAGTAACCCCCCAGGTGAGCTGATTTCTTTGTAGAGTAATAGTTTCCTGTCACCTGTGGGTTTTTCCTAGTGGGGTCAATTGCAGAGTAACCTCCTGTGGCTACACAGGGACAGGGAAACAAATCTATTCCCAAACACACTTGACACCACAAAGCCTTGAAAAAGACTCCAAGATGAGAACATGTCCCTAAAATACCTCACCATCATGTTACAGCCCTTTCACTTTTCCTGTGTGGCCTCAGTTCCTGCCCCAAGCTGTGAAGTCAGAAGGTGGAGTCTGGTTCTGGCTAAGGAGCTAATTACTTGTGCAGTCTGTAGCAAGGCACTTGACCTCGTCAGGTCTCAGCAAATCCTCATCTGCAAAACGAGGAATGAGTTGCTGAGGTTCTGACTATGAAATCGTACGAACATTTCTCTAAAAGATATCCCTAGTTTCCTCATTTCCTTGCATTCTCAGCCTGTCTCCGTGGCTTAGGTGTTAGGGGCATAACATCATTCAGTTCTTTAAGGCTTATCTTAAGTGTCTTTTCCTTTAGAAAGTCCATTGAGGCTCTCTGATATAATTTTCTTCCTTGGGGTCTCCTCAAAAACCTTCTGAGTACAGCTGTTCTTGTGTTATAATCCTGTGTCTCTTTGTACCCTCACCTCTGTTGTCAGCTCCTTAGATTAGGAAATCTGACCCTTCATCACATCCGGTGTATCTATAACTTAGTAACTGCTCAGTAAATATTTTATATATGAGCAGGTGAATGGATATGGTGGCACCTGCACATTGAACATATATTACATACATTGTAACATCTGCCCAGTACAATATAAGAAGAAATATTTTATTTCCAGTTAGTTCCATTTTCAACTTTAGTATTATAATATTGTATTAGTGTTAATTTAGATAGTTATTTTTTTATTTCAGACTATACTCAACATGGGCCATTGGTCATTAATTTGTACAAAGATGTCTTTATTATCAAATTTCATAGCAAAACTGTACCAGTTGAGCAAATTTCTGTGGACTTAAACTGTACACGTTGTATTGCTTTCTAAGTTTTTTGTTTGTTTGGTTTTGGTTTTGGTTTTATAGAAGATGCTATGGATGATAAGGGAGAAGCAGCAAAGCTTTTTTTGTCTATCATATACCCAGTGAAGAGAGACCTCCCTTTTCTTGACACTTCAGTCCTACTTATCCTTCAGATCCCAGCTCAGGTGTCACCTCCACAGGGAATCTTTCCTTGATCTTCCAAATGAGGTGAAAAATCCCCATATTTCACATGACTCTTCTTTGTAGCAATCTTCACAAATGTAAGTTTACATATATTTGTCTGGTATTTGATTATTCTGTTTCCCCTCCTGGTTTTTGAGTTCCATGAGAATCTGTGTGTTCATTATATATTCAAAAATAAATAATAATATTAAGGTCCAACAAGCAACCAACTACTGAGAGTTCTTTATAAACAAAGCAAGTAACCATAAGCCATAATTCATTTGCAGAAATCTAGCTAAGAGAGAAAGTCAGTGGCACCAATTGGCTTAATGGCACAACAAGAATCCGATGTTCCCATTATGCTGACATTTTAAAATATGCTGACATTTAAAAATAAAGGGTATTACTAGAAAATTTAAGGCATGGTAAAGACCACAGATCAGGGGACGATTATTATTGCAAAGATAGTTTGCTGTGTTTAAAGATCCCACAAGAAGGAGTATATATCATGCCATGGCGGGGTGGGGGCAAACGGGAAATCACCAGGGCTGGTCGCGAGGTAGAGGGAGTGGGAAGAATTATGGGCAAGAGCCTTTATTGTCACTTCCAGAGGAACAAAACATGTGAGGCAAGGTAAGCAGGCTCTGGGTCAGCTATTTGAATAATCTCACAGGCTCTAGGGCACAGGAGCTGTCTCTAGTTGTTTGGTACCTGACCCTAGGGTGATTAGTACAGGTGTATGGTGGCTGGAGTTTGAGGGCCTAATAAAGGAGGTGGCTGGGGGTGCGGACTCTAGGTTGAATGCTTTGTATCTGAAAACCATGCCCTCCTGTGAAGGGCTCCTCCTAAGGAGAAAGGGAGCCCAAACCAGGTGACGGAAGCATATTATCAGTTTTCCCAGAACAAGCGTGTCTGGCATATACTCGTAGGGCAGCTATTAAAGTATCAAGTTGACAGACTAGAAACGTGGTTAATATCCCATTGTCCACTAGAAATAAAACCAAGTTGGTTGAAGGGCAACTGAGACATAACGCCCAGACTCTCAATCAACTGGAAGTTTCCCTTTACATTTGCATGATGGGCATGGAGAGTACGTGAAACTTTTCATTTTATACTTTTTAAAACACTCACAAAACTATATACTGTGAAGAGAAGACACAAAATTCTATTTTAATTTCTTACCTTATTTAGTGCTCACAACATTACTGTGACATATAAAATCAATTTGGCAAATGAAGACACTAAAACTCAGTACAGTTATATGATGTACCCCCAATCTGTGCGGTAAGCAGCTAACAGAGTTTACCAAGAAAGCCTGATTTTCCATAGCATTTTACCTTCTACATTCTGCTGTTGCAACCGAAAGGACAATGTATGTTTTCTTAGCCTAGAGAGCATCCTCTGCCTTCCATGAGTAGCACATTGAGAGTGCTACGTTAAATGAAAAGAGGATTCAAAGGAGTTTAACATATAAATTTTTAGAGTCCATCTGGGAGACAAGGTATATATGTGACTTTTATGGCTCCATCATCTGTGTTTTCCATATTGTAGAAGAGCAAAACCATATACTATCTTGAATGAGTGCTCATAATTTCTCTCTGTTTTAGAAATATCATTAAATGATGCTTGAAAGAGGAGGTGCAACTTGAGGAGCCTAAATCATCTCTAGTTTGGACAAAGGAATAAATCAACATTAATACAAGAATAAATCACCTGCATTAGAAATGAACAGGTACTAGAGCCTGGGTGTTCATAGAGAAGATTAAAACATGGAAAGAGAAAAGAGGACATGTAAAATATCTGTAGTCTGAATTTGGGAAGCAAGACTGGATTTTTACCTATGGAAATGACTAATACTGAATTTAAAGTTGTTGACATTGCTGCAATATAATCTCTCCACATCCGCAAACTTTCAGTAGAAAGAGCTAAAAAGCAGGGCTGATTGGAAAGGGGCCATTGGGGACCTAACCTTGACCTGACACACAGTTATGTATAGGGAGGATGGGAGGGAGGGAGACGCAAGAGGGAGGACATATGGGAACATATGTATAACTGATTCACTTTGTTATAAAGCAGAAACTAACACACCATTGTAAAGCAATTATACTCCAATAAAGAAGTAAAAAAAAAAAACTCAACCAGGATGAACGTAGAAACAGAAAATTCCTGGGAATATACAGAAAGTAGGAACATTTCTGTAGGGGATGGAATGGGAGTGTGAACAATGCTCTGTAGACGTTAAGGGATGGGGACATTAACATCAGAGTTGCCCTATTTCACTATAACCTTGGCAACACATTCCATCAGTTCTACAATGGATCTTAAATGCTTATCAGAAGAATTAAGTTCTCAGTTGCCCTTGACCTGCCAAATTTCTCTGAGACCTAAGCACTACATGAAAGAGAATATTAATAGGGCAATATGGAATTTCAGGTCATCTCAGCAGCATATCCTGAGAACTGGTCTATGAATATTTCCATCCTCCTTCACTAAAGCAAATGTCAGATGGAAGGAAAATCTTCACACTTATTTCTAGCAGACTAGAGACTCTGCCAAACCAGGCTGTCTGCTTCCTGAGGATAAGGACACTGTCTTAGTCATTGCTGAATCCTTACGGCCAAGCAGAATGGCAGGTGCCTGGAAGTAAAGCCAAAACTGAATGGTGGTTGAACTGAATTATGTTAGGGTTGGATAGATTTGATCAAGTGACCAACTTTAAAGGGGGTTTGTCAGAGGTGGACTTAAATTCCTTCTGATTTACCTAAGTATAAATATACAAAACTTGATCTTCTTCTCTGACACTTTTATTCAAAAGACCATTTTAAAACTTATTCAAAGGTAGGCCAGACTCTCTGTTCTTCAAAGCTGTTTTTGTTGTTGTTTTTAATTTAATTTAATTCAAATATCACAATTGTTTCTGACTGTAATTTTAAAATTTCACAACCTATCCCTTCTTAGTGTATGAAGGGAGCTGTCAGTAATTACATACTATTCACTTCATCAATAGGTCTCAGTATTAGAAAGAAAAAGACATTTTATAATTGCTACTACTTTCTCCAAGCTTACAGACATTTCAAACAGTGGAGAGGCCAGTCCCTTTTAACTGTTCAACAGCTGTGATTTTCTCTGGGCTGGCCATCATTTCATAATCTGCAGCCAGCCTGTTTGCTTAAAGAAAGATGGCTGTTCCACAGATAATTACCAGTCGAAGGTGGTTCTACGATTCTTCCTCTGTCACCATCTCATTAAATATGTTCACTTGCTTCCTAAATATACTGCTAGTATTTCAGAATGGAATTAGTCTCTATTTTTATAATATTTGGGAAAATTTATAGAAAAGGGCTGTGGGGTCTGAACATGAATATTTAATTTATTTAAAAAATATATATATATAGGGACTTCCCTGGTGGTGCAGTGGTTAAGAATCTACCTGCCAATGCAGGGGACACGGGTTCGAGCTCTGGTCCAGGAAGATCCCACATGCCATAGAGCAACTAAGCCCGTGTGCCACAACTACTGAGCCTGTGCTCTAGAGCCCACGAGCCACAACTACTGAGCCCACGTGCTGCAATTACTGAAGCCTGCTTGCCTACAGACCGTGCTCCTCAACAAGAGAAGCTACCTCAATGAGAAGCCCATGCTCTGCAATGAAGAGTAGCCCCCGCTCACAACAACTAGAGAAAGCCCGTGCACAGCACTGAAGACCCAACACAGCCAAAAATAAATAAATAAATTTATTTTTAAAAATATATATAATATTTAAAGAGGCCATTTACTTTAAAGACGCTATTTACTTTCAATTAGGAGCAGGTGTCACAAAAAGAATAGAGACACTTCTGTTTTAAAGCCAATTCATGCCACACATTAGTCTGTGCACAAGTTGGTTTATTGTCTGAATCTTGGTTTATCTATAAGAAAAGCAGGCCTAATAATTATTATATAATAATCGGTTTCTAAGACTCTATGAAGCACCAAGGTGATGTGTGAAGCAGTAAGAGGATGATCAGTAAGTGGTGACTAATATACTCATTAATTTCAAAAATGGGTTCATTTTGATTTACAAAATATCTTAGCTAATCTGGGTCAAATAATCTGTTTTTTTATGTGTCACATCTTTTACATAGACCGAAGTTATTGACAGAGCAGGAGGTTAGAGCCACCGAGACAGAAAACTAATATTTATTGAGTACTGACTTCATACTGACCTCTTATTTTAAATACATTGTCATCATGTTGATCAAAAGTGATCCAATATTGGATGTCCATCATTGTACTAAAAATCTTATCCCATTAACTCCTTACATAACCTTTTTTGTCTGTTTATCACATGAGAAAACTAAGGATTAATGCAGTTAAATTAATAGGAAGTTATTTTGGGATTTGAACCAAAGCTGCCTGATTAAGAAAATAAGTATGATTATTGCAACTAGAAATTTACTGAGAGCGTCCTCTCTGTCAAACACCCTTTTAAATTTTTTTATGTGAGTTACTCATTGGCTCCTTGTTAAAAAGTCATTTGATCTAATTGTTATTGTGGTTAGCCTTATAGGTGAAGAAAATAAGGTACAGAGAAGGCAAGCAACATTGCCAAGGTCACACAGCTAGAAATGTTAGCTCAGGGAAGTAATCCCAAACAGTCTGACTCCAAAATTAATAACTCAAGCAACGTTGACTTCTCGGGGAAAGAGGCTAGCTTTAACATGTCATTTTGTGAAGGCTTTTCTGCCCCTAAATCTCTCCAAATCTATGCTGTCTCTAATCCCCAAAACTGAGTGATTAGATTCTTATACTTTTTCTTCTTAAAACATGAATACAGTGGCTGTATCAATTTACATTCCCACCAACAGTGAAAGAGGGTTCCCTTTTCTCCACACCCTCTCCAGCACTTATTGTTTGTAGACTTTTTTGGTGATGGCCATTCTGACTGGCATAAGGTGATACCTCATTGTAGTTTTGATCTGCATTTCTCTAATAATTATCTTTTCATGTGCCTCTTGGCCATCTGTATGTCTTCTCTGGAGAAATCTCTATTTAGGTCTCCTGCCCATTTGTTGACTGGGTTGTTTTTTTGATATTGAGCTGCATGAGCTGTTGGTATATTTCGGAGATTAATCCCTCGTCAGTTGCTTTGTTTGCAAACCTAGATGGATAGGATGGTGGGGGTGGGGGGGAGGTCCAAGACGGAGGGGATATATGTATACATATAGCTGATTCACTTCGTTGTACAACAGAAACTAACACATTATAAAGCAACTATACCCAATAAAAATAAATATGAATATATTTTCAAGAGCTATATATAATAAGAACTATACTTCTAATGAATTAGCAAATAAGACCTCAGGAGTACAGGAAGGATGGCAGATGATAATGTGAAACCTGTCTGAGAACTCAGTGCAAAGTAAAGCAGTGTCTACAAGCTCAAATTTGCATCAGAATTACCTCTTATTTGCATGAGAATTTTGGCACATGTGATGAGGGTTAGCAAGGACAATGCTGAGTGGAGAGGGACTTTCTCTGGGCATGAGTCATGCCAAAGATCCCAGAGAGACATAGATCAAATCAAGAAATACATTTATATTAATTCTAGTGGACGAGGTTGGGTGCAAAGGATTAGTGGGCATGCTGTTTCTGTAAATGTTTTTCTAAAATAAAAATAAATAAGAGCAAGGGGCGGAAATCTATGATGCCTACCTCCTGGACATCACTTCAAACAGCCATATTTACAGCCTTGACTTTTTTTTCTGAAGCAGACAGGAAGCAGGATTGGCCTAATCAGTACATTTCAAGGGTCA
This sequence comes from Stenella coeruleoalba, assembly GCF_951394435.1. Taxonomy (NCBI): domain Eukaryota; kingdom Metazoa; phylum Chordata; class Mammalia; order Artiodactyla; family Delphinidae; genus Stenella; species Stenella coeruleoalba. Next base: position 10,047,804 of record NC_137151.1, read on the forward strand.
TTATAATTATCAATTATAAAGGGAGTTCTATAATTTTCTTTATTAACAGACAAAGAAATAGGCAGAGTAAGTGTAAAATCTCTGCTTAAAGGAGGGTAGAACTGAGTGAGCAATGGTACAGCTCTGTTAATGCCTGAATTTTACCCCCGTGAGTTTAATTTTACTGATTTTACACAAAGACCCTTTAAACTGTAAACACTGAAAAAATGTCTCTTTATTAACCCCACAGAGCTGCTTATGTGAGCCCAGAATGGAGCAAGAGAGAGCTGGGTTTATGCTGGGCCTTTTTCACATTAAAGGATTTCAGAATGATTTTGGGAATTGCCAATTTAGAGTTTAGGTCTTTAGCTGTAGAGAAACAGGATGAGCTGTAAAGGAATTGAATCAGGCATGGATGTCAAGAAGTGATTGTACAGATGGAATCCAATATATACAATCCAATACATATTACCTGACCATCTAGCAAAAGACTGTTTGCACTGCACCAGATACAGAGGAGAAAAGGTTTGGACAACCCATTAGGACACAGTGTAGAGCTCAGGCTGCCAGAAAACCTTGCTACCCAGCCTGGAGTGAGCTCCCTTCCCTCTTCTGAATGCATTCAGCATTGTATCACTACAGTTGTTTGGTTTTTTTTTTTTTCCTGCAACTAATTACATACACACCCTTTACATCTCCTTTTTATTTCTCTCTTTTTAAATCTAAGTCTAGACTAGGGGGCTTAAATTTAAGACTTATGAGTTGAATATAATCTACTGACTTATTTTGTTTAGCTGATACAGGGTTTGTTTGTTTCACTTGGAGTGCTATTAAGTGGAAAAACCATTCTTCATTTATAACATCATCCTTATTGTTCCACTGTGTTCCATCCCCTAATCCCTGAAGATGTGTGAGTTTGCATCTCCCAATAGATTGCAAACTCCTTTATACGAGTTACATTTATGGATTTTAAGCTTATCATTTTAACTGTTCTTTAGCGTGGCACTGGCATTAAGTATATTCTCATTGTTGGGCGGCCATCACCACCATCCACCTCCAGAACATTTTCATCTTCCCAAACTGAAGCTGTGTACCTATTAAACACAACGACTCATGCCTCCTTTCTCCAGACCCTGGCAACCAGCATTCTACTTTCTGTCTATGTGATTCTTACTACTCTAGGTACCTCAAATAAGTGGAATCAACATAAATAGTTGTACCATTGTGACTGGCATATTTCACATATCATAATACCCTGACAATTCATTGATTCTGGAGAATGTATAAGAACTGTGTTACATTTTTAGGCTGAAAAAACCCTATTGCTTTATATATGATATTTTATTTATCCATTCAGCGGTCGATGGCATTTGTGAGCTGCATCTATCTTTTGGCCACTGAGAATAATGCTGCTATATACACAAGTGTACAAATATCTATTTGAGTCCCTGTGTTGAATTCTTTTGGGGATACACCCAGAAAGAAAATTACTGGATAATATGGTAATTCTATGTTTAATTTTATGAGGAATCTCCATATGGTTTCCCATAGCAGCCACGCCATTTTACATTTCCATTAGCAGTGCACAAGGATGCCAGACACTCCACAGGCTCACCAAAACTTATCTTCTGTTGTTTTTGTAATAGCCATCCATCCCAGTGGGCATGAAGTTATATTTCATTGCAGTTTTGATTACATTTTCCTAATGATTATTAATGTTGAACATCTTTTCATGTGTTTGCCAGCCATTTGTATACATTCTTTGGAGAAATGGCTATTCACGTCCTTTGCCCACTTTTGAATTGGGTTGTTTATTGTTGTTGAGTTTTAGGAGTCTTCTGTACATACTGGATATTGTTCCCTAGTGGATACACAAACTCAAATCCTTGAAGTGCTTTTTAAATCTGTTGATAGCGTTCTTTAAGGTGCAAACATTTTAAATTTTAATGACCTCCCGTTTGTCTATCTTTTTCTTTTGTCGTCTGTGCCTATGTTGTCAATCATTACCAAACCCAACGTCATGAAGCTTTCCCCCTGTTTTAGTCTAAGAGATTTATAGTTTTATAGATTTATAGTTCTTACATCTAAATGTAATCCATTTTCAGTTGATTTTTGTATATTGCATAAGGTAAGGGCCCAACTTAATTATTTTACATGTGGATATCCAGTTTTTCCAGCACCATTTATTAAAAATAAAGACCATTTAAGACCAATCCCCATTGAATGGTCATAAAACTTTTTGATGAGAATCATTTTTCCATTATTGTGAGGTTTTATTTCTGGGCTCTCTATTGTATACCATTGGTCTACAGGTCTTCTTGGTACCAGCATCATACTCTTTTGATTACCACAGCTTTGTAGAAGGTTAAGAAACAGGAAGTGTGAGGCCTCCAACTTTGTTACTTTTTAAAATTGTTTTGGCTACTCATGATTCCTTGAGATTACATACGAATTTTAGGATGGATATTTATATTTCTGCAAAAAAAATAATTTTGATAAGTTTAGCATTGAATATAGAGATCATTTCGGTTCTACTGACATTTAATGAATTTAAGTCTTCTAATCCATGAACACAGAATGTCCTTTCTTTTATTGGTGTCTTTTAAAATTTCAATCAACAATATTTTGTAGTTTTCAGTACATATGTCTGCCTCCTTGGTTAAGTTTACCCCGAAGAATTTTATTCTTGCTGATGCTTTGTAAATGGAGTTGTTTTCTTAATTTTATGTTTGGATGTTTCACTTTTAGTGTATAGAAAGGAAACTAAATTTTGCGTGTTGATTTTGTGCCCTGTAATTTTATAGAATTTACCTCTAACAGTTGTGTGTCTGTGTGTGTGTGTGTGTGTGTGTGTAATCTCTAGAGTTTTCTACATATATGATCATGTAGTTTACAAACAGAGATAACTTTACCTTTTCCCGTCCAAATTGAATTTTTTACAAATTTCTTTTTCTTGCCTACTTGATCTGGCTAGGCCTTCTAGTACTATGTTAAAAAAGACGGGAAAAGCAGGAACCATTGTCTTGTTCCTGATCTTAGGGAAATCATTTTTCAATCTTGTGTATAATGTTGGCTGTGGCTTTTTCCAAACTGTCCTTTATTGCGTTAAGGAACTTTTCTTTTATTCTGGGTATATTGTATTTTTATCAGAAGAGAGTGTTGAATTTTGTCAAATGTTGTTAGATCCAATTGGTTACAGTCCTCTATATACTTACTGATATTCTATCTAGTTGGTCTATCCATTATGGAAAGGAGTAGTTCCCTTGTACTATTGTATAGCTATTATCGTTTAATTTCATCATATAGTTTGGAACTTTAATGTTTGGTATATGTATTTTTTTAATTCTTATATCTTTTTGGTGAACTTATCCTGTTATCATTATAGAATGTCATTCTCTGTCTCATGTTTATTTTTTTGAATTTTATTTTATTTATTTTTTATAGAGCAAGTTCTTATTAGTCATCTATTTTATACATATTAGTGTATATATGTCAATCCCAATCTCCCAATTCATCACACCCCCACCCCAACCCCCTGCCGCTTTCCCCGCTTGGTGTCCATACATTTGTTCTCTACATCTGTGTCTCAATTTCTGCCCTGCAAACCGGTTCATCTGTACCATTTTTCTAGGTTCCACATATATGCCTTAATATACAATATTTATTTTTCCCTTGCTGATTTACTTCACTCTGTATGACAGTCTCTAGATCCATCCATGTCTCTACAAATGACCCAATTTCGTTCCGTTTTATGGCTGAGTAATATTCTGTTGTTTATATGTACCACATGTTCTTTATCCATTCATCTGTTGATGGGATGAATGGATAAAGAACATGGATGGATAGCAACATTTAGGTTGCTTCCATGACCTGGCTACTGTAAATAGTGCTGCAATGAACATTGGTGTGCATGTGTCTTTTTGAATTATGGTTTTCTCTGGGTATATGTCCAATAGTGGGATTGCTAGGTCACATGGTAATTCTAGTTTTAGTTTTTTAAGGGACCTCCATACTGTTCTCCATAGTGGATATATCAATTTACATTCCCACCAACAGTGCAAGAGGGCTCCCTTTTCTCCACACTCTCTCCAGCATTTGTTGTTTGTAGATTTTCTGATGATGCCCATTCTAACTGGTGTGAGGTGATACCTCATTGCAGATTTGATTTGCATTTCTCTAATAATTAGTGATATTGAGCAGCTTTTCATATGCTTCTTGGCCATCTGTATGTCTTCTTAGGAGAAATGTCTAGCTTTTCTGTCCATTTTTGGATTGAGGTGTTTGCTTTTTTTAATATTGAGCTGCATGAGCTGTTTATATATTTTGGAGACTAATCCTCTGTCCGTTGATTCATTTGCAAATATTTTCTCCCATTTTGAGGGTTGTCTTTTCGTCTTGTTTATGGTTTCCTTTGCTGTGCAAAAGCTTTTAAGTTTCATTACGTCCCATTTGTTTATTTTTGTTTCTATTTCCATTACTCTAGGAGGTGGTCAAAAAAGATCTTGTTGTGATTTATGTCAAAGAGTGTTCTTCCTATGTTTTCCTCTAAGAGTTTTATAGTGTCCGGTCTTACATTTAGGTCTCTAGTCCATTTTGAGTTTATTTTTGTGTATGGTGTTAGGGAGCGTTCTAATTTCATTCTTTTACATGTAGCTGTCCAGTTTTCCCAGCACCACTTATTGAAGTGAAGGTCTTTTCTCCATTGTAACTTCTTGCCTCCTTTGTCATAAATTAGTTGACCACATCTGCATGGGTTTATCTCTGGGCTTTCTATCCTGTTCCATTGATCTATATTTCTGTTTTTGTGCCAGTACCATACTGTCTTGTTTACTGTAGCTTTATAGTATAGTCTGAAGTCAGGGAGTCTGATTCCTCCAGCTCCATTTTTTCCCTCAAGACTGCTTTGGCTATTCCGGGTCTTTTTGTGTCTCCATACAGATTTTAAGACTTTTTGTTCTAGTTCCGTAAAAAAATGCCATTGGTAATTTGATAGGGATTGCATTGCAACTGTAGATTGCTTTGGGTAGTATAGTCATTTTCACAATATTGATTCTTCCAATCCAAGAACATGATATATCTCTCCATCTGTTGGTATCATCTTTAATTTCTTTCATCAGTGGCTTATAGTTTTCTGCACACAGGTCTTCTGTCTCCCTCGGCAGGTTTATTCCTAGGCATTTTATTCTTTGTGTTGCAATGGTAAATGGGAGTGTTTCCTTAATTTCTCTTTCATCATTAGTGTACAGGAATGCAAGAGATTTCTATGCATTAATTTTGTATCCTGCAACTTTACCAAATTCATTGATTAGCTCTAGTAGTTTTCTGGTGGCATCTTTAGGATTCTCTATGTATAGTATCATGTCATCTGCAAAGAGTGACAGTTTTACTTCTTTTCCAATTTGTATTTTTTTTTTTCTCTGATAGCCCTGGCTAGACCTTCCAAAACTATGTTGAATAATAGTGGTGAGAGTGGACATCCTTGTCTTGTTCCTGATCTTAGAGGAAATGCTTTCAGTTTTTCATCATTGAGAATGAAGTTTGCTCTGGGTTTGTCATATATAGCCTTCATTATATTGAGGTAGCTTCCCTCTATGCCCACTTTCTGGAGAGTTTTTATCATAAATGGGTGTTGAATTTTTTCAAAACCTTTTCCTGCATCTATTGAGATGATCATACGGTTATTATTCTTCAATTTGTTAATATGGTGTATCACATTGATTGATTTGCTTATATTGAAGAATCCCTGCATTCCTGGGATAAACCCCACTTGATCATGGTGTACGGTACTTTTAATGTGTTGTTGGATTCTGTTTGCTAGTATTTTGTTGAGGATTTTTGCATCTATATTCATCAGTGATACTGGTCTGTAATTTTCTCTTTTTTTGTAGTATCTTTGTCTGGTTTTGGTATCAGGGTGATGGTGGCCTCATAGAATGAGTTTGGGAGTGTTCCTTCCTCTGCAATTTTTTGTAAGAGTTTGAGAAGGATGGGTGTTAGCTCTTCTCTAAATGTTTGATAGAATTCACCTGTGAAGCCATCTGGTCCTGGACTTTTGTTTGTTGGAAGATGATTGATCTGTTCATATTTTCTTTTTCTTCCTGGTTCAGTCTTGGAAGGTTATACCTTTCTAAGAATTTGTCCATTACTTCCATGTTGTCCATTTCATTGGCATAGAGTTGCTTGTAGTAGTCTCTTAGGATGCTTTGCATTTCTGCTGTGTCTGTTGTAACTTCTCCTTTTTCATTTCTAATTTTATTGAGCTGAGTCCTCTCCCTCTTTTTCTTGATGAGTCTGGCTAATGGTTTATCAATTTTGTTTACCTTCTCAAAGAACCAGCTGTTAGTTTTATTGATCTTTGCTATTGTTTTCTTTGTTTCTATTTCATTATTTCTGCTCTGATCTTTATGATTTCTTTCCTTCTGCTAACTTTAGGTTTTGTTTGTTCTTTTTTCTCTAGTTCCTTTAGGTGTAAGGTTAGATTGTTTACTTCAGATTTTTCTTGTTTCTTGAGGTAGGCTTGTATAGCTATAAACTTCCCTCTTAGAAATGCTTTTGATGCATCACATAGGTTTTGGATCATCGTGTTTTCATTGTCATTTGTCTCTAGGTATTTTTTGATTTCCTCTTTGATTTCTTCAGTGATCTCTTGGATATTTAGTAACGTATTGTTTAGCCTCCATGTGTTTGTGTTTTTTACGTTTTTTTCCCCTGTAATTGATTTCTAATCTCATAGTGTTGTGGTCAGAAAAGATGCTTGATATGATTTCAATTTTCTTAAATTTACTGAGGCTTGATTTGTGACCCAAGATGTGATCTATCCTGGAGAATGTTCCATGCACACTTGAGAAGAAAGTGTAATCTGCTGTTTTTGGATGGAATGTCCTATAAATATCAGTTAAAACTATCTGGTCTCTTGTGTCATTTAAAGCTTGTGTTTCCTTATTAATTTTCTGTTTGGATGATCTGTCCATTGGTGTAAGTGAGGTGTAACTGTGTTACTGTCAATTCCTCTTTTATAGCTGTTAGCAGTTGCTTTATGTATTGAGGTGCTCCTATTTTGGGTGCATATATATTTATAATTGTTATATCTTCTTCTTGGATTGATCCCTTGATCATTTCGTAGTGACCTTCCTTGTCTTTATTTTAAAGTCTGTTTTATCAGATATGAGTATTGCCACTCCAGCTTTCTTTTTTTTATTTTTTGTGGTATGCGGGCCTCTCACTGTTGTGATCTCTCCCATTGTGGAACACAGGCCCTGGACGCACAGGCTCAGCAGCCATGGCTCATGGGTGCAGCCACTCCGTGGCATGTGGGATCCTCCCAGACCGGGGCACAAACCCATGTCCCCTGCAAAGGCAGGTGGACTCTCAACCACTGAGCCACCAGGCTAGCCCCCCAGCTTTCTTTTGATTTCCATTTGCATGGAATATCTTTTTCCTTCTCCTCACTTTCAGTCTGTATGTGTCCCTAGGTCTGAAGTGGGTCTCTTGTAGACAGCACATATATGGGTCTTGTTTTTGTATCCATTCAGCAAACCTATGTCTTTTCGTTGGAGCATTTAATCCATTCCTGTTTAAGGTAATTATCAATATGTATGTTCCTATTACCATTTTCTTAATTGTTTTGGATTTGTTTTGGTAGGTCCTTTTCTTCTCTTGTGTTTCTCACTTAGAGAAGTTCCTTTAGCATTTGTTGTAAAGTTGGTTTGGTGGTGCTGAATTCTCTTAGTTTTGCTTGTCTGTAAAGCTTTTGATTTCTCCATCAAATCTGAATGAGATTCTTGCCAGGTAGAGTAATCTTGGTTGTAGGTTCTTCCCTTTCATCACTTTAAGTATACCATGCCACTCCCTTCTGGCTTGTAGAGTTCTTGCTGAGAAATCATCTGTTAACCTTATGGGAGTTCCCTTGTGTTATTTGTCATTTTTCCCTTGCTGATTTCAATAATTTTTCTTTAATTTTTGCCACTTTGATTTCTATGTGTCTTGGCATGTTTCTCCTTGGGTTTATTCTGTATGGGACTCTCTGTGCTTCCTGGACTTGGGTGGCTATTTCCTTTCCCATGTTGTTAGGGAAGTTTTCAACTATAATCTCTCCACATATTTTCTTGGGTCCTTTCTCTCTCTCTTCTCCTTCTGGGATCCCTATAATGTGAATGCTTTTGCATTTAATGTTGTCCCAGAGGTCTCTTAGGCTGTCTTCATTTCTTTTCATTCTTTTATCTTCAGTGTGTTCTGCAGCAGTGAATTCCACCATTCTGTCTTCCAGGTCACTTATCTGTTCTTTTGCCTCAGTTATTCTGGTATTGGTTCCTTCCAGTGTATTTTTCATTTCAGTTATTGTATTGTTCATCTCTGTTTGTTTGTTCTTTAATTCTTCTAGATCGTTGTTAAACATTTCTTGCATCTTCTCCATCTTTGCCTCTATTATTTTTCCGAGGTCCTGGATCATCTTCACTATCGTTATTCTGAATTCTTTTTCTGGAAAGTTGCCTCTCTCCACTTCATTTAGTTATTTTTCCAGGGTTTTATCTTGTTCCTTTATCTGGTACATAGCCCTCTGCCTTTTCATCTTGTCTATCTTTCTGTGAATGTGGTTTTTTCTGTTCCATAGGCTGCAGGATTGTAGTTCTTCTTGCTTCTGCTGTCTGCCCTCTGGTGGATGAGGCTATCTAAGAGTCTTGTGTAAGTTTCCTGATGGGAGGGACTGGTGGTGGGTGGAGCTGGCTGTTGCTCTGGTGGGTAGAGTTCAGTAAAAAACTAATGTAACTGTTTTTGACTTAAAGTCTCTTGTGTGACATTAGTATCACCATCCTTATTTTGCTCTCTTTTGATTAATATTTGTATGGAATACATCTTTTAAATTGTTTTCAGTTCCCTTGTATGAATATTCTTAAACCTAAACTGAGACTCTTGCAGATAGCTTGTAGTGGATCTCATTTTTTTACTCATTCTTCCAGTTACATCTTTTGATTGGAGAAGTTAATCCATTTATGTTTAAAGTAATTACTGATATGGAAAGAGTTTTCATATTTTGTTATTTGTTTTGTGCATGTCTTTTAGCTCTTTTGTCCTTCATTTCCTCTGCTACTGCTTTCTTATTTGTTTAAAGATTTTCTTTTGCAGTGATTATTTTGATTCCCTTTTCTTTCCTTTCCATATATTCTATAGTAATAGTCTTTAGGGTTACCATAGAGATTTGATATAACATCCTAAAATTTTTAATATTTATTTTAAATTGATACCAACTTAACTTCAGTTGCATGCAAAATCTCTACTTATACCTGAACCTCTCCCCTACTTTATGTTACTGATGTTACAAACTACATCTATATTCATTTTGTACTCATTAACATAGATTTTAAGTTATTTTATATGCATTTATCTTTAAAATTCTGTAGAAATGAAAAGTGAAATTACAAATCAGAATTACAATTATACTGGTTTTTATATTTGTCCATGTATATAACTTTAAAATAAACTATATATAATATTTTTATATGACTTTGAGTAACAGTCTAGTATCCTTTCATTTCAACTAGTAGAACTGCATTTAGCATTTCTAGTAGGGCAGATATAGTGGTAATGAACACCCTCAAATTTTGCTTATTTTGGAATGTCTTAATTTCTCCCTCATATTCGAAGGACAGTTTTATCAGATATAGAATTCTTGATTTGTAGCATTTTTTATTTTTTCTTTAGCTATTTTACATATATCATACCACTGCCTCCGGGCCTCCAAGGTTTCTGCTAATAAATCTGCTAGTAATTTTCCTAAAATTCCTTTTTAAGTGACAAATTACTATTCTCTTGCTGCTTTCAAGTCTTTGTCCAGTTGTTCGCTTTTAATATCTCACTGTGTAGGCCTCTTTGGACTTATCCTACTAGGATTTCATTGGCTTCCTGAATTTGTAGATTCATGTCTTCCCTCAAATTTGGGATGTTTCTGGCCATTACTTCTTCAAATAATCACTGCCCTTTCTCTCTATAATTTTTCCCTTCTAGGACTCCCATAATCCATATATTGGTTGACTTTATGGTGTCCCACAATCTCTTACACCACATTACTATTCTAGAGTCTATTTCCCTCTATTCTCAGACTCAGGAATTTCAATTGTCCTATCCTTAGGTTGGCTGATTGTTTTCTCTGCCTGAAGACTTATGAGTTTTCTTTCATGAATTTTACAATTGAGTTATTGTATTTTTCAGCTCCAAAATTTGTTTGACTCTTCTTTTTAATGATATTTATCTTTTTTTGATATTCTCATTTTCTTCCTATTTCATATTCTATAGTTCTGTGTTCATGTTCTCCTTTAGTTCTCTAAACATATTAAGACAGTTGTTTTATACTCTTTGTCTAGAAAGTCTGATGCCTGTGTTTCTTCAGAGATGGTTTCTGGAGATTTATTTTGTTCCTTTGAAGGGCCTGTATTTTCCCACTTTTTCTTTTTTTTTGCAGGACGCGGGCCTCTCACTGTTGTGGCCTCTCCCGTTGCGGAGCACAGGCTCTGGACGTGCAGGCTCAGCGGCCATGGCTCACGGGCCCAGCCGCTCCGCGGCATGTGGCATTTTCCTGACGGGGGCACGAACCCGTGTCCCCTGCATCGAAAGGCAGACTCTCAACCACTGCGCCACCAGGGAATCCCTCGAGCTTCTCTCGAGCCTATTCCCTGTCTTCAAACACTAATTTTAGAGGTAACTACTGTTAATAGGAGAACATCTTTCTGAACTTCTTTGTTCTAGGCACAGAGGGGTTCTTGGTATTTGTATACCTCTACCACTCTGCTTTATACTCTAATATTAAAGCTTACCTACATTTCTGTGTCAGTACATACAGACAATACATTCCTCTTAATGACTCCATATTATTCCTAACAACAGCCATATTATAATTTATTTTCCTGTGCTCAGTTTGTTCTCACAGATTATTTCCAATTTCACTGTTAGAAACAATGGGGTACCACACACACATATTCATGTTCATATGCATACATATTTCTCTAGATGAACTCTGAAAAATACAATTTCTGAGTCAAAGGCTATGCACATCTAAAACCCAAAGGGGCTGAACTAATTTTCACTTTGTTTCTACAATTTGTGAAAATAATGACACCATCTCCACATCCCGATGGCAACCCTCAATATTGTCAAACTCTGAAAAATCTTACCAATCTGCATAGACTTTGCTATTTTTTTTTTTTTTTTTTGGTACATGGGCCTCTCACTGTTGCAGCCTCTCCCGTTGTGGAGTACAGGCTCTGGACGCGCAGGCTCAGTGGCCATGGCTCACGGTCCCAGCCGCTCTGCAGCATGTGGGATCTTCCCGGACTGGGGCATGAACCCGTGTCCCCTGCATCGGCAGGCGGACTCTCAACCACTGCACCACCAAGGAAGCCCTCTTTCCCAGTTTTGTTGTCTAAAGATGTTTGTTTCAAAACTGAGAAAATAGCTACCTCTCTCAGAACTTCACCAATTAACAGCATGTTCTAAGCTTTCAGTTCAGCCCAAGGTGAAGGCTTAAGACTGTCTCATTCCTTTTTGGGGCATATGTCCTGCTTGGAACTGTGTATGTGCTTTAAAATTTTTTCCCTCATATGCACAATGGTTTTTAAAGATCTTAATTTCCCAGAAAGTTTAAATCCAGTTTTTAGTGTTTTTTTTTTTGTGACTTTAGGTTATTTTCAAGTTATTGTCCTATATGTGAATGACACTGTGCTAAACACTATGCTGAGAATTGTCAAGCGTACAAAGAAGTATAAGACACTCAAGATTTTGCCCTCTTTTTCTCTCTTTTTTGTGTCTTTCTTTTTCTTCCTTGTATCTTTCCTTTCTCCTTTTCTCCATTCCTCATTCTTCTAACTTCCTTCCTTGTTTTTCTCTTGCTTTTCTTTCTTCCCTTCCTCATTCATTCTTTCTGAACAATATATATTATATATATTTAATTATATATATATTTCAAATTAAGGATATATTTAATGTATATTTATATTATATATATTTTATGTATTTATGTATGTTTATATAGATTTAATTACAATATAAAATAATATACAATTATTTTTGACCCTGTGCCAGCCACTGTTTAGACACTGGGAATTTAGTGGTAAACAAGACAAGACACTGATGTCTTTATACAGTTTTCCTTCTTAAAGAAGATGAAAGACGATAAATGAGTAAATGAATTAATTTAAAATTTCAGGCACTGACACATACTTTGAATAAAAAGAAAGAAAAGCAAAATCATAGAATGGTGACACAAGAGATGGGTGCAGCTATTTTAGATAAGATGTATACAAAAGAGCTCCTTGAATTTTAGGAATAACACCTCAGAGTTGCTAACATTCAGCTGAGTAAGTGGCAAGTGTGAATTAGTGATTTCTGACAAGTTTTCTTGTCTTTTTTTTTTTTTCTGGCAACCCTCCTAAGGCCACATAAAAGACTCTAGGTCCATTTATTCCCCTTTTCATACATTGTAGGTAAGTAAAAACTGATTGATGCCAGAGAATTGAAAATAAGCCTAAACATAGCCCTCTCTCAGTATTCACAGGAGATTGGTTCCAGAACATTTGCCCCCGCCCCCGGCCCCGTGAATACCAAAATTTATGTACTCTTGTCAACATTAAGTATCTTCCTTTGGAAAAACATAATGCCTATTTGATAAAGAGAAAGAGAAGCCCATTGTTACTTTAATTTGCATTTCTTCTATTATTAGTAAAGGTTTACATTTTTTCACATTTTTGTGCATTTTACACACTAATATCTTTTCCTCCTTTTATTTTGGAATGTATTTCTCATGACTTGTAACATTTGTAACATTGTAACAACACACTACCATGTGTAAAATAGACAGCTAGTGGGAACCTGCTGTATAGCACAGGGAGCTCAGCTCAGTGCTCTGTGGTGACCTAGATAGGAGGGATGGGTGGGTGGTGGGAGGTCCAAGAGGGAAAGGATATATGTATACATATAGCTGATTCACTTCATTGTACAGCAGAAACTAACACAACATTGTAAAGCAACTATACCCCAATAAAAATTTTAAAGTAAGAATAGCAACTTTGTTTTATACATGTTAGCAAGCATTTTTTCCTAGTGTCTCCTGTTTAGCTTATAGTACATTTTGACACAGAGAAGCTTTACATTCTTATGTAAAAAATTAAATAGAACTCTTTGTTTAAAAAATGGTAAAAATATATGCACAATGAATGAACGGAAGTACCTAAGTTTTCTTGCAGATGTAAAATCCTTCCATTTATTAACAGAAAAAAAGCCCAAATTCTAAAATCATCTTCCTTTGGGTAGGATACTAGCCAATCACTCACAATATACATTATTAAACAGTGACATGGGGATCACAGGGAATGCAAGATCACTCTCCTACCAGAACAAATGGAAAAAGATACTTTTATTTTCATGAAGCTTATGTTTTAAATTAACTTTTGACCAGCACAGCTCCTAGGTGAACCTCAATATAAGCAATGTAGCCATATTAAGCCCCTGGACGTGACGCCATCCCCAAATTAGGAGACAGTCATGCACATTTGTTGAATGTCAAATGTAGGAGTGAGTATAGAGCAAGACATACCATTAATCCCTTTACCTTTGATGAATTATTTCACATAAGTTGTAGATAGAACTCTCATATTTGAACTCCATGGGACAAAACTGAATTAAAAGCACTAACCCAAGTATAATCTTTTGGAACAACTTGTATAAAAGCATCATGACCTGATCATTTTCTGCCACATCCCTATATACCTCAGATTCACAAATAGCAGGGAATTTAAAGGTGTCTATTATATAGCAAACAAAAGAAAATCTCAGAACGCACTTAGTGCTTTTTTTTTTTAATTGCAGACATATTCTGTATTTTACTATTCTAGTCCTACAATGGTGGAACCTTTTAGACAAGAAATATAGAAATAGAGCCAGACTTTTCTTTTCTAGAAGGCTGACATTAAGGTAAATTACTCATATGCATCTAAATTAGGGAAAGTAAATAGTGAGTGAAATCCCAAGTCCTTGGGGAAGCTAAGGATCGACCTGGGAAACCATGGGTTTTGGAGTTAGGAGGATGTTGGTTCCAGCCGTGATTGTGTGTAACATCAGACAAGTTGCTTTTTTCCCCCCTCAACTAGAAAATGAGGTATGTCTCAAAATTCTTTAAAATTCAAAGGCATATGTATTATTCAACTACTCAGTACAGTAGTTAGTGCTCAATGATTGGTAATTGAATAATAATTCCATTCAAATGCATGATGAGACTGGATTGGAGAAGAAAAAAAAAAAACAATAGAAGTAAAGTAAGAAGGGTCCAGGGTAAATATTTCCAATGGAGATGTGTCTCCCTAATGTTTATTATCCTTCAGTTATATTCCCTGTGGATTAATGGTGGGCATCAAGTCCAAATTATTTAAACTGATATGCTAGAAAGCTGTGTTTCAGTCAAACAGCAAGTATATATATGAGCTTTTTATTTCAACAAATATTTAAGGAATATTTTGTAAAACGATTATTTTCCTCAATTACTGCTTAGCTTCTTTGGATTATTAAGTAGTGGCTTTTATAAAGAAAAGACCAGACACACATGCACACATGAACACATACAGGTGTAGACACAAATGCACACATATTTGGCCATAGTAATCAGATTCTGGAAAACATTGTTTTTTTTACCTCCTTCTTTGGAAGCTTTGAGCTAATTTCTATCAAATTTATGTTTTCTATCACCAAGAATGCCCTGTGATCCAAGAATAATTTTGGACAACTCATCTTGCATTTAACTCAGCTACATTGCCTTAAAGTTGGAGAAAAGCATGAAAAAGCTTGGTTCTCATCTTACAGATATCATAGGAAAGAATTCCCCACCTAGAGCCTACAATCCTAATTGTGTGCTGATGGTGCTGCTGAATTACCCTGAATGGCTGGTAGAAGATGGGGTTTCCCTCAATGAGGAATCTTATCTACAGGAGAAAATAATCCTTTCTGGATTTACAAGAGGGTTTATTCACAGCGGGCATACATTTGAGGTTTCTAAATCCATTATTTTAAATCACTTAGAAGAATGCCTCCCAACTGAGTTCACTTCCAGGACAATTTCAGAAAGCGAATGCTGAAAAGACAACAGATTGTTATCGGTCATTTACAACAGAAGCTCTCTGAACTGACTTCAACTTAATAATGCACTGAAGTAATCTACACTCTGTAAACCTTACAGACAGATGTTAATAGAATCCTGAATACTCCCTGCTAGTAAGTTCTTGTCTAATATGGCTGAACCATCCTCCTCTCATTGGATGTGATTGTTTCCAAAACTTTCGTGCTTTACATAATTTAATTAAATGTTCCATAAACAAATTTCAAATGAGTGCATTAAAGAACAGATGTCTTTCCTCCTCTTTCTCTCTCTCTCTCTCCTCCCCACAGCCTCCCCTCTCTGCCCTTCTTCTTCTTACTTTTTTATGTTATAAAAACTAAGTTGAATTATTTGGAAAGGCTTGATGACATTGATTGGACAGAAAATTGCTGTCTTGCTGTTTGTCTTCCTTGTTGGGTGGATTGTATCTTAGTCTTATATTTTGGGGTTCTTTTGTTATCTATTTTATCCAGCATCGTGGGTCCTCAGTACAGTTTTCTGGAGTTAATTATGGATTAAAGAATGATGCCTGAGCTTTTATATTCTATTATTGTAACAGCACCTAATAATGGATTTATTTCATTTTGGTTTCAAATTTATGATCGAATTTCCTCTTATTTTTCTTCTCATTTTCCCTTTCCCCCAGTACGCTTTTTTCCTTCCTTCTCTGTCCCCCTTTCTCTCAATTCATTCTTTTGTTTTTTGCTGTTTGTTAATGCTTTGGGGACTTCACACTTCATTAGGGTAAACTAGTGTGGTTCCAAAGAAAGTTCCAGACTATGAGACAAAACTTTCTGTTATTACTCTAGGCAAGCCATGTAAACTCTAATGTGTGGGAGTGTCCTGTCTCTAAAATATGGAAGATAAATAATCTTTCCTGATACTGCATGGATTTGAAATGTTAGCACTTTGAGAAATATTTAACTAAAAAGAAGTCACTGTAAGCCAACTACTTTTCACACTAAAGAAAAGCAGTTTGGGTCAGAAACTGAGTAAGAGACAGATAACACTTCTAGGCTAGATCTATCTGAAATAAGTGAAAAATCTCGTGTACTCAGCTATCTCAAGAGCTGCAGAGCATTGAACTTGCCTTCGGTGATTGGCAAAATGAACATGCTGTCTAAGGCAGCAGTGTTCTGGGGCTCCCTGTCTCACTGTTTGTATGGAGTTTTAGATTTATTGAGTTTGAATTCCTGTATGGCTGCCTGCCACACCTACCTGATGATTGAAGTAGTATTTTCCTTGGCTAGTAAGGTCTGCATTTCATTGTTCCATCAACATTGAACAGACTGAAATGGAGCCAGGATCCAAATTTAAGGTGTATGAAAAACATTTCCAGGGATGACAGGATTAGGCTGGTTCTATCTATATTTTATTATCTCTTGCCATTCTCCACAATTACGACATTTTTGGCAACAAAATGAAAATATTAAATTCAATAAATACACCTGGGGAGAGCTGGTGGTAGTCAGTCTTACAATCTTACAACTACCTAGTTGCCTTAGAGGAAAAAAATACACTCATTTAATGGAGACAGAAGAATTTCAGTTTTTCCAAAATGATCAAAAGTTGTTTTTGAAATTGCTGCGTATTTAGGGGAAACATCACTCCTTTGCTGTTTTATACCCATAATTTACATTGCAAATAAACATTACCAGTCCTCAAGAGTAGTTAAGTTGAAGAGGCACAGGTTAAAGAGGTAATGCTATGAGGTTCTACCTAATTGCTGCCTTGAAACAATAAGTGATAAATAAGCAATATATTTTTGAAATTTTCTAATTCTTCAATTCATGAACCCACACAAACAGAATCACACTCACAGACAAATTCTGTAATGTCATACAGGAATGTATGATAAAATGCAAGGATATAGGCAAGTAGGAACTTAGGATATACTCATCCACAGGTAATTAAGCATTTGGGATCTTATTTCCCTGATCAGGGATTGAACCCGTGCCCCCTGCAGTGGAAACACAAAGTCCTAACCCCCGGACCTCCAGGGAATTCCCGGTTCTTTATCTTTATTTTTATTATTTGTTTATTGGAGTATAGTTGCTTTACAATGTTGTGTTAGTTTCTGCTGTTCAGTGAAGTGAATCAGCCACATGTATTATCTTTAAACCAACTTCCCTGGGAACTTTTGTCTGCTACTCTGAGACCTCCTCTGTCCTTTATTAACACTCAGTACATGCCTATCATTAGTTCATATTGTTTTTTAATTTGTGAGCTTTTTCATTTTAATTATAGGACAAATACTTGCTTATGGTAAGAAGGATGTAGAAAAATCCAGAGAGAAAATAATAATTTCTCTTCAGCTCCTTTTCTATTCTCTCGAGCCTATTCCCTGTCTTCAAACACTAATTTTAGAGGTAACTACTGTTAATAGGAGAACATCTTTCTGAACTTCTTTGTTCTAGGCACAGAGGGGATCTTGGTATTTGTATACCTCTACCACTCTGCTTTATACTCTAATATTAAAGCTTACCTACATTTCTGTGTCAGTACATACAGACAATACATTCCTCTTAATGACTCCATATTATTCCTAACAGCTGTATTATAATTTATTTTCCTGTGCTCAGTTTGTTCTCACAGATTATTTCCAATTTCACTGTTCAAAATAATGGGGTACCACACACACATATTCATGTTCATGTGCATACATATTTCCCTAGATGAACTCTGAAAAATACAATTTCTGAGTCAAAGGCTATGCACATCTAAAACCCAAAGGGGCTGAACTAATTTTCACTTTGTATCTACAATTTGTGAAAATAGTGACACCATCTCCACATCCTGATGGCAACCCTCAATATTGTCAAACTCTGAAAAATCTTACCAATCTGCATAGACTTTGCTATTTTTTTTTTTTTTTTGTATGTAGGCCTCTCACTGTTGTGGCCTCTCCCGTTGCGGAGCACAGGCTCCGGACGTGCAGGCTCAGTGGCCATGGCTCACGGGCCCAGCTGCTCCGCAGCATGTGGGATCTTCCTGGACTGGGGCACAAACCCGTGTCCCCTGCATTGGCAGGCGGACTCTCAACCACTGCGCCACCAGGGAAGCCCGACTTTGCTATTTTAATTTGCTTTTCTTTAATTGCTAGTAAAGTTGGGCATATTTTCATCTATTCATTGACCATATAAATGTCTTACTTTGTGAATTGTCAGATTTTATCCTTTGTTGACTTACCTGTTGGGTTATTTGTATTTCTTCTTTTATTGACAGAATTATTTTATAAGTTTAGATATTAATTTGCATAGCCATTAGCTGTACCAGCAGAAAGTATTTTATTCCAGTATATGGGTTCTTATTTTATTTATGGTACCTTTCACTTCCCAGCTCTTTTAGTTTTTTTATAGGCAAATCTCTTAATCTTTTTTATAGTTTCTAAAATTTTGTCTTACTTGCTAAGGCCTTACTTATCCTCAAGCTCAATGTGCAATTTGCTAAATTTTTCTTGATGATTTTATGATTATATTTTTTACATTTGATTTTTAAAATCCATCCACCATTTATTTTGAGTATGGGTAAGGTAGGAATTAATATTTTTTCTAAAAATTTAGCCAAATATCCCAATGACACATATTGAAAAGTCAATCTACTTGCCACTAATTAGAACTGCCACCATTATAATGCAGCTAATTCTACATATTTTAGATTCTCTAATCTGTTCTATTGACAAAATTGTCAGTTTTGAATCATATCCCACAATTTTAATTAACATAGCTTCATACTGTGTGTTAATACTTGAAAATGCAATTCTCTTTATTATTCTATTAAGAAAATGTAGATATTCTTACATAAATAATCATACAAATTTCATAAATTATACTACAAAGATTTTAATGTGAAGTGCATACATTTATAGATTTTGAAATATTTAACATACTTTAACATTGAGATTTTTCATGTAGAAGTATGATGACTTTTCTGTTTATTAAGTTATTTTTTGTCTTTACTATATTTAATAGTTCTTTAGATCTTCTTTTCAATTTTATTGACAGGTAATTTTTAACATTTGTTAACCTTGCTGATTTTAACTTCATTATAAATTGCATCTTTTTGAAGTTAAAAATTATAATTGATTATTTCAATGAGAGCTTTTGATTCTCCTAAGATTTATCTTATATCCTGGCAATTTACTAAATACTCATTAGTTCTAATAGCTTACAGTTTGTAGTCTTGAATATTTATAGATAACTATTAATAATGATAGCCTTCTCTTACCAACATTTAAACCTCATTTCTTCTTCCTCAAATTATATTGGCCAGTGCTGCCAAACACTACTGAATATTTATCTTAACACACAGATCTTTCCTTATCTTTTTCTTGGGTTTCTAATGTCTTTTAGTTTAGTATAAATTTTGTGTGAGTTTCAGGATAAGTTTTGTCAAGCCAAATGATGTTTAAATATCAACTTGACTCACTGATGAGCAAGCAACTGATAATTCCCACAAAATTAAATTTAAAAATATATCTTCGGGCTTCCCTGGTGGCACAGTGGTTGAGAGTCTGCCTGCCAATGCAGGGGACACAGGTTCGTGCCCTGGTACGGGAGGATCCCACATGCCATGGAGTAGCTGGGCCTGTGAGCCATGGCTGTTGAACCTGCACATCAAGAGCCTGTGCTCCGCAATGGGAGAGCCCACAACAGTGAGAGGCCCGTGTACCGCAAAAAAAAAAAAAAATATATATATATAGAGAGAGATAGATAGATAGATAGATAGATAGATTATATATATATATATATCTTCGACTCTGCCTCTAATACCCCTGAATTAAACTTACTCATCAATGTGTATGTGAAGGAGTGAAATGGAAAGTGAAAAACAGTGAAAAGAGAAACAAAAAAAGAAAGAACTTGTTTTGCCTAAACACATGCACTTCAAAAAAGGCAAAGGTATGTGTCACATGTGAACAATGATCATCATTCAGCAAAATTGTCCTGAGTGCCCAGGAAGAGTCAGGCACTCTTCTGGTCTTTGAGCTATGCTGTTGAAAGAGGATAAAATGTCCTTGCCTGCATGAAACTTTCATTTTAGAGAAATTGGTGACAATGAACAGATAAATATACATGGTAGGACGAATGTGAGAAAAAACAAATATGAAGCAGCAAAAGAACATGCATGTCAAAGGAGAGTGTTATTTTTTTATAGAGAAGTTTCAGGGAAGATAGTTCCATTAAGATGACATTTGAACAGAGATCTGAATAAATTCAAAAGTAAGCAAAAAGCAAAATGGCAGACTAAGACTCTACAAGTTCTCATTCCCATACAGAACCATTGAAAAAAACATCGACAAATATCGTACATTAACATATATACGTGGAACCTACAAAAATGGTACAGATGAACCAGTTTGCAGGGCAGAAATACAGACACAGATGTAGAGAACAAACGTATGGACCCCAAAGGGGGAAAGTGGTGGGGGGGTGGTGGTGATGTGGGATGAATTGGGAGATTGGGATTGACATATATACACTAACATGTATAAAATGGATAACTAATAAGAAACTGCTGTACAAAAAAATAAATTAAATAAAATTCAAAAATTAAAACAAACAAACCAACAGAATAAGCATCAATTATCCAGGCAGAAAGTGTCAAAAGTGACTGTTTTGGAACTCTTTATTTCCTTTGAGCACTGTCAGTTTCTAAGGAAAGACTGGATGGGAATCTGTGGTTGAGCCTGGTCAATGTGAGCCTTCAGAGTGGTAGCATCTACTCAGCCCCTTCCCCACAGGCTTGTGGCGGACATCTGTGGGGATGGGCATCATGTTTCTGGCATGGCTTGCTGGAGGTAGCATGGGCAATAAGCACCATGTCCTCTAAATGTTGGAGTTCTGTGCTGAATTGCAGACTCCTGCTTCTGATCACAGGGGTGCAGATACAGAGGATGACTGCCGCTGTGTCAACCCACACCAACTGAAGTGGCTTCCAGAAGATCTCAAGGAGCTATATATGTTTTAGTGGACATTCAAAAATAACAACGTGCATAGGGATTTTATAAAGGCACTGTTAAGTGCTGAGAAAGAATCATAGGCTCAGAAGAAACCTGAGAAGACCTTAAACTTTCACCTCAGGCTGATCCCTATGATAGTCAACAAACAGCAAACCCTTGGGAACAGGGAGAATCTGATCTGTAGAGTTACCACATTATAAGGTTCCAGTGTCCAGTTTTCAACATAAAATCACAATGCACACAAAGAAATGAGAAAGCTTGGCTCATTCAAAGGAACAGAATAAATCAACAGATAATATATGTGAAGAAACTGAGATATTGGACTTGCTAGACAAAGACTTCAAAACAATTGTTTAAAAGCCTTCAAAGCACTAAGGAAAGACATGGGCAAAGACAGAAAAATGTATAAACAAAATGATAATATTAATAAAGATATATATATATTATTAAAAGGAGCTAAAATGTAATTCTGGAGCTAAAAAGCACAATAACTGAAATGGAAATTACACAAGAGGAGTTCAGAAGAAGATTAGAGAAACTGAGAGAAGGAAACAAATATTAAAGTAGAATGACAAATGAAACTGCCACATCTGAGGAACAGAAAGAGAAAATAATGAAGAAAAGTGAAGAAAGGCTGTATGACTTGTAAAATCCCATAGAGCAGACCAATACACATTGTGGGAATCCCAAAAGGGAAACAGAGATAAAGGGACAGAAGAATATTTGAAGACATAATGGCTGAAAACTTCCTAAATTTTATGAAAGGCTAAATTTTACAAAGTCAACAAGGTCAACAAATTCCACCTAGAATAAACTCAAAGATACCCACACCAAGATACATTATAACCCAAGATACATTATTGTCAAACACTAAAGATGAAGAGAGAATCTTGAAAGCAGCAAGAGAAAAGTGACTCAAATACAAGGGGTTGTCAATGATTTTTTCAGTCAATTTCTCATCAGAAAACTTGGAGGCTAGAAGGCAGTGGGATAATGTACTTAAAGTGCTAAGAAAAGGTCTGTCATTGAAAACTCTATATCCAACAAAACTGTCCTTCAAAAACAAAGGAGAAATTAAGATAATTCCAGATAAAAGCTGACTGAGTTCAACACCACAAGACCTAGCCTATCAGCTACACAAGCTACATCATGAAAGGATGCTACACAATAACTCAAATCCATCTAAAGATATAAAGATCTATGGTAAAGGTAAATACATGGGCAAATGAAAAAGTGATTATTGCAATTTTGTTTTGTAACCTCACTTTTTATTTATTATAGAATTTAAAATACAAATATGTAAAATAATTATAAATCAATGTTATCAGGTGCACAATGTATAAAAATGTAATTTGTGAAATCAATAACACAAAGGGATGGGGAAGTAGCTGAACAGGAGTACAGTTTTTGTATGCAATCGAAGTTAAGTTGGCATCAATTCAAAATAGATTGTTATAATTTTAAGATGTCATGTCATCCCCGTACTACCCAGAAATAAAATATCTATAGAATATCCACAGAATGAAATGAGAAGGGAATCAAAATGTATCATTGTAAGAAACAACTAAACATGAGAAGAGGCAGTAATGGAGTTAAAGGACAAAAGCTATAAAACATACATAAAACAAATAGTAAAATGGCAGAAGTCATTTATTCTGTATCAGTAATTGCTTAAAATGGAAATGTATTTTTTTTACAATGAAAATGCAAAAATTGGTAGAATAGACAAATATTCATTATCCAACTATCTTCTGTCTACGAGAAAGTGTTTTAGTTCTAAATAAATCTAAATAGATCTGAATAGATCAAATAGGATGAAGGTGAAAGGATTAAAAAATATATTTCCTGCAAATAATCACAAAAAGATAGCTGTGGTGGCTATCAGACAAAATAGATTTTACATTAAAACATTTTTAAAGAAGGAAAAAAGATATTATGTATTGATAAAAGGGTCAATTCACCAAGAAGATGAAACAAACATATATGTCAGATGTCAGAGCCCCAAAATCCATGAAGTAAACATTGATAGAATGGAAGGGAGAAATAGACAGTTCTACAGTAATAGTTAGAAACTTCAATGCACAACTTTCCATAATGGATAGAACACCTAGACAGAATACCAGTACGGAAAAAGAGGATTGAACACAATTATAAACAAAGTAGACCTAGCAGACATATATAGAATAATCCACCCAACTTTCTTTTTTAAAGTGCACTGTAAACATTCTCCAGATGGAGCTTATGTTAGGCCACAAAATAAGTCTCAAAAATTTGTAAAAGACTGAAATCTTAAAAGGTATCTTTTGTGACCACAATGAAATGAAGCCAAAACTCAATAACAGAAGAAAACTGGACAAGTCACAAATATATGGAAATTAAACAACACACCTAAAATAACCAATTAGTCAAAGAAAAAAAACAATAAAAATTATAATATACCTGGAGACAAATGAAAGTGAAGTCACAGCACACCAAAACTTATGGAATGCAGTGAAAGCAGTGACAAGAAGAATATTTATATCTGTAAATGCATAAGTTAAACCTAAATTTATACCATAGTGAACTAGAAATAGAAGAGCTAATTAAACCCAAAACTAGCAGAAGAAAGAATAGGTTTAGAGCAAGATCTTTAAAATAAATAATAGAAAATAGAGAAAAATCAATGAAACCAAAGTTGTTTCTTTGAAGAGATCAACAATATTTAAAAAACAGATTGACTAAAAAAGAGAGAGGACTCAAACTTTTAAAATCAGAAGTGAATATGAGTACAGCCATCCTGAACTCACAGAAATAAAAACGATTATAAGAGTGTACCATCAACAAATCTACTCCAACAAATTGGATAACCAAGACGAAACAGACAAATTCCTAGAAGAACACAATCCATCAAAACTAAAATATAAAGAAATAAAAAACCTTAAAGAAAATTTTAAAATATAAAAAAATACTCAACATACTAGGAGTAGAAGGAAATTACTTAAACATGATAAAAATCACCTATGAAAAGTCAACAGCCAATATCATGTACAATGGTGAGAGGTGAAAGCTTTCCCCAAGTTCAGAAACAAGACAAGGATGCTCTCTTTAACCACTTCTGTTCAAAATAGTATTGAGACTTTTAGCCACAACAATTAGTCGAAAGAAAGAAGGAAGGAAGGAAGGAAGGAAGGAAGGGAGGGAGGGAGGAAGGAAGGGAAGAAAAAAGGGAGGGAGGGAGGAACGGAGTGAGGGAGGGAGAAAAGGAAGGAAAAGAAAGATTTTCAACAAGGGTGCCAAGACCATTCAATGGGGAAAAGGTAACCTAGAAAACTGGGTATCAACATGTAAAAAGTGAATTTGCACCCTTCTATGATGGCACACACAAAACTTAACTGAAAATAGATCAAAGACCAAAGTGTAAGTAAAAGTATAAAACTCTTACAATTAAACATAGGGGAAAATGTTCATGACATTGAAATTGGCAATGATTTCTTGGATATGACACCAAAAGCACAAGCAACAAGAGAAAATAATAAACTGAAAGTCATCAAAATTTTAAAAAAGAAAAAAAAATTGTGCCTCAAGGTACGCTATCAATATTGGCAAAAAACTACATGTGGAATGGAAAAAAATATTTTCAGATCACTTATTTTATAAAGGTTATAAACCAAACTATCTAAAAAATCCTAAAACTCAATGATGAAGAACAAATAATCCAAATTAAGAATAGGCGAAGTATTTAAATAGATATTTGTCTAAAGAAGATACGCAAATGACCAATAAGCTCAGGATAAGATGCTTAGCATCACTGGTCATTAAGTAAATACAAATAACAATAAAAACCACAATATTATAATATGTTATACCCTTTAGGATAATCATTATCAACAAAATGGAAAATAATAAGAGTTAATGAAGATATGAAGAAATTGAACCCTTTGTGCAGCTGCAGTTTCGTTGTTCTTCAAAAAGTTAAACATAGAATTACCATATGATTCAGCAATTCCACTTATAGGTATATACCCAAAGGAATTGAAAGCAGAGACTTGATCACATACTTATGTGCTCTATAGCAACATTATTCACAACAGCCAAAAGTTAGAAACAACCCAAATACTCATCAACCAATGAATGAATAAACAAGATGTGATATCCACATACAATGGAATATTATTCAGTCTTAAAAATGTATAAAATTCTGATACATGATCTGACATACATGAACCTTGAAAAAATTGCCAGGTGAAATAAGTTAGACACAAAAGGATAAATATTTTATGATTCCACTTATATGAGATACCTAGAAGTAGTAACTTCATAAAGGCAGAAGATAGAATAGAGATTGTGAGATCCTTGGGGGAGGAAAGTAGTAGGGAAGTATTATTTAATTGATACAAAGTTTCTGCTTGGGATGATGCTCTGGACATAGAGAGTAGGGATGAATGCACAACTTCATGAATGTGTAGATAACCCTTGCAGAAGACTCTCATATTTAGAAAATAAAATACAAACAACAACAACAACCCTGAGGTGGGAGAATGCCTGGGACAGGAGACCCGTCTGAGTAAGAAGGCAAGGGGGAGCAAGGGCACATAAGTCAAGTCCAAAAGGCAGGCAGGGGTCAGATCTCTGAGGGCCTTTTAGATCATGATAAGGTCTTTGTGTTTACTTTAAATGGGATCAAAGTTCTTAAACGGTTTTGAGCAAATGGGTCACTTAATATAATCGATGTTTTAAAAAAAGAGTGCTTGATCATATGTTGAGAACAGAGTGTAGGGTGGCCATGTTGGAAACAGAAAGATAAGTTTGGATGTCATTGCCAACAGCCCAGGCAAGGGATGACAGAAGCTTGAGTTAGGCTGGTGACAGGGTACACAGGGAGGAGTAAACCGATGGAGGACACATTCTGGAGGCAAAGCTGGCAGGATTTGCTGATGGTTCTGATGCATGGTAAGAGAGAGGAAAAGGAATCAAGGATTCCAGTGTTCTTGACTTTGAACAGCTGGTGAAATAGAATTGCCCTTTACCAAAATGAGGACTACTGGCAAAGGAGAATTTTTAGAGAATTCCATAACTTGTAAACTATTACTGCTATGCTTACGGATTCCAAACAATCATCTTAGTCATAGGTCCTTCTGTTATGAAGCTTGAATAAATGTTAGAGCAAAAGGCAGGGAATGGTCATTATTATTTTAAGTTTTTCAATGGGTTCCATTAATTCTCAGTGTAATTTCCAAATTTATTCATATGGCATATATATTTTCTTTGTTTCTTTGCTTTTGGCCATGTGGCATGTGGGATCTTAGTTCCCTGATCAGGGATCGAACCTGTGCCCCCTGCATTGGGAGCGCAGAGTCTTAACCACTGGACCACCAGGGAAGTCCCGATGGTCATTATTATACTCCCTGGTTAGACTCTCTGGAGTTCACAGTGACATCCACAGCTTTGTAATTCTGGATAAATTTCTCAGGAGCTTATAAGAACTATCTAGGTAGGCAGAGGTCAGGCTCGTTTTCTGAAAAAACAAACAAACAAACAAAAAACAACAGATACAGAGATAGAGGGAGAGTGAGACAGCGAGAGCGAGAGCGAGAGGGAGAGAGCGAGCGAGCGAGCGAGCGAGCGAGAGAGAGAGAGAGGTCTCATCCAAAAGGCAGAACACATTACTTGGAAGTTGTGGCCATTAACAGCAGGTAGGATGGGTAAGTTTTCTATAGCATCCAGGATGTTAGTTTAAGTGCTGAATATGCTCTGTATACAACTGAAACACAAGAATGTTACTGTATTAATATATACAGATTATACAAAATCCTAGACAGGCTGTCAGTGTCAGGATCCAGTGAATTCTGATTGTGGGTAGCCAGAGCTCAATCAACCAGGTGGAGATTTACGGTGAGGACTGAAAACTGGGGCAGGTCTGAATGGAGTATGGCAGGCATCATTGCAAAGAAGGGTATGAAAACAGACAACCCAGGACAGAGATAAGGCTTTGGAGTCCCTGACTTTCCAAGGATCTCTAACCTCACATAAGAAAAGAATCCAATGTTGCTCTCTGTTACCACCTTCCTTAGCCCCGTTTCTCAGGAGTTCATGGAACTCTATGATTAAATAAAGCTTATGGCTGACCTGAGAGGATAAAAAAGAAACATGAGATGTTTGTCTGTGGCAAGAGGAATCGTAGTTTTCTTTGGTGAGAAAGAGTATAGGGAGGTCTTGGGAATGGTAAATAAGGGAGCAGAATAATCTCTGCATCCCCCAGAAGCAAAGCATTGAAAGGTACAAATAAGAGATGGTCCTGTGTATTAATCCATTCTCGTGTGCTGCATATTTACCTAAGAGTAATTCTGGTGATAAATCACACGCTCTTTATCTATTTGACCCATTGATGTAGGTAAGTCCTTTCTTAAATATTCATTTCCATTTAGACTTCTCAATTATGACGGTTAATGCTTTGTGCCTCCTTATGTATGGCTGACTATACATACATGTGTATGTGATCTGACTACCTTCATTTGTTTTATTTATAATTGGGTGCTTATATTCTTATCTGCAGAATGCAGATGGTGTGCACTAGGCTAGTGTTCCCCCTCCACTACAGATGCATTTTAACTCCTTTTCCTAGAAATAAACAGTGTGGTGTCATTAACGACAACAGAATGCCCTTGCCATGCTTCTTGTGTGGATGCCAGTGTTGAGGAAAAGGAGTGCTGTCTTGCAGTGGCTGTTAGGGCTTAAGCCCGGGACCACCACACAACTAACCCCCAGGGAAGCCTGCTATGTCAAACGTCAGTATGCTTGTGGAGATGCCATAGCTGATCTTTCCAATGACAAGGGAAATAAGCCAGTGGGCACAGCAGTTAAGGTTATGCAGCTGTTTCTGATATCACATGGCTCTGGATTGCTGTCTCTCATCTGATGCCTGGCTGTGTCCCTGCATTAACCAATGAAAGATCAACTGCTTCAATTGTACATATCACACTGCTGGGTTTGTTTCCACCTCATCTGCCTCAACAGCATTTCTCTTTCTGCCAAGCCTGAAGTTAGCACCATTTATTGAGTTTCCACAGTATATATATATAGACACTTGGAGAGATATATGGGTATTAATTGCAGCAGACTTCTTTGAAGGAGGGACTGAATAAATTATTATTTAATTAAAGCTCAAATCAAGGCTGATAATAAAATGAATGTCTGGGCAGTTGGATGGTCCCTGCCTGAACCAATTGGACTATAATTATATATGGCCATGGACAAATCACTTCACTGGAACGTGGATGGCTGTAAAACTGAACAACCCCAATGAATGGCTATTGTAAATCAAGGGATGGTGATAGCTAATCGGATGGAGGTCTTCCCACAGTGGGGAGTTAAAGTTTTGTGAAAACAATTCCCAACCCTGGCTAAAGTGAAGATAGACTGCGTTCTTTCTAAAAGCATCATGGATGAAGCCTTGAGCAATGTCTTCTTGAGTTTCCTTTTTGTCACTGTGAAGATACTGGCTTATGAATGGATGAACAGTGAGTCAATGATTCTGGGTGAAGAGGGACGTGAACTTGGAGTCACACAGATAAAGATTTGAATCCAGGCTTTGCTAGTTAATTGCAGTGTGATCGCGGGTAAGTTACTTAAGGTTTTCAAGGCTTTGTTTCCTAATTTGTAAAGAACATGTAATAACCTGTATAGGCATGTGTTTCTGAAATTGTATATAGCATATGTAAAGCACTTACATTAGGCTCTAGAGGCATGATGGTGTTGATTTCTACAAGTTTAAAAATTATATTATTTTGGGGAGTTCCCTGGCACAGTGGTTAAGAATCCGCCTGCCAATGCAGGGGACATGGGTTCGAGCCCTGGTTCAGGAAGATCCCACATGCTGCGGAGTAACTAAGCCCATGTGCCACAACTACTGAGCCTGCACTCTAGAGCCCACGAGTCACCACTACTGAGCCCATGTGCCGCAACTACTGAAGCCTGTGCGCCTAGAGTCCATTCTCTGTGACAAAGAGAGGCCACCAAAATGAGAAGCCCACATACTACAACCAAGAGTAGCCCCCGCTCACCACAACTAGAGAAAGCCTGCACACAGCAACAAAGACCCAATGCAGCCAAAACATAAATAAATAAATAAATAAATAAATAAATAAATATTACATTATTTTAAATGAAAAATAGTATAAAATCACTATAAAGTTTTATATTAAAACCCTAGGGTTTGGGGGCTTATTTGGAATAGCACCTAGAGCTATAACTTTAACTAATGTGTTTTAATGAAACCCATATTAACATTTTTGTTTTTCAGTAACACTTTACTTTTCAGGGAAGTTTTAGATTCACAGAAAAGTTGAAGGGAAGATATAGAGATTCCCACATACCCCCTACCTCCACACATGCACAGGCCCCCCGTTATCAACATTCCCCATATTGGTTACAACTGATAAACCTACATGGGCACATCATAATCACCCAAAGTTCATAATTTACATTACAGTTCTATCTTGGTGTTGTACAGTCTATGATTTTGAACAAATGTATAATAACATGTATTCATCATATGGAATCATACAGAGTATTTTCACTGCCCAAAAAATTCTTGGTGTTTCACCTATTTGCCTATTTATCCTTCACTTCTCACTCCTCCAACCTCTGGTAGCCACTGATTTGTTATTTTACCATCTCCATAGTTTTGCCTTTTCCAGAATGTCATATGTTGGAGCCATACATTATGTAACCTTTTCCAATTAGCTTCTTTCACTTGAATATACATTCAACATGTTATGTTGTTTTTATTGCTACTATATATTTCTTTCAAAATTTGTTAAAATAATTGGAAAAGTACCCTCAAACAAATTTTTAAAAAGATCATAGTTTGATATCCAAATACAACCACATTAACTTTATAATCATACATCATAGCTATGTTCACATGTAATTATCAGATATGAATGACCACTTGAATCAACAGCCTAATAGTTCATTGAGTGTACATGCTGTTATATATTTTTATTGTTAAACATTCAGTTTATTTCTAGTTTTGTACTATTACTAATAATACTGTCAATACTTCTGAGTTTAATTAAATGGTTGTTGATACGAATAAATATATATGTGTACAGAAAATAAGCACAGTTTTCTGGAGATGTGTTAGCTTAGGTTACAGACACTTACTAACTGTTACTAATGAAAATGCTAAAGGTAGGGCTCCATTCTCCTTCAGAACTACTTCCCTGCTGCTTGTGATATTCTCTCCACACCTTCTCCATCTCTTCATGGCAATTTCACTCACAAATTTCCTGGTTTTCTACTCCTTCTTCACATTTAGCTCATAGCTATGTTTCCATTGACATGTCTACCTCAAAGACATTTTTCACTTTAATTTCTCAATGGCCAATGTTTTAGCAATGGTTTTCATGGATTTTCAGTATTTAATAATTATTTTCATTCTTTTTTATGGCTGAGTAATATTCCATTGTAAATATGTTCCACATCTTCTTTATACATTCTGGACCTAGAAATGATCAAACTAAGTCAGACAGACAAAGACAAATATCATATGATACCATGTATATGTGGAATCTAATAAAAATGATACAAATGATCTGTTTTTATAAAATGGAGACAGACTCACAGATCTTGAAATCAAACTTATAGTTACTGAAGGGGAAACATGGGGGGAAGTGATAAATTAGGAGATTGGGATTAATATATAGACACTACTATATATAAAATAGGTAGCTTACAAGCACCTACTGTAAAGCACAGGGAACTCTACACAATGTTCTTTAATAACATATGCAAAAAAATATGAAAAATAATGTATATATATATGTGTATATATATATACATATATATATAATTCACTTTTTTGTACACCTGAAATTGACACAGCATTGTAAATCAATTATACTCCAATAAAAATTTTTAGAGCCTAGGGGGAAGATGGCAGAAGAGTAAGAGGTGATCACCTTCCTCCCCACAGATACATCAGAAATACATCCACACGTGGAACAACTCCTACAGAACACCTACTTCATGAACGTTGGCAGAAGACCTCAGACCTCCCAAAAGCCAAGAAACTCCCCACGCACCTGGGCAGGGCAAAAGAAAAAAGAATAAACAGAGACAAAAGAATAGGGACGGGATCTGCACCAGTGGGAGGGAGCTGTGAAGGAGGAAATGTTTCCACACACTAGGAAGCTCCTTCGCGGGCGGAGAGTGTGGAGGCTGGTGGAGGGGGAAAGCTTCGGAGCCGTGGAGGAGAGCACAGCCACAGGGGTGTGGAGGGCAAAGCGGAGAGATTCCTGTACAGAGGATCGGTGCCAATCGGCACCGGAACTCAACAGCCCTGCTCACCCGCCGGGGCGGGCGGGGCTAGGAGCTGAGGCTCTGGCTTCGGTCAGAACTCAGGGAGAGGGCTGGCAGTGTGAACACAGCCTGAAGGGGTTAGTGCACCATGGCTAGCTGGGAGGGAGTCCGGGGAAAAGTCTGGACCTGCTGAAGAGGCAAGAGACTTTTTCTTCCCTCTTTGTTTCCTGGTGCGTGAGGACAGGGGATTAAGAGCGCTGCTTAAAGGAGCTCCAGAGATGGGCACGAGTCGCAGCTAAAAGCACGGACCCCAGAGACGGGCATGAGACACTAAGGCTGCTGCTGCTGCCACCAAGAAGCCTGTGTGCGAGCACAGGTCACTATCCACACCACCCTTCCGGGGAGCCTGTGCAGCCTGCCACTGCCAGGGTCCCACGACCCAGGGACAACTTCCCCGGGAGAACGCATGGCGCGCCTCAGACTGGTGCAGCGTCACGCCAGCCTCTGCCACTGCAGGCTGGCCCCGCACTCCGTGCCCCTCCCTCCCCCCTCGGCCTGAGTGAGCCAGAGCCCCCGAATCAGTGGCTCCTTTAACCCCGTTCTGTCTGAGCAAAGAACAGACGCCCTCCGGCAACCTACACGCAGAGGCAGGGCCAAATCCAAAACTGAGCCCTGGGAGCTGTGCGAACAAAGAACAGAAAGGGAAATCCCATCCAGCAGCCTCAAAAGCAGCGGATTAAATCTCCACAATCAACTTGATGTACCCTGCATCTATGGAATACCTGAATAGACAACGAGTCATCCCAAATTGAGGAGGTGGACTTTGAGAACAAGATGTATTATTTTTTTCCCTTTTCCTCTTTTTGTGAATGTGCATGTGTATGCTTCTGTGTAAGATTTCATCTGTACAGCTTTGCTTTCACCATTTGTCCTAGGATTCTATACATCCATTTTTTGTTTCTTTTTTAAAAATATTTTTTTCTTAATAACTATTTTTTATTTTAATAACTATATTTTATTTTGTCTGTATTTTCCTTCCTTTCTCTTTCTTTCCTTCCTTCCTTCCTCCTTCCTTCCTTCCTTCCTTCCTCCTTCCTTCCTTCCTTCCTTCCTTCCTTCCTTCCTTTCTTTCTTTCTTTCTACATTTTTCACCCTTTTATCCTGAACGGTGGGGATGAAAGGCTCTTGGTGCTGCAGCCAGGAGTCAATGCTGTGCCTCTGAGGTGGGAGAGCCAACTTCAGGACACTGGTCCACAAGAGACATCCAAGCTCCACATAATATCAAATGGCGAAAATCTCCCAGAGATCTCCATCTCAACACCAGCACCCAGCTTAACTCAACGACCAGCAAGCTACAGTGCTGGACACCCTATGCCCAACAACTGGCAAGAGAGGAACACAACCTCACCCATTAGCAGAGAGGATGCCTAAAATCATAATAAGTCCATAGACACCCCACAACACACCACCAGACGTGGACCTGCCCACCAGAAAGACAAGATCCAGCCTCATCCACCAGAGTACAGGCACTATTCCCCTCCACCAGGAAGCCTACACAACCCACTGAACAAACCTTAGCCACTGGGGACAGACACCAAAAACAACGGGAACTACGAACCTGCAGCCTGCAAAAAGGAGACCCCAAACACGGTAAGATAAGCAAAATGAGAAGACAGAAAAACACACAGCAGATGAACGAGCAAGATAAAAACCCACCAGACCAAACAAATGAGGAGGAAATAGGCAGTCTACCTGAAAAATAATTCAGAATAATGATAGTAAAGATGATCCAAAATCTTGGAAACAAAATAGACAAAATGCAAGAAACATTTAACAAGGAACTAGAAGAACTAAAGATGAAACAAACAACAATGAACAACACAATAAATGAAATTAAAAATACTCTAGATGGGATCAATAGTAGAATAACTGAGGTAGAAGAACGGATAAGTGACCTGGAAAATAAAATCGTGGAAATAACTACTGCAGAGCAGAATAAAGAAAAAAGAATGAAAAGAACTGAGGACAGTCTCAGAGACCTCTGGGACAACATTAAATGCACCAACATTCGAATTATAGGGGTTTCAGAAGAAGAAGAGAAAAAGAAAGGGACTGGGGACTGAGAAAATATTTGAAGAGATTATAGTTGAAAACTTCCCTCATATGGGAAAGGAAATAGTTGATCAAGTCCAGGAAGCACAGAGAGTCCCATACAGGATAAATCCAAGGAGAAACATGCCAAGGCACATATTAATCAAACTGTCAAAAATTAAATACAAAGAAAACATATTATAAGCAGCTAGAGAAAAACAACAAATAACACACAAGGGAATCCCTATGAGGTTAACAGCTGATCTCTCAGCAGAAACCCTACAAGCCAGAAGGGACTGGCAGGACATACTGAAAGTGATGAAGGAGAAAAACCTGCAGCCAAGACTACTCTACCCAGCAAGGATCTCATTCAGATTGGATGGAGAAATTAAAACCTTTACACACAAGCAAAAGCTGAGAGAGTTCAGCACCACAAAACCAGCTTTACAACAAATGCTAAAGGGACTTCTCTAGGCAAGAAACACAAGAGAAGGAAAAGACCTACAATAACGAACCCAAAACAATTAAGAAAATGGGAATAGGAACATACAGATGGAGAACTACCTTAAATGTAAATGGATTAAATGCTCCCACCAAAGACACAGACTGGCTGAATGGATACAAAAACAAGACCAATATATATGCTGTCTACAAGTGACCCACTTCACACCTAAAGACACATACAGACTGAACAGAAGGGGATGGAAAAAGATATTCCATGAAAATGGAAACCAAAAGAAAGCTGGAGTAACAATCCTAATATCAGACAAAATAGACTTTGAAATAAAGATTATTAGAAGAGACAAAGAAGGACACTACATAATGATCAAGGGATCGATCAAAGAAGAAGATATAACAACTGTAAATATTTATGTACCCAACATAGGAACACTTCTATACATAAGGCAAATACTAACAGCCATAAAAGGGGAAATCGACAGTAACACATTCATAGTAGAGGACTTTAACACCCCACTTTCACCAATGGACAGATCATCCAAAATGAAAATAAATAAGGAAACACAAGCTTTAAATGATACATTAAACAAGATGGACTTAATTGATATTTATAGGACACTCCATCCAAAAACAACAGAATACACATTTTTCTCAAGTGCTCATGCAAAATTCTCCAGGACTGATCATATCTTGGGTCACAACTCAAGCCTTGGTAAATTTAAGAAAATTGAAATTGTATCAAGTACCTTTTCTGACCACAATGTTATGAGACTAGATATCAATTACAGAAAAAGATCTGTAAAAAATACAAACACATGGAGGCTAAACGATACACTACGTAATAACGAAGTGATCACTGAAGAAATCAAAGAGGAAATAAAAAAATACCTAGAAACAAATGACCATGGAGATACGACGACCCAAAACCTATGGGATGCAGCAAACGCAGTTCTAAGAGGGAAGTTTATAGCAATACAATCCTACCTTAAGAAACAGGAAACATCTCGAATAAACAACCTAACCTTGCACCTCAAGAAATTAGAGAAAGAAGAACAAAAAAACCCCAAAGTTAGCAGAAGGAAAGAAATCATAAAGATCAGATCAGAAATAAATGAAAAACAAATGAAGGAAATGATAGCAAAGATCAATAAATGTAAAAGCTGGTTCTTTGAGCAGATAGACAAAATTGATAAACCATTAGCCAGACTCATCCAGACAAAAAGGGAGAAGACTGAAGCAATAGAATTTGAAATGAAAAAGGAGAAGTAACAACTGACACTGCAGAAATACAAAAGATCATGAGAGATTACTACAAGCAACTCTACGCCAATAAAATTGACAACCTGGAAGAAATGGACAAATTCTTAGAAGTGCACAAGCTGCCAAGACTGAATCAGGAAGAAATAGAAAATATGAACAGACCAATCACAAGCACTGAAATTGAAACTGTGATTAAAAATCTTCCAACAAACAAAAGCCCAGGACCAGATGGCTTCACAGGAGAATTCTATCAAACATTTAGGGAAGAGCTAACACCTATCCTTCTCAAACACTTCCAAAATATAGCAGAGGGAGGAACACTCCCAAACTCATTCTACGGGGCCACCGTCACCCTGCTACCAAAACCAGACAAGGATGTCACAAAGAAAGAAAACTACAGGCCAATATCACTGATGAATATAGATGCAAAAATCCTCAACAAAATACTAGCAAACAGAATCCAACAGCACATTAAAAGGATCATACACCATGATCAAGTGGGCTTCATTCCAGGAATGCAAGGATTCTTCAATATATGCAAATCAATCAGCGTGATATATCATATTAACAAATTGAAGGAGACAAACCATATGATCATCTCAATAGATGCAGAGAAAGCTTTTGACAAAATTCAACACCCATTTATGATAAAAGCCCTGCAGAAAGTAGGCATAGAGGGAACTTTCCTCAACATAATAAAGGCCATATATGACAAACCCACAGCCAACATCGTCCTCAATGGTGAAAAACTGAAAGCATTTCCACTAAGATCAGGAACAAGACAAGGTTGCCCACTCTGACCATTCTTATTCAACCTAGTTTTGGAAGTTTTAGCCACAGCAATCAGAGAAGAAAAGGAAATAAAAGGAATCCAAATCGGAAAAGAGGAAGTAAAGCTGTCACTGTTTGCAGATGACATGATACTCTACGTAGAGAATCCTAAAGATGCTACCAGAAAACTACTAGAAATAATCAATGAACTTGGTAATGTAGCAGGATACAAAATTAATGCACAGAAATCTCTGGCATTCCTATACGCTAATGATGAAAAATCTGAAAATGAAATCAAGAAAACACTCCCATTTACTATTGCAACAAAAAGAATAAATTATCTAGGAATAAACCTACCTAAGGAGACAAAAGACCTGTATGCAGAAAATTATAAGACACTGATGAAAGAAATTAAAGATGATACAAATAGATGGAGAGATATCCCATGTTCTTGGATTGGAAGAATTAACATTGTGAAAATGACTCTACTACTCAAAGCAATCTACAGATTCAATGCAATCCCTATCAAACTACCACTGGCATTTTTCACAGAACTAGAATAAAAGTTTCACAATTTGTATGGAAACACAAAAGACCCTGAATAGCCAAAGCAATCTTGAGAATGAAAAATGGAGCTGGAGGAATCAGGCTCCTTGACTTCAGACTATACTACAAAACTACAGTAATCAAGACAGTATGATTCTGGCACAAAAACAGAAAGATAGATCAATGGAACAGGATAGAAAGCCCAGAGATAAACCCATGCACATATGGTCACTTTATCTTTGATAAAGGAGGCAGGAATGTACAGTGGAGAAAGGAGAGCCTCTTCTATAAGTGGTGCTGGGAAAAAATGGACAGGTACATGTAAAAGTATGAGATTAGAACACTCCCTAACAGTATTCACAAAAATAAGCTCAAAATGGATTAAAGACCTAAATGTAAGGCCAGAAACTATCAAACTCTTAGAGGAAAACATAGGCTGAACACTCTATGACATAAATCACAGCAAGATCCTTTTTGACCCACCTCCTAGAGAAATGGAAATAAAAACAAAAATAAACAAATGGGACCTAATGAAACGTCAAAGCTTTTGCACAGCAATGGATCCATAAACAAGACCAAAAGACAACCCTCAGAATGGGATCAAATATTTGCAAATGAAGCAAGTGACAAAGGATTAATCTCCAAAATTTATAAGCAGCTCATGCAGCTCAATAACAATAAAACCAAAGAACCCAATCCAAAAATGCGCAGAACACCTAAATAGACATTTCTCCAAAGAAGATATACAGATTGTCAACAAACACATGAAAGAATGCTCAACATCATTAATCATTAGAGAAATGCAAATCAAAACTACAATGAGATATCATCTCACACCAGTCAGAATGGCCATCATCAAAAAATCTAGAAACAATAAATGCTGGAGACGGTGTGGAGAAAAGGGAACACTCTTGCACTGCTGGTGGGAATGTGAACTGGTACAGCCACTATGGAGAACAGTATGGAGGTTCCTTAAAAAACTACAAATAGAACTGCCATATGACCCAGCAATCCGACTACTGGGCATATACCCTGAGAAAACCATAATTCAAAAAGAGTCAGGTACCAAAATGTTCATTTCAGCTCTATTTACAGTAGCCCGGAGATGGAAACAACCTAAGTGTCCATCATTGGATGAATGGATAAAGAAGATGTGGCACATATATACAATGGAATATTACTCAGCCATAAAAAGAAGCGAAATTGAGTTATTTGTAGTGAGGTGGATGGACCTAGAGTTTGTCATATAGAGTGAAGTAAGTCCGAAAGAGAAAGACAAGTACCGTATGCTAACACATATATATGGAATCTAAGAAAAAAAAATGTCATGAAGAACCTAGGGCTAAGATGGGAATAAAGAGTCAGACTTACTAGAGAATGGACTTAATGATATAGGGAGGGGGAAAGGTAAGCTGTGACAAACTGAGGGAATGGCATGGACATATATACACTACCAAACGTAAAATAGATAGCTAGTGGGAAGCAGCCTCATAGCACAGGGAGATCAGCTCGGTGCTTTGTGA
The DNA here is from genome assembly GCF_951394435.1 of Stenella coeruleoalba. Lineage (NCBI taxonomy): Eukaryota > Metazoa > Chordata > Mammalia > Artiodactyla > Delphinidae > Stenella > Stenella coeruleoalba. The sequence continues at coordinate 10,085,809 of NC_137151.1, forward strand.
CCACCTGGATGGGTCGGATAGGTAGGGCGGGAGGGAGGGAGACGCAAGAGGAAGGAGATATGGGAACATATGTATATGTATAACTTATTCACTTTGTTATAAAGCAGAAACTAACACACCAGTGTAAGGCAATTATACTCCAATTAATATGTAAAAAAAAATTAAAAAGATGACTCCCTCCATAATGCATGCTATTAAAACTATACTATAAGCATAAAAATTAATTATTTTCAATACTGGACAGTTTAAGTATTTTATCTAGGCCCTTAAGTTTTTATTACTTATATGCTAAATATCTTTAGTTTGTCAGGTCAAGAACATACAGTCCTATTTATCCTCTGTCTGTAAGAAGACTCTAGTAACCTAGGAGAGCAGATACATTTTCCCCAAATATGTTAAAATATTCAATTTTCTACAAGCATTGGAAAGTGAGACAGATCTCACTCCTTTGTGAACTGAAGGACACTGCAATCTTAGCTTGGGAACATTGAGGAAAGCAGAACAGGAATGGACTGCCTTTAGATTGCACGGGAGATGTGTAATGCTGGGCAGCCTGCTTGCTGTGGCTGCTTGTGGTTATGCCTATTTCCAGGCTTTCTTTTTTTTTTTCTCTAATTAAAAAAAAAAATTATTGGAGTATAGTTGCTTTACAATATTGTGTTAGTTTCTGCTGTGCAGTGAAGTGAATGAGCTATACGTATACATATATCCCCTCCTTTTTGGATTTCCTTCCCATTTAGGTCACCACAGTGTATTGAGTAGAGTTCCCTGTGCTATACAGTAGGTTCTCATTAGTTATCTATTTTATACATAGTAGTGCATATATGTCAATCCCAATCTCCCAATTCATCACACCCCCCTCTTTCCCACCTTGGTGTCCATATGTTTGCTTTCTACCTCTATGTCTTTATTTCTGCTTTGCAAATAGGTTAATCTGTACCATTTTTCTAGATTCCACAAAAATATTTGCAAATGAAGCAACTGACAAGGGATTAATCTCCAATATACAAACAGCTCATAGAGCTCAATATCAAAAAAGCAAACAACCCAATTAAAAAATGGGTGGAACACCTAAATAGACATTTCTCCAAAGAAGACATACAGATCGCCAAGAGGCATATGAAAAGATGCTCAATATCCAGGATTTCTTTTACTGATAATACAATAAAATATAATTTTCCAAAAAGCACACTCCACAGAATTTGGTGAAATCTATCTGTAGTTTATGATAAACCTTATTAAGACTAACAGTTATAATAACCAAATGAGTAATATATAAATTCATTTTTCCTTAAAGTCCTAAAAGCACCTTTCTTAAACCATCTTCTCCAGTCATTGTATGGCTTTACCTTCTTCTCAATGTGACCTAAAATTAAAAATATATTTTTTCAAAGGATTAATTCTTCAGTATGCCTCTATTCATGGGAAATCCTTCTGCCAAAGTAGAAATGGTGCTTTGGATCTCAGGGATCTCAGAACATCTTGCACACTTTCCAAAATGTCAGAAGATTCTGAACTAACCTCTCATTGAACAATTATGTTCAGAGTGATCAGGAGAAAATGTGGAATCACTGGAATTTAACCCCATTCTGCCATGAAAAGCAACCACTGAATTTGCTTCTCCATCATCATTATTGTGTTCTATCAGGAAAAACTATTTATAGGTAAAGTAAGTTTTGTTCAGACAAGATTTTGTTCAATCAAAAATCAACCAAACCCTAGCATTAGATAATACAGACACTGTACTGCAACTGTTTCTATATATGAACTTTTTTTTTAATTTGCACGAAGTTACCTTAAATAAGGTTACAGCACAAAGCACTGATGTACTGTAGGCTTGATCTTTTAAAAATTTTCCTTTATGATGAGATACATTAAATTAGGGAAACTTTGGGAAATTTTATCAAATTTTAACCAAAGTTGTTAATAGCCAAAATCTTCACGAATTGCTTAGAAATATGAAGAAATATGGTAATAGTGATGAGTGAATATGTAATGTATGAAGAAGGGCTCTTATGACATGGTCTGTACTTTGTCTTTGTCTTTTTGCACTTTCACCAAGAAGCTGGAAGAATATACAGAAAGCCTGAAGAGCAAAAGACAGCAGTAAACGTTGTTTTAAAAATTATCAGGGCAATCAAAATAAAGAGTAAAAATATATCACAATGGGCTGTAAGACTGAGCTAAGTCAACCCAATGAATTATTTTGAATTACAATCAAATCCAACAGTAACAAAGTAATTCTCTGCCTTGGTATACAAATTGGAGTAAAAATAAACAAATAGAAATTTTTAAAGATATATAAAACTGGTAAAGTCAGTTTTAAAGTCCTGAAAATTGTAATTTATTTGCAAGTAAGGAAATAGATTGATATGATAGCCAATGAGAATGCTGAAAAGTCCATACAGATCCATACTTGGGTAAAGCTTGGGTGGAAGTAGATGACTCTCCTTCCTTCCATCTCTGCAGCAACGGCAACAACAAAACAGTGAAAATAGATTACTCACTATTAAAAACTAGGGAAGGGTGATATTCAGATGCCACTATCTTTAAGGAAGGACGGCTGAAACTTCCTTCCTATGAAGCCAGCTTAGTTGTGTGGGCAGTAACTAAAAGACATCATGGGTTCCATGAGATCTCAAGAGTTTGGAATGGGTAGAGAGGAGGCTGGGATGTTTGGACAATGTGCCACTTGGTTTTAGTGAAGGAAAGAGCCATAGCAGAGGTGAGCTATGGAGTCTGGGGGAGGGAGATTTTTCCCCACAGTAGAAATGTGATGCCCTGGTGAGCAGGCAGCAGCACTTGGACCAATACCTGTCAGATTTGAGGAGCATAGTACCTTGGTGGTCCAAGGAATGGGGGGCTACAATTAAAAGCAAGGTATCAGCTGTAGCTCTTCATGGGGAAAAAGTGAGATGTTCTTGTCCTTTACATGTCAAGGGGAAGTATCAGGAATCGGGCTAAAAAATATGTGCAAAATCCAGTAGACCCAGAACGCAGTAAGTCATACCATGGAGTGGCTCCCTGTAGCACCTTTAGAAGTATGACAGTGTCCTTTCCTGTTGAGACAGGTGTTAGCACAGAGCGGAAGCCAGCAATCAAACTTGATTTTGTTTGTTTGGAGTGGACTGGAAGGAGTGGAGAAATGACAAGTTTCTTTATAAAGAATACGTGCTATTTACTGACATGGAAGATGAAAGTAGTGAGAAAGCATGTAAGTCACATGAGACTTGGTGCCCAGCAGGGGGCATTAATTGCCCCCTGCTCAATTTCCTGTGTTCCTGGCCCTTTGCATATATCCTGGGTTGCTGAATCAGCTCTCCAGTAGCAGATTCCAGAGGAGAGATACCTAAATGGAAATACAACATATCAAAGACAATTTGTTTTAGGAACAGGCACTAAATCTTAGTTATCCCCTTTTAAAAGGATGATAAAGATGGATAAAAAAATAATATCAAACCCAAGAAAACCTTCTGTTATGTCAGAAACAAAACATAACAATAAAAGGCAGGAATGTATTCTTTCAACAGATTCACTGTAGGCAAGAGGAGTAAACTTTAAATAGCATCTGCTGTTATCTTAGTCCAATTTATGGAGCATGGATTCTATAAAATGAGAGATAAGATAGGATAACAGTGTTAGGTAAAAAGTTAATTGAAAAGCAAGCAGAAATTTCCAGCAAAGGAGCTAGATAATACGAAGAATGCTATAAAATCAAATATGCATCAGCATAATTATAAATAGTACACATTAAACATAAGGAAAAAGATAATTCAAAAAGTAAATTAGTGATATAATGGACGTGTGTGTGTCTGTGTGTGTGTGTGCGTGTGTGTGTATTTGGTTGCCTGGGCAAAAAGCATCCTTTAAATTTGGGGATATATCAGAATGAGAAGGAGACAAAACCGTGCTTCCCTTAAAGAAGGGTCCATATTTTCCTCTTTGTCTCTCTAGCACATAGTGTGAGCATGTGGCCCAAGTGTGGCCAAGCAGATAGCACAGCTCAGGAACTTAAGTGAGACACTGTTCCACAGAAAAGTCAGGGAATTTGGAAGAGATTTCTAGAAGATCCAGCATTCAGCAGTGTGGCAGCAAGGGTGCTAGAGAGCAAAGGCTCAGTGGACACTGCCTAGTGTCTAGGAGCAGTGGCAACAGTGACACAGGTGAGTGTCCAGAGGCAGTGGTGTCTGAGATAAAGTGTTCCTGGTGATGCTCCCCTCTGTATCTAGCCACCATCTATCCATGCCATCTTTTTGAGTCTACCTCTGCAGCCCACTTACAGCTTCCAGGAGTGATTTAAGTATCTGGAAATGCTTTCTACAAATGCCTTTTTCTACTGAATACTGTGGAAGTTCATTTCTGTCTTCTAAAACCAAGAATATTGATTCATGTGATTTGGTGAAAAAACTTCAGAAAATTATAGAAATGTACAGAGAGGAAATGATGTTGGGAATGAAGGAAAGGAAATGGATAACAAATGTTTCTGAAGAGATAAGAACCAAAATAGAAGCAATAATCAATAATGCAATATAACAAAACTTTTCTGTTGAAACATAATATGAAAATTTATATATTGGGAAAACTCAAAAGGTATCAGAAAAATTATTTAGAAGGTATCAATATTTATAAAATATTTCGTAAAAGAATGGTTTGTCCATGCTTGTGGCTTGAAGTGACAGGAAGCAAGTGTTCAAATATATTTAAATGAGTCTGGAGAGCATTGGATGGAGCAGAATCCATCAGGTTCCTTGACCGCTGGGTTTCTCAGAGCCTTGGCATGCAAGTGTGCACAATGGTTCTTCAGGGAGGATGGTGCAGTATATTCCACTTACCAAATTATTGGACCCTAAAAAGTTTTTTTTCAAATATATCACCTGGGTATATTGTTTCACTGTATACATTTCACTGCATACACTGTATTCACTGTATATCTTGGTGAAAACTAAGAGCATCAAGATTAAGTAATGAAAAAAAAAAGATTAAGTAATGAGTTCTTTAAGCATCAACCCCCCCCCCCCCAAAAAAAAGGCTCAGAGGGGAAAAATCACAGCAACATTAGACTTCTCTACAGTATCATTTCCAGGAAAGCAATGAATTGATTTATAAATTTTGAGAGGAAAATGATACATCTCAAAAATGCTTTACCTAGCCAAGGTGTCACTCAAATGAGAAAGTTACATAAGGAGATTCTCAGGTTTGAATGGTTCCTGATAATACAACACCCAACCATCATCCCATGTTTTTTCCTAGCTATGAAAGATATGCACAACTCATTCTAGATAAAGAATGACTTCATGTGACTGAATAAAATCACAGTAAGTTATAGGACTCAGTATATGCTACAGTGACGGGGAAATTGGGAACTGTTGAGTACATCAAAAAGGGCATCCGTGAGCACCCTGTGCTTCACATGGACTTTGAAAAACTGGACAACTCACACGGTCATGGCTAAGAGATGAATACAGTGAACATCATATATTTTAATAGTTAACAGCCTGTGTGTGATTTTAATAACCCCTTGAAGGCCTCTAAGAGGGCCTGAAGATTAATGCACCCCGTATAGGTTTGCTGATGTCAAACTTGCAAGTAATACTATGCTGGTTCTATGGAAAACACAAAATAGGTTGAAGGCATTTTAGGGTCATTCTCCTGAAACATTTTAAATTTTGGAGGAGTCAGAGGCTACCTACAATCATTGTAAATGCTTCCCATATTAATTACATTTTAACTCTTTTTTTTTTTTTGGCTGCGTTGGGTCTTCATTGCCGTGTGCAGGCTTTCTCTAGTTGTGGTGAGTGAGGGCTACTCTTTGTTGCAGTGCATGGGCTTCTCATTGCAGTGGCTTCTCTTGTAGTGGAGCACGAGCTCTAGGCATGCAGGCTTCAGTAGCTGCAGCATGCAGGCTCAGTAGTCGTGGCTCATGGGCCCTAGAGCATGCGGGTTTCAATAGTTGTGGCACGTGGGCTCAGTAGTTGTAGCTTGTGGGCTCTAGAATGCAGGCTCAGTAGTTGTGGCATATGGGCTTTGTTGCTCCATGGCATATGGGATCTTCCCAGACCAGGGATCGAACCTGTGTCCCCTGCATTGGCAGGCAGATTCTTAACCACTGCGACACCAGGGAAGTGCTTAACTCTTTTAAATGATATGAAAATACATAGGGATCTTTATAAATTGATAAAATAATAACTTTACCAGCAGTGGAGTGTTGGTTTGTAAACAGATGATTTGTGCACAAAGATGTGAGCTGTTCTCGTTTCTACTTAGCACTTTCTTTTACAATCTCCTGACCATATGCAGTGATCTCCTCCAGCTCTCTGTTTTTGTCTTGTTTAACAAGATATGACAGTCACAACAGACTTGTTTATTCAAACTGTTTCATTGGAGTCATGATTGAGTGTAACAAGGTTAGGCAGAACTTGGTGTTGCCATCTAGATTGGAAATTAACAATATCTGGCTCCAGGTGACATAAGGTGTATAGCAATAATTCATTTTCTCCATTTGAAATGCATTTAATTAGATATTTTGACTACTTTTCTTGCTATGATTTGAATAATAATGCTATTAATTTCTTATAATTATATAGCACAGAGCCATAATCTTTTATCTGTATCTCCAGGGATCAGAAGTATTTTAGAATGGTAATACACTATATATATGAAATATTTTGTAGTATACCCACCCTATATTAAAAAGGGAATCACAAAAAATATAAAGATTACCTAAGTGAAAAACTTAAAATAATATTTCATATGCATTCCAGACAACTTTGCCTCAAATGTGTCCAAATATGGTGAGCTTCTCCTGTTTCCAAAAAAAAAAAAAAGAATCATTTTTGTTTTCTGAGCTTTATGGATTTCAGAATTTTGTATAAATTGTTGTAGGCCTGTATTACCTATTGGGAAACTCCTTCATATACATGAGTGTACACATACTCTTCATTTTATGCAGCATCTGTGTCACTATCTTTTTTTTTTTAATACACTAAAAACATCAACTTTTTTTTCTCACTTGCAGCCAGCACCATCGAACCAGGTACCAAGTTATAGAGATTCTCTCTCAAAGGGTCTTTTCAAACTTTTATCACTTTGTTTGTAGAGTGTTCCTCTACAATACAAATTTATGCATGGGATTACTCTGCTTAAAATATGTCCATAGGGCTTCCCTGGTGGCTCAGTGATTGAGAGTCCGCCTGCTGATGCAGGGGACATGGGTTCGTGCCCCGGTCCGGGAGGATCCCACATGCCGCGGAGCGGCTGGGCCCGTGAGCCATGGCTGCTGAGCCTGCATGTCCGGAGCCTGTGCTCCGCAACGGGAGAGGCCACAACAGTGAGAGGCCCGCGTACCCCACACACACACACACACACAAATATATATATATATATATATATATATATATATATCTCCATAGCTCCCCATAAATTCCAGTAGGGAGACAAAACACCTCACCTAGAACACAAGCCTCTTTTAGCCCTTGACTTTGTTTCTGATCCTCCCCTGCTGCTGGACCACAACCCTCCCCATCATGCCTTTCCACAAGCTCAGCCTTCTGCCTAGATTTTATGGTACCACTTCTCCTTTCATCCACTCCTACTCATATTTTTAGAATCATTTTTTTAAATTAATTAATTAATTATTTTTGGCTGCATTGGGTCTTCGTTGCTGCATGCGGGCTTTCTCTAGTTCCGGCGAGAGGGGGGCTACTCTTCATTGCGGTGCACGGGATCCTCACTGTGGTGGCTTCTCTTGTTGCAGAGCACGGGCCCTAGAACATGTGGGCTTCAGCAGTTGTGGCACGCAGGCTTAGTAATTGTGGCTCGCAGGCTCTGGAGCGCAGGCTTAGAAGTTGTGGTGCATGGGCCTAGTTGCTCTGCAGCATGTGGGATCTTCCCAGAGCAGGGCTCGAACCCATGTCCCCTGCACTGGCAGGTAGGTTCTTAACCACTGCACCACCAGGGAAGTCCCTAGAATCATCTTTTCAATCTCAATCAAGTCACTTCTGAACTTTCCTAGGATCTCAAAAATACATTTGTCAAAACAAACATTCAGCTTTAATTTTGTTTCTACTCTTCCTCATCTACTCCTAAATTTTATTCCCACAGTTATATGTGTGCAGCTAAGGAAGGTTACCATATGCCAGAAACTATTCTACACTTTTAAATTTAATCTATGAGAGAGGTTACTATTATTAACTTCCCCATCCTAATGTGCAGATAAAAAAATAGGCAAAGAACAATATATATATAATCATGCAGCAAACAAGCAGACAACCCAGGATGTGAATCCGAGTGTTCTGTCTCTAAAGCCTGTGACTTTAAACACTGTGCTTCTCCACAGATAGTTTATTACCTGATTGATAGTATTAATCAGGGTATGTGGGAATTGTTTATAATAAAAGTTTCCTATTTCTGTAATTGCTAGGAAGATATTTAAAACTATGTATATCTCTTAGCTATAAAATTCCTTTGTTCTAAGGTGATATGATGGATTGTTATAAAACAGTCATCAAGTCACTGAATCTTGCTGAATTCACCTCTTCGTATGGTCCCCTTCCACACTGTGGTAGGGGTGACCCTTGACTTATTTGGATAGCAGAATGTATAATAACAATACCATTGTGAAAATTTGAAGCTTAGGCCTTAAGAGTAGTTGAAGCTACCGCTTTTGCTCTCTTGTTGCTTGGAGATTGCAGCTCCTAGAAGATGAGACACCACATGGAGAGAGAAGTGCTGGAGAGTAATAGTACACAGGAATAGAGACAGGAATCGCCAGTCATCCCACATGACATAGTACATATGTCAGTGATACCATCTTGGATACTCCAGACAATCACTAGAAAGGCTTAAGTGAGCCAAATGCAACAGAGGAAAGACACCCAGCCAAGCCTAAGACTGAATGAAAAATTATGAAAATATAAATGGTTGTTATGATTTTAAGCCACTGAGTATTGAGATGTTTTTTACATACCATTATAGTAGTTGGTATCAGGAGATAGGGGACTGCCTTGACAAAAATCTTAGAATGTGGTTTTGGCTTTGGGACCAGGAAGTGGGTAAAGGCTGCAAGAGTGGTGAGAAGGCTGTTATCTGAGGCTGAAAAAGGGACCTCTGGGGTTAAAATGGTGGCAGAACAATTGGCAAATTGCCTTCTGCCGTAGCTTGGAAGATTGAACACGTGTTTAATGCATGTGGGAAACCGACGGAAGAGATTTCCAGGCAGACTTCTGAAAGTGGCAGCTGACTTTGTTTTGGATGCCTGTTATAAAGCCAGTATAGTGGAAATGAACTTAGGAAGGAAATGTTTAGTATTCAAGCACAATACAGAAAGAAATCAAGAGGACTCAATATCTGTTTGAACTGGAAATAAAGCTGTTTCTGATTACCAGCATTTCCATCAGCTCTGAAGAGATTCCCAAAGTAAGAAAGAATTAGCTGTGAGGGAAAAAAAATGCAGAAAACTCTTTGTTAGGACCCCTGAGAGATTTAAGAAGTGTCAAGTAAAGCATTACAGCTAAAAAAAAAAAAAAAAAAAAGGTTTATAAGAATAGAAACTTATTGTGTCACTCCGAAGTATCACATGACCCAAAGTGCAGAAATTACTGTTTCCAAAACAATTGTGGATGGGTTTACTGAGGCACGAGGAAACTATAATCAGATACCTAGGAAACTCACATATTCAAAATAAGGTTGTGTTAGCGAAAACAGTGTCCACTTCGATTAAAAGAAACTGAGATAGTTCAAAATGAAAAAAGGTCTCTTTTCACCAAATTTATATGGTCAGAGAGCAGGCTGAGAGCACAATGCAGCAATAAGCTTAAGCTATTTCTCATGATTAAAAACAAAACTGTCTTAGAAGGTAAAGCCAAGATTCAACAGGGCAGAGCCAAGAGATACTTGGAAAAATGCACCAGAAAAACATTCACAAAGAACTAAAAAACAGTTCTTTATCAAGGATGATACTCTGCTCCCAGAGTAGGGGAACTGGGTATATGTGGCTGGCTGAATTTCTGAATTGCTACAAATCACTGACTGCTATGTTCTCCAACTCTTCCCCTTTCTGAATATGAGTGTCTGATGATTATCCTGTCCCTGGTCCATCACTGTGTATTGGGAAATGGAGTGGTGTAGATAAGTTGCTTTCCTAATTTATAGGTATTGGATCAGGAGAAGCCACACCCAAGAAGACTCATCTGTATCTGGGTAGAAGTCAGATAATAAGATACTAGGTTTACGGGCTTCCCTGGTGGCGTAGTGGTTCAGAGTCCGCCTGCCAATGCAGGGGACACAGGTTCGTGCCCCGGTCCAGGAAGATCGCACATGCCGCAGAGCGGCTGGGCCCATGAGCCATGGCCTCTGAGCCTCTGTGTCTGGAGCCTGTGCTCCGCAACGGGAGAGGCCGTAACAGTGAGAGGCCCACGTACCACACACACACACAAAAAGATACTAGGTTTTGAGTCTGATGCCATTATTAGATGAAACTTTTGGGGTCCTGTGAGTGGGTGAGTGAATTTTTAATGAAGAAGGGATCTAAATAATTGTGGTCAGAGAGAGTCTAAGTTAGACTGCAATATATGGCCACAAATTCTTTCCAACTCGGTATTCATGACCATGTCAATGTGACTTTGCCATTACTTTAATCCAGAGGTGAAGCGTTTTTCCCCATTCCTTGGATATGTGCTGGCTTGTATGACTTACTTTGACTGACCAGAATGATATAGTAAAAGTTATATTACATAATTTCTGAGACTAGACCCTAAGTGACCTTGCATCTACTGTTCTCAATGTCTTGGAATGCTGTCCTAAGACCTCCCTGAACAGCAGGCAATCTAGCCAACTGAGTATGAGAGGCCACATGCAAGAGAAACCAAGACTTCCTGGCCAACAGCCAGCACCAACTTTTGGACATGGAAGTAAGGTCATCTTTCCAGATTTACCCTTCAGTAGCTGCATGAGTTGCCAGGAGAAACCTAGAGGATCCATCAAGCCAATTCACAGGATTATGAGTTTGGTTTTTGTTTTCTAAATTGGGTGGAGGGAATACTATGCAGTAGATACTACAACCTGAAAAAGGTGGCATCATTTCCTAGCTGAAAATCACTGAAGGTTACAAGAGAGGTTACAAGTAAGAGAATGACAGGCATGTGAGCCAACACTGGAGGTTGAGAAAATGTTGACGACTGGGCTTCCCTGGTGGCACAGTGGTTGAGAGTCTGCCTGCCGATGCAGGGGACACAGGTTCATGCCCTGGTCCGGGAAGATCCCACATGCCGCAGAGCGGCTGGGCCTGTGAGCCATGGTCACTGGGACTGCGCGTCCGGAGCCTGTGTTCTGCAACGGGAGAGGCCACAACAGTGAGAGGCCTGCGTACCGCAAAAAAAAAAAAAAAAAAAAAGTTGACGACTACTACACTGTACTGTGCCACTGAATGTTGGTGTCTGTGAAAAAGCAGCATATAAAGTACCTGAATTAATACTATTTCAAAGTTATTTAAAACTTAAATGAGATCATTTCTGCCGAGTGCTTGGCAAATGGGTACTCACCAAAGTTAATGTTATTACCGTGCATTGTTTTTAGGACACAGCTGATTCTTTTATTCTCATATAGGATTTCATAGAAGAAGTTTTGGCATCTATAAATATCAGAAATGTCAGAAAATTGCTTACACATGAGGAAACAAAACAAGTAATGCCTGATGTCAGAAGTACTGGTTTTATTTTCTTGCTTACTTCTCAAGAAGGAAATCAAAATATCAGTGAAAATTTTAAAGAGCAAACATGAGACAATCCCTCAAATGGGGGGGTGTGGGGACTTTCAGTGGCAGACGATTGCAACGTCACATGACGGAAAGTTTTAACACCAGGTGTTTACAATGGTATTGAGCACCCAGCACATCACAAAGTTGACAATATCAGTTTAAGCAGGTGGACATTAGAAACATGCTTCGGTGCTAGTGATGGTTTCATTAAAAGGATACCATCATAATTCTTGTTAAGATGAAAAATTATTTTACAAAACGACTGTCCACATGTATCTGGACCTAAAAGTTCCACGATTTTAATATTGAAATTCAACTTTCATAAATCTTTTTTTTAGATAGTTAAATTTGGGGAGACCAGTTTTTGGGGGGGGTTTTTGCTTTATTTGTAAAAGTGTCTATCACAATGTTAAGCATAACAGGGGAAAATAAGATATGCCAAAAGTATTAGAATGACTACTTCAAACATTATTTAGTTTGAACACTACCATTATTAGTAAATGCTGTGCAAACATTACAAACTATGTTGACAAGGATTTAATATTATACCCTACTTTTAAAAGGATAAACTTTACTTTTAGCATCAATTAAAACATATTAGGGCTTCCCTGGTGGCACAGTGGTTGGGAGTCCGCCTGCCGATGCAGGGGGCGCGGGTTCGTGCCCCGGTCCGGCAGGATCCCACGTGCCGTGGAGCGGCTGGGCCCGTGAGCCATGGCCGCTGGGCCTGCGCGTCCGGAGCCTGTGCTCCACGGCGGGAGAGGCCACAACGGTGAGAGGCCCACGTACCGCAAACAAACAAACAAAAAACATATTAAACTTGCACAGAAAAAGGAACTATAAAAACAGCCCCCCATTAATGATAGATCTTTCTGAATTATAAGATCATTGAGGATTACTTTACTCCTTTACACAAATTTAACATGAATTAATATGTATCTCTTCCATAATCAGCATTTCATTGAATTAACTTAATCGAAAATAAGTGAATAATTCCTAGTAGTTACAACAATGATAAAACTGACTTTAAAAACAGCACACCCCCAAGAATCTGGATGCACACCCAAACATAAGGAAAAATAGGACTAAAATTTTATTAGGAATACAATTCCTCTTCTTAAAAGGGAGTATATGATGCAGGAAATAAGCATAGGGATTTAAGAAAGATGTCTAATATCCCCAGAATTGGAGTTAAAGATGGTACGTGGGTAAATCCAGTGTCAGTGGAGGAATCTTATAGATTCAGAAAATAATTTAGTGGGAACTATTGTCACAACTGCAGACTATAAGCAGCAAAGATCACTACATGCCAGATAATATACGCTAGTCTCATTCAGAAGGGCCAGAGATTCTGATTTATTTTTCCCTACTCAACTTCTCAATGACGTGAATGGCTCACACCAATCCTTCTTGATTCTCAAACAAGCTGATGAATATATGGATAACCTGAATTGTAGCAGAAATGATGGCTTACACCAAAATTCCACTTCTCAGTCCCATGGCATAGCATTTACTGACAAATGGCTACCTATCCAGGAACCACATTTTCCAGGCCCTTTCCTAACTGAATGTTACCATGTGACTAGTTTTCACAAGTGTTAACTGGACAGAGGTGATGCAGTTCTGGCAGTGATCAACTTATTGCCTCTCACCTATAAATTCATATCTTTGCCTGCTTTTACATAATAGAGCTGAGTCCTGCAAATATTTCTCCTTGCCATTAGTATAATGCCAAGCCTTGTAATAGAAAGCACAGGGGGAATACTAGAAGACGGAAGGGTTTTCTTATCATGGTTTTTCAGGGAGGAAGAAATTTTCCTCTACCCTTCTAGATTCCTCTGGATGGTCTGAGAATTAAATTGACATGAGACAGATCAACATGAGAAAATCAGGGACCTCCCTGGTGGTCCAGTGGGTAAGACTCCGTGTTCCCAATGCAGGGGGCACAGGTTCAATCCCTGGTCGGGGAACTAGATCCCACATGCATGCCACAACTAAGAGTTCGCGTGCCGCGATGAAGATCCCACGTGCCGCAACTAAGGTCCGGTGCAGCCAAAATAGAAATATTTTTTTTAAAAAGAGAGAAAATCAAACAAAAGTTTAATAGCATATCTACATTGGAGAGATCCAGGAAAACTGAGTGACTCACCAAAACGGTTAAATCCCTTACCTTAAATACCATCTTCAGCTAAAGACAAAAAAGAATGTTAAGGTAGTGGTTTGGGACATCAAAAGGGGAGAAGACAATTCACATGGAGATGGAAAAGCACGTGTTTGGTAAACAAATGTTTGCTGGGCCAGGCAGAGACAATGGGATACAGAGTGGGCTCCAAGATCTAGGCCCTGTTTCCCCCAACACACCTAGCCCATATTCTTTGGAGATATATCTAATGATAGTTTTACTCTGGGAACAGCAATTCTATCCCAATACTTCAGCCAATTAGGGGGAAGGTCAAAGTTTCTTCCTGAGTCTTTTGGACCTGGGTTGTTTGCAGCTGAAATCAATCCACATGCCAAAGAGACATTTTGGGGTGGCAGGTTTGGCCCTCCTACAGGCTTTAGAGAAATCTGCACACTACACTCCTGCAGATAACACTTTTTTTTCTGCACGGACAGACTCCCTTCAGTTCTTGGTTCACCCCAGCAGACCACAGCTTTCTCTGACTTTAGATACTATGCGTTTTTATTCCAGTGGTTGACAGCATAGCCAGCAGTTGTGGAAGCATATGTCCCCAAATCAATGTTCCTCATACCCTCTCCTCAGGCAGGGAGAAAAGAACCATGGATGTGAAAGTTAGAGGCCTGCTCTAATAAAGACGCCAAATATTTGGTAAAAAGTTTGCCTACTCTAACTGGGAAGGCAGATTAGATTAAGGGTATTGCCTTCTCATTACGGCCTATTCCTTTTAGATGACCCTGTGACAACACCTATTAGGCTAACTAAGCCCCATAAGGAGAGAAGCAAAAAAAGTTTGAGAACTTTGTTTAGGTCTAGGTGGTAACTTTTAACGTGGTTCCTGGGACACTGAATGGATTGGATGCAAATAGATCAGAAGCCTACATGGTTCTCGAGAGAAATAAATTATCAGAGAGAATATGAACCTGGTATAAAAATCCTGTGATTTAATGGGAGCATTCTGCTCTTTTCTAAGAATGACCATTCCAAGTACGTATTCAGTAAGTGGGGAAATAACCACAGGAGGGATAAGCAGACCTACTAGGCACACTCTTATTTGAACTTGGGTCAGAACTCCACCAAAAGCCTCGTTTTAAACTGTGGGCCACAGCAGCTAGGACTCGGTCCCCAGGGATTAGCAACAGAACCAGCATCTAGTAATCTCTGAGAAAGCCACGTAGTCCTTTTCCCCAATGCACAGTTGTTCAAGAAATTGGTCACAATTTCCCTAGAACAAGGCATAGAGGATGGTTTACAGTGACAGAGCTGTAGAGTGTTTACTCAGTGGAAATCAGCCTCTCCTTCAGTCAAGGGGCTCTGATATGCAAACTAGCTTAGCTTTAAAAATAAGGGGAGAAGGTATGATTCTCCACTGTGGTGAAGAGTTCATGTTTCTGGCATCAGGGAGAAGTTGTTTTTGGTGGTTGTTACAGAAGGAAACCCTCAACTATCTCATTCCTGGGAAAACTATCATAACTAAGCTACTGATCAAGACCCTGCAGTTCAAAACAGTCTGATGACAATTTAGTCTCTGCTGACTACGAAGAGAAATGCACCTGCCTCATCTTTAATAATTCAACATTGTCACTTGGCCTTTGATGCTCTGGGATCTTATCAGTCCCTCTGAAGTCAGGAAGTTTAATGGTGGCCTTTGCCATTGTCACACGTGGGCAGGACAAGACAGCACCACAGAGCTTCCCTTCAATAGATTTTTCAATGCCTTATACTGAAGAGAGTGGTCTCTGGGCTGTCTTGGGGAATAATGAGCTAGTGTGACGCATATGATAAATCCTCTCCAACGTTTCTATCTTCATAAGCTGTTAGATGTCTTCCTCTTTTTTGTTTTTTTTTAATTAAGTTTTATTGGAGCATAGTTGATTTACAATGTTGTGTTAGTTTCAGGTTTACAGCACAGTGAGTCAGTTAACCATATACATATCTCTACTCTTTTACAGATTCTTTTCCCATATAGGTCATTACAGAGTATTGAGTAGAGTTCCCTGTGCTATACAGTAGGTCCTTATTAGTTATCTATTTTATATATAGTAGTGTGTATGTGTCAATCCCAATCTCCCAATTTACCCTCCCCCCCGCTTTCCCTTTGGTAGCCATAAGTTTGTTTTCTACATCTGTGACTCTATTTCTGTTTTGTAAATAAGTTCATTTTAGATATTTTCCTCTATGTTCCCAAAGGAACTTCTGATATCTCAACCTCATTAAATATTGTTAATCCTGAGTTCAACCAACCAAATAAGATGGAGGAGCCATTTCCAGTATCTCTAGTAAGTGCACCCATATCAATACAACAATAACAACCATAACAGCAACAAACAACACTGGTTGTATTCTGTTCTCCCTGGTCTAGCATCCTTTCAATGAGACATACTGAAATGAGACATACATATTCCTCAGGTTTCTGCTTAATTAAATTAACAAAATCTTGCAATACTTTGGATGTGTAAGCTACCTCCTATGGTATCAGACTGTGTAGGCCCCTGAAACATGCTAATATCTGACTGTAGTTGTGGGTTCAACAGCTACAAAGTTTGGTTGGGATGGGATCTTGGAGATCATTTATATCCCTAAATAAAGCAGCTGTTTTACTATAAATTCCCTACAGGATTTTAAGGAAAAGGAAGACTAGCCTTTTCAGACTTGGAAGAAAAATATGTTTCTCTGAGCAATGGATGCACAGAGTGACTTGGAGCTCCAAGATTCTGAGCTTCATTCAAATTCTACCAGAAGTCCCTATTCCAGGTTTCAGGAATGCTTTAACTTCTACATGAAAGATTGGTGAGGCTGTGAATTCAGATTTCATTTTAATTTTATAACCCACACCATTAAATTTTGGCTTTGATTTTCAGAAATATTATCTCTGTGGCTACAAGATAAAAAAGAGTATATAAGGTTTCCTTCAAAGAACTCTGGTTCTCTGTGACTTGAGAGTTTAATGCCCTGAGAGCTTGTAATTTTTTTTTTTCTCTGTAGATGCTCCAGAATAATCATGAAAAGCTGTCCCATGCCAGGTGTTGTAGCCATCCTGACTGCCATGAGTCAACACAGCAGCCCATTTGATCACTCAAGGCACTTTCCTTAGTTATACTTTATCACAAAAAATCAAGCACGGGTGAAAATTTTCTTAATCATGGAGCCATGATATGCCATAGATTAGGGAGAATCCCATTACCCACTGGCAAGGAACCAATGCTGTGTTCAAACCCAAATATACAACCCAACTAATACTCCAGACCCATCTCAGAATTTCTACTTCCTAGTACTTCTTCTGGTACCATTGTCTGTATCAGCTAAAGTCCAGTCAGGAGGTAGAAATCATCAAGTTATTTTAAGAGCGATAATACAATATAAAGAATTACTAATCAGATATGAAGCTGTTAACTAGATAACTGAAAAGTCTAAAAACAGTGGGAGGTCAGGGTTAGCAGATGTAAGCTATTATATATAGAATGGATAAACAACAAGTTCTTACTGTAGAGCACAGGGAACTATATTCAATAGTCTGTGATAAACCATAATGGAAAAGAATATAAAAAATAATGTATATATATATGTATAACTGAATCACTTTGCTGTACAGCAGAAATTAACACAACGTTGTAAATCAACTATACTTCAATAATTTTTTTTTAAATTAAAAAAGAGAAAAGACTTAGATATTTTAGAGGTAGTCATTTCAGGAAACAGCTATTATCCCTAGAGCTGGAGAAACAAAGGGAAGAAGTTGAAATTATTACATTTAGATGTTTCAAGGAGGGACTCCATACCTGTGAGGCTGGAGAACTGTTGGGCTGGTGTTTGTGTCTCTGAGGGATGGGCAACCCAGCTAGATCTGCAAGTGTTGAACAGGCACCAAACTGCATTGAACTGCTATACAGGAAGGTGCTACTGCAGCTGTGGTGAAGAAGCATTACTGGGGTAAAAACAGGAAAGAGCAAGTCTCTTCACTCTGCTTCTCCCTAACAGCTTCCTTTTAGTGCCCCTATTGGCAGAGACTAACAGGGAGCCATATGGCAAAGCAGAAATGTGGTCTGCACAGTGCCAGCATCAGTATCACAAAGCAGAAGGCAGAAGGGTGGGGTTTGGAGCTGTGAAGCAAGTAAATAATAACTGGCACAAGGAGGGAGCCTTATTATCCTCCTTTGACCACCTCAAATATGACTAGAGGTGAGACAAGGAATCATAACCCAGAAGGCACGATCAAGGGCATCTGGAGAAACTTGGAAAAGGTAGTTATTCCTCGGGAGCAGAACCAGCATCCAAACAAGTAGTTTCCCCTATTGCCAGGGTAGAGGTGTTCATAACACTTCTCCAGCAGGTATTTATCCTCCCTATGGAAACATGATACTTATGTTTCCTATTGTTCTCTTTTCTGAATGGGAGTTTCTATGGCAGTTATCTTGCCTTTGTCCTACCATAATATTGAAGGATAAGGTGACTTGTCAAGACTACAAAGAGTCTCATCCAGAAATGAAGGAGTGGGCTGCATATAACCCAGAGAGCCTAAACTCTGAGCTCGCTGTTGTGACTCTACGGGACTTTGGGTTATCTTCCTTCGAGGCGGGTGAATATATACTACATGTGACAGGGATGTTCACTGATCATCAGTGGTGAGAGGGATGGAATATGGCAGATGTGGTAGCTGTCCATCAACACAGTTACTCTCCCTTCCATGTATAGCCGTATAGAGATATAAAGATGCTTCCCAGGCAGACACTACATTTACCAGCCTCCCACCCCATTTCTAGCTGTGACCATGGGGCTAATTTTGTCAATACAGTGCTAACAAATGCAATGAGTGTTACTCTGGGACATGACATTTAAATAGCAGATGAATTTTCTCTATGTCTTCTTTTTTCTCCTTCTGCTAACAGAAAAAATGCAGGGCACTAAGTGGGTAGTATGGTTTCAAGATGGAAGGGGCCTAGGTTCCTTAATCACCTCAGACCAGGATTGCCAACACTGGGTTGTTATGTAAGCAGGAAATGAACTTCAGTTCTGTTAAGCTACCAAAATGTGGAGCTTTATTGTTACAGCTGACAGTGTTACCCTATGTAACTTAGAAATTTATGGCACTTGTCTTTGACCTTTATTCCCCCAAACTTGTAAAAATTATTAAAAAAGGAAAAAAATCGTGTAATTTCAAAGAATATACATAGTTGGGACAATTCAACTCTAGAAAAGAATATAATTTTAGGCAGAAACCACTCTAGATGAAATTAATAAAATAAAAAAAGGAAAATAATAAAAGTGAAACAATAATAATAAAAGTAACAATAGACAAAAGTCATGATGTTAGGAATATAGACTAAAAATGTATCTATATGAGCAAATAGGGGAATACACATATAACATGATCACAGAATTTAAAATGGAATCAGAACTAGTGAAGCATCTCAAGGAAAACAGACAATATCAGGTTAAATTTATAAAGTTTGAATTTCTCAAATAGAGAACATAATAATGAAAAGGGAAATTTTCCAAGATAAAATAGGATAAAAAATTCTTGTACTAAAGGAATTTGTTAATAAACATCTTCTAGTAATTCCCCAAAAGAAGTGGGGTAAAAAGTATGAGTTATATTTTGAGTACTTATTTTTAAGCATAATGAAAAAAAATCCTACAAACATGAAGACTGGACTAAAGTAACAAAGGAAACAAATACAAGTTGCTCTCAGACTTCTACTCAACAACATCATATTCATATTTCAGAATAAAATAGAATATAGTCCACAGCTTTGAAGAGATATCTGTGTTAACCTGACGTTTCCACATCTAGTTGTTTTACATGTGTCAATATAACACAAAGACACTCTCACATATGAAAAGATCCAATAGCTTTATTACCACTGATTTTTTTCATGCAGGAAGAGAAAAACAACCAAAAAACAACCAAAAAACGACTTCAAGCTATGATCCACAAAACCTATTCAGAGAAAAGTTAGGGATTTGCTTGCAAAATAACTTATAGAGAACATTTTGTCCATTTAAAAGTGGAACCAAGCTTATATAATCATGGTACATTACAATACATAGTATAAATATTGTAATACTCAAAATAATGGCCATATGACATAAAAATAATTTTAAAGTTGTCACTTTCTAAAAAGTACCACTTGATGCTCATAAAACCAGCAGGTTTGGGGGTGGAAGGAAGTGTAAATATGCTAATTTCTTCATCTTTCATGAGGGGGAGTAAACCACCACTTCTGAAACTGATAAATGTAGAAATATAAATTTAAACCACCCTCCTCAAAAAAGCATATCTATTTTAATTCTGAAAAAAATGAATACTTCGGTTACATAGTTGGCAGCATGGAGAAATATTGAATTATCTTCTTTTAGAATTGGGTTTTGATAAATGGAATGACACAAGTTGCTATTTTGATCAACTGATTTCATTTAGATGAGGTCAGTTGATCATAATAAAATAAATTATAGCTAAAATTTCCCTTTTTCACAGATTTTCCTGTAACTCTTTGAAGGCCCTTTCCATCTCCTTGAAGCATACTGCCAGAATGAGGATGATATTACTGCCAAGTATTAGGTCATTATACTGTTTTAGTGACTCTTTTCCATTTCCTGATGAATTGCGTTAACTTTGTAAGTTTTCATACCCAGCCTCACTGAAGTATGAATTCCTAACATAGATCCTGGGAAGATATTAAACAAAAGTGTGAACATTAAATGCATGGCTTGCCTGCACCACTGAACTTGGCTCTTGGACTTTTAAGCCAAATCAGTGTACCCTACAATCACATTTGTGTCAAAGTCTCAGAAAGTGCTTGCCTTTAACCTGTTTAATTTTCTGGCTCTGATCAACAATTCACTCTCATCTTTTCCTACATTTGTCGCAATTGCTGTCATTCTTTCATAGTAACCTCTAGTTTTTTTGCATCAGTTTGTGGTCTGTGTGACTTCCTAGTCCTGGAGACTACACTTTCAACAACCTAGAGTGAGAAGTTCTTCTAAAGAATTCCTTCCTAGACAAAAGCAGAGGAAGAAAAAATGAGATAGAGATAGTGACAAAGGGAAGGAGGAAGGAGGAGAGGGAAGGAGGGAGGAAGGAAGGGAGAATGGAAGGAAGGAAGGGAGGGGGCGATAGAACGAAGAAAGGAAAGGAGGGATGGAGGAAGAGATGAAGGAAGGAAGGGAGGGAGTGAGGGGGGAAGAGACAAAGGAAGGGAGGAAGGGAGGGAGGAAGGGAGGAAGGGAGGAAGGAAGGAAGAGAGGAAGGGATGTAGAGATGAATGAAGGAAGAAAGGGAGGGAGGGAGAAGAGAGGAAGGAAGGAAGGGAGGGAGGGAAGGAGGAAGGAAGGAAGGGAGGAAGCGTGGAAGGAGGAAGGAGGGAAGGGATGGCGAGAGAAAGGAATAAGGGAGGAAGGGAGGAAGAGATGAAGGAAGGAAGGGAGGAGGGGAGGAGGATATAAAGGAAGGAAGGAAGGAAAGGAGGGAGAGAGAAAGAGACGAAGGAAGGAAGGGATGGAAGGAGGAAGGAAGGAAGGGAGGGAGGGAAGAAGAGATGAAGGAAGGAAGGGAGGGAGGGAGGGAGGGAGGAAGGGAGGAAGGGAGGGAGGGAGGGAGGAGGACATAAAGGAAACAAGGGAGGGAGGAAAGAAGGGAGGGAGGGAGGAAGGAAGGAAGGAAGGAAGGAAGCGAGGAAGAGACAAAGGAAAGAAGAAGGGAGGGAGGAAGGGAGGAAGAGACGAAGGAAGGAAGGGATGGAGGGAGGAAGGAATAGAGGGAGGAAGGGAGGAAGAGACGATGGAAGGAAGGAAGGAAGGAAGGGAGGGAGGAAGGGAGGGAGGGAGGGAGGGAGGATGGAAAGGAAGGAGGGTGGGAGGAAGGAAGGAAGGAAGGGTGGGATGGATGGAGGGAGAAAGGAAGGATGGGAGGAAGGATGGGAGGGAGGGAGGAAGAGATGAAGGAAGGATGGAAGGAAGGGAGGATGTGATGGAGGGAGGAAGGAAGGAAGGGAAGAAGGGAGGAAGAGACAAAGGAAGGAAGGAAGGAGGTAAGGGAGGAAGATATGGAGGGAAGAAGAAATGAGGGAGGAAGGAAGGAAGGGAGGAATGGAGGATGTGGAGAAGGAAGGGAGGGAGGAAGGAAGGAAGGGAGGGAGGGAAGAAGAGATGAAGGAAGGTAGGAAGGGAGGGAGGAAGGGATGAAGGGACGAAGGAAGGGAGGGAGGAAAGAAGGAAGGGAGGTTAGGAAGAAGGAACGGAGGCAGTGAGGAAGGAAGGAAAGAATTCTGTGATTGAAAGAAAACAATCACTAATATAAGAAGTTTGTTCTGTAGGGTTCCAATGGTTCAGCTTCTCCTAAAATTACCCAATTACATAGGAGTAAATACCCATTAATCAGTCTTCTTTAATCATTTCTTGTTAGAGCATAGATTAATAATTATGTCCCATTATTTGCTTTCAGAAAAATGAGGATATAAACACTGGTTCTGACACAGTACAGATTTATAAAAGTTGTATAATATTTTTAAATATGAATTTTGTATGTTATAATGTAGGAAAATCATGAAATAACACATTGCCAAAAATTAACAGCTCTCAGACTGATGGTTAAATCTTGCCAACAGATAACTTTTTTTGGACTTGAAAGGTATTTTTTTCCTTCTTTTGATATTTAGTTTGAAGAAAAAACTTACACAATCGTCATCCTTATGAATCTGGTCTTCTAATGATATATCTTATTTCTTGTAATAATTTTTCAGTTACTTTACTTGGATTTTCTAATATATTATCATGCTACCAGGATACAGTTAGTATATTGCTCCTGTTTTCCTATA
The DNA here is from genome assembly GCF_951394435.1 of Stenella coeruleoalba. Lineage (NCBI taxonomy): Eukaryota > Metazoa > Chordata > Mammalia > Artiodactyla > Delphinidae > Stenella > Stenella coeruleoalba. The sequence continues at coordinate 10,108,553 of NC_137151.1, forward strand.
TACAAACTTTCATTTCACTTTCTTATTACATGGATAGTGGTAATGTGTTCTTCTTTTGAGTTGTTAATGCAATTATTTTCACTTCTCATGATTAAGTTTAGTGTTGTATTTTGGTGTGTGTTAAACTGGCTAATTATTTTTATGAATTTTCCTATATTTTCAGAGATCTGGATTTCTCAAAGTAATCTCATTTGGTCATAGGCTAATATGTTTTTAATATACGCCTGGACTCTAAGCTAATTCTGGATTTAGTTTTTGTTGCTGTTGTTTTAATTCACATTCCTAAGTTAGACTTGTTTGCAGTTTTCTTACTGTGCTTTTTTTTTTTTTTTCTTTTTTTAAACAATTTGTCCAGGGTGTTTCCTTCTCCTCAAAACATGTAAACTACATGAGAAATATATTTTTTTTCTTGTAGGTGCAATATAAATCTTTAAAAAATATATTGAGTTGAAATACACATTACATAAAATTAAGCATTTTAGGGTGAACAATTCAGTGGCATTTAGTACATTTACAATGTTTTGTAACCCTCACCTCTATTTAGTTCTAAAAGCCCTTCATCACACTGAAAGGAAACCCCATACCCATTAAGCAGATGCTCAACATTCTGTCCTGTCCTCAGCATCTGGCAACCACCAATGTGTAAACCTCTCTCTGGATTTAACTATTGTGGACATTTCATAGAAATGGAATTATACAATATGTGATGTTTTGTGTCTGGCTTCATTCACTTAGCGTGTTTTCAAGATTCACACATGTCATTGCATGCACCTGTACTTTTATTTCTTTTCATGGCTGAATAATATCCCATTTCATGTATACACCATAATTTGTTTATCCATTCATAAACTCTGTGGACATTTGAGCTGTTTCCTCTTTTTGGCTATTGTGAATAGTGCTGCTGTGAACATATGTGTACGTGTATTTGTTTGAATACATGTTTTCAATTTTCTTCCTAGGAATGGAATTGGTAGGCCATATGGCAATTCTATGTTTAACTTTCTGAGGAACTGCCAAATTGTTTTCCCTAGCAGCTGAATCACTTTCTATTCCCACCAGCAATGCACAGAGTTCCAATTTCTCCAGGTTCTAACCAAATTTGTTACTTTCTGTTTTAATTTTAAACCCACATTAGTGGGTACGAATTGGTACCATAGTGTGGTTTTGATTCGTATTTCCACACTGACTATTAATACTGAACATATTTTCGTATGCTTATTAGCCATTTTTATATATTCTTTGGAGAAATGACTATCTAATTTGTATGCCCATTTTTCAATTAAAAATTATTCTTGTTGGATTGTATGAGTTCTTTATATATTCTAGATATCAGACCTGTTTTAGTCGGTTTGGGCTGCTATAGGAAAATACCATAGACTGGGTGACTTAAATAACAAACATTTATTTCTAACAATTCTGAAGGCTAGGATGTCCAAAATCAAGACACCAGCAGAGTTGGCATCTGGTGAGGGCCCTTTTTCTGATTTGCTGATGGCTGTTTTCTTTCTGTAACCTCACATGAAGAAGAGAGAGGGCTTTGCTCTCTTCCTCTTCTGATAAAGGCACTAATCCCATCATGGGGGGGGGGGCGCACCCTCATGACCTCATCTAAAACTAGTGCCAGAAGACACCGAACTGCAAATACTATCACACTGGGGTTACGGCTTCAACATACAAATTTTGTGAGAACACAACATTCAGTCCACAGCAAGCCCTTTTTCAAATATGATTTGTAAACGTCTTTTTCCATTTTGTAGGTTGTGTTTTCACTTTCTCGATAATGTCCTTTGATGCACATAAACTTTTCATCTTTATGAAATTTAATTTTTTTAAAAAATTTATTGCTCATGCTTTTCATGTCAAATCTGATTCCACTGCCAACTCTGAAGTCATGAAGATTTACCTTATGCTTTCTTCTAATAGTTTTCCAGTTTTAGCTCTTCTATTCAGGTTGTTGATCCATTTAGAGTTACTTTTTGTACATGGTATGAGGTAAGAATCCAGCTCCACTCTTTTGCATGTGGATGTCCATTTGCCCCAACACACTTTGCTGAACAGACTTTTCTTCCCTCATGGAATGGTCTTGGTACTCTTGTCAAAAATAACTTGGTCATAGATGTATGGGTTTATTTCTGAACACTCAATTTTATTATTTTGTTCTACATGTCTATCTTTATGTCAGTACCACACTATTATGATTCCTATATCCTTGTAGTAATTTTTGAAATTGTGGAGTGTGAGTCATTCAGCTTTGTTCATTTTCAAAATTGTTTTGGCCAACTGGAGCCCCTTGCAATCCCACATAAATTTGAAGATCAGCTTTTCCATTTCTGCATAAATATCCATTGGGATTTGATCGACATTACATTGAATCCATAGACTGTTTTCAGTACTATAGCCACCTAAACAATATTTTCTTCTAATTCAAGCTGTCTTTTGATTCACTGGGGTCTTTTAAATTTCTATCAGCAATGTTTTATCATTTTCACTGTATGAAACTTTCATCTCCCTGGATACAATTAGTCCTGAGTATTTTAGTTTTTTGGATGCTGTTTTATTTTTTTAATTGAACTTTATTGGAATATAGTACAGTCTCTGCTGTACACCAAAGTGAATCGGCCATAAGCGTACATATGTCCCCATATCCCCTCCCTCTTGAGCCTCCCTCCCATCCTCCCTATCCCATCCCTCTAGGTCGTCGCAAAGCACAGAGCTGATCTCCCTGTCTATGCTGCTGCTTCCCACTAGCTATCTATTTTACATTTGGTAGTGTATGTATGTCGATGCAACTCTCACTTCACCCCAGCTTCCCCCACCCACCTCGTGTCCTCAAGTCCATTCTCTATGTCTACCTATTTATTTCTGCCCTGCAACTAGGTTCATCAGTACCATGTTTTTTTTTAGATTCCATATATATGCAATAGAATACAGTATTTGTTTTTCTCTTTCTGACTTACTTCACTCTGTAATGACAGACTCTAGGTCCAACCACCTCATTACAAATAACTCAATTTCGTTTCTTTTTATGGCTGAGTAATATTGCATTGTATATATGTGCCACATCTTTATCCATTCATCTGTCAATGGACATTTAGGTTGGTTCCATGTCCTGGCTATTGTAAATAGTGCTGCAATGAACATTGTGGTGCATGTCTCTTTCTGACTTATGGTTTTCTCAGGGTGTAAGCCCAGTAGTGGGATTGCTGGGTCCCACTACAATTGTATGGTAGTTCTATTTTTAGTTTTTAAAGGAACCTTCATACTGTTCTCCATAGTGGCTGTATCAATTTACATTCCCACCAACAGTGCAGGAGGGTTCCCTTTTCTACACACCCTCTTCAGCATTTATTGTTTGTAGATGTTTTGATGATGGCCGTTCTGACTGGTGTGAGGTCAGAACTACGTCATTGCAGTTTTGCATTTTACATTTAAATTTATAATCCATTTTGAGTTAATTTTTGTATAATGTGTGAAACAGGTAGAATTTGTGCAGGATTATTTTGTGAGTTTTTAAATTTTTATTTTGCCTATGAAAGTCCAATTGTTCCAGCAGTACTTATTGGAAAAGTTGTCTTTTTTATTATTATATTGCTATTACACTTCTGTCAACAACTAACTGGGTATATTTGTGTGAGTCTATTTTTAAGTTGGTTTCCTTCTCTTGCATTGATCTCTGTGTCTGTCCCTCTGCCAATATCACTCAGTCTTGATTACTATGGCTTTTGTATCAGTTTTCTGTGGCTGCTTTAACAAATTACCCCAAACTTCATACCCTAAAGTAAGAGAAATTTATCTCTCATTGTTCTGAAGACCAGAAGTCCAAAATTTTATATCTTTGAGCTGAAATCAAGGTTAGGTCCTATTACACCCCCTCCAGAGGCTCTAGGGGAGAATCCATTCTTTGCCTCTTCTAACTTCTGGTGGCTACCACCATTCTTTGACTTGTAGCTACATCACTCTAATCTCTGTTTCTGTGGTTACACTGCCATGGAATTACATTATTTCTGTCTCTGCCTGGCTCTTATAAAGACATTGTGGTGGCATTTATCAACCACTCAGATAATCTAGGATAATCTCCTCTCTCAAAAACTTTACCTGGATTAAATCCAGATGTACAGTAGAATAAGTGTTGAAGAGACACAAGTTATGAAACAACTATGCTCACTGTGTTAAGAGGAAAAATTAAGAACTCTAGCTTGAAATTTTCCCTAGGGACTAGGAAACTATAAAATGTGACCTGATACATTTGAAAAGCAAAACATCCAATTTGAAAAGCAAAACATCCAACTGATCTTCTGAAAAATACAATAGCTAAAATTTAAAAACTCAATGGATGATTTGAACAGCAGTATAAATAATGCTCAAGAAATAATTCATGAAGATAAATCAGAAGAATCTTCCAGAATGCAGCACAGAAAATGAAAAGATGGCAAAAGATAAAAAGACATGGAGAAGAAAGTGAGAAATTATTGGAGTAGAGAGGGAATTGGAGAGAGGCAATATGTGAAGCTACAATGGATGAAAAAATTCTAGAAGTAATAAATGAAATCAGAGTTTCAGTTAGTCCTACACTCTAATAAGGAGAAATATAAAGAAAACCACAATGAGACACATCTAAAGGGAAAAAAATAGAATAGTAAAGATAGAGAAAATCTTAAAAGGATCTGAAAATAAAAAGACACATTCATAATGTGCACGCACTTAGTGCCACTGAACTGTACAGTTAAATATGGTTAAAATAGTATGTTTTATATTATGTGACTTTTACCACAATAAAAAAGCATTTAAAAATATGTACTAAAATCATGCAGGAAAAAAGACACATTCATTTTAATGTAATGATAGAATGACAGCAGTGATAAGAGCTAGCAAATAATAGAAAAATATTTATTATATTTACAACTGCCAACTTGGGATTTTATATTCAGAGAAAATAGTTTTTAGAATTAACAACTTAAAAACAATTTACAACCAACAAAACTAGGTGGCTCGAGAACAACAGAACCTCATTAAAAATTCTCAAGAAGATACTTAGATAGAAGGAAATGTGATCCCCAATGTAAAACATATGATGTAAAAAATATGATTTGGGAAAGAGCTAAACTGGGTTAAATCTTAATGAATATTTATTGGATAAAAGAGTAAAAATAATGTCATGTTGAGTGTTTTAAAATAACTAAATAAAATAATTAAAATGCAATGAAAATAATACTATAATTTGGGAGTAGTTAAAAATACATAATTGTTTAAAGTTTTTTTCCTCTCTTTTGTTTTAGGTGTTTATATTTCTTAATCTCTCTGGAAGGTATTTAAATTATTGGTTAATCTAAACATAGGTAACTTAAGTGTATGTGTTGAATATTCTAAGACAACTACTGAAAGTATGAATTTCCAAGTTAGTAGAGGGAAAAATAGAGTGATAAAACATTTAAAGCAAAAGAGCTCAACAAAGGTAATAACAAGAGGAGCACAGAGGAGCATTGATTATTTATAAATAGGTGCTGAGAAGTTTCAGGACAAGCTGGAAGATGAGGGAACAGTATCGAAGTAGAGAAGATTGTGAGGGATTTCATTTACAGGCTCCTGATCAATTTATGTACTTATTATTATAGAGTAATATAGCCCACTGGGTTTCTCTTTCGACATGACAAATAAACAAATACCTATGTATACAAATATAAATAAATAAATAAAACAAATAAATTATATATATAAAATTTTACACCCTTACTTTTATTCTGTTTTATTTTATTTGCATTAGTATTTTGGGGCCTTACATGGAATTTTATTGTAAAGGCAATCTCTGGTCCTTTTCTAAATAAATTTTATAAATCAATCAATAATGTAAAAGTAAAAAAGGTATTCAAGCTTTGTCCCAAAGTTAGTAGATTCTTATAATTTATTCAACATTGAAATAAATGCAGTTCGTAGGAAATAAATCAACACTTCAACCAGTGAGAATTAGTTTCAAGGTAAAGAGCTTAGCAGTGTAATCATGTCTACCCAGTGTTTACAATGTGAGAGGCTGGTTGATTTGTTTGTGTGGTTATTTCTGTGATGCTAAATATGATTAGAATGAATTCTCCCTCTCGGTGCCCTCGTTCACCATATAACAGAGATGCACTGACTATTATTAGAAAGCCCAAATCTATAAATAAATTTAGAGTAACAAAAAAATACTGGGCACCATGAACATTTTATTATTTGATATGTTTTTTGTTGGTGGCATATCTATTTATTCCAAAAGATCCATGTTCCTCTCAACCAGGCAAACATTTAATATCTAATACTTTAAAGCTCCTTCACATAAGCAAATACTCTTAGACACTTAACAAATAAAGAACATAGATATTTGCAGAAAACATAAGAGCATAAGGTGTTGAAGAGAAATACATCCAGGCTCTGGAGGGAATCAGGGAACATCAGAGTGGAAACAGTCTCTGTATTTTCCTTTTGCTTCCTTTCTTCCTTCCTTCCTTCCTTTCTTTCTCTCTCTCTCTCTTACTTTCTTTCTTTTTCTCTCTCTCCCTTCCCTTTTCTTTCTTTCTTTCTCTTTCTTTCTTTCTTTCTTTCTTTCTCTTTCCTTCCTTCTTTCTTTCTTTTTCTTTCTTTCTCCTTCCTTCCTTCCTTTCTCTCTCTCTTCCTTTCTTTTTTTTCTCTCTCCCTTCCTTCCTTTCTTTCTTCTCCTCTCTCTCTCTCTCTCTCTTTTTTTTTTTTTTGCCATACATGGGCCTCTCACTGCTGTGGCCTCTCCCGTTGTGGAACACAGGCTCTGGATGCACAGGCTCAGCAGCCATGGCTCACGGGACTAGCCGCTCCACGGCATGTGGGATCTTCCTGGACCGGGGCACAAACCCACGTCCCCTGAATTGGCAGGCGGACTCTCAACCACTGTGCCACCAGAGGGAAGCCCTCTCTCTCTTTTTTAATACAGCAATCCTTTCCTGAAAGTATTCTATTGAATACTACAGAGATTTTAACAAACAAAAGAAAAATTTCTGACTAAAAAGATGATCTGACACTTAATTTCAGTGCCATAATGGTGAAAATAAATGGACTACTCCACAGAGCAAAACTTGATTAAAAAATTATTATTGCTATTGATGGCTATAAACACATCACCAATGCAATGAGAGACTTGGTCATTTTGTATGTACACTGTAAGGTTTGGAAAATTTAGGAGAATTAAGGATGACAGTGAATTTTCTGCGTATCCGTTAAACACAGGTAAATTTCCCAAACCCACATATGCATGCTCCCCAGAAGCTGATGTCAGAGAATTTACCTGCACAAGTTTATGACACTGTAGAATTAATCTGTACATTCTGAAGAAAGAGCTTGCCCATGTGTTACTGAATGATTGACATAAACATTATTCTGTGATAATTGTCCAGATTTTCATATATTTTGGCTAGTAAATTTCACAAATCTCAGAATGATAATCTTAGCTACTAGGTAATGACTCATTCATGCTGTCCCTTTTTCTTACACCTTTCATTCAAATAGGTATTATTAAACTCATTTAAAGTTGTGATAATTTGCCTTTTTTCAAGGCTGCCACCTCAATCTTTTACTTATTCTATAAATAGGGCAACTGTATGTCTTACTTTGCCTTGGAAAAAATTTCATTTTACAATTGTTGCCCTGACATTCTATCTGGCATTTATCCCACCACCTTTCACTATCAGAAGTGTCATGTTTTGGACCATAGGATATCTGGTCACCCTACGACAATGAAGTGTAATCCAAATCACAAAGTCTGGCACCCAAGATATTAATTAAATCTTGTAAAAGGAATGTGTTACATAACTAACAATCTTAAAATGAGGGTTCTTTAGGACAGGCTATAAATACACTTGAATTTACAGCACAAAGTAGATATGTTTTCACATGAGAAAAATCTGCAGGGATGTATGAATTGAACCGCAAGATATAATCTTACAAAGGAGATTAGATGCAAAGGTTCCTGAGTTTGTAATTAACAAGCTGTGTGACTTTGACCAAATCAATTTATCTGGGCCTTGTTCTTGCACCTGTAAATTGTAAAATCCAAATCACCGAGTGGCATGTTTGGCACTTTCAAACATCATGTTTTAAATCTTATAACAGCATGTTGAGCTAAATATCAGTATCTCTATTTTACAAATCAGTAAACTGAGGCTTACACACTCACATTACAGTCACACACATATCTAACAGGTGACAGAACTGGTATTAAAACTCAGCTCTTTCTGATTACAAAGTTCTTATTCTTTCTAGTATGTATGTACCCCATCCAAAAAATGAAACTATACAAACACATATCTTTATTATGTAGGTCATACCAATTATTGTGCTATGTTCTTTGGCAGACACAATGGTGACTGCATCTATGCTGTTATATGTACCCTCTCTAGTTAGGGAAATAAGGCATAATCAAATGAACAAGTAAATAACAGAAACACGAGAACTTCACCAGCATAGCATGTGGAGTACAACAAAGCTTTGCATTCACAGACCCAATGTGTGACTCATACACAAGAAAGGTAAGTAGATACAGATGGCAGGATTAAAACTTCAGACCAGAGTTTATCATGAAACAAGAAGAGTAGAATGCTAAAGCTAAATCTGTATAAACACTCAAAGCTAAGATTATTCTAAGAAGGCACACCAGTTTTTGTATTTTTTTTTGGTCAGTAAATTTGAATTTAACAATAAACTGAGAAAACACCTAACTTTATTTTCTGCTAATGTAAAGTTTAATATGACCCTTGGAAATGATTTTTCATCATTGTTTTATGAAAGGACCAAACGTTTGTTTTACACAAATTGGAAGGAGAAGCAAGGTGGCTATCTATAACATAAATTTAAATTCAATGATAGAGCTTTGTGGGGAAAAAAGTAAAACCTTGTTTGTGCGTGTGTGTGTGTGTGTGTGTGTGTGTGTGCGCGTGTGCTTGTGTGTGTGTGTGTGTGCGTGCATGTGTGTGTGTGCGTGTGTTCCTAAGGGAAGGTAACTAATGTTATCTACCATTTTACACATGGTACTCAAGGCATTCATTATAACCAGCAGAATATTTCTATCATTATTTTATAGGGGAGGAAATGAACCTTTCAGTGTGACAGACCTGCCATCTATAATAATAATCATTGTTGCCCGAGTGCTTGTGAGTGTGCCCCTGCGACAGGCATTATGCAGAATATATTACTAGATGAACTCTTAATTTGCACAAGTTTGCAAAAGAGATGAACTATCTTGCCAGATGAGTTTTTTAAAGGACTCAAAATGAATAAGCCTGATACCCGAATCCACGTTCTTCCCCTATTCCATGCTGCTTCTTAACTGTGAAATAGTAGGATTAAGTCAACTGTTTCCACCTAACTTCGCACCTCTGTTCCACCCCTAATTTACACCTTAAGTAGTAGCTTTAAATTTGCGCTCTTTGCCTCTCTCTCTTTCTGCATTCAAATGTATATCTAAGATAATAGACACACAGGCACACATACACACACATATTTCCCCAAATAACTTGATTATTGAATTTATACTTATCTCACAGCCACACAGCTTCTTCCAATTTATGTAAAACAAATAAGCAAAAACAAACAAAAAACAACAACACAAATCCTACAATCCATTTCTTGGTACAGGGAAGTCTCATGACACAGATAAGAGAATTTACTCTGATAATTTTTCTCCATCAAATCACAGTGAATAACAACATGGCTGTCACAGATCCTGCATCTTTTGTGGCAGAAGATTTTGCCTCAGGTACCTCAAGTGTACCAGATTTTCTGCTTTCTAAGTTTTGCTTCCTATATCTGTATGAAGTTCATATCTCTAATTCATTGTGGTGGCCTCTGACTTGTGAATTTCTATATTTCTTTCTGTTAAAAGACTGCATAATTGTCTGTAAATAAAATATGCTTTTTGCCTTCATGTGTTTTGAATTTTGAAAAATATAATATATTTTATCAACAAAGAGACAGCAAAACACAACTTTTATTTTATTTGGTTGCTTTTGTTCATTTGTTTTCTGGATATAGAGTCATAACTCTAGTATATTGTTTGTTAAATCCAGTTTTATAAATATCTGGATCCAAATTAATTATAGAATTTGTAACAGAGGTTTTATTTTAGGAGATAGAGGTAGATAAAACAAAATCTAGTAATATCACTTGAATTTCCAATTCTGATAATTCTAGTTTTTTCATAAATATGCATGAGTCCATAAAGCAGATATTTTTGGAATGAGTGTGAGGTGAAATGCGTGTCAGACAGAAAGAGATTTGCATACCAACTCTGAGGCTTAAGGGAATTTACTAAAATTCCCAAGTTATTATATAATCTATAAGAAGTCAGTTTTCTTATTTGCAAAATGGGGATAAAACACTGATTTAATAGTAAGAAAATATGTAATCCATGGGCATAGGAGATGAGTGCTTAATACATTTTGCAATTGCCAAGTCAGGGGAACTAGTTTACACTGCAGAAATGAACAACAATGAAATTTCAATTTCTTGAAACAACAAAGGGTTATTTCTTACTCCTGTGTCACTTACTCATTCTTGAACCAAGTCTTTTAGGACAGCCTCTCTCTGGAACATTGCCCATTTCTATGGCAAAACGAAAAATCAGTGACAATCACTGTCTACAAACAGTTGAAATGCTGTTGTCGCTTCTGCTCACATGACTTGGGCAAAGCTTTAGACAAATGTGAGAGTGTAATCTTACCCTGTGCCTGGAAGGGAGTGAACTGGAATACTGGAGGAGCTGTAAATATATACACATCCCCTTTCTCCATCATTCCCTGATTTTAGGAGTCAAAGTAAGATGGAGTTACAGTTACATTGGCACAAACTATAACTGCCAGAAAGTTGGACTAAAAACCCCCATCACTGTCTCCTCTATATCAATAACAACTTACTGCTGTTTTTGCACTATATTTTAGCTCAGCATCCAATTCATGTTAAAGAAAAGACATTTGTGTTTGCAATTCAATCTAATATGAAATTAGAGAAAAGACAAAAACCACATGATCATCTCAATAGATGCAGAAAAGGCCTCTGACATAATTCAAAATCTATTCATAATAAAAACAGTTACCAAAGTGTGTACAGAGGTAGCATGTCTCAACATAATAATAGCTGTCTATGACAAACCCACAACCAATAATAATACTTAATGGTGAAAAGTTGAAAGACTTCCTGTTAAATATGGAACAGGACAAGGATGCCCACTCACACCACTTCTATTCAACACAGTATTAGAAGTCCTAGCCACAGCAATCAGACAAGAAAAAGAAATAAAAGGTATCCAAATTGGAATGGAAGAGGTAAAATTGCCATTATATGCAGATGATATGATACTATTATAGAAAACCCCAAAGACTTCACACAAAAACTACTAGAACTAATATGAAATTACAGTAAATACTAGAATTACATAACCTCCATAATGTGCATCTTCTGCATACATCTTAAGTTTCTTGATCATCACAATGAAAAACTTTTGTGCTCCAAAGTATACCATGAGAAACAGAAAAGTTAATTCATAGCCTGAGAGAAAAATATTCGGAAATCATTTATCTGACAAGGGACTCATATCCAGAATACATAAAGAATGCTTACAACTTAATAATATAAAAAAAGTATAGCACAATGTAAAAATGGGCAAAGTGTTTCAGTATATGAATGGCCAATAAGTACACGAAATAATATTTAACATAATTAGTTAATAGAGAACTGAAAATCAAACCCACAATGAGATATGACTTCACACCCACTAGAATGGCTGTACATTCAAAGAAAAAAAGAAAGAAAGAAAGAAAGAAAGAAAGAAAGAAAGAAAGAAAGAAAGAAAGAAAGAAAGAATATAATAACTGTTGGTAAGATGCAGAGAAATTGTAATCCTTAGAATCTGCACGTGGATATGTAAAATGGTACCATTTTCAATGGTACACTGGAAAACAGTTTGATATTTTCCCAAAATGTTAAACATGGAGTTACAATAAGATCCAGCTATTCCACTCATTGATATCTTCCCAAGAGGGTGAAAAAATATGTCCACAAAAAACACAGGTGCATGTATGTTCATAGCAGCATTATTCAAAATAGCCTAAAACTGAAAAAAACCCAAATGCCCATCAACTGATAAATGGATAAGTACAATGTGGTACATTTATACTTGGGATATTACCTAGTCATGAGCAAGAGTGAGGTACTGATATATTCTACAACATGGATGAATTTCAAAAACATTATGATAAGTGAAAGAAGCCAGTCATAAAGACCACATATTGTATTATTAAATCCATGAAATGTCTGGAATAGGTAAATCTACGAAGATACAAAGTAAATTAATTATTCCTTCAGGGTCAGGGTGGGTTGGAGTGGGGCACAGAGACTAACTGCAAATGGGCATGACATTACTTTTTGGAGAATAGAAAATGTTCTAAAACTAGATTGTAGTGATGGTCTGTGAGTGTGCTAAAACCAACTGTACCCTTAAAACAGGTAAATTGTATGGTGCATAAATTTTATCTTAATAAGCTTTTAAGTCCACAGAGGTTTTCATTTTTGTGAGGGGATTCCTTTCTATCATTTATTAGTAAATCTACTCATTAAATATCAATCATGTTGGATACCCAATACTAATATGCAGATTTTCTTCATCCCAATTATTTGTGTGCTTAAAAACTATAATTTAAAAACTACAAATGAAACAACTGCTATCTGAATTGCTTGACCCAAAGTAATCTGATAGAAAGGAAACAGCTTCAAAGAAATCTGAATTTATCCACAGAATATTATCAGTTTGCCTTTTGAATGTTAACATATTACTATTGAATTAGATCACTGTTCATTAGCATGTTAATCAGAAATAATATAGAAGTGTGAATGGAAATTCCTTAGGAATTCATGAATCTGTCTTCAATATTTACAGGTACCTGCTGTGAACTTCAGAATCCTAGAAAGAACAGAGGATAATTCCTTTTTAATCAATCCACAATCTTACAAAGGATTTACTTTTAGCCAATTTTAGCTTGTCCCCTAGCATCAATGACAATATAAAATTTTCTTAAAAGATGTCAGCTATGGATTTTCAAAAGGTAAGGGACATAGTCTCTCCAAATATAAGTTATTTTGAATGTATAAAACCTAAGTTGACAGCCAACTAAGTGAAAAAGATACACTGAAAGTCACATGAGACATCAGGAAAATATTGACTGAATGAAAACCACATGTTTCTGAGTATGTCATTCAGGTAATCTTCCTTTACCTGCTTTTATTTTTTAATTCCAAATTTGACCAAAACAGTGTAATTGTTTTGTTATTTATACTGTAGATGCTATTTACTTTGGCAAAGGACACTAGAAAATCAGTTAAATTTTCCTTGACCTACATCACCTACACATAGCTTAACAAAATTTTTTAATTTAAAAAACTTCTAAAATTAATCTTTTAATTTTAGTTTTAAAATTATCTTACAACAAAAATAAATTGTTTATATACTTTAATTTCAACCTACCTATAGATTCTTATAACCACCACCACAATCAAGAACCAAAACATTTTCATTTTCACCAGCCCCAAAAGACACCTCATGTTATCCCTTAATAGTTGCACTATCCCTCCCACTCATACCCTCTGAAAATGACTGATCTGTTTTCCATCACAATAGTACTGTCTTTTTTGAGACTGTCACATAAACGAAAACATACAGTATGTAACATTTTGAAACTGACTTCTTTCACTCAGCATAATGTCTTTGAGATTCATTTAAGCTGTTACAGCAATAGTTTGTTCTGATGTTTTTCCTTGGTAGTATTCTATTGTACAGATGCACCACAGTTTACCCTTTCAACAATCGAAAGCCATTTAGGTTATCACCACATTAGGATGGCTATGCATAGAGCTGCTACAAGTGTTTATGTACAAGTTTTTGGGCAAATATAAGTTGTCTTTTCTCTTGGGTAAATACCCAGGAGTGGGCTTGCTGTGTCATATGGTAACTGTATGTCAAACATTATAAGGAAGTGCCATCTGGGAATTCCCTGGTGGTCCAGTGGTTAGGACTCAGCTCCACTGCAGGGGGCCCAGGTTTGATCCCTGACCAGGGATCCCACAACCCATGCGTCATGGCCAAAAAAAAAAAAAAAAAGAAAAGAAAGTTCCATCTGTCTTCCAGAGTGGCTATAACATTTTGCTTCCTCGCCATTAATTTGTGAGAGTTCCAATTGATTTTCATCATTGTTTCATCCATTCTGGCATTTGGTACTGTCAGTATTATCCTCCTCCTCCTCGTCCTTCTGTTTTGCCATCCTAAGAGGGTACCCTTAAGCTAATTACCATACGTTGAACTTGATATCAGGATGTGTATTATCAGCTTTGCCATGAACCTGGCTCCCTTTCCCAACCTCAATTTCTGTATATGTCAAATGGGAACTAAGATAATTTTTCTAGTTCTTATACAGTGGTTTGTGGAGTTGAATTAGATAGATATAAAAGCCTTTGAAAAAGGATAAAGTATGCATATGAAATATTTATTTTTATAAAAATCATTTTTACTTTTAACTGTAAATCCTTATTTTAAGGTAAAGAGAATATCAACGGTTAACCTTTAAACGTCTAATGAGGTTCTGTGATCTTGAGAAGATGGGTAATGACATGATTTATCATATTTTATCAGGTTTTTCTTTAATTGAGAATGAATAAATACCCTTAACATGTGCCAGCATCTAAACTGGAAGGTATGAAATATAACTGTGAGGGGTCTGAAAGTTTTAGGAATTAGAAATCAGAATAACAAATTTATTTAAAATGTAAACTACTTGTTTACATTTTAATTGTAAATAATTGCATTTTAAGAGATTGGATGCATATTGCTAGTATTTTTCCATTAGGTTTCAGGAGAAAAAAAATATATGTACACACTTCTGTAAAACTTTGAATCTGCTTCTTTCTTTTCTCTTCATAGGGAAAATTTCTAAGTGAAGGACTGAGGAACTTAATTTCAGAAACTCCATATTTTATTTTATTTTGAGATGATGAAAAGAAAAATTCAACAACACATTGCCATTTTGACCTTCATAGCAAGGTCTAATTTTTAATAAAGTAAATAAGAGGCTTAATAATAGTATACCAATATGAATGTAAGAGTCAAATAGAAAAACAGATTCTGCATGTAACTATTTCCTTGATTGCAATGGACTATATCTGTAAATATTTTACTCTGCTTTTTAAAGCACTGTTTCTCCTTTATCCTTATGTAGTTTTATCATGAGAAAATGTTGTTAAAAGAAATTTGTCACTTTCCAAACTGGGTTACAAAATCTACTATCACTTCCGCTTGGGCACTGCAATTTATCCAACATGCCATTTATCTAATTACAAAGTTCATTTTCATATTATCAGAAATGACACACATTCTGGTGATGAAAGGTTTGAATTCTGACCACAGTATTAGAAGTTAATTTTTTTTTAATCTTACCCAGCCCACCGTTCTTCCTTATTTTTGCTTATAGCAAAAAGCTTTGCTACTCAAACTTACCCAATAATGGTAAGGACAGAGAATTTTATAGAAATCTTTGATTACTGTAGCCACAGTTTCCTTCCAAGATTACGGGCAAATTTTCTATCTCAGATTGTCTATATAACATTCTTCTATCAGGCACCTATGCTGTTTAGAATTAGAAGGTATGGTTTGAGGCCTGTAACTTAATCCCTGCTAAACCTTGATCAAATACCTAATTCACTAATCTTAATCATAAATGAGAATGACAACAAAATATTAGTAGCATCCATTCCACAGAGCTATGGTGAAGATGAAAATAATATGACATATGTCAAAATGTATTGTAAACTGCAAATTATTACCAACTTTGGATATAATTATTAGTATAACATTATGTCACTAAGTCAGCAAATGCTTATGTGGTTAAGATAATTACAGGAATAATACTCTGAGAACATGTATTTTTGATCAGGCACAAACTCAGTATCCTCCATGTACTCCACTCTATCCTGCCCCCTACTTTCCAAAATGCTTGGTGTGTGAAGGCAGTCTGATCAACACTAACTTGATAAAATCATTCTGATTCATTGTTCCAAAATCTTCTGGTTCAAGATTTGGAAATTGTAAATAATTTCAAATTCCTTAGGATCTCCAAAATGTCATCTTTGTTTATCCAAATAGCAGTAGAAATCAGCTCTGTGAAAAGTTATCTTATAATCATATGAGTATTATCTGAACGAATGAAATGTTTGGGTTTACAGTTTCAAAATACCCTAACTCAACAGGTCAGGATGTCAGAAAGAGTAATCAAAGCAGAAGGTCAGTATGCTAGGCCTTGCCCAGAAGAGTCACCAATCAATGTAAGTTATCAGCCTTGGCAAGAGCCTATGCTGCTTGCACAAAACAATCCATCCACCTGTAAAGAATGGAGAGGAGGAAACAATAAACATGCAAATGTACTCCCATTCTTTACAAATAGATTTGTATATTTCTTCAGTAGAAGAATGGAGGAAATAGGAATAGAGAGACAAAAGCAAAGTTTAATAATCTCTTGGATGAACAAAGCAAACTTGAAATCTATATATTCCAAGTCTGAAAGTATTGCCTAAAAATATAGACTCTCAGGATAACAAATTTCTGTCAGGTTATAATCAGTTATTAATCATTTGTTCCATATTATAAATTTCAGACAATACAACTACCATCATTCATGAAAGCTTAATACAATAAAAGGAAATATAATGAGAATGACTAATATTTTTATCCTGCAAAATATATTTAAATTTAATAGAAAATTTTCAATATGTAAAGTGGTAAATTCAATAAACAAAGTACTTATAAAATGGAAAATATATCTCCTTGATAAAGTCAAGAAACATGAGAAGTGTCAGTGGCAATCAAAAAAATAATAATTTTGACATGTTATTATTCACTAATCAAAACAAGCATCAAAAAATAGATTTGAAAATGGATGCAGTGGGGGAGTGATGTCACCACAATGGCAGACTAGAAAACCCCAAATTCTTGTTATCCTACAGAAACATCAAAGGAACAACCAGAAGCCATTTGAATCAACTTTGTTAGAGGTCTGAAATATAGTCAAAGGTTTTCAATACGCAAGCAAATGCCCAATAAAAAAAATCAATTTTTAAAGTAGAAAATTTTGTGGCATTTTAACTCACCATCACCCTGCTTACTCCCTGGTGCAGTGACAACATTGGTCTTCAGTGGAGCAGCTGGCTCTCATTGCTCCTCTGTAATAGAAAAGAACAAACCTGAATATTCCTTTGGTTCTAACTTTTCTGCTCTGTGTTTTATGCTTAGTCATGTGGACTCTGCACTTTGTAAAAGAATGTTGCCTGTAGCCTGAAATCTGCATGATAGCCCATTCGCAAGGCTCTGTTTCCCAGGCTTAAACTTTAAAGGTGTTAACACATTTCCATTCATATAGAGATAAAAAACTGCAGAACAGACAATAAGATGTGTCTTCTTGGAGGTTAATAGGAACATCACAGCCAGACCTTTCTGCACAGCTGCAAGAACAAAGGATAATCACATCCTCTCTGGGGTCTGATCAGCACCAGGAAGTGTACAACAACCAGCCATGTCCCTCTCCTTTTAGTATAAAAGAAGCCTGAATTCCAACTTGGTTCTTTGGGACACTAGTCTGCCATCTTCTTGGTCTGCTGGCTTTCCAAATAATGTCCCTATTCCTTGACCCAACACCTCATCTCTCAATGTATTGGTCTGTCACACAGCAATCAGTACAAGCTTGGACATGGTAACAGCTCCTTCAACCTAAGGGAGCAGAACAGATCTTATTCGAAAAATTCTGTTTAAGTCTGTTCTAACTCGACTACTGGGCGATACCTAAAAAACTGAAGTGAGGTGATCACTCTCTTTTGTATGACTCAGAAAGCATAAAGGAAAAATGGCAGGCATTGCTTATAAAAATGATAAGGTGATAACAAGACACCAGGGACAAGAGACTTGAGGAAAAGACATGTAGTAGGCCATCTAAGGCACAGAAGAGAAGCTGGAGTGACATTTTTTGAAAAATTAGGACATTCAAAAGCAGCTGTGTATAGGAGGAAACATAGAAAGACAGCAGAAGGCTCAGGCACACATGACCAGAAAAGTACTGAGAAGATTTCAGCTTTCAATTTGGGCTGATTCATAGACTCAGATCAAGCCTAGCTTAAGGGTAAAGGAGTACCCCAATAGAGAGCCAGTTTGCAAATAAAAGGTTACCATTCTTCTTTTTTTCATTTTATGGTAGTTTTTTGTTTGTTTTTGCTTTATTTCAACTCCTGGCAGTAAAGAAATCTCTGTTCATACATTAGCTGAACATGAGCTAAAGGAACAGAGACTTTAGTTATCATACTTGATAAGTAACAGTCTTTGCAAAAAGAAGAAAAAAGGAAAGTCTCAAAATAAAAGGACTACTACAGCCTTCAACAATCAAAAACATTAAACCCTGATGAAAAGGGAAACTTGATTTCCTTAGTTAGCATATTGTCACAGTAAAGCAATCAATTTTCAATAAAATGTATGAGATAAAGTAACAAGAAAACATGGTCAACACAAAGGAACAAAATACAATATGTTGACAGAAATACTACCTGAGGAAGTCCAGACATCTGATTTAATTGACAAAGATTTTTAATCATTTGTGCCAGATATTCTAAAACATCTAAGGAAAAATGTAGACAAAGAATTAAAGAAAATCAAAGAAATTATATATATATATATGAAAATATACCAGAGATAGAAATTATATTTTAAAAATAACCTAAAAGAAATTCTGGAGCTGAAAATTACAATAACTGAAATGAAATATTAGCTAGAAGTTTTAACAGAAGATTTAAGGCAGGAGAAATAAGAAATCTTGAAGATAGGGAAGTTAATATTAGTGAGTCTGAAGAGCAAAAAGATAAAATAGTGAAGAAACATGAGCAGATCCTAAGGGACTTCTGGGACACCATCAAACTGACCATATATGCACTATGGGATTCTCAGAAGGAGAAGAGAGAGATAAAGGGGCAGAAAGATTATTTGAAGAAATATAGCTGAAAATCCCCAAAATCTGAGAAAAGATTTGAATCTACAAATCCAATAAGCTCAACAGAGTCCAAGTAGGATAAATTCAGAGAGCCACACTGAGATCTATTATAACAAAACTGCCATAACCCAAACACAGAGTCTTAAATTAAGCTGCTAGAGAGAGGTGGCTCACCCAAAAATAGGGTAACCAATAATATCAGCAGATTTTTCATCTGCAACCTCAGGGGCCAGAAGCCAGTGTGATTATATATTTAAAATGCTGAAAGAAAAAATAGGTCAACCAAGAATTCTATATCTGGTAAAAATGTCCTTTAAAAATGAGGGGGAAATTAAGCTACCTCTAGATAAGCAAAGGCTGAGGGAGTTTATCACCACTTGCCCTGTAAGAAATGCAAAAGATTTCCTTAAAGTTGAAATGAAAGGACACTAGTCAGTAACTCTAATTCATATGAAGACAAAGTCCTGTGGTAAAGGCAAACACAAGGGTAAATATAAAAGCTGGTATTATTACAATTTTGTTTTTTAACTTCACTTTAAATTTTCTATAGGATATATGCTGTATAAAAGCTATGTAACATACAGAAAACAAATAGCAAGATGGCAGAAGTGAATCCTTCCTTATCAGTAATTACATTCAATGTGAATGGATAAAAGTCTCCAATCATAAGGCAAAGATTGGCAAAATAGATACAGGATCCAATGATATACTACCTACAAGTGACTCACTTTAATCCTAGAGACACAAGTAGGTTAAAAGTGAAATAATTTCAGAAAACATATTTCATGCAAATAGTAATCAAAGAGAGTAGAGGTGGCTACACTAATAGACACATTAGACTTTAAGTTAAAAACTGCTGTGAGAGACAAGGAAGCATATTATATATTGAAAGGGTCAGTTAACCAAGAATCTATGGCAATTATATGTAAACCAAACATCAGAGCCCCAAAATATATGAAGCAAAGGTTAAAAGAATTGAAGGGAGAAATAGATATTTCTCTAATAACAGTTGGAAACTTAAATACTCAAATTTCAATAATGAATAGAACATCTAGACAGAAGTTCAATAAGTAAATAGAGGACTTAAACAACCCTATAAACTAATTGGACCTGACAGGTAGATAGAGAAAACTATCCCACAACATTTTTCTCAAAGTGCACACTGAACACTCTAAAGGTTAGACCATATGTTAGGTCACAAAACAAGTCTTAAAAATTTTAGAACTATTTGAATTATACAAAGTATCTTTTCTAATCACATTTGGATAAATCTAAAAATAAATAACAGATGAAAACTGAAAATACACAGGCACGTGAAAATTAAACAACACATTCAAACAACCAATGAGTCAAAGAAGAAAACATGAGGTAAATTAGGAAATACTTTGAGACAAAGTAAAAGAAAAACATATCAAGACTTATGGGATCCAGTGAAAGGACTGCTAAGAGAGAAATTTATAGCTGGAAATACATACATTAAAAAAGAAGAAAGATGTCAATTCAACAATCTAAATTTATATCTTAAGGTGCTAGAAATAGAATAACAAACTAAACCTAAACCTAGCAGAAGGAAGGAAATAATGAGGATTATAGCAGAGATAAATAAATTATATAATAGAAAATCAATAAAGTAAACCAATAAAACCAAAATTTGGTTCCTGGAAATAGTCAAGAAAATTAATAAAACCATTAGTTAGATTGTCTAGAAAACAAAGAGAAAGGACTCCAGTTACTAAATCAGAAATGAAAATGGGTCTGTTACTACAGATTTTACATAAATAAAATAATTATAAAAGAATACTATGAATAATTGTACACCAAGAAGTTGGACAATCAAGTGACATGGACAAATTTCTAAAAACACACAACATACCAAGACTAACTCATGATAAATAGAAAATCTGAATAGACCTACAACTAGTAAGTAGATTGAATTAACAATTAACCTCTCAACAAAGAAAGCCCTGGAACAGATGCTTCACTAGTAAAGTTACCAAACATAAAAGAAAATAAACCTAACACTACTGTTTCTCAAACTCTCCAAATAAATGAAGATAAGGAAATGCTCCTTAACTTATTCACTATGGCCTACATAACCCTGATACCAAAGAAAAGATGCTGAAAGAAAATAAAACTGTAGACCTATACCCCTTATTAATATTGATGCAAAATTCTCAACAAAATGCAAGCAAACCAAATACATCAGCATACCAGGAGGATTACAAGACATGAGCAAGAGAGATTTATTTCCAGATTGCAAGAAAGTTTCAACATACAGAAGTTAGTTGACGTAATACACCAAACTGGTAGAATAAAAGGGAAAATGATCATACCAATAGAGGAGGAAAAAGCATTTGACATAATTCAACACCCTTTCATGATGAAAACATTAAATAAACTAGTAATAAAAAGAATGTTCCCAAAGATGATAAAGTTCATATATGAAAACCCCACAGCTAACATCATACTCAATGTTGAAAGATGAAAGCATTTCCTATGATCAGGAACAAGAAAATGATGCCTACTTTTCCTACTTCTATTCTGCCTAGTACTGGAAGCACTAGCCAGAGCAATTATGAAAGAAAAATAAATAAAAGTCACCCAAATGGGAAAGAAAAAAGTAAAATTATTCCTGTTCACAGATGATATAATCTTGTAAGTAGAAAATCCTAAAGATTCCACCCCTAAATAAGCAACCAAAAAACCGTATTACATCTAAAAACTGAATTCAGAAAATTTGCAAGATATAAAATCAACATACAAAATTAATTGGTTCATTGTACACTAACAAAGAGCAAACCAAAAAGGAAATCAAGAAGAAAACAATCCATTTACAACAGAATAATAAAGAATAAAATACTTAGTAATAAACTTAACCAAGCAGGTGAAAGACTTGTACACTGAAAACTACAAAATCTTGCTGAAAGAAATTAAATCAGACATAAATAAATGGTCTGACATCCTATGTTTATGGATTGGAAGATGTAATATTGTTAAGATGACAGTACTACTAAAAGCTATCTATTGGGTCAATGCAATTCCTATCAAAATTCTAATGTCATTTGTAGCAGATGTTTTGGGGAGGATTAAAATTTTTCCCTTTGTTCTACCTCATTAACTATTCTGCTAATAGACAATATTTATGTAAGGTAGAAACAATAAAATCATTTTAATATTTTTTCATTTCAATAAATATATCTCCTTTATTGGAGCTGTCAATCACAAACAAGCGAGCTTAATTTCACAAGAGACTTTTGTCCAATCAGAACTAAATACATAGGTTACTTAGTCTAATAGTCTTTTTGAGGAGGCTATATAATGTGACCCTACCTTATTTAAGTGTTATTTCAAATTCTGTTAGTCTTACCCTTGATTTCTTCTCTACTGTGTAACTCTTCCTCTTAAATGCCAATATTTGTTTTAGTATTTCTCTAATGTTAGACTGTTGGCCTTGGAAACTTCCCTCAGCATTATTTTATTTTACCCTGTCTTTACATTTATTTTCCACATGCTTTTTGCTAAAGGGTTAACAACACTGCATCTTTCCCCTTCTCCATGTTTGTCCAACTATTTCTAACCAAACCTGTTGGGTTGCCATTGGAATAAATGATTGATTACAACCAGTCACCCTAAGCTGAATCTGGCTCATAGACATGTTTTGTTTTGCATGGCATTTTAGTCTGCAAAATAATTTGAATTATTTTGCATTGAATTGCATTTGAATTAATTACCAACATAAAAATCAGAGAAAGTCACGTTAATGATTTCCAGCTTCTCTTAAAAATGAGTAAGTCTGGTAACAGAGGGCCGTTGTGGCAATACTGGCCAGAGTTGAGTGGGATTTGCCCCTTACACATGGAGCAAGGTACTTTCCAGGTCATCTGACTCCATCACATTTACCCTACTTCAATCAATCTGCTAAAATTAGTTGATTTACCTGCCTTTCTGTGAGCAATTGAGTTTGGTGCATTTCTCACCAACTATCTCTGAAGGGATTTTAAGGAAGAATTCTCAGAATTACTGAAGCACTTTGGCATCCCTAGACTATTCATGATTTCTTCAAAAGGAAAAGCAATAGCACACATTTGAAGTTGTAAGTTCTGCTAAATTACAACAAATAAACATACACATGTGTACACTTCACTAGTGTTATTATTTTATATCTCACTGCCTTTTCTTTTATGGTGTTTATGCTATTGCATATGTAAGATTATTGCTTTGTCTCATGTTTTCTGAGAATTACATGAAGTATGAATTTAGGTCTGTGGTGATAAGCTGTGCAATAAGTTCAAATAAGATGCATTATTTTCTTATTCATTTCTTTACTGTACTTTTGTCCTGGCTTTAGAAGTATCATTGCCTTTGCCTTTTGGTAAGAAAATCCCTTTGTTGTGCTGGTATGACCGGGCAGTTGGAAACGTCTCACTTTATACTCTGTCTTGGTCTCTGCTTCATGCTCTGAGAAGAAATCAGTGGGTTTGACCATTTTGAAATATTTGGCTTGAAAACTGTATTTTATATCGTTTCAAATTCCATTTCTTAGCTACTTCAACTTAGGATTTTGAATTAGAGATAAAAATCAGGATTGTTAAAATAAACATGCCTTTAAAGCATACTGTGTTGAGAAAATTTTACTGACACTTTACCTTCTTTTTGTACTGTTTGACTATTTTCTATTGTTTCTCTTTTTATTTTTTGTCTCTTCAGAGATGCCAAGCTGATGATTCTTGAATCTCCTTAATTGAAGATACTGAATGCTCTCCTTGGGTATTTTGAGACGGAAAACAAAATATTGCCGCTACTTGTGGGTAATGACAATAAGCATAATGCCATTAGAATCTTCTGGAATAAAATGAATCCGCCTTGCAATGATGTTATTAAAAGATATTATGATTATGCACCTTCAGAATATAACTCATCTTCAATGCCTGAGACGAGCTAAACCCTTAAAAAGTCTCAATCTAGATTTAGGCTAGATATTAAATGGGGTTATAAGTACTTGGTTAAATACAAATATACGTTTTTACAAAAATTGTCAGATTTTCAGCAGTTCTCTCTCCAGTGAGAAGTAGAATTTCACAAGCATCTGCCTTCTAGTACTTGTGAGACATGAGTATTATTTTATGTCTAGGCTTCATTTTAATTCCTAAGAGTGTTCAAGTCATTTTAAAAACTGAGGACATGTATCATTTCAGCAGTATGTACCTAGATTGAACTAGGCCTGTCCAAATCATAAAAAGTAATGGAATTGCAAAGGATGTGTGTATATGTGTAGGTACATGTGCAAAACAAACTCAGTAAAGCTTGAACTCCCATAGCATAATGCATTAGTCATCTACTGCTATGTATATCATTGCCCAAATTGTACTGGTTTGAAGCAACAGCATTTATTATTTCACAGTTTCTATAGATCAGAATCCAGTGTGGCTCAGCTGTGATACTGCCTCAGGGGCCCTCACAGGCTACAGTCAAGATTCAGTAGGGACTGTGGTCTCATCTCAAGGCCTGACAGGGAAAGGATCTGCTTTCAAGCTTACTCATGTGGTTATGACAGGATGTAGTTTATTGTGAGCTGTTGGACTGAGGGTCTTATTTCTTTGTCTGTAGACCAAAGGCTTCCCACAGATCCTTGCCACATGGGCTTTTCCATGTAGTAGCCAGTTTCATTAGAGCTGGCAAGCTAGAAGCCCAGAGAGAGTCATGACAAAATTTAGTCTTTTATAAGCCAATCTGAAAAGTGACATCCTATCACTTTTGTCTCACTTTATTGGCTACAGAAGGAAGTCAGTGTGGGCCTGGCCCACATTCAGGGGGAGGAGGTTACACAAAGGTGTGAAGACCAGAAGGCAGGGGTCATCAACAGTGATATCAGAAGCTTTCAACTATAATTAATATTTTTTTTCCAGATAGAAGCCCTAAAAAATGTGCTAGACTTGAAAGTCTAACAATCTGAGAGAGATTCACTTTTTATTAATTCTCTTAAAGTTTTTTTTTTTTTTGACTAGGCTGTTGACATATATTAGGAACATGAAGATGAATAAAACCCATGGTTCTCATCTTCAACAAATCCATGGCTTAGGTGAAGAAGAGATTTAGTCATAGATCATTATAGTATCACAGCAGAAGTGCTAGGACAGAAATAGGCACCAGAGACGAAAAGAACATCATTCAAACTAACTTGTGGGTGAGTTAGAGACGGCTTCAGAGGCCGGGAACACTTTACAGAAGAAAGGGCACTGAACTAGAGTCTTAGAGAAGAGGAGAATTCATTTTCTGATTCCTCCCACCAAAATATCTATATCGATCTATCTATATCTATCCCTATATCTGTATCTATATTGAGGAAAAGAGAAGAAAATGCACAAAGGCATGGGTGTGAAAATATCAAGATGGGTACAGAGGAAACAACTCTAAACTTTATAGAGTTGCTGGAGAATCAAATACACAGCAGCAATTGAAACTGATGAGGTAGCAGAGAACCAGAGAATGGACAGGTGTGTGTGTGTGTGTGTGTGTGTGTGTGTGTGCGTTTTGTGGAGTGAGTTGGTGGAGAAGAGCCAATTTGTAAGGCCGCCTAACAGTTGAGACCACATCTTTTACATGATGATGAGTCACAGGAACAGTTTAACTAGGATAATACCAGGATAATTTAACTAGTATGATCAGATTTGTATTTTGCCACTAATTTATGTACAAAACACTTCCAAAACCTGTTGAACTGTGTGACAGTCTATAATGATTTTCTTGTTTTTTCTTCCTTTATAAATACAAACGTAAGTATATTCTCCCTTTATAAATATAAATAAATATAAAAAATCTAACCATCCCTTAACTTCCTTTCACATCAATAAAATATCTCGTTCTGCCCCCTTCCCTTGTGTGCCACATCTCGGGTTTGCCATCCCACCCATCTGAGATAACCTAGGACTCTTTCCTTCTTTGAAGAGGCAGTCTTTCATGAAGATTAAAGGATTATGAATCCAAAAACCTGCTCTGCTTCATGCTAGCTGTGTGACCTTAGTCTTGGATTTCTCATCCATACAATGATGACAAATAATATCCACTTCACAGTGCTATGAAAATTAAGTCATGCAAAATACCTATACCTATCTTCAGTTCCTTGCAAATGGCAGTAATCTCCCTTATTCATCGTTTAAGCTCCATATCCCAAATACTTCTCTGATTTCCCAGACTACAAATTCTCCCTTTTCAGAACACATAGAGTATATTCCAAATGCAACACAAATTTGGCTCTTATATATATATATTTTTTTCTTGAGTGGTGGAATTTTTATATATATAGTCCTTTTTTTTTTTTTTTTTTTTTGCGGTACATGGGCCTCTCACTGTTGTGGCCTCACCCGTTGCAGAGCACAGGCTCCGGACGTGCAGGCCCAGCGGCCATGGCTCAAGGGCCTAGCCGCTCTGCGGCATGTGGGATCTTCCCAGACCGGGGCACGAACCCGTGTCCCCTGCATCGGTAGGCGGACTCTCAACCACTGCACCACCAGGGAAGCCCTATAGTTCTTAATTATAAGTTCCTAAAGAGCTTATTTTATTTATATTTGTAAATCCCTCTATGCTCACTCCTTCATAGGTCACTCACAACTACCTCACACAGAATAAATGTGCTCTTTTCTTCTCTCAGCACACATAAATATATAAATAAAAGGGAGAAAATAGACTATTGGATAGATCATAAGTAAATAATTATATATTTAGATAGGTAGATAGTTTATTTAAAATATACATGTTTATAAAATGGTTGCTGTGTGCAAAGTAAAACAGCACTTGACAAACGGATATAAATGTATGTTAGTTTATAATTGTCTTTTATTATCAGATGGATATTGACTAGTCCTATGAGATGACAACAGCCATTTTTTAGTACTAACATGGAATTTGCACTTTAACAACGATATAATGCCTAAACTCAAAGACTACATCCTGAGCACCAAGAGAAGTATTCTGTATATAATTTTCACAACACGCCAAGGTGGGTATTATTTATTGTCTTTTACAGATTTGTGGAATCTGACTTGAAGAAGGGAAAAGCTCAATTCTTCCATTACGACTTTGTGCCTCTATTTGCAAGCAGCTTTTGGCAAGAAAGAGTTCTCTGCATGAGGCCCCTTTGTCTTATCACTAACCTTAAACCAGGCTCCCCCCCATGCTCTACTCATCTCCGGCCAAAGCACACCTTTCAAATCTTTTAATCACACAATACCTTGACTACCTTGTGGGTTCTTTCCATATGTCAAAGAAATAGAAATGAAGAATAAGTAATGAACAGATGACCAGATCTCTTTCCTAACTTCCTCTTCAGTGATCTCCTGAACAAACAGTGACCAAACTGTGTGAATAAGATAACATCTAAAGAAAAATCACAAGGAGTCTGAACACAGTGGAGTCCACCATCTCCCCAGATTGTCGGCATTCTGATTAAAGGCACCTTTCCTTTCTACCAACATTTGTGAGAATTAGTCTTGTACGTGGCAAGCAGCGTGGCCAGATTCGGTAATGTGTTCTCCCATCACAATGAGAAGGCCTGGGCCAGGTGAGTGTGATGGCAGAGGGGCTCAGGTCTCTGCAGGGTTAGGACTAAGGAGGGACACATCGATGGAGGGCACCGTGCTGCATACAGGCTGCTGTGTAGCCTGTTGGGAGCACAGGTGAGCCAGGTTCTTGTGTGCTCTGTGTCATGTGATCCTAGTTACCACCAACACCCCCCAACCCCCAGGCTTGGTATCGGAAATCAAGATTATACATTTGATTCTGGTGGTTCACATATAATATCGTTTATTTATATAACTCAGGATTGTCACTGGCATAAGGCACAGACACAACTGAAACAAGGCAAAAGCTTCTGCGGAATAAATTAACATGCGGGCAGAGTGGTGAAACCCCTACTACCCTAAGAATCTCAGATGGTGAGAATTTCAGAAACTGACAAAGCAAATCTATGGGGAATTTTATTGGATAAAAGCCCTTCTGTCATAGCCCATGAGTAATATTTGTCGAATTAACATATAAGGCAAGACCAAGCACAACCTACAGGTTTATTTGTGTGTATATGTATGAGGGAGAGGAAGAGAGTTGAAACAAAACAAAATAAATCATATAATCTTAAGGAATTTGGACTTGGAAAAACCTAGATTTAAATTCTAATTCTCTTGCTTTGTAGTTGTTTGACTTTGGGCTATTTTTTTCCAGTTTGATACAAACATTTGTCATTCGGGAATGAGTACAATGATGCCTTCTTTGCTGGGTTATGAGTATTTAGTGACCATGGGATATGCAAAAGCCTTGCACAGTGTGGGGCACAGACCACATGTTAGTAAGAATCCATCCTCCTTCTCCCTCTGTCCCTCTGTGTCCACCACAGTGGTATCAGCATAAAAACCGACTTTACTAAGAACTGCTCAACTGACTAGAAACTGAACAAGCTCAGTGGTGTCAGTAGGTGGAGGTCTCATAAATCTTGTCTGGTGGCGATGGCATGATAAAGATTGTGCTATTGGAATCCCAGATGTGGATGCAGGTTGCCATGTCTTCTAGGCAAGTGTGAATCCAAGTGCTTGCTTCTGGCTCATTTGGAGAAAGACAGGAGAATGAGTACAAGTAGCGAGGCTTCTGTGATCATTTGTCAAAACGACTTTTTAATGATGGCACAGACCATCATTAAACATAGGCTGTTTTCGCATCTTAGGTACACAGTAGAAAGGAAAACATAAATAAATCACATTCTTGAGCTCTGGCACAAAACCAATGAAAGAACTAAAACGACTTAAAAAATGAGAAAAAGAGTGTAAAATTTACATTTAAATATGCTGATTTTTTCATTTGCATACAATTAGTTAACTAAAGAACCAGGGTTTCCAAAGGTCAGAAGACACATTTTTACAAATGCGAAATTCCATTTTTCTAATAACTGCAATTAAAAAAATCCCAAATTAGTGATATATGATTGACTTAATGTATTCTAAAATGAGACTTGGTGACTTCCACAAAGTTTGGAGGAGAAAAAAAAATGTATTCCTGTTATTTTAAGGTGCTATATTGGACCACTTATTCATATTTGACAAATAAAAAAATACTTAAATTATTTAGATCTTTCTCAAGTCTAGCTCCATTTCCACCACATGAAGGGAAGAGTACTGACCTTGCCTGCATCCATGAACGGCTTGACCAACTTAGATTCAAGATTCACATGGTGTATTTTCTGTAATTTTTCTATGTGCCTCGAACATGTTGCCTCAGTTAGAGAGACCAAGGACACTAACCTCATGTTCTCTGTTACCAAATCAGGTCTGGTTGCTCACCTCTTAAAAAATTTATACTCCCAAAATCTGGTGGAAAGGAAAGTTGCCTTTAATCAGAATGCCGGCAATCTGGGGAGATGGTGGATCCAGTGTCCCCCAAAAACCATCTCTGAAGATTCTGCTCAGCCATGAAAGTTTTTAAAGGGAAAAGGGAAGTAATCTCAGTTAATCACTGAGATGGGGGTTCAGAGTTGTCACCGTCCCCCACTGCGTGCAGCCTTGTGGACTCCTCGTGATCTTTAGATGCTGTCTTGTTCACACAGTTTGTTCGGGAGATTACTGAAGGGGAAGCTAGGGAAGAGATCCAGTCCTCTGTTAATTACTTATTTTTCATTTCTACTTCTTTGATTTATAGAAGGAACCAAGAGATTAGACAAGATATTGTGTGATTAAAAGATATGAAAGGTGTGCTAGGGCCAGAGATGAGTAGAACACGGGGGTGCCTGGTTTAAGGTTAGTGTCAGAGACAAAGGGGCCTCCTGCAGGGACTTCTTTCCTGCCAAAAGTTGCTTACATCTCTTGTTTATTCTCAGTGGTGCTTTACATTAAGTCATGACTTTCTTCTTATGCTATTTCAGTGCTTCTTAGATATTAAGAAGGGAATATCCCTGGAAAGGGAGTGGATTGCTTTGATCATGATGGTATCCTTTTCCTTGTGGAGTTTTGTTGTGGTGACCCCAATTCAGATGCACAATCCATATGAAGAAAACCTGGGATCATCAAGGTACTTTCTTCCCCTTATCGACTGAAAAAAATGCACAACCTAAAAGTTGAGAATTATGCTTTATTCGGCAGGCAAAACTAAGAACGTAAGCCTGGAACATAGCATCTCAGAGAGCTCTGAGGGATGGCTCCTAAGAGGTAAGGGAGGACCCAAGGTATACAGGAGTTCTTGCAACACAGGCCAGGTAGTTGGAACATCAAAAGATTACCGTTAATTAAAGAAAACCAGATATCTCAAGTTAAGGAATTTAGCACCTATCTATGTATGGGAAGATGCAAGAGTCTGGTCTCACTG
Source organism: Stenella coeruleoalba (assembly GCF_951394435.1). Taxonomy (NCBI): domain Eukaryota; kingdom Metazoa; phylum Chordata; class Mammalia; order Artiodactyla; family Delphinidae; genus Stenella; species Stenella coeruleoalba. Next base: position 10,138,951 of record NC_137151.1, read on the forward strand.
AAATCATTCCTCTGATGCGCACCTTAGCTGTCTTGAGCCAGCATCCTGTGCTTTCTCATCCTGAGTCCTCTCAGGGTGCACGTTTGAGGGGTGACTGCAGCGGCTGAGAGCTTGGCAATGGGCAGCCGGTTTATCGCCATCCTGAGGTCCCTCAGGGCTCACCTTTGGGGCAGCTGTAATGTGATGTCTTGATGGCTGCAACATGCTTTGTTTACTGATATGGCAGGCAACATTTTTTCATGGACACTGTTCACAGAAATCCAGGGATCCTTGTACTTACTGAAGTCAGAGCAGTATCAATTATCTTTCCATAGCTACTTATCATTGCCATTTAGTAATGGATAATAGGGGAGAAGGGGACAATACAGTTAGAGCTAGTGATTTACCTACTTAATCTACTTTTTCTTCCCCTGCAAAATGGTAATACCCATGTATCCTTTAAAATGTTTTGGTGGGTACTGACATGTGGCCTTGAAGGCCAAAGTCATGGCACTTGGTTCACAACAGATGCATAGTATATTTTGGTTAAATTCTCTTTCCATGATGGCTTAATAAACACTGACCTTCATGCCAAGAGAAGGGTTTGGGCTGGGGAGGACACAAACATTACTGTAACCTGGGTGGAAATTGCTAGGAAAATTATAAAGCAGAAAGGAGTAAGGTTATATGCACTTTCTTTTCAGAATCAGAGATGCAGCTAAAAATGTTTTAATACAATGTTGGCTAGCATTTCAGGTTATGTTTTCTGGCCCCTTGCTTTTTCAGCAGTTTAGAGGAGAACTGTGCTAAATAAACCGTATACCCTTTTAACCAAACTGAAGACATGAAATCAATATTTTCCACTACTCCAAGGAAGTGTATATTTGAAAGCCCCTGAATTAAGGAGTGTAGCTGGTTTTTAAAATATCCAGATGCTGGAAGCTATTCTGGATACCTCATCTTTCCTCAGATCAGACAGATTCTTTGCTCTGGCAAATTTCTTTATCCAGTCCCTGCCTCGGGGGACAAGGTTGGTAAATAATCAGCTGATTCAAATCATTTAGGGTCAAAAATGAGGTCTGGACTAAAATAAAGAGGACAACGTATGCCTAGGTTTAGCTGCCTGAAGTTATTCATGGAGTTTGAGAACATTCTCAACCGTAACAGAAATATTTCAACAAGAGCTCAGTTTCCTCTTGTGGCTATTTGAAGACCAGTGCATGGCACATAGTAGGGTCTCTTAATAAACACTATTATAATTGACTGAGTCACAGTCAGAGAAGTATAAGCTGCAAGAGGAATTGACGAGGATCCAGGGTACTGCCTACAGGTTTTCTTAAACATTCGTAGCCTCAGCAAAGGTGCACGAAAATATAAACACTGGGTGATTTAGGGTTATGGATATTTTTTGCTATATTGAATTTTATTCTGTATTTTATAAATTAGTGACTCTCAGTGTGTGCTTCATAGACTATTTGCAGTCTCCAAGACACTTTTAGGCGTCTGCAAGGCCAACATTATTTTTATAATCAAACTGAGATGTTCTTTGCCTTTTTTCCCTGTGTAAACATTTGCGCTGATGGTGCAAGAGTGACAGTGGGCAAAGCTGATGGGCCTTCCTTAGCACAAACCAAGTGGAGGCACCAAACTTCTTGCTAGTTGTTATTGTAATCATCACCACTGTATACTTGCGAAAAAACCAGAATGCCAGTTTAAATTAAGAATATTCTTGATGAAGTAAAAATTATTTTCAATTAAGTATCACTCAATAGTACACATTCTTTCAATATTTTGTGTGAAAAAAAGCAGAAGGGCACATGAAGCATTTCTGCTGCATATTGAACTACAATGGTTGCCTCAAGGATAAAACACTTGTATGACTGACTTGCAAGCTAAACTTTCTTCTTTGTTCATGGAACCCAATTTTTACTTGAACTAATGACTGAGAGACAAAAGATGGTTATTCGGACTTAGATATTTGGTGGATATTTTGATGAAAATAAACAAGGTGAGCTAATCACCTCAAGGACAATAACTGAAAGTATTTGGGCCAATAATAAATTCCAAAATTTCAAATAAAAATTAGATTTTGGAAAACTTGTATCAGCCAACATAAATATGACAGCTTCACAATATTCAACATTTTCTGATGAGACTGGTAAAGGTATGAATGATGGTGATTTTTGATGCTGTATGATAAAATGTGTCAAAGTTTGGGAAATCTACATAAATTTAGTGAATGGATAGTTCTAAATGACCAAATCACAATGTAACAAAATCATGAATGGGATAAAAGATGTATTCAAATAATCTGCATTATAACTGATCTTAAGAAAATGAAATTTGTTGAGTTCTAATGTCATATCAAAGAAGGTTATCCACAATAATCTGAAATGCCTGTTAAATAAATTATCTTTTCCAACTACATGTCTATGTGAACAGAATTTTCTTCATATACTAAAACCTAAAGAACATATTGCAAATGACTGAATGAAGATATAAGAATATGGCTGATTTCTTTTTAGACACTGGAGACATTTAAAAATGCAAGCCAATCGCACTCTTTTTAATAAATTGTTCTTTTAAAAAATATAGCTGTCTTTCATGAAACTAATAACAATATATGTCTGCTACTACTTTTAAATGAATTAAATAAATATTTAGATTTTAAAAGTTTTAGTGTCATACAGAGTGAAGTCAGAAAGAGAAAAACAAATATCGTATATTAATGCATATATGTGGAATCTAGAAAAATGGTATAGATGATCTTACTTGCAAAGCAGAAATAGACACACATGTAGAGAACAAATGTATGGATACCAAGGGGGAAAGGGAGGGTTGGGAGTAATTGGGGCATTTGGATTGACACATATACACTATTGATACTATATATAAAATAGATAACTAATGAGAACATACTGTGTAGCACAGGGAATTCTACTTAATGCACCATGGTGACCTAAATGGGAAGGAAATCCAAAAAAGAGGGGCTATATATATATGTACAGCTGATTCATTTTGCTGTACAGTAGAAACTAATACAACACTGTAAAGCAACTATATTCCAATAAAAATTTTTGAAAACAAAAGTTAACTTATAATAATGATATATTTTTTAATTTATTTTATTGAATATAATAAGGATATTGATAGCTATAATTCACATAAACACTCTTCAGTGTCTTCAACAAAAGTTAAAGAGTATAAATGGGTATATATACCCATTTATATATATATTATATATATACATATATATATATATATATATATATATATATATATAAAACACTAGAGAAACACTGCTCTACATGACTAAGAAATAAAGGATATGATAAAAGTCATCTATAAATCTCCTTTATAAAGCCTTCTCTTACAATGTCCCGGATGTAGTTCCTCCTCTTTTCTCACTTTATGTCTCATACATATATCAACATATTACATGTGCTTTGATGTTGCCATGTCAACTAAATCATGAGTACTTTGAGAACACAGCCCAACCCTAACTCTTTATGTAACAGTGTGTTTAACAGTGCCTGGCACTGTGCTTGGCCTGATGAAGATTTGTTGAACTCAGTTAAACTTGTTCATTTCTTCATCAGACTTATTTTGATTATTTGATGTCCTATAGACACCATCCAAGTTCACAGCAGGGAAAGACTCATTTTATCACCCATAGTTAACTCCCTTTTGTGCTATCCTTAAAGAGAAAGTTTGTGTACTCAGGCCACCTATTCAACAAGCATTTATTTGAGGTCATGACAGTAGCTGCCTGGTCTCTGCTTTTTGTGTTTCTCTGGCTCAGCTCTGTAACTCAAATGGAGCCATCTCCCTTCCTATCACCTCTTGCCTGTGAGGCTCCATTGCAAAAACAATTGTCAATGCTGTTATGAAAACAATTCATATGAGTTACCTGCAAGCACACACAGCAATTGGAATATAAGGAGACAGCACCACTGCACAGTTCCTAGCATTGCAGGGTAGGGCACAGTGAGGAGAATCTCCTCACTTGGGTTCAACTCTAGGAGGAATTAGGGTCAGCAAACTGGTGACTGTATTTTCTGTGTGTGCTTAAGATAAGAGAGAATCATGAATATAATACAATAAGTTGTTTGCTTTATGCCTTGTGTATTATTTTATCAATATAATAGGACCGTCTCAGTGTTTCATTACAGGCTCGAGCATCCATAGTGGTCACTTTCTAAAGTTTCAGGAGTTCAAAGCTATATACAGCAAAAAGAGAGGAAACTCTCATTTTATTCATCAGTGGGTATTTGTCAAATATCTCTTCTGCACACAGCCCTGTTTTAGACACTGTAGGAAATGTGGAAGACAGGAGATATGACATAAAGTGTATATATATATATATATATATATATATATATATATATATATATTTAATATTTATGTAAAATATATCTAAAATATATAAAATTACCTACACACATTTGTACCATAGCTGTACCTGCAACTATATCTATTTCTATATATCTACCTTTCCTTCTGTTTATATTCATTTAAAATACAGATCTATTGTTATTGGTATGGCACAAAAAGATTTTCACAGCATGGTCAATAGGAAAACCTTGTTGATAAAAGAAAAGAGAAAGAAAACAAAAATTCTGCAGACATGAAATACTCTCTATGGTAGGCACAGTAACAGTCCTCTAAAATGTCCATATTCTAACCCCAGTAATCTGTGACTATGTCACCTTACATAGCAAAAGGGATTTGGCAAACGTAATTAAAGTCAGGACCTTGAGATGAGGAGACTATTATGGATTATCCAGCTGGGGTCAATTTAATCACTTAAAAGTAGAGAAATTTCCCTGGCTGTGGTCAGAGAAAATTGTGAGGACAGGTAGCTTTGAGGATGGAGGAAGGGGGGGACTGACCCAAGAAATCCAGGTGGCCTCTAGAAGCTGGAATAAACAAAGAAATGGATTCTCTTCTGGAGCCTCCAGAAAGGAATACAGCCTTGCCTGTACCTTGATTTTAGCCCAGTGAAACCCATGTTGTCCTTCTCCAGGAAGGTAAAACAATAGATTAGCGCTGTTGTAAGCCATTCAACTTGTACTTTGTCACAGTATCCGGAGGAAACTAATAGACCCTCATTCTTGACAGTTTACGCAAACCCTGTTATACCCTGGCCCTTCCCAACATAGTCCTAGCAAATGCATCCATTAGCATCCATTCCTAGGTCACAATCATTACAAACACACCTTAATTAATCCCTTCTTTTGATCACCTCATGTTTGGGTCATGCCTCTGTCATTTTAACTTTTTTTTCAAGTTCATCACTATTTGTTGACTTGTCGGTCACCCTATTGAACCCTTTGATGTCAGAGCTTACTCTGGGCTGTCACTTAATTGGCATCACACAGCACAGTGCCTAGAGCATGGAATTTTCTTGGCAATCAACATTGGCAAAATCAACTACCCTATTATTTATAATAAGTTTAACATAAATCAGATCTTCTGTATAAAGTAATCTGCTTACATGCTTTTATCATTTATAAATACAATTTATTTTATTCCTCTCCTTTAATCTGATCTTCTTATAGCATTACTGTTGTGTTGCTTAGTACTGGTATTATTTGCAGTTATTTTTTTCTAATTGGCTCAAATATTTTTGTTCTCTAGTTGAAGAAACAAAATTTTGAAGACAATGGCAAATGTTTTACTTTACTTCAATATTCACAGATGAATTAAATAACTTTTTTAAAGATTTCTGGATGAGGGTAGGAATAATTCAAAGACATTTTACTCCTTACCATGTCCAATTTAAAGGTAAAAATAATAATAGAATTTTTAGAGGATTCCTTATACCTCTGAACCAAGGTATTTGATAAATGTCTAATTTAGTGGATATCTAGTAAAATAATGGCAATTTCTTAAGGACAGATGTTTGAAATATCTGATACTCCAAGCAGGAATCACACAACAAATTAGGAAGATCACAGAGTGAAAACACCAGTCACAATTGCAGGGGAAAAGACAGCATTTAAAAATAGAGAAAAGGGCTTCCCTGGTGGCGCAGCGGTTGAGAGTCCACCTGCCGATGCAGGAGACACGGGTTCGTGCCCCGGTCCGGGAAGATCCCACATGCTGCGGAGCGGCTGGGCCTGTGAGCCATGCCCGCTGAGCCTGCACGTCCGGAGCCTGTGCTCCGCAACGGGAGAGGCCACAGCAGTGAGAGGCCCGCGTACCGCAAAAAAAAAAAAGAGAACAGTGCGAACTTTGTATTTTGAGCACCTTCAATGAAAAGCTGCTCTAAGTTCCTTACTAAGTCATAAGTAAGAGACAAAATATGTTAACATTTCAAGAGAAAAAAATGTCATATAGACACCATCTTACTACTACAACTGCCAAGGAAATTGAAGAAACACATTTAAGTGGCTGCCTCACTCACTGAAGGAGTGTGATCATTAGCTTCCTCCTAAGAAGGACTTGTCAATTATGAAAATGTTCTACATTATTGATATACCATAGTCACTGTATTGGATATTGATAACATGTCAACACATCTTGAACCTCTGTTCATGAAGCTCAATTCACCACACATTTTCAGTTTCTGTACAGCTCTTTGGCGCCCTAAAGTTGACAGAGTCCAGTGGTTTTGCATATTTAAGCCCTTCCACAGTCAGTTATCAATCTATCTTCCCTGAGCTGGTATCTCTTATGAGACAAGAATATTTTGAGCAGCAAGAATGTTTAAAGGTGAATTGAAGTAGGGAAAGCTATTAGGTTCTAGAACCAGCCGGACACAGGTTAGAGTGGTCCTTTTTTTTTTTGTAATTTATTTTTTTACACAGCACGTTCTTATTAGTCATCTATTTTATACATATTAGTGTATATATGTCAATCCCAATCTCCCAATTCATCCCACCACCACCCCTGCCCCAGCTTTCCCCCCTTGGTGTCCATACATTTGTTCTCTACATCTGTGTCTCTATTTCTGCTTTGCAAATAAGTTCATCTGTATCATTTTCCCAGATTCCACATATAAGCGATTTTATACAATATTTGTTTTTTTCTTTCTCACTTACTTCACTCTGTATGACAGTCTCTAGGTCCATCCACGTCTCTATAAATGACCCAATTTCGTTGCTTTTTATGGCTGAGTAATGGAGAGTGGTCCTTGAATGAACAATATCTTCAAGGATGAACATTTCATAGAGACTGTTTGTGTTTTGTGTGGGGATTTGGGCTGTTTTATGTCTTCTCCCCAGAGCAGGTAGATATGTTCCTTCCGCACAGAGACGATGCATCTGCTTAATATTTTTTAATCTCCAACATTGCCCAAACAGTACCTTAGATATAGTACATAATCAATGAACACCTGTTGCATGATTTTGCTTCCTTAGCCTATGTAAATTATTCTCTACACACCATTTTTAAAAGTTAGTATAGTGAGACTGATATGTTTCTAGGTCCACCTCTTTCAGTATGTATTTCATTGAGAGAAAATACACAGAAAATATAAGCTATGCATTAGTGAATTGACATAAAGTTTCATCCAGGAGAAAAGCATCCTGACTACATGGCTTAATATGGCTTAATTAAAGGCAGAGGAGAATAAACTGCTTTGTTGAGTAATACAGTAACACCTCCAACGCTAACATACTAGGTAACCTTTGGTGATTGGTTTAACCTTGCTGACCTTCGTATGTATAAACAAACTCAATAAAAACATAAAAAACAATTTGAAGGCTCCAGCAAAAGAGAATCTATAGTGACCAGTGCCTGATAAGGGACATGAAACAATTTGCACATGACTCAGGCTAACATCACTTTCGTGCTGTGTTCATGTGTTACCCCAGGGAGAAGACAGTGTTTATTATTATCTTAGAGTAACATAACAGGGACAACACAATTTAAAAGGAAACAGCTGGAGTGTGATCTAATCTCCGTGTTCCAATTTACTTATGTATAAAACATGCATAAAAAATTAAACTTCACTGAACAATTTGTCTTCTCCCCGTTCCTGGCATGCCTCAGCAGTGTCAGAGCAACACTCCTGGCTGGAGAGAACCCTGGGATGTCCTTAAATAATAAATAGATTATTTTGAGAACATAGCTTTTATACATTTAATATTAATTTGACTAAACCCTGGTAATGATGTCTGAATCATAAACATATCCTCTTGTTCAAGCCTCCCTTGTTCATGACACATGACCCGCCCCCCCCCCCCTTAACTGTGACAGCAGGAATGGTGGAGCTCTGCACCAGCTTTGGGGAGTGACATCAGATTAAATTAACCACTCATGCATTTATGGATCAGCACAGAAAAGCAGGAATACAGCCATGAGGAATGAATAATGCATCAGAAAGTTGCTCTGTAGTTCCTTGGTCATGTGTAGAGAATGTGAACTAGTGGTCCTGTATGGAACTCCTGATAGGTTTATAAAAACAAGAGACTGTTCTTTAAAATTTCACATTATATGCTCCAGTATTTTTGTAGAAACCGTTTGTTAGCAAAGGCATATTTTTTTCCACCAGTACAATTTCCTACTGATGACTTCTTCTTGTTGTTGTAAATTGAATACTGTGCTCAAGACTGTGTGATAGCCAAAACAAACAAACAAACAAACAAAAAACACTCCTCAAACCTTAAGGTACTAAAAGCATATATGTCAGCCATTAGGATCACTGATATAAATAAATAAATAAAGTGACAAGTGCTGGTGAGGATGTGGACAAATTGGAACCATTGTGCACTGTTGGTGGCAATCTAAATTGGTGAAATTGCTATGGAGAACAGTATGGAGGTTACTCAAAAACTTAAAAATAGAACTACCATATGATCCAGCTACCAACTACCATATGATATGCCACTTCTGAGTAAATATCAAAAGAATTGAGGCAGGATCTTGAAGACTTATGGGTGCAACCATATTCACAGCGGCATCCATCACAATAGCCAAGAGGTAGACGCAACGTAATTGTCCATTCAGAGCTGAATGGGTAAACAAAATATGGTATATATGCATATACCTAGAATGGAATATTATTCAGTATCAGAAGGAAGGAAAGTCTGATGTATGCTACAGCATGAATGAAACTTGTGGCCATTATGCTAAGTGGAATAAGCCCATCACAAAAAGACAAACACTGCATGATTCCACTTTTATGAGGGTATCCAGTATAGTCAAACTCATAGAAGCAGAAAGGTGTTTGGTGATTGCCAGGGGTTGAGAGGAGGGGAAATTTGGGAGTTGTTATTAAGGAGTACAGAGTTCCAGTTTCATAGGATAAAAATTTCTGGAATTTGGTTGCAAAACAATGTGAATATACTAAACACCATTGAACTGTACACTTAGAAATTGTTAAGATGATAAATTTTATATGATGCATTTTTATCATGATAAAAATTTTTTCAAAGTCTGTATCAATAATTACATCATACATGCATGATAACAATCAGAGAAACATATGAGTGAGCATATGGTTAGACAATGAATATATGAAATGGTTATGTATGAAGCTGACATTTAGGTGGTATGCCCTGGGATTAAAGTACCGGCTGTTCTGATTGACCAGCCATTTATTTTAGCCCATTCAATCTGGTTGGTTGCTGTTCACTCCTTATCAGCACACACACACACACACACACACACACAATATTAAACACATACATTCACATTATATCATGCCTACAGAGCTGGAGAGAAGAGAGTAGGAGGGTAGCACAGACAGAAACAGAGATGCCTGATCCTCTTATGTAAAACAACAGGACCTGAATACATACATTTCCTGGAAGAATCTGCCCATGGCAGTTGGATGGATAAAAATAGACCCACCTGGTTTTCATTAGTCCAAAATTACCAGGTGGCCAGAGATGAGAAGTTGAAATCCCACTGGCCAGGGAGAGAGAGGCAAATCTCCGAGCCTTTTTTTTTTTTTTTTTTTTTGGAAGTGAAAAAGCTGTTCCTTAATTTCATATGGAATTACAAACCAAACATACATCAACTGATAAAATATACATTCAATGGAGTATAATTCAGCTATATGAATTAATGAAATTCTGATACATGTTACAGCATAGATAAAACTTAAAAACATTATACTAAATGAAATGAGCTATATGAAGAATAAATATTGTATGATTTCATTTATATAAAATATATAGAATAAACAAATTCATAGAAACATGAAGTAGATTAGACATTAACTGGAGCTAGTGGAAGGGGGGAATGGATACAGAATTTATGTGTGGAATGACGAAAAATTTTGGAGTTAGTGGTGATGGTTATACAGCATTGTGATTATAATTAATGTTCCTGAATTTTTCACTGAAAACTGAGGTTAAAATGGAAATGTCTGTGTTATATTTATATACCACAATAAAAATTAAAACAAACAACCAAGGTTGACACTCTTACTACTCTTTGTTGCATTTTTGATATTAGACAGGTCACTTAACCTCTCCTACTTAGTTTATTCACTTAAAAGTTGGAATAACAATGTTCTCCTTATATGCAATTATAAGACATAAAGTAAGTAAATTACTTTGCACATGCACGGTGCCTAGCAGAGCACCTTGGACATACTGGGTGCTCCATACACACTTATTTTCCTTTCCTTGCTTTGCCACTTTTATCTTTTTGCATCAATTGGCTAACTTGTTTTTACCAAATGACTCAGTCACACTTCCAGTAGTACTTTTTTAACAAATTATTTTCATTTTTCAGAATAGCTTTAGATTTTTTAAAAAAGATATGAAAAGCATTCCCATGTAACCCATATCCAGTTTCCCCTATTATTAACCTCTTATATTAGTATAATATATTTGCCACAATTAGTAAACTGATATTGATTCATTATTATTAACTGAAGTCTATACTTCATTTAGATTTACTCAGTTTTTAATGTTTTTTTCTGTTCCAGGATCCCATTCAGTGTGCCACATTATATTTAGTCCCCATGTCTCCTTAGACTCTTCTTTGACGTAACAGTTTCTCAGATGAGTTTCTCAGCTTGTTCTTGATGACGTTGAGAGTTTTGAGGAGTAATGGTCAGGTATTTTGTAGGACATCCCTCTATAGGAATTTGCCTGATTTCTTTTCATGATTACCCTACAGTTCTGGGTTTGAGGAAGGAAAACCACAGAGGTAAATTTGTGTATTATCAGCATGACTCATTACGATTTGATGTCAACCTCATCCACTGTATAGTTATTCTTTTTTTTTTTAAAGACATTATTATGTTACCTATTTTGTGAGGTTGGAGTGAAACAAATATCCAACCAAACTTAACCTTTTCCTCTGTTTCCCTACTGTAGCAGTAATAGTAATAATAGCTTGGCCATATAGTACTTATTATGTACCAGAAACAATTCTAAACACTCTTCATATATTACTTTTTCTTTAAAAAAAGAAAAAATCTTTTTTTTTGTTTTAATTTTATTTATTTTTGGCTGCGTTGGGTCTTCGTTGTTGTGCACAGGCTTTCTCTAGTTGCGGTGAGTGGGGGCTACTCTTCATTGCGGTGAGTGGGGCTCTCATTGCGGTGGCTTCTCTTGTTGAGTAGCACGGGCTCTAGGGTGCGTGGGCTTCAGTAGCTGCAGCACACGGGCTCAGTAGTTGTGTCTCGCAGGCTCTAGAGCTCAGGCTCTGTAGTTGTGGTGCATGGGCTTCGTTGCTCTGGGACATGTGGGATCTTCCCAGACCAGGGCTCGAACCTGTGTCCCCTGCATTGGCAGGTGGGTTCTTAACCACTGCACCACCAGGGAAGTCCCTATGTTACTTTTTCATGTAATTTATTCTATAGCTAAGTTCTCTCCAGTTTTTATTGTAATATATATATTCAAGTATCAGGCTCAGGAAGACAATATATGTGTTACCACTTGCAAGTGAAAAATTATTTGCATTTGCTTAACTATGATTTTGTGGTAAGTGCATTTAGTAAACCTCCACAACATTTCAATTCTCAAATATGTTTCCTCATACTAATTCATTTTTATTAACATGTATTCATTTTTCTCATTCAACAGCCATTTTTTCATGCCTACCATTTTCAAGGCTGATTAAAATATATATTATTTTCAGACTATTTCCAAACTCAGGTGGGTTATCAGCTATAAACCTGGACATCCTTAACATTTTTTATTCTAGCCCAGTTTGACCAAGATAATTCAACTTTTTGTTTAAATAAATGTTTTGAAACTTTAGAAATTTTAAAACTTCTGTTTTTTACAACTAAGCTAAGATATACTTATGGTTCCCTAAATGGAAAAAAAACATAAGGGACATGACCTTAAAATAATTTAAGAACGTTTACTGATTGTTTTATCTGTACGTGCTGCTGAACCTACAAGTGATGTGTGGGAAATGCCAATTAAAGCAATAGTGTTAAAGAAAATTTTTAACTAACTAAATTTGGACCTAAGAAGAGCTTTTTCCAAAATATCCTTAAAAAGTTATGACTGAAGACTCATGCTTCTGAGTTTTTTCATTAGCATGTAAACTGTCTTCCTGAATAGATTTCCACGTTTAAAGGAAATGGCAGTTCATTTTGTAGTTGCTAATATCATGCCCATTAAAAACAGGGACTCCATGAATGTTGATTATCTGCCTGTCAAAGGTAAACACAAGAAAGTTACCAACAACTATTTGTAACTGGTATGACTCTCATTACACTAACAGGTATACAAGGAGTATAGCTTTCTTTATTATGTGTTTAATTCAACTTTATTTCTATTTTCAGCTCTTATTTATTTGGGGGGGGGGAGATAAGCACACATGGAAATTAGAATACACCTGCATCTTAAAATTCATTCTGAGTCAAGTCCAACTTCATCTCCTTGGGGTGAAGAGAGTGGGTTTTTTTTTGCTTTGGTTAGAGGGAGGACATCAATTCAAGGGCAGAAAGTGGATGGTAATTGATTTCTTACTTTGGTAGTCAAGTGGGAGGACTGGCCACACTGGTAATACCCTGGTGAGGCCCTCTTCCAGCTTGACAGAATTAGCTCTAGTTGGATGTAGCTTCTCTGACTTGTTTTCCTTTACATTAAGTAATTTCTGGATGGGGCCCACTGTTTTTTTACTAGTGCTTTTAGAACTTGTTATTTTTTTGTAAGTCTTTTTTCTCCAAGTTCAGTGACTAAAGTTTTCACAGTCTTTACTTTTTTTTTCTGAAGCTGGTCATAGCTAAGGTATAACTCACAAGACATGGTGGGCTGCTAGAATTCATCACCCATATCTACCTCTTCAACTTCAGGGTAACAGCCCTGTGACCTTCTATCCAAGATAGAAGTTTTTAGTTTCCTATCTTGAGTCTTTAGGTTTTAGAAACCTTCTCATTTACCCTGGACAAGTCTCCTGCCGCCATCCTTGTGTCAGCACTCTCTGGACATTCCTTGTTTGGTTTGGTTTGGTTTTCTCTGAGACTTTGTGTTTTGGCTTCTTAAAGTTGTCTGAAGCAACCTCCAAGGGGGATAGAACTTTTTAATGCTGTTGTCTTCTCTTTCCTTCTCTTTCTTGATATAACTAGAGGTTGATTTCTCCTTTGTTCTGTCTCCTGAGAGCAGCCTTTGGTTTTCCTCTTTAGAGACTGCCTTGTGTGATTTCTTGCTGATCAAAGCAGAGGAATTCTCATCATGCTTGGCACCCACCAGGAGTGTTTTCCTTGTGGGAAGATTTGTGCTTCTTGCTTTGACTCAGAACCTCTTTCCTCTGGGGTTCACCCAGGTATCATTCTTGACAGATCCCCAGACTGTCTTGGAAGGCATTAGTGTGGCCAGGCTTGTGGCAAGGTGTTCAGGATGACTGGGGGGATCTGGAGTATTTCTCTTTCCCTGTGTGGAAAGCTAGAATGGGATGGAGTTGGCTATTTCCTCCCCACCATGTCAGTAAGGCTCTGACAAAACACCGATGGGTTAGACACTGGAAAAGTAGTTCCCCTTAAGGCCAGACCTTGCTAAGAATAACAGAATCATCAAACATATTTTAGAAAGGGCCACTTTTCCCTTCTCCTTCCTACAAGCATGAGAGGATTTTTCTTTGATCTTCACTGCGAGAAACTTGTGGAGCTCTAGGAGCTTTCACCTAGCTGTAGGTAAACCCCCAAAAGGGTGCCCCACTCTCCGATGCCACAGAGTCTTTAACTCACAGGTTTGTCCACTGCAAACCTCTAGCAAATTACAGTTTAGGTTTTTCTACTCCAGCAATACCCCAGTATCTGATATTTTCAGCCTATGGTCTCAAGAGGCCCTTTGAGAGCCCTTGAAAAATACGTTCCCATTTTTATCTGAGTTATGGAGTTTAGGTCAGTTTATTTCATGTATGTGTAACCTTGACAAAGACAGTAGGACACTGTCTTGCTGACTCAGGAAGAAATCAAATAACAGCTCCTCGGAACTGCCCACGTATTGGCCCTGAGGTTGCAAAGTCCTTACCATACTCAGAACAAAATCCAGAATGACTAGGATGTGTGTGTGTGTGGGGTAGACACAGGATATGAGTGCTCTGAAAGACAGGAAAAGACACTTAAATGGTTAGACAGGAAAGACAGGTTAGCTAGGAAAGCTACAATAGAGGCAGAATGCAGAGGAATTTGGACCTGTAAAACATGGGAAGCTGTCAGAGTTTGTGTGCCTACTTATGATGACCTCACATAAGCAAGCACAGAAACTGGATACAAATCCATATTTCCCAACTTTCATGCCAAGATTCTTTCCACTACTCTGTACCACCTCAAAAATTGTTGAATTTAGTTCTTATCCCATTTTAATAGCAACAAAAATGCCCATTTTTCTAAATAAGTGATAGTTTCAGCTTTAGTTAGTGTGTTGGGTTCTAGCCAAGTACGTGAGAGCCCAATTTTCCCAGTGTTCTGGGATTCAGATGGTTCTGAAACACCAGATAAAGGCAAAAGCTTGGCCTGCAAATAGGACTGTGTCATGTTCATAGTAATTACTAGGGTTGATGCATCAGGCCTGGTTAATAGAGAAAATTAGAATGAAATATTGAAATGAATGAGATTTAAACTAAGAGAACTATGTCCAGGACTCAAATCCCAGCTCTACCATTTACCAGTTATTCTAGACAATAACAACAACAACAAAACAAATAAAACACAAAAAGTTAAAAATAAACTGCTCTTCTGAATTGATTTAATGTGAATAAAAAAAAATAATACTTAACCTTTACTTTATACCAGCACACACCTATTATAAGTAAGGTATATGTCGAAAACTAGATTCATTTCTTATTATAATTTGTAATTACAATTACAAATCTGAACTTACAACAATAGCATTTGCCTTTTAGCTGGCTACAGATGTTGAGGGCAAACAGGATTCCCAGTAATCAACTTCCCACCAAGATATTTCATCAACATAATAAGAATGTCCTCAAGAATGGGGAGAAGGAGTATTGCTGACTAGGTGTGTGGCACAGTTCAGGGCACTCACAAAGTTCTCAGCAAAAATTTTTGGTTTAAAATAAATGGAACACAAATTAGACATTTAGAGCCAAGGATGGTGGCCTTTGATAAAACAGTTAATGAGAGAAAATGGAGCTATTACCCATGCATGGACCAATATTACCAGACAGTAAAAAGAATAATTGTCCTGTTAAAGCTAATCTAATAAGCCAAAGCATGTTTATTTATTAGAAGTCTTTGGTGTCATTCCTCCAACAAGTTCCAGATGCTGCGCATGAATTTTTTAAAGCATGGAATATTCAAAACTAGCACTGAGTAGTTGGAAAAGAAGGTTGGGAAGAGTAAAACTCAGTGATGCTTAAGAAAAGTTGGGAAGAGCAGGCCACAGCAACTTTTTAAAATTAATTTTATACTGTGAACTTTAACATGTAGACAAAATTGTATGAACATACGTGTAACCTAGCAAACTGCATGCACACCAAGTGCATGAACACACGTGTAACCTAGCAAACTGCATGCACACCAAGTGCATGAACACACGTGTAACCTAGCAAACTGCATGTATGCATACCAAAATTTCATGAACACAGAGAACTGCTCTAAACTGAAGAGGCACTTTATGTAACCACCTCCATCAAGGAAAAGAGCACCGTCAGCACTCCCAGAGGCCACTTCTGAATTACAACATCTCTCCCTCTGGAGCTCACCTTATCCTGCTTGGAACAGAAATCACTTATTTTCTTTGTTTTATAGGACTATCACTTTAGGATGCATCCACAAAAGAAACTACTTAGTTTTGCATATTCTAGAGTTTTATATAAATTTCAGTCAACATTAACATTTTAAAATATCACTATGGACTCATGATGTATTTCCTCTTCAAAAAATAATATATATTGCTTATCTCTGTCCACTGACAAGGCCTAAAAGTAATAACTAAGGCAGTAACAATAAACATCCCCTGCACCCAAATAATAAAATATTCCATCTACTACTGATTCCTTCTCGGTATTTTTCATTTCAGTTATTGTATTGTTCAACTCTGTTTGCTCTTTATATCTTCTAGCTCTTTGTTAAACATTTCTTGAATCTTAGTCTGTGCCTCCATTCTTTTTCCAAGATCTTGGATTATCTTTACTATCATCACTCTGAATTCTTTTCTGGATAGATTAATATTCTATCTAAAGGAACCAAGACCTCTTGATAAACAGCCACTTCCAGGTCTGGAGCAAGAAAAGTACTACATGAGCCTGGAATGACTTGTTAAACCTCAAAATGAGGATGATATTAAACACAATGGGAATGGAAAACAGGTGCAAGACATGGAGATGAGAAGGATCTTGGTCTTTTAAATGAATTCTGCAACAGATAAATGATAGATGCATGGATCAATTATGGAAGGATAGATGGATGGTTGGAAAGATGGATGGAAGAATTTTATAATTCTTAGGATTTTTTTTCTCTTTTATGTATCTATTGCTCTGATCATGTGAATAGAATTGATAGCTGTCAACCAAATCATCATGGAATCAGAATGATGGACGAGGTAACATCTCAGCTCTTCCTTAAAAGCTGCATTGAATAAGCAGGCTCAAAGTAATGTAATGTAGCCCAATACATAATATTGGTATATTACATATATTGGGATATGTAATATCCCAATATTTCCTGAAGGTTATGTGAGGAAGCTTTGGTTGCTAGTTGTTGTTTTACTTCACCTAATAAAATGAATTCTTTAGGTTCAGTGATGTAACCTGCCTGGTTAAAACCTTTTGATGGCTCTGTATCACCCACAGAATATAATTCAAGCTCCCTCTGCAGCTCTCATTCTCTGGTCCCTTCCTACCTCTCTTGTCTCATCTTTCTCCTATCTTACTTTTTATTGGTCAGCCACTCAAAACCACTTTTTAGTTCCCTGTGAATGTTTTGCAATTTCTGCTTATGATGGCTCTGCTGGGAATCATATCCACTGTCCTCTAGCCCTGTCCTTTGCCCCAGTTAATTAACTCCTAATGTGCCTTTAATATACAAGACTGCCTCCTATAGAAAACTTTGCCTTATTGCAACTTGACATTGGAGTGCTTATATCTTCAGGGCCTAGCAAAGGGCCTAAAATATGCAGGAAATATTTATTTGTTATGCTTTATAATTAATGGTATGAAGTTTTTTAAAAAAATTTTAAAACAGGAAGCCTTTATTATTTGATTCAAGTTTGACTGACTGTAACATGTTTACTTAAAGTATTTATGTATACATATAATTATATGTATATTCCACACATCTAACTGTTTAAAACATAACTTAGACTTTTTTAAGTTATCATATCTAGGAAGACCCAGTATCTCAGATTAAGAGAGCAAAGTCTTATTTACAGGAACAGAACTACAAGCAAGCAATTGAATTAATATTAAGCTAATATTTGGCTATGGTTTCTATACATGGGCCTATGGTGAGTCTTTAGCCAGAAGAGACACATTCATGTACAACCATTTAGACAATCACTAGAAACCTTCAGATAAAAGTAATTGTTTTGTGTACAATGAGGTGAAGTAATCAGCTTGAAAATTTGTCCTGAAATGAAGTCAGTCAATCACATTCTGGGGCATCCTATAGCTAGATTATAATGCTTTTTTCACTGCTCTTAATTTCATACATTTTTAAGCCCAGTGAGAAATCTCAGTTGAACTAGCTTTCTCCTTTCTTTTAGAATTTAATATAATTGTTTTTATTAAAATTTGTTTTAATAAAAAAATTTATTTTACCTCCTGTAGTGCTAAGATACTGGCTAAGTGTATCAATCAAAATTTTACTGTATTATCTTGTAACCTTTTAAAATAACTGACCAGACAATAAAAATAAAAATGGACATTAATTATATCAAGGAAAGATTTACTTCCTCTTCAGCTTGGTACATTTTTCTTCTCCAAATGCTTTGAAATTGCTAAGAACAATTTGATGATACCAATAATAAATTTGGGTAACTATGTCGAGTAGATATAAAATGACAAACTTAACAGAATTTACATTAGAGCATTCTTCTGCTCATCAGAGTGAGATGAGAAAATTAATATGTAAACAATTAAATTATACCCAGATGAAATAGATATTTGGTAATGTTATCACCAACATTTTATTGAAATCTCAAAGGAAAAATACTTTAGAAAAGTTACTTGCCTATATTCAAAAGATGTTCATTAAAATATAATTTTGAAAGACTTAACTCATGAATTATGTTACCGTTTTCTATGCCCTTTTTATATCTTTTATATATTTATATATGTATATATATTTTTTTCTTGACTATTTTGTTACAACATTTGCATTTACAATACAGAGGAGTATATAAACTGATTCATCAGGAAAGTTTTGATTACTGTAATAATTTTCTCTTTCTTAGCTACCTTGAAAGTAAAATTAAATTCTAGAATGAAGTGTCATGCTTTCTTTACAAATTAAATGTCATGCTTTCTTTAACAAAGAAAACAGCAATATCTCTGCTCCTTGCAAAGTTTTATGTTGAAATCATAAATGGGAGTTCAACATAATTGAGAAAGTAATGGGACATTTTGGGGGCTTAAGGTTTCCCTTTATAATATTAAAAGGTATTAACACCTATCTTAGAGTAGCATTATTATAACATTAAGTGGACTATTCTATCCTTCAGCAGATTGTGAAGTAATATTTCTAGTAATATTACAAAACACAGTGACTTTGGAATCCCATCATTCCTGACTGCTGGAAACTAGTTTTCTACTAGATTCCATAATAGTAGACATTTCTGGGTACAGCCCGGAAATAGTCATAAATGAAATCTAGTTATTATTTATACCTTGGCCATCTATTTGGCTCTGAGGACCAATCTTTTTCCTCTTAGCAGATTGCTTTGTTGTTTGTTGATCACCTCTAGGAGTTCTTGGTCTGAACTTCTTCCGGGATATATACTTTATTCCTATACTACTTTCAAGCCTGGATGGATATTGCTTGCTTATTTCCCCCCAAATATCAGCTGAGATCATGGTGGACCTTTTGATAAACACTCAGTGATAGTGAAAAGTAAAACCTACAGCTTATAATTAGACTTGGTGTGTCTCAGTACCCATAGGCCCAGGCATGACATCACATATGTAATTAATTATACAGCAATATCCTTTCAACTTTCAGGATTAAGGTTTATAAAGCATCTGCTAGGCACTGTCCTGGATGCTAGAGATACATGTGTAAGCAAACAGATAAAAATCCCTGCTGTCATGAAGCCTAACTTCTAGTGAGGAAACGGACAAAAATGATAGACATAATACATAAATAAATAGGTATAATGTGATAAATATTATTAAAAACAGATTGGGTACAGGTAGTTTGGGAGTTCCTGGGTAGGGTACTATAAGTTTAACTGGGATGCTCAGGATTTGACTCATTGAAATATGACATTTGGGGCTTCCCTGGTGGCGCAGTGGTTGAGAGTCCGCCTGCCGATGCAGGGGACACGGGTTCGTGCCCCGGTCCGGGAAGATCCCACATGCCGCGGAGCGGCTGGGCCCGTGAGCCGTGGCCGCTGAGCCTGCGCGTCCGGATCCTGTGCTCCACAATGGGAGAGGCCACAACAGTGAGAGGCCCGCGTACCGCAAAAAAAAAAGAAAGAAATATGACATTTGGGTGAAGAACAGAAGAGCTAAAAAATTAATTGTGGACCAGAATGAGGTCTAGACGGAGGCGTAGTCCCCGCCACAAACATATAAAAAGTACATCTATATGTGGAGGAACTGTCTTGCTGTAAACAGTCTAGAGGGTGGCAGAAAGGCTATTCTACACCCAAAACTGTAAAGAAAGATCCACACGGAGTCTGGTAGGAAGAGGAGTGATCAGGTGGGGACCTATGCCCCCAGCAGGGGACACAGAAGGGAAGGGGGACATTACGAGCTCGGGGACTCATCCTGAGGAGTGCCGAGTTTGAGCCAAGTATTCAGCATCCCCGGCCCAGGGTCCAACACCAGGAAGATGAGTCCCCTTAGCTGGTTGGAATACCAGTGGGACTTACCCAGGGCTGTAGGAAACCAAGATTCTGCTCATGAAGAGCACAGGCAAATACCTGCTTACTCCTGGGAACGAGGAGGAGGAAGTAGATAGAAAGCTGCCTGGGGCTTTGGCCAGTTTCCTCTGCCCTCCCCAGCCCACATCAGGCACCTGCTCCAGGCTCTGCTGCTCCAGCACAGTCTTGAATAGGGTGATGGGTGCTATTGCTAAAGAGAGGAAAGTGGGGGTCCATAGGGGTGGGGGGAAGGGACCAGGCTCACACCTGGTCCTGCATCTGAACAGAGCAATGGTGGCAATTGATAGCTTGCATGTGAAAGTGGAGCATTTAGAGCTGCCTGGGGCTCTGACTGGTGTGCCAGGACCCTCCCCGCACACACCCCAGCCTGCACTGGGTGCCTGCTCCTGTCCTGCTTGCTCAGTGCTGCCCTCAACTGGAGCAAAGGTGCTGTTGCAGGTGGTGCACACTTGGAAGAAGGGGAGCAGACTTGGGCCTGGCTTCTGACTGTGAACAGGGTGAGGGTGGCCATTCTTGGTGAGCGCACTGAGGCAGTGGATTGGGAAATGCCTGGGGCTCTGGCTGGATTGCTGGGATCTCCTAGCATGCACTTCAGTCTGCACAAGGCATCCACTCCAGCTCCTTGTGCTCCAGCACTGCTTTTCACTAGGGCAGAAATGCCCAAGGAGAATATATACACTTAGAGGGAATGGAACCAGCTAGGACCTGACGCTTAGGGATTCTGCTCCAGCACGTTGGGACAGCACCATAAAACTCCTTAAAGAAAAGATAAGTAGAACACTTTTTGACCCAGGCCGTAACAATATATTTTTGGATCTGTCTCCTCAGGACAAAGGAAACAAAAGCAAAAATAAATAAATGAGACTACATCAAACTTAAAAGCTTTCATGCAGCAAAAGAAATAATAAACCACATGAAAAGATAACCTACTGAATGGGAGAAAATATTTGCAAATAATATGTGCAATAGGGAATTAATATCCAAAATATATAAACAGCTCAATATCAAAAAAATATCAACCTGATTTAAAAACTGGACCAAAGATCTAAATAGACATTTTCCCAAAGAAGACATACAGATGACCAACAAGCACAGAAAAAGGTGTTCAACACCACTAACTGTCTGGGAAATTAAAATCAAAATCAGAATGTGATTTATCACCTTACATCTGTCAGAATGGCTTTTGTCAAAAAGACCACAAATAGCAAATGTTCGTGAGGATGTGGAGAACAGGGAATCCTTACACCCTGTTTGTAGGAATGTAAACTGGTACAGCCACTATAGAAAACAGTATAGAAGCTCCTCAAAAAAACTGAAAGTAGAACTACAATGTGATACAGTAGTTCCACTCCTGGGTATATACATGAATAACATAAAAACTCTGATTCAAAGAGATACACTACAATGTTCATGGCAGCATTATTTACAATAGCAAATATATGGAGGCAACCTAAGGGTCAATTAACAGATGAATGGATAAAAAAGATTTTATATATATATATATATATATATATAAACAGACTCACAGATGTAGACAACAAACTAGTGGTTAGCAATTTGGAGAGGGAAGGGAAGAGGGGTAAGATAGGGGTGTGGAATTAAGAGACACAAACTACTATGTATAAAATAATAAACAAAAAGCATACATTGTACAGTATAGTATAGCCACCATTTTGTACTAAGTTTAAATGCAGTATAATCTATAAAAAAAAATTGAATCACTGTTGTACACCTGAAACTAATTAATATAATATTGTAAATCAACTGTACTTTAATAAAAAATAATAATTGTGTAAATTAATTGGGACAAGAGTGCCCCATGCAGAGGAAACAGGCAGTGCAAACTTTTGAGGTGGGATCTTTCTGGACTTATTTTTTTTAATTGAGATAAAATACACCTAACTTAAAATTGATTTTTAAATATTTTAAGTGTGTAGTTCAGTAACATTAACTACATTCACACTGTTGTGCAAGTATCACCAACTTCCATCTCCAGAACATTTTTTATCTTCTCAAAATTAAACTCATTATGTGTTATATAATCACAGCCTCCCCATTCCTCCCTCTTTTCAGCCTGGGCAACCACCGTTCTACTTTCTGTCTCTATGAATTTGACTACCCTAGGTACATCATATGAGTGGAATCATGCAGTATATACCCCTTCAGGATTTATTCCATTTAGAATGTCTTCCAGACTTATCCATGCTGTAGTATGTGTCAGATTTTCTTTCCTTGTTAAGACTGAATAATGTTCCAATAATGTTCTGTCACATTTTGTTTAATTATTCATCCATTGATGGACACGGGTTGCTTCCAACTTCTGTTCATTGTAAATAATTTTGTTATAAACATGGGTGTACAAATATCTCTTTGAATTCCTGCTTTCAATACTTTTGGTGTATAACCAGAATTGCAACTTCTGGATCATATGGTAATTCTATTATTAATTTTTTTTGAAGAACTACCATAGTGCTTTCCATAGCAGCTGCACCATTTTACATTCCTATCAGCAATGCACGAGGGTCCCAATTTGTACACATTCTTACTAATGCTTGCTTTTTTTGATTTGTGTTTCTTTTCCTTTTAAAAAAAATAGTTATCCTAATGGGTATTAAGTGTCTCAGTATGGTTTTCATTTCTGTCTCCCTAACGTTTAGTGATGTTGAACATCTTTTAATGTGTTCATTGGCTATTTGCATACCTTCTTTGGAGAAATATCTGTTCAAATGCTTTGCCTATTTTTAATAGGTTGTTTGATTTTTGTTGTTAAATTATAGGAATTCTCTATATTGTGGATATTAACCCTTTATCAGATATATGATTTACAAATATTTTTATCATCCTAAGGTTTCCTTTTCACTTTACTGACAGTGTCTTCTGAGGCACAAATGTTGTTTTTTTTTTTTAATTTTTTTTATTTTGGTGTAATCCAGTTTGTCTATTTTATCTTTCATTGCTTATGCTTTTGGTGTCAAATTCAAGAAATCATTGCCAAATCAAATGTTGTGAATCTTTGCCCTATGTTTTCTTCTCAGTGTCTTATAGGTAGCTCTTATGTTTTGGTTTTATATCCATTTTGAGTTAATTTTCATGTGTGGTGTAAGATAAAACTCAGACTTCATTCTTTTGCATATGAATATCCAGCTTCTCAATATCATTTATTGAATAGATCATCCTTCCCCTCTGAATGATTGTGGTAACACTATTGAAAATCATGTGACCATTTTTATAAAAGGATTTATTTCTTGGCTATTTATTCTATCCCATTGGTTTATGTTTTCCTGTATGCTAGTACCACTTTGTTTTGCTGTAGCTTTGAGGCAAGTTTTGAAATCAGGAACTGTTAGACTTCAAAGTTATTTTTGGCTACTTGTGGGCCCATGATATTACACATAAGTTTTAGAATAAATTTTCTTACTTCTACAAAAATGTTTTTGTGATATTAATAGGGATAAGATTGAATTTGTAGGTCACTTGTGGTTTTTACATCTTAATATAAAAAAGTTTCAACCTATGAACAAGAAATATCTTTCCATTTATTTGTATCATCTTTAACTTATTTTGGCAACTTTTGTAGTTTTTTAAATTTATTTTTTTTTTATTTTTGGCTGCGTTGGCTCTTACTTGCAGCACGCGAGATCTTCGTTGCGGTATGTGGGATCATTTGTTGCAGTGTGTGGGCTCTACATTGCGGCATGCAGGCTCTTTGTTGTGGCGCGCAGGCTTCTCTCTAGTTGTGGCGTGCAGGTTTTCTCTCTCTAGTTGTGGCACAGAGACTCCAGAGCATGTGGGCTCTGTAGTTTGCAGCTTGTAGTCTCTCTAGTTGTGGCACTTGGGCTTAGTTGTCCCACGGCATGTGGAATCTTAGTTCCCCAATCAGAGATTGAACCCACATGCCCTGCATTGGAAGGCAGATTCTTTACCACTGGACCACCAGGAAGGTCCCAACATTCACAGTTTTTAGTTTACAAGTTTTTACCCTCTTTGTTAAATTTATTTTTAAGTATTTTATACTTTTTGATGTCACTGTGAATCTAATTATTTTCATAATTTCTATTTCACATTATTTTTAGTATACAACTGATTTTGTGTATTGATTTTATACAACATAGATTTGCTGAATTTGTTTATTAAGTCGAATAATTTCTCTTTTATAGTGGAATGTTTAGGGCTCTCTACATAGCAGATCATATCATTGTGAACAGAGGTCATTTTATTTATTCCTTTCCAATTTGATTGCTTTCTTTTTCTTCCTTGATTGCTTGGGTAAGGACTTTTAGTATTATGCTGATTGGAAGTGGTGAAACTGTGCATCCTTGCCTTGTTCCTGATATTGAAGGTGAAAACTTTCAGTCTTTCACCACTGAGTATGATATTAGCTGTAGGTTCTTCTTATGTAGGCTTTATTATGTTCAGGTATTTCCCTATAGAGTATTTTTATCATAAAAGGCTGATAAATTCAGTAAAATGCTTTTTGTTTATCAAGTGAGATGATCATGTGCTTTTTCTTCATTCTATTAATGTAAAGTATCACATTGATTTTTATGTGTTGAACTATCTTTGCCTTCTAGAAATTAATTCCACTTGGTCAGTGTGTGATCCTTTAAAAATGTTGTTAAATTCAGTTTGCTAGTATTTTTAGAGGAATTTTTGCATCAATATTCATAAGGGATATTGGTCTGTAATTTTCTTTTCCTGTAATGTCTGTCTGGCTCTGGTATTAAGATAATATTAGTCTCACAGAGTGTGTTGGAAAGTATTCCCTCCTCTATGATTTCTTGGATGAGTTTTAGGAGGATTTGTGTTAATTCTTTAAATGTTTGGTGAAGTCATCGGTAAACCATCTGATCTTGGCTATTCTTTTTATGGTATTGTTGATCATTGATTCAATATACTAACCAGTTATAGATCTGTTCATATTTTCTATTTATTTGTGATTCAGTCTTAGGGGGTTATGTGTTTCTAGGAATTTGTCAATTTTATTGAGGTTATCCAATTTATGGCATCATATTTTTTTTAATTATGATTTCTTCTTTAACCCATCGGTTGTTTAAGAGTGTATTGTTTATTTCCACATATTTGTGAATTTCCCAGTTTTTCTGCTGTTACTGATTTCTAGCTTCATTCCACTGTGATTGGAAAAGATACTTTGTATGACTTCAATCCTTGTAAGTTTATTAAGATTTGTTTTATGACCTAAAATATGAACATGGATCATATTCCATGTTCACTTGAAGAAAAAAAAAGTATATTCTGATGCTGCTGGGTAAAATGTAATCTCTTTCCCCCATGTGTCTGTAGGTCTGTAGTCCCATTTTGGTTTTCACAATACATGCCCACTGCTTCCCACAGCTTTTGGCCACTTGGGCTCTAAGTTAGGTAATACAGAGACAAATCACTCAGACAGCCTCCACACAGAGTATAAAGTTGCAAATGCCATCTGTTCGATTCTTGGTGTTTCATGGATCCTGCAATAGTGTATAGGTCACACTGTGCACTATGTATATCCATCAAACCAAAAAAAAAAAAAAAAAAAGCCTACCAAATAGACCAAGGCTTAGCTGTGACAGTTAAAACGTATATAAAAATTATGCACCCTGTCAAACCACATCAGACTCCTCAGTCAACAACACATGCGGAGGCTTACTTCATGTTTTTCCTCAATAACAATAAGTAGGTGAGTACATGTTTGACATTTTTGTCACTAAAAGATCAATTTCAAGTTTTCCCCAACCCTAAATAAAGGAAATTTTATAAAAGTTTAAATTTAGTTGTATCGCTTACTAGATGGAAAGTGCTTATAGCTCTTATGTACTATTTTTCCCTCCACCATAACCTACTGGTATATATTTAATTTAAAATTTAAGATCTTAGTTTCAGGCTGATCACCTTTATATGATGATTAGCAACACTACTTGGAAAGTTTGTAACACAGTAGTTTTGGTAATAAGAGGTAATTGCTTGAATTATATGATGGTACATATTAACATTTTATTTTGTTTTTAGGTAAGAAGTCTGTTTGTTGTTTGGCATTCTTTTAATTTGAAAAAATGTATTTTGTTTTTAAGTAAGAAGTCTGTTTATTGTTTGGCTTTCTTTTAATTTGAAGAAATGAGAAATAAAAGACATGCTTTAATCTTTGGTATAAGATTTCTATATGTTCTTGGAGATGGTCTACTCTGGGGACCTCTTTCTAGGCTGTAGATTTTAAATAAAAGGAATGTGGGACCAGGAATCCTAAAACAAGCTCTGCAGAGCAGTCTGGGAATCCAGTCTAAATAGATGGGTTCATTTGAAGGAGGATATAACCAAAAACGTCAGAGCTAGAGGAAAAGTCTAGGCAATGTAAGGGCAGTCAATCCTTTATAATCTAAAAAACAGAATATAGCTGGAAAAGGATGACACTGTGAGGTGAGGGGGAAGAGAAGGCAGGTGTCAAACAGTCCCAAGTTGGACAGGAGGAAGAGGACTGCAGGGACCAGATTAACAAAAATACATGGTGGATTTCTGAGCCAGAGCTCTCCTTTTTGGTCTCCTATGTGAAGAGGGCCTACCTTAGGTGAGGTGGTCCTAAGAGCATGGAAGGAAACGAGGAGAATGATGCAGTTCCCATGAAGATTAGAGGGCTTAGAACCTGGGAAATCCTGAAGCCACAAGCACACACATCAATTTGATTGTTACTTACTCTCCTCAGGTCTCGATATTTTATTTCTTACCTCTTCTAGAATTGTTTTTAACATTGGTTCTCTACTATTTAAGTATAGAAGATACTTGTAATTTGTAAGACAGCTCTTGTATAAAATAAAGTTTCAAATTTGGCAGTATTACTGTCATATAGAAAGCGAATGGATGGAAAATATTGCACATCATATATTTTTATTGTGTGTGTACTTAAATGCTTAGATTTAATCTTCCAATGGAGTAAAGTTAAGCCATTCACTTTGATGTAGGTTTGATTAATGATCTTCAGTCTTTCATTTAGAGAATATTTTACTATTGATCTGACAAAGTATTTGTGCTAGTTAAGTGTTTTGTGGGGAAAAACATGACAATTTAGCAGGATATGTTGCAACCACCTCTAAAATTGGTTGCCAAATTGCCTTCCTCACAGCATAAATGTTTGAAATAAAAGAAACTCAGAAGTCTGTGCTAAATGAAACTGAAAAGTCTCACACAAGATATGAATCACCTGGACACAATCTGAGATTTTTTTTTCATAACACTGTTTTCTTCTGCTTTACAGTATGTTGAAATACATTTATACTCCTCTTAATCAGTGTTCTTTTTTCAATTTTTTATTCTAATTCCTGCAGAGGTTAGGCAGTGCCATATTTTCTGCATGATTTTATGTCATTTTTTTGAGTATTTTGCATAAATGTTTGATGATTGAAAAAATAAAACTTTATAATGTTAATGATGTCATTATATATTCACATTTACAATTCTCAGTGTCTACAAGATAACACTTTTTGGCAAATTTCTTTTATAGGCTTAAGTGCATTTTAAAAGCTTTATATTTGTGTGTAGTGTAAACAACTTCATTTTTAAAGAATTTGTATATTAATATTCAATGCTCTTTTTATAAAAGACTCCTTTATTTCTAGTTAAATGACTTAAAGTGTTATTATTCCTATGCTCAAATTTTGGCAGACATTACTTTTTTTTTCTTTTATAATCATAGCCATGGTAATAACACTTGTTATGTATTTAACACCTTGTAGTATACAAAAATATTCTCATATTATTTATCAACTTCTTTTATCCATACCAGATGTGAATCAACAAAGACTGTGGCATGTTAGGGTGTATATCTTTGACTGATATAGAAAACTCTCACTTACTCTCTCTTTCTTTATATACACATAAAATTTACATACATATATATGTGATATATAATATAAATAAATATATATACACATAGATACATTCACATAATTCACATCCTGATATTTGCATAATGACAGGGCAATTCCTTGTTTGATCTTGTTCCAATTAATTGTGTACCTTCAAGTCTTTGTCTAGACCAAACTTGGATCAAGAAAGAAATTTCTATATATTATCCAGCTCAATTTTTCAGCCACCAGAAAACAATGATCAAGGTCTCCCTTCACCCCTTTCAAATTCAAATAGGTTATGATTCATTATTTCCTTTCCACCTTTTTTTTTTTTTAATCAGATGTTGGACAACTTAATCAGTATCTTACTTAGATGGAAGCATCTTTATCAGTGAATAAAAGTCTATTAGCAATCTTTTCAGGAGTGTTAATAGTTTGCTGGTGTTTCTGTTGACTTTTGTAGGTGACCTATTTTTCCTAATTAGATTTCAGAATATAAGCCAGATCTTTTAAACTTTATAATACTTATTTGGTATGTGTATCACTCAGAATCCTAGCTTAATTGACTTTTAAAAGATCACAAATAGACATAAGTAAAATGAAAAAAAAAAAAAGTCGTAGCGGTAGACTTCAGAAGTAATTAATTCAGATGCCAAAAAATGTCAACAGAATCCAACTTTCCTTCTCTCTCTCCCCATTAGCCCCATGTTCTCTGTGTTTACTTTACTTTTAGATAAATTCTCCCTCTCTAACAGAAAAATGAACACAGTTCAACATATCTTCTCATTTTCATGATCAATTACAACAAAAATGCAAGCTTTCACTATCCACAAAAGTCAAATAAAATGTCCATGCCTGCCTCCTATTAGTCTAAAATGGGGCATATGATCATTTTTGCCCAATTGCAATCGCCTGGAAGATGGGATATACTAATTGGCTTAGGCCAACCAGGGTCTACACCTGCAGACTGGAGAATGCTCTGCCTACCCCATCCCTGGCTCAAGAGACGGAACCTTTGAAGAAGTAACAAATGCTTTCTCCAATCAGATATTTTTCTTTTCCTTTTTGATGAATGTTTTGACATTGATGGATAACACAAAGCATTAGTTTGCTGACACAAGCTTTGAAAGAGAATTCTATCAAAAGATGAAGCCAAAGGACATATATGACTCAGCCCACGACTATGACAAACGGTTTACCTTCTTGCTCCCTCCTCTGTAGTACTGAGTTGCCCCTGAAAAGAAGATTCTAGGTCATGAGATCAATTTCCCAACTCCCTCCTTGCATGTGGGTTTGGCCCTGCAACTAGTTCTCACCTATGGAATGTAGCACAAGTTACGTATGCTACTATAGTCTTGGGGTTTTTAAGAAGAGTTTGCACTGTCTCTACTCTCTCTTCCTTAATCTGCCATCTGGATGTGGACAACTCAGGCACTAAAAGATTTAAAAGCCATAATTGGAGGCAACCTGGTTCCCTGAATCACCATATGGTGGTAAGCTACCCCAACCAGAAACATCTACTATAGACGATTACATAAGGGATCAATAAACTTCTGAAAATTGGGGGTTTAATTATTGGGTAACTGCAAGTACTCTAATTAATACAAAATCAAATGAAGATGGAATAATTTCTATACCAGCTATTTCTAAGTATTACTGTTCATTCTACTATAAACAAACACATTACTGGGAGAATGAACAAATAGATGGGTCTTATTTCTTTTTCGAATCTTTTTTCTTTTGAAATGGAAATGAATCCAATCTTTAAAACTAAGTCCCTGAAGAATAAAAACATAAATTTCATTTTACCATGCATCCCATTATAAAGAGAAATTACTATTTAGAATAATTATCTCAGCATTCTACCCACGAGTACCTTAAAATTGTCTTGACTCACTTTAAAGGAAATTCCAGACAGATGGCAGAGGCCTAGATGGGAACAGGATTTGGATATGTGCAGGGAATTGTGAATGATTATGACTCAGGATGTTTTAAGCCTAGAATATGAAAGGAGGATTTGAGAAATGATGCTGGAAAGTTGGCAATGAAGGTCAAAGTAAGGCGTCCAGATAGAGCCCAAAGAGAGTAGAGTCACTGAAGAATCTGAAACAAAAGGAGTCATGATTTTGTTTTAGAAGGGACACTCTGGGCTTCAAGTAAAAGATAGCTAAGTAAGTACTCTCCTCTCTGAAATCCAGTGAAAACAAAAAGAATGAGAAACAGAAAATGCCATTATAAGAACTATGAAAAACCACCCAACTGCAAACCATCATCTATAAGGTTCTGCCAGCTGTAGTGACCATTGGTCAAAGGAAGCTGAAAACAAATTCATGCCACAGAGGCATTAACAACACAGGTCTCCAAAAGTCGTATGCTAGTTAGGAATCCATTGTGAAGATCAACAGGTTCTGGGTGAGTTTTCCAGTTTATTCCATAGCTCTCTCTTGACATGGCAGAGTAGCACGGAAGATGCAGCTGAATGAAGAAACAGGTCAGCACTGCATTTTAGCAAGTATAAAGTTGTCAGGATGGAGGATAGAAAACACTTCTTCAGTTGAATATCTTATTTTGCTAAAGAGAAACAAATACCAAATGGTCTCATTATAATACATAAGGTATTATTTCTACTTAAGTAATTTCCTGCTGGCCCAGAGAGGGGTCAAGCTCATGGGGTTGACTCTTGTTGACAGGGGTTCAGAGACAACAGAACAGAATCCAATGGTCTCAGGGTCTGATTCACTCTTTTGGTCTCTCTCCTTCACGGTCTCTCATCAAATGAGTGACACATAAAAGGCATCCAAAATGCATAATAAACAGAGATGTATCAGTGTGGGACCAACCTAAAGATATCGCAAAAAGGGGATTGAGCAAAAAGACCACAAGAAACAAACAAGGTAAATTATACAATCAAGTCCAAGCATAATATGCACAATATTGCTTCACCAAATCTGCCTGTAACAAAAGAATTGTTTTGAGAGAGGCCATTCTAGAGACAAAAAGCCCAGTTAGGAGAGAGTTTAAATAATCCGGACCCATCCTAAATTAGGATGCCAACAGTAAAAATGGATACACAGCACAGATCACTGTTGTCTGCCTTTGTTTTTCAAGTCTTGGGTTCACATCTGCCAGGTACTCAAGCTCAGAAAGATAAAATAATAATAAAGAAAGCTCAAAAACCTGGGCAGAATTTAATTATTATTAGGCAGTTTAAAAATAAGAACCAAAGAGAATTTAGGGTCTTTATAATCATGGGCAAATCTCTGATATGATTGTGTCACTTGGGACAAGAAGAATTACCAAAAAATCCCCATGGCACATCCTTCTCCAAAGGCCCTGATCACACAATGAGGACTTTTAAAGAAAAAGGCCCACTGCAGAAATACTCCACAGTTTCCTGAGGGATGGCTCTTCTGGTTTTGGATTTATTTAATGTCGCACAGAGTTTGCTCCATAATTTCCTGAATATATTTGCAAGAGAGAGAGACAGGTCCTCTTAGTTATTATTAGCTGCTAATTAGTTCACCTCACTTCAACTACAGAGTCTAAGGTGGTCCACCTACGTTCCCTTTATCAAAACAGTTTCATAATTCAAAATTTTTAACAGTTTGCAAAGGAGCAGCCTATCATTTACTTCATGACAAGCCTGTAAGGTCTGGAGCAGCATCTTGTATTGGCATTTGCTAATATTTCTCCTGCATAACAAATTAACATGCATTGTACATGAGATAAATAAGGACTATAAATAGCTTGCACCATTTCGGGTCAGATGTTATAAAATGAGTTTGTAGCAAATGTTTTTCAGGTTTTTAAAAAGTACTGGGTTTTGATTTTATAAACATGAATAGGAAATATATTGTAAATCTGTTTCCCTATAAACCTAATGTGGCCATGCCCCTGCCCTGCTTCTAACACTTCAAGAACTGCCCAATTACTACATGATAAACATCAAAACTCCCAAAATGGTACACAAGATTATCTGTGCTCTGATTCCATCTTAGCCAGAATTACCCTTGATCAGCTCTTGCTTTGAAGTTTATTTTCTAGCAATATGAAACCCCTTATATTCCCTTATATGAGATTATTCGTTAAATTTCCAAGAAAATATACTTTTTGTCATTTATTTGATTTATATGGACTGCTAATCCTACTTCTCATTTTTCCTTTGCCTACGTAACTTTCTCAATGTTTGTCAGCTTTATTCTTTTCTTTCCTTTTTTTATTTTATTGAAGTATAGTTGACTTATGATGTTTCAGTTTATATATATATATATATATATACACACACACACACATATATATATATATAAACTGAATCACATTGTTATACACCTGAAACACAAGAATATATATGTGTGTGTGTGTGTGTGTGTGTATATATATATATATATATATATATATATATACACACATATATATTCTTTTTCAGATTCTTTTCCCTTATAGGTTATTACAAAATATTGAGTATAGTTCCCTGTAGGTCGATACAGTAGGTCCTTGTTGGTTATCTATTTTATATATAGCAGTGTGTATCTGTTAATCCCAAACTCCAAATTTATCCCTCCCCATCTTTCCCCTTTGGTAACCATAAGTTTGTTTTCTATGTTTGTGGGTCTATTTCTGTTCTGTAAATAAGTTCATTTGTATCACTTTTTTTTTTAGATTTCACATAAAAGTGATATCATATGATATCTGTCTTTCTCTGTCTGACTTACTTCACTTAGTATGATCATCTCTAGGTCCAACCATGTTGCTGCCAATGGCATTATTTCATTCTTTTTTCATGGCTGCATAATATTCCATTGTGTATATATACCACATCCTCTTTATCCATTCCCCTGTCCATGAACACTTAGGTTGCTTCCATGTCTTGGCTACTGTGACTAGTGCTGCACACATTTTAAGGTGCATCTGGACATCAAGCCCTTCAGTGAGGCTTGTTCTGACAGACTGTCTTGTCACTCAGGCCAGACACACTGTACACACACAGCCCAGCGGAATTCAGTGTCCCCATCCCTATTTTGTTTTCCTTTTTG
The DNA here is from genome assembly GCF_951394435.1 of Stenella coeruleoalba. Taxonomy (NCBI): domain Eukaryota; kingdom Metazoa; phylum Chordata; class Mammalia; order Artiodactyla; family Delphinidae; genus Stenella; species Stenella coeruleoalba. The sequence goes on from NC_137151.1 coordinate 10,172,230, forward strand.
ATCTCAATTATAATCTCTATCAGTACATTTATCACATTGTATCTTGTATATTTGTTTTATATCACTTTTTCTCCATCCAGATTGAGTCTTTAGGGAAAATGATTATATTTTTCTCATCTTTGGGTTCCTAAGTTTTTCAAAATAGGTGATGAGGCTTAAAAGATGTTCATTGTTGAGGGGAAACAAAAAAAAAGCATAGGAATGAATAAGTGAGGGAGGGAGGGAATGAGTCAGTGAATGCGTTTACTCTAATGGGAAAACGTGTGATTCTCTCTTTGGTTGTGAGAAAACACAGAGAGAAGCAATGGCTTTGCTAGTGTCAGCAAAGGTTGCCACAGCTCTGGGATTCTTGAGTCCTCTAGACAATGTTAATTGCCAAAATTTATAATGGGCTTCTGAGTATGTTGCCAGCTCCCAGTGTCCAATATATATACTAGCAAATCCCTGAATCATCCACATGTTTATATTTTTTAAAGTAGTTATTTTTTAAAGTTATTACCAATATTTTATATTGGTAATAACCGTCTCACAAAAGATATTTCTTTAGGAAAAATGACCAGCTGGTGGTAACGGGATTCTGCTACCTGAAACCATCAGCACGCCCCAGGAGATCATGCGTCTCCCCAGACACCCTGTAAAACAACTGTCATTGTCTAAATGCAGCGCATTTTAAATAATTGAGTTTTAATTTCAATAGAGTTCACTGAAAAATAGATCAATATGACTACACAGAGCTGAGACAATAGGAATTGGTTATAAGCACTTCATATGTAGTGTTTGCACTTGGTCTGCTGTCAGCAAAAAGAGTGTGCTCAGAGCTATTTTTTAGTGAGTGGCATGTTTGGTTATGGAGTATGTTTCAAGGTTAAAAACACTATAGATTTATTGTTTTTTTCTTTGGCTAAAACTGATGCTTAGCTCTTCTCGGCTAGCTCTGACTAAATATTTTAGGACACAACCTGTGTTTAGAAGGCAATCATTAAAGGGTAAGTATTTAGCGTTATCTACCCCTACTCTGCTCCTTGCCAGCCTAGGACTCTGAGAAAGTTATTTAATGACTCATTTTTCTCCCGCCCTCCCTCCCTTACCTTGTTCAAAAAGCAGTTTTGAGTACCATCATGTACCAGCATTGGAGCACTAGGATTCCATATTCAAATAAGATATGGTTTCTGCTTCCTAATAGTTTATTAGAAAATTAGGGGTGATCCTAGGTACCTTGTGAGATTATTTGGTAATACAGTAAAACACTTGGTCCATAAGAGGTACTCACAAATGGGTTCCTATTTTCTCTTTTCTGTCTCTCTGCCTCTTTCTCTTTCCAGTCTGGCTATTGGGCATCCTAGTATGTCTTTCAAAATATTTTAGGCCTTGGAAGAGAAAAGATACTATTCAGACTTGTCAGTGATTCTGCTAATTAACATTTTGGTAGTGAAAAGGATCGATTGGAGAGAAACTAGTACCTGATTTTAACATATTCTTTGATGCTAAACATCTAAATGTCTTAGCTCTGTAACCCTAACTATCTAATCTCTATATATTTAGTTTTCATCCAGTAGATTGGGATTCAAAGTTTTATTTCATAAGATCTCCAAACTAAATGGATCTTATAGAATTTTACAGCAGAGGAAACTGAGGCCCATGGAGAACTTGTGAAGTAAAGGAAATAAGAGTGACGCACAGCTAGTCAGGGGCAGATTACAGATTGCTTACTCCTTACCCTTTGCCTCTAGATTATGCTCTGTCATCTGGAAGTCAGTGAAGTAAACCAAAATAGGAAGGAGCAGGTGGGTAAAGAGGATTTGTTGGATAAAATCTGAAAAGACTTGAATCTGTATAAGCAATGCCAGGTGATGACAGCTCACCAGGTGACCCTGTAGTGAGCACTGACTTCAGAAGAGAGAGTCTATCTCTGTGGTGTCACACTGCCGTGTGTCCCTGGGCTCGTGAGTAAGTTACTAGCTAAAGAGAGGCCAGGATTAGTTAAATGATTTTACCAACAGAGCCTCAATATGTACTTTATTTCCCAAAGTAATGTTAAGTCCACCCAAATGTCAATTGAGTCATTTCATATTTTTTTTCAGATTCTTTTCCCTTATAGGTTATTTTAAAATATTGAGTATAGTTCCCTGTGTTATACAGTAGGTCCTTGTTGGTTATCTATTTTATATACAGTAGTGTGTATATGTAAATCCCCAACTCCTAATTTATCTCTCCCTACCCTGTCCCCTTTGGTAACCGTAAGTTTGTTTTCTATGTCTGTGGGTCTATTTCTGTTTTGTATATAAGTTCATTTGTTTTGTTGTTTTTTTAGATTCCACATATAAGCAATATCGTATGATATTTCTCTTCCTCTGTCTGGCTTCCTTCACAATCCCCTTTACTATCATAACAAAAATATAAAATAAAATAAAATAGAATACCTAGGAATAAACCTACCTAAGGAGGCAAAAGTTTCACCTGTATTGTGAAAACTCTAAGACACTGATGAAAGAAATTGAAGATGATACAAACAAGTGGAAAGATATACCATGTTCTTGGATTGGAAGAACGAGTACTGTCAAAATGACAATACTACCCAAGGCAATCTACAGATTCAATGCAATCTCTATCAAAGTACCATTTCTTTGATATTTAGTAAAACAGGTGGCTCTTTAAAGTGCCACATAATGCTGAAAGGCAGCCTGATGGGGGAGGTGGCTGATGCGTGGACTTAGTCTTTGTTGTCTGAAATCTGCTCAGGGCATCATCCTTATTTTCTTTTACTGATCCTTAAAGTAACTTTTATGGGCTACCAAATCTGCTTCCAGTCAGACTCAGAAACACACGAAACAATTGGTAGCTATTAGGTCAACTGAGAGATACTTGAATTCCATACAGAGTGAGGTAACATCTATGCAGAAGAAAAGAATTTCTTTGAATTAAATTTTCTAATCTTGAAGATGCTTAGAAGCAGAGAAGAAGCCACTAACATCAATCCTAAAGTGATTTAAGATACATGAAATTCCAGCATCCGCTTTCTGCCCAGTGAGCTTTGCAGAGAGCAACAACATACATACTCTTTCAAGCTGTAAAGAGGAGCAATGTTCAAGGGTTTGTTCTTGGCAAAGAATCATATTTCCTCATCATTACCATTTTTCTTCAAACAGAATAGACCAAAACACACACACACACACACACACACACACACACACACACACACACACACACACACACACACACACACCCTCTATCATAAGGGGGCTACTCCTTCCTATACATGTATTTGTGTGAGCTATTTCCTCAATTTGGAACCTTTTGACTTCTCTATCCTAATTTATCATTCTAAGCCCTTTCTCTTGAGTACTGCTCCAAGCTCTGCCTCCATTTTTATCACTTCTGTCCTTCTGTGATTTCTTTTTCCTCTAATTTCCAACATCATTTGTAAAGTCTGCTCTACTCCTTTAAGGACTTATTTATTTATCATCTGAATTGTCATCTGCATAAAGATGATGAAGAGGAAATATAATTAAAACCATGAGATATTTACTACAGTGTGATTTAACTTCTAATTAGTCTTCCTAGCAAAAATTTTTCATCTCCAAGATGGGGAAATTATATGAATTAAATGTGACTTATGTTGAATAAGTGGGAAGGTGTTTATAGGTGTGTTTATGGGTTTACTTCACATTTCACTTTTCTTTGAGGGAAGAAAAAGTTTCTTTTGGCCATTTCCAGTGTAACTAACATTCTAAGTTAAAAAATGAATGCTCAATCAATTATCCAATTGATTTAATAAACTACTCCAATTCCTGTGCAAAATTATGAAGGTTTCCTTGTACAAATTTATACCGCCTCAGCTATGAATCTAAAGGCCAGAAAATGAGATGCACATCCATCATCTTAACTTGTACCATCACCTCACGGCCCTTCTTTCTTTTACAGGTAAGAGCGGTTGGAAGATGCTCATTCTCGCCCTTAGCCTCTCCCCTAATGTTAGAATGTAAGGTGAATGGATCCAGGCTGTACAGTTTGCTTTGAATAACAAACTGCAATCACATGAGTACATCCAGCAAGTGCTTCTGGAGGATAATGACATCAATGATCACTCACACCAAAACATGATTGAGTGGAGGCTGGAAGGATTGAGTTTATGCAGTATAATGGAAAGAATTAACATGTTTATTATGACCTAGCAATAGCTGGGAGGAAACTATCCTTAAGCACTCTTATTCCGTTCCATTTCTGCATGTATCTGGTACTTGTCACAACAGCCCTGGGCAAGTCACAATAAGAGCAACATACTGCATCTGAAGAGTGTCAATGCTAAGGAGAGAGCACGATTTACAGGGGTCCTAAGAGGGGAAGTAACAGAGCAAATACTCATGCTAAGTTTAGGAAATTGGTTCCAGAAGAGAGTTAGATCCTATTTCTGTGTTCCGTGAAGTCTAGCATTCTCTCATTATTTTTATTACCTTCTCTTTTTACTTTCTTTCTTTCCAGTTAAAGATATTGATCACTGAAACAGGCTACGATTATTGCCTAAAAATAATAGCTAAAGTTCTGTCACTTCCAGAAAGACAGATTTTGAGGAGACCTAAAGAAGCACAGACTCAGTTTAATGTCAGTTGAGATATTATTTCTATATAAAGACCAAAGGAGAGAAAAACAAGTTCCCAACGATCAATTCTACTGAAATAAATTATTTGGTGTTATCTGGAAAGACAAAATACAAATGAATAAAATATATGAGTCAAAGCTCATTTTTTAAAAAAGACATCTAGATCATTCATTTGGATATGTAGCCATGATTATTGGAAAAGGTTGATAGACCTTGCAATCTTCATAGAACCCTAAATCTAATTTGGACTTTTTCCTTGCTAAATATTGAGACAATGTCCTCACTCAACATGTTTCAAGATCATGTTTTTTTTTTTTTAAAAAAAAGAAATATAGAAGTTTTTAAATGAACCTAAAATTTTGAAAATTTTTTTTTTCAATCTCACTAGAAATTTCTCATAGCTCCATGGAGAGCAGGGTTGTGTTCTGAAGAATTTAATAAGGGTTGTGCTAGAAAGAGGAATCTGTGACTAAAAACGTTTGGAAAAACACCTTGCTCCACGTGTCTCTTGGAGATGCTTTCTGAAGAATGAGCTATCTCCAGTAATCTCCAGCAACTGAACAGACTTATTTTAGGAAAGAGGAATGGCTGTGGTCATCCCATCATGTCTGAGAGTCTTGTTACTGGCACATACAAACCTGAGAGACAGGTTCTCTTTTATAAAATGCAGATTTAAAAGATAAATTTTAGGGGTTGCTAAGATACTTAGAGAAACTATAGCTGTGCAGTCCTATACTAGGCAGATAAGAGCTGGGGCCTTAGATTACTATTTGTAAAATGGGCACAATAATACTTAGTTCATAGAGGCATTTGGAGAAATAATTATGATAATACATGCAAAATATCCACTCAAGTGAAGTTTAAGATGATTCAAGGGTTTCATTACTGGAGATGTTTCTGGCCCTAACTTTTGAAAATAGGCTAAATTACATGTCTTATATAAAGTTACATACACATTATATATCTTTTCTTCTACAGGAAAAAAAATGTTATTTCCAATCCATTTCTTGGCAGAAACAGCAATGAGTCACTGTACACAATACAGTTCAAATGAAGGGCTCGTCTATTTAAAACCTCTTGCAAAATGGAATACGCCAGCAAGATTAATATTTTAACTGACATCAAGGAGTCTGGTAAGTCACAATTCAGGGCTTATTTTTTAGCTGAAAACTATTGTAACCAATAACAAATGTTCCTACAAAAAAAATCATGAATATACAGGATCTAAATATGCATGAGGTCATCTTGTTTCAAGAGTCATAACTCAGACTGGCATCTAAATTCTTCGTGGAGATTACCTTCCATCTGTAAAAGTTTGTAGGACAGAGCAGAAATTGTCCAGTTCTATTCAGAACCAATGAATATTTTATATTAATTCATCTCCAAGTTGTAAAAGATTTACATCTTGAGAACATTAAAATTAACTTAGATTAATGCACAATAACAAAAACTAGTAGCTTCACTTTGAAGTGAAAATCACGAGGAAGACCTTGTTCTGAATTTGGCAACCTTCCACCAAAGGCACAACCCTGTCCAAAGCAGCTCTGCCATGATATTTTCCTCAGAACACAGGTCAACAGAATTTTATTGTATTTATTTAAATAATCAGTCTGACAACTGTTTCTTTGATGAAATAGCTAATTCCAAAATGTACCCTGCAGCAGAAATGATGAGGTTCAAGTCAAGATGATCTCATCTTCCATAATTACAGAGGACCTGGCATGGGAGAAAATCTCTAGACATTCAGAGGTCAAATTTTAGTGTGTATTCCAAAGTGTGTTTTCTTTCTTCGAAACATCAGAATCAATAATATCGTTAAAAGCCCAATGACAATAAAGTCTTACAAAGCGAAATCGTTTAGGTGTTCATGCTAATTTGGATCTGTGATTTGCTCAAAGGGAGAATTTATCTTAGAATTTCAGCTTACAGGACCAGGTTGAGAATATTTTATAAAAATCAAGACCACTCAAACATCTTCAGTAAAAAAGCAGCATCTGAGGGCAACGTTTATTTCAGTAGCAATTTTAAGAGGCACATGTAGAGCCAGGAGACTTTTAATCAGTCTCCTGATAAAAGTGATACAAGTGACCATTTGTATAAGTGATACAAAGCATCACTCAGAAACCCGAAGTCAGGACGTCCCTGGTGGTGCAGTGGTTAAGAATCCGCCTGCCAATGCAGGGGACACGGGTTCGAGTCCTGGTCTGGGAAGATCCCACATGCTGCGGCGCAACTAAGCCCGTGTGCCACAACTACTGAGCCTGCACTCTAGAGCCCACGAGCCACAACTACTGAACCCATGTGCCACAACTACTGAAGCCCACGCACCCTAGAGCCCATGCTCCACAACAAGAGAAGCCACCACAGTGAGAAGCCTGCATACCGCAACGAAGAGTAGCTCCCGCTCGCCACAACTAGAGAAAGCCCACATGTAGCAATGAAGACCCAACACAGCCAAAAAGAAATAATTAATTAATTTTAACAAAGAGAGAAAAGTCTATTAAAAAAAAAAGTCAAATATAGGTATGACTTTCAGTAAACTGCTGACTTTTTGAAACTTTGGTTTCTTCCTCTGAAAAGTTGTGATATAAATATTTACTGGGTCAGGTTGCTGATTCAGTGTGATGATTTATGTACAGGCCACAGAATAGGTTCTTCACTGATAATGCGTGTATAGTCCAAAGCAGTTCACTAGCAGTGAAGCATCTGACTTGACTTCAGGAATTCCTTCTTTTTGTAGATCTGAATGTTGGTGTATATGTGTTTACCTCTGAGTATGTATGTGTGAGAGAGAGCCCAAGAGAGGAGAGTGTGAGAGCAAGAAACTCTCCCTGGGAGAGAGAATGATCATCTAGTCAAAACTATGGTTAAGTAAGATAGCAATGTGAGCTGCATTTCTCCTCCTGACCCACCATCAGCTCCTCCCAGGTCCAAACGTCTCATGGAGATGGTACAAACCAGTGGTAGAAAGCAAAGATTTTGTACCCATTCTACTCTTGGTAGTATTTTACTCTCCTACTTTTATAGCCTACTGAATTAACCCAGGGGCCATGGCTGGAAGCTTTCTTTCAACTCCCATAAAGAATTTTGAGGCTTTTGGTTCTTTATGAGTGCAGAATAAATTCTATCCTAAATGTCAGCCCCTGTATAAAGTGTATACTTTAAACTACTAAATATTAGTGCCAAAGCACTTGGCAGGACTACCTTCAATTTTCATTAAGAACAATATAACAGGGCTTCCCTGGTAGCGCAGTGGTTGAGAGTCCACCTGCCGATGCAGGGGACACGAGTTCGTGCCCCAGTCCGGGAAGATCCCACATGCTGCGGAGCGGCTGGGCCCGTGAGCCATGCCCGCTGAGCCTGCACGTCCGGAGCCTGTGCTCCGCAATGGGAGAGGCCACAGCAGTGAGAGGCCCACGTACCGCAAAAAAAAAAAAAAAAAAAAAAAATAGAGAATATAACATTGAAAGACATACCACTCCCCACATATCCACCAGAACCAGAGACCTCAACAGAGCAGGAGGAGGACCAGCATCCCTCAACTCCTGGGGAATTCAGGAAGGTTCCATGGAGCTAGCTCACTTGTTCCTGCCAGCAACCCCTCAGCATGCTCTGCCTTGCTTACAGCTCCTACTCTGACTTCTGCTGTCCCCATGGGCTGCTGGCAATGCCACTGACAGAGCGGCCCAAAAGTGTCTGTGCAGAGAACAAATTGCTAGATCCCTTCAAAGCTTCCAAGCCTTGGTGGGAGATGGGGATGGCGATGAGGCCTGGAGCCAAGCCGTGCTGTGTTCTCTATTGGAGATGCTGAGTGTTGGGACAACTTGGGTACATTTTGTCTCTTGTTCCCAGAAAAATTTCTTTATACCTAGAGCTTTACATCCTTCTCTCAAGTATCTCCTCTAATCACCTCTTTCACCAAGGAGCTCAAAACCAATTCGAATTGACTTCTTACCTCTAAGAGGTAGATGCTAATACTTACATAACTGGATTTCTAATAAGATAAAATGTGATACTCCGTGGGGAATTCCTGTAACAGTGCATGGCACAGACAGAGTACTCAATACGTGGGAGATAAATTCCCATCATTTTTACTAGGATTATCGTTGGCTCTAAGAAACACATTTGCAGTTTTTTGTTGGCTTGTTTTTGTTTTTTTTTAATGAGAGCTAAAACATAACATACTCAAGAATCCTGAAGGAAAATTTGGTCTGTTGCTACCTGGGAAAGCTCCTAAGGCATCTGGAGAGATGCAAAAGTGTTATGATCTTATCCTTCAAGATTTTTTGTTTCTTTTAAGTCTTTTTCAGAATTACATTTCTGAAAGGGAGACAGGATGAGTTATTAAGAATGTGCTTTGAAGAAGTGAGAAGCTTCACAGTGAATTACAGATCTCCCTTGACTTACGATGGGGTTACATCCCAAAAAATCCATCATAAATTGAAAATACTGTTAACTCGAAAATACATTTAATACACCTAACCTACCTAACCACTGTAGATTAGCCTAGCCTACCTTAAAAGTGCTCAGAGCACTTACATTAGCCCACAGTTGGGCAAAATCATCTAAAACCAAGCCTACTTTGTAATAAAGTTTTGAATAACTCATGTGACTTATTAAATACTGTATTGAAAGTGAAAAACATGATGGCTGTATGGCTGTAGAATGGTTCTGAATACATTGATTGTATACCCTCATGATACGTGGCTGACTGGGAGCTGGAGCTCCCCTGCCCAGCATCACGAGAGAATACTGAGTATCATACAACATGTAGCTAGCCCAGGAAAAGATCAAAATTCAAAATCTGAAGTACAGTTTCTGTTGAATGCATATTGATTTTACAACATCATAAAGTCAAAAACTTGTATGTCAATACCATCCTAAATCTGGGATCATCTGTGTTTAGATTTCCTGGGAGTGTGACATAAATAAGAGAATAGTTGCAGAGGAGCATTTTAGTTAATGATATCCTGTCTTTTGCATGTAGAACAAGTATAACTCACCTCCTATAAACTGGCTATTTCTGTCAGATGTCAGAAACATGTTCAGTTTCACTCAGTGTTTGATCTCTACCAAGAGTGTCATGTCAATATAAAATTTAGGGCCATTATTATCCTGAAATCTCAGCTGAGAAACTTCATAAATTTGTGTCCACCATGCAGAATAGAATTTTCTTATGTGTGTGTGTGTGTGTGTGTGTGTGTCTGTGTCTGTGTGTTTGCCTAGAAATGACTTGATTTTGTCAACATCAATCAGTGACTAGAACAATGGACTTTCACACTTGGTTGCATGGGATTTTTGTCCACCTGGTAATAATTATTTTCTGCTTTGTTTCTAAATGTTTTTCAGCACAGTGATTTCCAGTGGTCCCCATATACTGGAAATGTGTACAAGAGTCCTCTGGAAGGCTTGCTAAAACACAGATTGCTGGACCTCAATCCCAGAATGTCTGATTTTTGTAGGTCTGGACTGAGGCCTGAGAATTTGCATTTCTAGCACATTCCAAAGCAATGCCACTGCTGTGATCCAGTGATGCACTTTGAGAATGACTCTCCTAGAAGATTTCTTTCTCACTGTGGACTTCTGGAAACAGAGGATAAAATACATTTCCTTTCCTGACAAGTAACACATTCCATACTGGATTTTGGATATGTTTCCACTTCCTAATTCTCACTAAAATTTGGTAAAGCACATACTTTCAACTTTTTGTTCAGAATAAGGAATAAAGGGCTGGTAAACTTTTTCTATAAAGAATTGGATATTAATTATTTGGGGCTGTAATTCACATACAGTCTCTGTCTCAAAGACTTAGTCATTGTGGTGTGAAAACAAACATTGACAATAGGTAAACAAGTGGGTGTGTCTGTGTTCCAATAAAATTTGACTTACAGATACTGACATTTGAATTTCATATATAATTTATGTGTCATAAAATATTGCTCTTCCTTTGATTTTGTTCAACTCTGTTAAAAAATTCTTAATTCTCAAGACATAAAAATGCTAAGAACAGGGCCAGGTTTGGCCCACAGTCTTACTTTGCTCACCTCTAGGATAGATCCTGGTACCCAATGCATCCAATGAGCAATAAGTTGCCTTTATATTCCCAGGATACAGATGACTGTCATGAAGCCCTACATCCTTTGTCACCTATAGGAAGAGTTTCCAAGGACTGAATGGGTTGCATCAGAGTCACCTGAGAAGATTATTAGAGTGATAAATTCCATTTGTCCCACTATCCTCCAACTCAGATTCTGATCTATTAGGGCTGGAAGGAGCTGGGATATCTGTTTTTCAAACAAACAAAAACCTAAAGGTATGTGTGATTTTAATGCTTAGTGGGTTTGGGGAGTCGTTACCATTATAGCATTCAGCTCAGTGCTGGGTAGAGTGGGCCCTTCATGAATACTAGGCACAAGAAATATCTGTCCTGATAGAGATATTCTCAATATCAATAAATTAATGGCAGTGTTTCATTTAAAGTCCATCACTCAATTCACAAGATCCCTTTTATGATCTCTATGTTTTTACCTTAGCATTTAAAAAAAAATCTTGCAAAATATTCTTACTTCCTCAAATCACTGCATCACCTCTGTAGACCCACCTTAGTGTGAACTCAAAGCTCCCAAGGTATTTGCCCACCCAATCACTTTGTTGGAGGCTGATGAAACATTTTATATTTCTCATCAGATATTTTGCTGGCACTCTGCATTACAGTATCTTAGAACATAAAAAAGGAACTAAAAAATAAGGTAGATTTGGTTAATGTGTACCTAGCAGACACAGAAATTCAACAGACAGAGCTGATTGAGCAAGTAACTATTCACATCTGAGTGGAATTAAACTGAATCTACCCAATGACTTTTAATCTCCAATTAAAAGCAAGCAATGGAAAATAGGTTTCAAACAAATGCCAACCTCTGCTGTGTATTCAACAAGGATTGTGAAATGTGTGGGAAATACTGACAGAAATAAGTTAACCTGACCCCATGCTTTGAGTTGTGGTGTTGGTACTAAAAAAGGCAGCTCTGCTGAGTGATTTTCTTCAAAGTACAAGAGACAGACTGAAGAAACTTGAGGCATAAAGATGCATGTCCTTGAGATAATGCACTAATTAATGATGGCAAAGTAACCTCACGCTGAAGTACTGCATTATTGGGAAACATGTTGTTATAATTGAATTACATGTTCTGTGGGGGAGGCAAAGAGCTCACTCTGGATGTCCAATTAATTGTCATTTTATAAAGGTTCCAAGAGCACTGCCAACCCCGAATCTCCTAATGAATATGAGCTGAAGATGACACATGGCACTTTATTTTTCCTCAGAAGCCTCCAAATCCACCAGAAGGATGAGTTAGCAGTGGTAGTTCTAATCTTATTTGGAAGCTTTTAATCATGGAAACAGCAGTGAGCTGGGTGTTAGGAGTGACTTAACAGTCATAAGCATCAGTCCTTCTTGATACCAAAGTTTTCTCACACAGAGAATGGAGCTAATCCATCTGTTCTTCCTACTTATACGGGTTAACTGAGAATGAAATACCAACCTAAGGGTTTATTGTTATTATTAATGTTGTTGTTGTTATGGTAACTTTTCCTCTGCTGGATCCATTTTGGAGCTTGAGTCCTGGGTACCATGTTTGATGTGGGGTTTCTTTCCTGATGAAGCAGGAATGGGGAAAAATAGAGGCTGAGAGCCAACTTCCTGACACAGACTCCAAGGCTGGTCAAGCCAGGCAAACCACAGTTAGTCATTATTGTCCACTGGAATAATGCAGCCCCACAGCTGGGGGACAAAACCCTTCAGCAGGCATGCTGGCCAGCTTAAGGGCACAGAGTGGGAGCAGAAAAAAATCTGAACAAAAAGTGCAAAGTGTGCTGCTCATTTCCTTGCATTAATATTAAAAAGGACATCTATTGCATTGTACCCGTTACTTTAAGTTTGCCCACCATGCATGGCAGCCCCATTATGTTATAATTTCTCTCTTGTTCACAACGCATCTCATTAACTGCTTCCTCAGATTTGCAAGCATGGAGCCTCACATAGCTTTTCTTTTGTTGTCATTAATGATGGTTTTCTTTTATTTTTTTCATAGTGACATTTGGTCAGGTTAAGACTCAAGGTTTGCCAGTAAAGGAGTGAAATGCTACCAGACCAAAATCTATTTATTCTCCTTCCCTGTTTCCTGGTTTATCATATCTCTCTCTTTATACTTTTATGTACATTGCTGTCTTTTAATGTGATTGCATTTTGCTGAATTAATCTAAGACATTCTTCCAGTGCTAAGAGGACTTTGCTGAGAGCACTTTGAAATGTTTTGAAGCAGAGGAAATATGCCAGTTTAGGGTGCTGTGAAAAAGTAACTCGAAGCCAAAGTGCTCTCAGGGGATTGCTTTGGAGATAGCTCTCTAAGACCACCATCGTCCATTTCAAGTAAGTGATAGCAAGTCACTCTATGTATTAGGAATTCAGGTATCTAATCTCCAAAAGTAAAGGGTTGAACTATATAACTTCTCAATTTCCCCTTATTGAGAGAAGTCTGATATTCCAGTATTGCAAGGACATTAGTATAGGACAATCTAAATGTAGGTAAATTATGGTTCCATCATTTCTGGAGTTCCCAGAATATAAATATTACTGCAATGAGCTCCAAGTAAATAATGACTATTTTTCATTTTTAAATATTTGGACTTTTTGAGGTATAGTTTATTTGCAATATTATATTATATTCATTTCAGGTGTACAACATAGTGATTGAATATTTTATAGGTACTCCATTTAAACTTATTATAATATATTGGCTGTATGCCCTGTTTCAGAATATAGACTTGTGGCTTATTTATTTTATACATGAATATTCTTAACATGTTTGTGAATCATGCCATTTAGAATTGCTGAACACAACCTCAAACATGCTCTTTTCCACTTTCTGTACTCAAAAAACTTTAAGGGTACTTTCTCTATCCACTCGTGAAGCCATGCAAAGGTCCATGACTGCTGATTAAAACTATAATTTTCCTTTAACTATTCAACAAATATTTGTCAAGCTACCATTATCTGTAAGATTCTGGGGCTACAACACAAACAAAGCAGACATGTGTCTATTGTCATGGAAATCAGAGCCAAAAAGTAGGGAAGATGTTTAAAAAATAATCACAAAATAAATATAAAATTTGAAAGTGTTATAAATTCTCAGAAGGGAAGACAGATTATATTTCATGTAATGTATTATATTTCTCAGGGTTTATAATCTGCCGTGAGAAGCAATGGAAAATAGGCTTATTCCCTTTTGCCTATGGGGAACTTCAGTTCTATGAAGATCCAAGGCTTGCCAGTGGCATCTCAGATGTGAAGCCAAGCCTTTCTCTGTCTTAATTCAGTCCCTTTTCACCTTGCCACATCACCATAACCAATTCCAGAGAAAGAGAAATTGAACTTTCACCCATATAATCATGTGGAAATTTTAGAATGAATGCAGTATAACCAGGAGGCAACATCAAATATGTCAAAGTGTCAGGAACATTAAAACAAAAATTGGCAAGCAAAAAACTGATTCAGGCAGTCAATTTCAGATGCCCACTTTGGCTGGAATATGTACTCTCAGAGAATCTAGAGGGAGAAAAAAATTAAAAGAAAACTGCCCCTTTATAAAAGTGTAATATAATAATTAGAATTATAGGGTTGCTTTCATTCCTGCTCTCAGGAAAGAAAAAAAAAATACACTCTTCAAATCAATTCAATGTACTCTTGTTATTAGAGAGCGTTTAGCAAGCTACAATATTTCAAGCCAGATTGTATTCCTTAAGAATGTGAGAAAGGAGATTTCTAACTGTAACTTGAATAAATACTGGTAATTTTCACCATCTTTATATATATCTTTTTCTCCCTAAATACAATAATGACTTATATATAATTAATGTCAGTCTTAATTCTCTAATCTTAAGAGGTTTATTCACAGAAAAATTGCACTTGTCTACAGATGATCATCTTAAACTAGCCTCAAAAATAAGCTGCTACAATTGAACTAAATATGCATAAATTCAGGTTATTTTTTATACTTTGGAAGTCATCAATTTGCATGTGTTACAAAGAGTCCTATATTATTACAGTAATGAGATCTTAAAAAGAGCATTCAAGTGGATTCTCTTCAAAATTTGTGTTTAAACTTGACCAAGATATTTAATATCTCATGGTTCACCTTGAGAGCTGTGAAGACAAGCTATAGGGAGACTGACAACAGGCCTTGAGTACATGTATACTAGGATGTACAGCCTCCTCAATATGATGCTGTAGGGTACTAGTCAATAGGCAGCAGAGCTCCCCCCAGACATGGCTGGGATGTAGGGGGCAGAGGCCTACTTATTGAGCCTCCCCTGTGTGCCATTTACTATGCTTGGGTACAGGGGATACAAAAAGTTAAGATACTAACAAAAGCAACAACAACCAATTATTCATGGTCTCAAGTAATGTATAACCAGTGAGGGAGACAAGACAAAGGTACGTGGTGTTAACTGATATCTTCATGGGCAGCAGACACCTGACTCATTCAGACCTGTGAGATGGGGCAGCCAAAGAAGCCTCCAGAAGGAGATCACATTGTTATGGAACCGAACTTGGGTCCAGTGGCCCACACACAGTAAAGCCAATCTACTGACACAGGGCTGTGGTGAAGGAAAGTACAGCGTTTATTGCAGGGCTCCAAGCAAGGAGAAGGGGCAGCTCATGCTCAAAAGACCCAAACTCCCTGATGACTTTCAAGGAAGGGGTTTTAAAGGCAGTGGGAGAGGGGGATTCAGGGTGCATGATCAGCTCGTGCACAATTCTCAGATTGGTTGGCATCAAGGTGAAGTTTCAAGCATCATCAACCCACTAGCTTCAACCAGTCTAGGGTCTATGTTGCTGTGGTCAGAAGTTTTCATCTGGTGGGGGTCTGCTTCCTATAAAAACAACTTAGGAATGTGTGTCAGGCCTTTATCGGTGTCTTTCAGGGAACTGGGAGTTCAGTGATTCTATGTGGTGGATTTATAGTCTAAATTGTTACCAGTATCCCAGCCCAACAGCTATTCTTTGTTTCAGAGATCATGAGGGAAGATCAAACCATTCAGGGAGTGAAATTTACATATTGACCAGTGGTTCTTAGACCGTGGTGCCTGGACCACAAGCAGCAGTAGCAGTACCTGACAACTTGTTAGAATTGCAATGATCGGTCCCACTTTAGAACAGTTGCATCAGAGCGGAGCAGATTCTGAGTGGAGCCCAGCGACCTGTGCTTTCATAAATCCTCCAGGTGATTCTGATGCCCACTGAAGTGTGAGAACTGCTGATATAAAATTTGTTTGTGGGTCACGGATATTCTGAGTATTTGATGAAAACTACATACTGTCTTGCAGACAGGGTTGGGATACTTCAGGAAATAAACATTTTACATTCATTATTCAGGAGTACATGAAAAGTTGAAAGTCAGTCAATGACAAGACCTAGTTCTATCAGAGTCATCGGAATACCCTTGTTATTAGTCTGCCTGGGCTGCCATAATAAAATTACAGTCTGGGGGGCTTAAAGAGCAGAAATTCATTTCCTCACAGTTCTAGAGGGTAGAAGTGCAAAAGCAAAGTGCCATCAGAGTTAGTTTCAAGCCTCTCCTTATAGGCTGTAGTTGACCACCTTCCTTCTGTGTCCTCTGTGCAGGGGGTGGGAGGGTGGGGGGAGAGATATGATGTCTCTTCCTTCTTCTTATAAGGACACTGGTTCTATCAGATTAAGGTCTCATCCTTATAAACTCATTTAACCTTAATTACATCCCTAAAGGCCATATGTCCAAATACAGTCACTCTTGGTGTTAGGGCTTCAACATATGAATCTGAGGTGATGAAACTCACTTTGTAATA
Source organism: Stenella coeruleoalba (assembly GCF_951394435.1). NCBI lineage: Eukaryota > Metazoa > Chordata > Mammalia > Artiodactyla > Delphinidae > Stenella > Stenella coeruleoalba. Next base: position 10,188,710 of record NC_137151.1, read on the forward strand.
ATGCTGGATGCAGAATTTGGGTTCGGGAACTCAATTTGAGCTTGTAAGACATAATGAAAGCTTCAATAATTTCTGGAAAAAGATTTTTCTCTCTTTCCTTCTGTACTTAAACCTGAATTTATCAACAGGAAATACTGGCAACCATTTTGACACTATATGGGATGAAACTGTCTCAGAATGGAGGAGTATATTTTAAGGTAGTAGAGTCAAGGAATGGAAAAATAAAAACATTTGGTGTCAGAAAAATATCTGGGTACTACATTAAACCTTAACTGTAGCTTCCCCTGATTTTTTTTTTTTTGTGGTACGCGGGCCTCTCGCTGCTGTGGCCTCTCCCATTGTGGAGCACAGGCTCCGGACACACAGGCTCAGCGGCCATGGCTCACGGGCCTAGCCACTCCGTGGCATGTGGGATCTTCCTGGACCGGGGCACGAACCTATGTCCCCTGCATCGGCAGGTGGACTCTCAACTACTGCACCACCAGGGAAGCCCTCCCCTGATATTTTAATCCCATGAACAAGTAATTCTCATTTTGGTTTAAGGAAGTTTAGGTTAGTTTTTCTTCCCCTTATAAAGACTACAGAGGCAAACAGTATTGAGACAGGCTGCGACCTGGGGCCTGGGACCCTTTGCTGCAGTGCTTGCACCTGGACAAACACCTCCTTGAGGAACAAAATACAAAGAAATGATAAGGGACTGAAAATAACTGCATGCATGTGTAGTTAGGGCAAATCACAGACAATAAGATACAAAAAGACTGAAACCAACTGCCACTTCTGAAGAGTCAGGAGCAAAAGCAGGGGGTCGGGAGCAAAAGTAGGGTCCTGCACATGCCCCCTGCACACAGCACCACTGAAGGGGTGGGCAAAACACCTCAGCCACCCCTCCCACTGACCCCTGGACACGCCCCTACCTTCACCAGTATAAGGAACCAGCTCATCCCCTGCTTGGGGAGCAGGCAAGGGAAACTCTTACTCATTTTCTTTCCCTCCTGCTACAGCAGGAGCCCTAATACAGCCTTGCCTGAATTTCTTGTCTGGTCTCTTATCAATTTCTATTGATTAATGAAGGCCAAGAACCCAGGTTGGTAACAGAATTGGACTAAAAAGTCATCACAAACCCTTCTCTACCCCTACACAATCTCTTCCTTTCCTTCGTCTCTGCAGACCAGCATACCGACCCTTTCAAGTACATATGGGAAAATAGACTCCACAGTTGCAGAGCTGTAGATCTTGTTGTTCTGAAATCAATAACCAACTAACCCAAACCTCAGTGCCCCGATTCCAAGTGTCCTAAATATAAAATCTCACTAGGTATACTTAATTCAGAAGTCCACCCTAGTCTTGGGAGCTGTGGAGTCCTAAAATGTCATTTACCAGGAGGATCAACCCTCAAAACCTGAGCCTAGGTGGGAATGAAAACCCCAAACATGTGATCAGCAGCTCAGCACTCTGCTAAATGGGAGGGGAAGTCATACTGGAAGTTCTCTTCAGCTCTAACCTTGCGTGTTGTTCTAGTTGCTTACATGTGATAGAAGTCACAAATATGTATTTTTGTACTGGAAGTCTAAAGTGCAGAGATACAAGAAACCTATCAAAATCATAATTTCTAAGTGTTGTGTTTTCATATTTGTCAAAGAATATGACACACACTTTATTTTGCTTTTTAAAGAGAACTAAATAGTTTCTTTATTAGGTTTTTAAGTATAGGTTTTCCTTCCCTAATGATTAAAAATAAAGAAAAAAGAAGAGAAAACTGAATCACAGGATTGGGGATCACTAAGAGAGAAAAAGAAATTTCACGACACATAAAATACTGTTACTCAATCAGTACCCAGAAGATATTGTATATGAATAGTCAGCAGGTGCTGACGTGTTTACGTTTAGGGATATGAGCATGTGATGAGCACTACATCCCCTGCAGTGAGACAAGCAAGTGTGAAATGAGATATCCAAATTGGGTATCTCATTAAAGGGAAAGAAGGGAAAGTGAGGGCCTGCGGCCTACTGTCTCTGCACGTGAATTGCTCTGATATTACAAAATTATACAAGCAGGTTGTTCTGGATCTCGATCATGATATCCCAGGAGCAAAGCAGGAAATGGAAGCTTTCAGCTATATCCACACAACTTTTCCAAAAGCAACAGATGAGTAATTTCCTTTACACTAATATTCATGAAGGCAAATAGACAGTCTCACCAGGATCCAGAGAAGCTGAGGATGTGACATCCTGTCTATGGTTAAGTATGTGAAAACTTTGAATAAGCCTCAGCCATTGTCTTCATTCTAATACATTCCATGTCAGTCTAAAAATGGAGATCCAGCCCAATACCACTTCTACTAAACTGGGACAATTGTATTTTTAAAAATTTCAATAAATGTTTAATTTTTATAAAAATGTTGTCAATTAAAAAAAATACAAAAGAATCTACCCCCCCAACCCTTATCCATAAGTTTAATACTGAAAGATAAACTCATTTAATATTATTAGTGCAATCTTTTGGAGAATTTCCAGACATATATATGTTTGTTAATAATTTCATTTTTCTTCTGTTTTACATTTTATTGAAGTATAGTTGATTTACAATGTTAATATCTGCTGCACAGCAAAGTGATTCAGTTATACACACACACACACACATATATATATATATTCTTTTTCATATTCTTTTTCTTCTTGATTATACTTTTCGGTTAGTATTTCTTGGAAGAATATAAACTCTCATTCTTTTTAATGACTGCATTACACCTACCATCAAATTTATATATTAACTTCTCTTTTCTTGGTTAACATTTAGATTATTTCTAATTTTTAAAACATTTTTTTTGTTTGTTGTATTTACCATTAAGTAGCAATGATTCAAAACACATTCTTATTCACAATGTTTGCATCACTCAAATATATATATTCAGGACAAATTCTTAGAAATGGAATTTCAGCTATTGATAGGTAATGCCAGATTGCCCTCTGTTGAATCCATACCTACATTCACTAACAATAGATGATGCACTTGTATTCACCTCCTGTTATAGTTTGGGCTGTTATATTTACTTTATTATTTTATCCAGGTTAGTTATATGCTTACTTATGCTTTGCTACTTGATCCATCATGGAGTTAGATAGGCAGGCTACTTACACATTATAGAGTTGTATTCCATCTGCTATCTGTTCTCCATTCAGCCTCAGATGCAGTCCACTTCTGCCTCATTTAGACTTGTCCACTGTGTCTCTCTGAGGTGTGCCATGTGGTCAGGGCCACACCTGCATCTCTGACACTCTGTAGGCTCACGTGTCCAAAGAATAAAGCTTCATTGGGCCTTTCAAAATTAGCCTCCTCATTTTGAATATTTCAGCATATTGCTCACTATTTTTTTAAACTTTTTATTTTATATTGGAGTATAGTTGATTGAAAATGTTATGTCAGTTTCAGGTGTACAGCAAAGTGATTCAGTTCTACATATACAGGTATCCATTCTTTTTCAAATTCTTTTCCCATTTAGGTTGTTACCTAATACTGAGCAGAGTTCCCTGTGTTATACAGTAGGTCCTTGTTGGTTATCCATTTTAAATACAGCAGTGCATGCATGTCAATCCCAAACTCCCTAACTATCCCTCCCTCCCACCCTTCCCCACTGGTAACCATAAATTCATTCTCTATGTCTATGAGTCTGTTTCTGCTTTTTAAAAGTAAGAAGCTATTCATAAGATCAGTTTACCATTTCACCAAAACTGGCCAGAAATTGGAAAGTATTCTACAAATTTCATCTTCTGAAATGTTTGTTTGCTTGTTTGTTTTTAGTATAATTTAAGATAATTTCACTTCTTTTCATCTATAGAGGAGAGAGGGGTAGTTTGGGGTTGAAGGTCATCTGGTTTCAGAAAAGAAAGTGGTTAAGGTTTCTTCCTGGACTCTGCCATATTACCCAAATGTCCTTTGCAAGTCAAATGCCTGCATGTGAAATATGACTTGCAGGGCTATCAGAGCCCCCTAAGAGGCCTTTTAAATGAGGAAGGGGGGAAAAAAAGGAGTTCCAAGTTGTGATTACAAGGTCTCTTCTTTACATTTTCAAACATGATTTCTCTCCTTGAATTTGACAAAAGGTGAAGGGGCTTTAGTTAGGAGCCTTAGAGCACAGCACTCGACTTACATCTATGATGTAATGCTTTGACAATTTTAAATACATGTTTCCTATGTTATGGTCTTTTTCTCTTTTCTAGACTGAATTATTTGAGGGTAGGGATTTTTTTTAAGATTTGTTTTTATTTTGCAAATGTATAAGACAACACCTGGCACTGCGCAAGTGTTAATGACTGCTGCATGAAATAATCATTGAACTTAGAAGTTTTGTCTCATTGAAAAAATAAAGTTTATTTAGAGCACACATTTGTTAAAAGTGAATGCAGTCAATACAAAGTCCCTTATGTGAAACTTTATTGGATTTAATTTCCTATATACTATATCCCATAGCAGTTTCTTTGCAGCATCTTCCTATTCTCCACAATGTTCTATTATTGATGTGTCTAAAGTTTTAGTCATTGATTCTCCTCTCACTTTTAACTATGCTTACACCCTAAATAATCTCATTTGGCCCCGTAGCTTTCAATATCTTTATATATAGGCTCCCGTATTTATATATCCGTCCTAGATCACATTCCTGAACTGCAGACTATGTACCTAGCTCCCTACTCAACATCTCCATCTGCATGTTCAAATCCTATCTCAAATCTAATGTGTTCAAAACTGATTCACATGGCCCCCCACGCACCCACCAACATGCTTCACCTTGAACTTTCCCCATCTCGGGATTAATGGCAGGCTTCCACTTAGCCAGGCCAGAAGTTGAATTCTTTCTTTACTCCTCATTTTCTCTCCTACCAAAATTTCTAATTTTTAGAGGAAATCCTATTAACTCTCTTTTCAAAATATATCCATATTCTGGGCTTCCCTGGTGGCGCAGTGGTTGAGAGTCCGCCTGCCGATGCAGGAGTCTTGGGTTCGTGCCCCGGTCCGGGAAGATCCCACATGCCGCGGAGCAGCTGGGCCCGTGAGCCATGGCCGCTGAGCCTGCGCATCGGGAGCCTGTGCTCCGCAACGGGAGAGGCCACAACACTGAGAGGCCCACGTACAGGATAAATATATATATATATATATATATATATATATATATATATATATATATATCTCCATATTCTTAGTACTTCTCACTGTCTCTATCACTATATATGAGACACTGAAGTAGCCTTTTAACACATCTTTCTGTTTCTATCCTTATCTCCCTCAAGTCTATTCTCAAACCAGCATCCAGAGTGATCCTGTTTAAATAAAGGTTAGGTAATACCATTCAACCTCAAAGCAGCTCATGTCACCCACAGCTGCTAGCCTCTAAACCCTAAAAAGAGGATGTGTACGTTTTTGTAGGTAGGGAATAGAGAAGAATCATATATAAATATCCTTAATCAGATGACTGCAGATTCTTATATTCAGTAGCACATTTCAAGGTGGAGGAAAGTGGAAGTATGTGGCTACTGGACCATAGACTTATTAGAATTGGGGAACATAGGCTTTGAGATCAGATGCCCTGGGCATGCAGTCTAGCAGTTTCACATTTCAACTGAGAGATCCTCATCTGAGGATCCTCAACTAAGAGATTACTCATCATGGGGATAACATCTCAAAAGAATTAAATGAAAATGGGTAATGTCATCTGTGCAATTTAAAGTCCACAAAAATGGGCAGAAGACCTAAATAGACATTCCTCAAAAGACGACATACAGATGGCCAAGAGACACATGAAAAATGCTCAACATAACTAATTATTAGAGAAATGCAAATCAAAACTACAATGAGGTACCACGTCACACCAGTCAGAATGGCCATTATCAAAAAGTCTACAAATAAAGGAGACTTCCCTGGTGGTGCAGTGGTTAATACTACACACTTCCACTGCAGGGGGCATGGGTTCAATCCTTGGTTGGGGAACTAGTATCCCACAAGTGGCATGGCCAAAAAAAAAAAAGTCTACAAATAACAAATGCTGGAGAGGGTGTGGAGAAAAGTGAACCCTCCTACACTGTTGGTGGGAATGTAAATTTATGCAGCCACTATGGAGAACAGTATGGAGGATCCTTAAAAAACTAAAAATAAAGTTACCATATGATCCAGAAATCCCACTCCTGGGCATATATCTGGAGAAAACCATAATTTGAAAAGATAAACTCACCCCAATGTTCATAGCAGCACAATTTATATTAGCTAAGATGTGGAAGCAACCTAAATGCCCATCAACAGAGGAATGGATAAAGAAGATGTGGTACATTTATACAATGGAATATTAGCCTTAAAAAGGAATGAAATAATGCCATTTGCAGCAACATGGATGGACCTAGAGATTATCGTACTAAGTAAACCAGACAGAAAAAGACAAATATCATATGATATTGCTTATATATGGAATCTAAAAAAAAAAAATGATACAAATGAACTTATATACAGAACAGAAATAGACCCACAGACATAACAAACTTATGGTTACCAAAGGGGAAAGAAGGGGAGGGATAAATTACGAGCTTGGGATTAACATAAACACACTACTATATATAATATAGATAACCAACAAGGACCTATGGTATAGCACAGGGAACTATCCTCAACATTTTGTAATAACCTATAAGGGAAAAATGTCTGGAGAAAGATATATATATATATTAATCACTTTGCTGTCCACCTGAAAGCAACACAACATAGTAAATCAGCTATACTTCAATAAAAATTTGAAAATAAAATAAATTGTACAAGTCTAGCACAAAGTCCAATAAATACATGTTTCCCACTTAGCACTTTTTAATGACTATCAAATGCTTAAAACCCTACATCTATAAAACAGAAGCAGTATTTACATGAGGAGATGATCTTAAAGCAATAAGTTAAAGAGAGAGGAAAGGCAGAGCAGACCCCCTGTTACTGAGTTTACCATTCTCTGTCAGGCACAAGCAGATTAAGCAGAGACTTGAGTGGGCATGAACTAACCACATCACAAGGTACTGGCATCAAAAAGACAGAGAAAGAGAAATACTAAATCCTTCCAACCCAGATGGCTTTGTTTAGAGAACAGCTTAAGAAAAAACAGGGAATGTAACTAACTCTAGGAAAATTATATTTTTATCTATGATCCTTTTATTCTTCATTTTGTCTTCCTATTTTTATCCATTGCTTTAAGTTCTGCTATTTTTTTTCTGCTAGTTTTGAACATGATTGTCAATAAGGAAATATAATTTTATTTTAGATGATTTGCAGGCTGAAGTTATCTGAAATTATGAATCATCCCCAAACTTGTACCTGAATCTCATTCATTCATTCATTCATTCATTTAGGTTTTGGGATTTTTTTGGTGGGATTTATATAGCAGATTTCCTCCTAGGGGCTAAAATGTACTGAGCAGATATACTCTCTACTCCTGTCTTTCCCCTTTGTGTTTCTAGATGCTATCTCTGGGCTTATATCTTTAAAGCATCAAAGTAGTTAAAAAGGACAACAGAGAAGTAAAATGGGTCATAATACCATGGAAAATCTGTAATGGATTTCTCAATTTCTTCATTGCATATGCTTCTTGGAAATGTCTCAGAATTATGGAAAAACAGAAAACTTCAGTTAATCAAATCATCTAGCTAATAATTAGTGTGTTCCTCCCTCACTTGTCTGACCCTATTTTCTAAACTAACCTCATTGTTTCAGGCATAATAAGATCCACATTGTTCTCTATATATGCCACCCTCATCTCCTCTTTGACCTTTGCTCAGCATGGCCCTCTCTTTCCAAATTCTTCCATATGTGATTCTGGTCCCTCTAAAACTCACCGACTACCAACTCCTCTCAAGTTCCATTACAATAAAAATTGGCACAGATGCTACATGGAGTGGACAAGAGGTCATCATCTCAAGAACATGGAGTGTCAATGTGATCATTAGTCAGGGAACTGATCTGGTTGTTTGTAACAAACGGCAAAAAGAAATATCAGTAGCTTTAGGGACAGATGCTTATGTGTCTCTCCCTCAAAGCAGTCCTTCACATAAAGAATGTAAGGCTAGAATTCCAGAATTCTTGGAATTTGTTTCGTTGCCACTCTCAGTAGGTGACATATCTTTTGAAATATACTGCTATTCTGGCTCTCGTCAGCACATGCTCAGCCCAGCTGGCTTTACATGGTATAACTAACTCCTTCTTCAGGAGTTTCACATCAAGTCCACCCATAGGAACATTGGTAAAAACTTGTATGCATGGCCAACCCAAGGTGCATGGAAGTTGCTATTCGGATGGTTATGTGTCCAGTTGGAATTTGAGGTTCTGAATATATAAAGAAGTAGGGGAAATAGATATTGAAATACTGAATGCCATTTGTCTTCCCATCAATACAATCTGCCACTAGGGGGAGAAAGTTTTAGTCTCTCCTATCCATGATTCCAGAATGTTTCGCAGTTCCGTTTCTGTTCATCACAAATTGTTTAGTTGGCAGTTGAATCTTAAACATTGGTCAAATGAGTTTTGTTAGCATGAACTGGCATCTTTACATCCCATCAAACAGGAGTGTTGACAAGTCTGAGGTCCAGGGCTGTGAGCCAGCAGATGGTAGATTTCACCATGGGAAGTGCCACTTCATAAGGTGACCTGGGACCCAGTCAGTCAGCTTCTTCTAGTCAACACACCTCTGAAGGGCCACGTGCCAGGAGAACATATTTCAACTTGTAAATATTCTCTCTTCCAGACACATGGACACTCAGTCATAGTCAACCAAAACCCAGTTCCAAGGGCGTATCTCCTGCTGGGAAACAGAACCCTAGCTAGCTCAATACTCCATCCAGAGTTCCTTGGACTCTAAACACACTCAGCCATTTTGATAGCAAATAAGTCTATTAATGAAGTTTGGAAACCTACCTATTATATATTACTTCTTCAACATACCTGTGCTCCACCATAACAAGACCAACAGTCATGGAAATGTGATGAATTGACCTTCATTTCTTATATGAATCTTAAAATAAGGAATGTTATTTTAGGTATATAGTCTCATATTTTCAAATATATTATTAGCTTCTTTAGGAAAAACTGTTCCTGGTACTATAAGCTGGACTGTTAATAGTCATAAATTAGTGCTTATGATTTGAATATTTTATTTTATATCATTTTATGTACATGGACATATGGCCAGTATATAATAATTTACTACCATGTAGTGAGTATTAAATATAATAACTGTGTTACCTAGTTTAATTTTTGAAAGGTCCCTTGATATGTCTATCAGCACCTCGAGTATTTAGATGAAGATGCTGAGGTTATGGCAAAGTGATATGCTCAAGTCCATTCCAAGAGTACTTGGAGGAATCTTCAAATTAAGGTCTAAGTGTAAAGCCTATGCTGTTATCACTGCACTACTCTGCCACTTTAATTTAGTAAAACAAAATAGCATTCCCCCTATAATTCTTCTGAAGTTCATTATGTATGTATTGGCTGTAAATATAGTGAGTTCATCAGTGTATCTAAGGTCAATACTATGAATAACTATTTATTTTCCATTATGCTCGAATACTCATCATTATGGTACTAAAACGAACAAAAGTCTGTTTGTTTAACTTTTCATATTATTTGAGATATCCTTGAACAGAAGTTACAGAAAGATATATGATGTTTGATGTATACAGAGAATTGGTGTTTAAAGGGGGAAGAACAATAGTTTGTGGGGTTTTTTTTTTTTGGAAATTAAATGAATTATGAAGTGGTTTTGTCTATTTATCTAGTAATAAGTAATGTGAGCATTGGGATTCCAAAATTTCATAAAATGAGTTTAGAATTAGACAGCTGTCTTTTTGCTGTGTCCTGACGTGGTATAACGGGCAAGGAAGCTTTCTCCAAGCTCTTTTTTTAAGGGCACTAGTTCCATTCATGAGGACTCGTCCATCATGACCTACTGAACTTCCAAAGGCACCCCCTCCAATACTCTCGCTTTGGAGATTAGGTTTCAAAACAGTTGAATTTTGAAATCTAATAAATAGGGACATAAATATTCAGTCTACAACAATTTGTTAAACGTTTTCTATAAAACAGACAACTTTCAAAGTATTTTCTATAAATCATGATTTTGAGGTATCACAACAGCCTCTGAAGTGAATATTATGATCCCATTTTATGAAGGTTCCAAGTAATTAATTGGCCTAAGAACACTCACTGACTAAGTAGTGAAGCTGGATTTCTACCCAGGAAAGTATATCTGGCAAAGTCCTGGCCTCACCATTTACAAGCTAAGTGAACTTGTTTAATTGCTTACTATTTAAGGCTTTCTTTATGTATTTTATTGGGAAAAGAACAAAAATATGTTTCATAGTATTGTTATAAGCCAGTATATATAAAAACACATTGTAAACTAAAAAGCAAAATTTTAAATGTTTTTGAAATACCAGAACATCAAAGAGTACACCCATACAGTGCTAAGCATTATGAGAGATTATGATGACAATGCTTGGTACCAAAGAGAAAAGGGATGTGAGATTTTATAAAGAAATGTACACTTAGCAAGACTACAAAGATTTCATGATGTGCCTGCATCAGAAAGGGTGCAGACATGAGCATTATAGGGTGATTAATTGAGAAGAAGTTTTGATATACCTGACATTGAATGTGACATTTGAATAGCAGACTGGGACCAGGAGATCCAGACAACCAATGTGGAATCATGATGGACAAATTACATTAAAGTTTAAATTCCTGTATTAAAAGGATTACTAGGCATTAGCTAGAATTTTTTTTATTATTTTAATAAATATTTGTGTGGCATTTTTATAAATATTTATTCATTAATCCTTATGACAAGGCTGAGAGGAAGGTATTGTAAGTATCACCATTTTAGAGGCAGGAAACTGAAGCATAAAGACTCTTGTTAAGGGTAGCAAGACAGATTTTATTTAGACTACTGCTGTAAGGAAGAGACTCCATTATAAGTCGAGCTCAACTCCAACTAAGACAAAAGGTAAACATTGGGAAAATGCAAAACTACAGAAAGGAAATGAGTGGAAAAGTAATGAAAATGGTTTGGCAATGTAGATTGGAACAAAGTTTATTTTGCATTTTGGCAGCATTGCATTTTCTTGAGCAAAGACTCAGCACAGGTGCTGGGGTCACCTGTAAAGGACACAGGATAGGGTAGGTAGAAGCCAGGGTAATGTTTGCTCAAGTAAGTTAGCACAGTGTCCAGGCAAGTGCTTTGTGTCATGCGGGAGTTCATGGTTCACTGAACCGCGTTCATACAGCTAGTAACTGGCAGAACCAAGATTCCAACACCAGCATCCTGACTCCTGAGTGCATACTGAATCTCCATATCAAACTTACCACGTGCTAATTCCAACACTTTACATTTATTTCCTTGTAGCCTTTATGGCCCAATTTATACATCTTGTGATGTTTGGAGCCTCTCTGGTGGTTTAAAATGTTTCAGAAAATCTCAGGTGTATGCACATTGTTGTTTTGGATTTTGACTACAATTCCTATGGATTCTTGACATGAAATTATTTGAACCACTAAAAATGCTGTCTCAGTTGTTCTCATGATCTGGGTTGGAAGTAGTTCTTCCCTATTTTGTTCTGCACTTCCTCAATTGTTCTCATTAAAAAAAAATGAATGTGAAGTAACTGAATCGTTTGAACTTCTTTACCTTAAAACAAAACAAACTAAAAATCTACCACCACCGTCAACCACAAGACAACACAATTCCATACTGAACATACTCCTCAGTGTCTTTTGAAATGCCTGTGACTCAACATTTGGTTTAAACTAAACTTTCATTTGACCACTGTTCTTTCAGTTTTACCAAATTACTAGATTGGGCTTTACCTGATTTCTTGGAACTCAGATTCTCAGCACATAAATTTAGTTTAATAGGCAAAAATATTCACACACATATATGATGCTCTCTTTCCAAGGGTTTCTATGTAAAAGAGAGAGAAAGGGAGTATGAACACAAGGCGGCTGGAGGGCGTGGTCCAAGCTCAAAGTCTGCCTTAGCTTCAATAGAGCTGCCTCAACTCAATTTCCCTCCATCAGAAATGCTCCAAGTGTTTGGCTGAGATTCACTGACACTTGAGTTTTCCTGGTAGGAAATTTCAATGGCTCCAGCAGAAGCAGTTCTCACTTCTAATAAGCAAAAGACACCTAGAAGAGCCATGTGATACGGTAACATTTTTTTAAAGAGGGTGGAGGATAAATTTACATGGGTTCTAGGTAACTTAAAAAAAAAGTGAAATACATGGTCCCTAAGAATCCATGCAGGTGGTGATACTGAAAATAAAACACCTACTCCTAAACCATTTTGAAATATTCTTAGATGAATAATTGAGCAAAATAGAAAACACAGAATAAAATGCATGCTTTGAAGTAGCCTTGAGCCAGAAATATCCAGCTATGGTTGATTTTTGCCATCAGCCACTTTAGTCGCTTCAAGTTTGTATACTTTTGTCCTCCACCACATTTATCATCTACAGGCTGATGAAAGGGAAGAGTAGATTTCTGTGCAGAAATTAAAGCAAAAGGAAGAAAAAATATATATATCAAACATTTAAAACACACACACAATCAAAACACTCATGTTTCTGCGCTTCACGACACCACCTTAATTTCCATCAGCTGGTGCAGCTGTGTACTTCCCACAGCGCAAAGTCTCATGAAGGGTATATTAATTAAATCATTATGCCCTGAGAGATAGGTATAATTATGAATCTTCTCACCATACTATTTTGAGTTTCTAAAATTCAATAAGTTAGAGACTGAGTGTTTTTATTTTTTTTTCAAGGTGCCACGGTGGGGGAAAAAGCCAACAACAACAAAAAATCCGGAGGGGAAAACTATCTCACTCCCCATTACCAAAGGGCTATCTGAGAGCAGTCTTTCAAAGAGGAATATTTGTCCCTCTCAGCCCACTTTGAGAACTACTATAACAAACTTCCAGCAAGGATCACCTATACATGGTCAGGGATATACAGATGTAAAAGGAGACTGCCCTAAATGAAAATGACCAAAAGGAAATCCAGGCTGGAGAATTTCCCATTCTTCTATCTCATAGGTGTGGAATGCATGCTTTAAGAATGGAAAAACAGGATAAAACAAAAGGATCCACCATCCTCTCTAATCTCTATATGAGAAGTGTAATGAAAATTATCCTTAGGATGGCTACAGGAAAGCTCCAAATACTGAGGCCCATATTCTATAAATTAATCCAGAGTTTGTTTGCATTTAAGATCAGAAAAATCGAACAGCCAGAAAACAGAATGCCTTTTCATTATAGCACGCAATTATCTATTTTCCATGGCTGGATATACATCTAGATTCTTACAAAAATTGAGTAAAAACTTTAAGATCAGAAAGGGGATACTCTAGTTATGGGTGGAAACACAACTTTAATACATCCTATCTAAACCAGCCAGTGGATATTGAGAATGTAACATCCAGATGCTGCTAGAGTGAACTTGGTGTAATATCTTTGCATTCAGAAATAAGGTTCTCCCAGGTATTTGTAACAAATTTAGAGGATAGAATAATTTATTTCAAAATTCAAGGACTTCTAAAGCTTGGGTAGGATTCTTTAATTCAACTTCAATATGTTAAACCTCCACATGTATTGTCAGTGCTAGGTCTGTACACCTACGCTTATATGCAAAATATCTTTTGCTACAAACTGTCATTTTTAGTCTTTGTTAATGCTTACCTCTCTCAATAAGAATACGTTATCTTGAAGCAGATTTAATATCTTTTGAATTTACCCAGACTCTTTAGCCTGGCATTTGAGGTTTTCCCATCAGCTGACTTCACTCTAGCTTCCCATCATTATTTTCAAGTTGTCCCTTAGAAGAAACTTCCTTTACATTTGTCAAATGAAATATAACATAGTAGCTAAATTGGGAATTCCAGTTACAACTCCACCTTCGAACAAGTTACTTAACCTCATTTTGTCTTAGATTTCACACCTATAAAATGGAGGTAAAGATCCTACCTCATTAAGTTGAGAAACTGAAGTCGTTTAATCCTTGGAAAATGCATACTGCATTGTTTCACACATAGAAAGCACTCAATCAATGCTAGCTATTACCATTTTACCACCAAAAAATTTTGTGCTTTTCAGCTCCTACAATTTTGCTCATTCTACCTCTTGATTCTTTCCCTATAACAGGCTTCCTATCTTTCAAGGAGAAAGTAGATTCCTCTCCTTTGTGAAGACACTCTGAACTTTCTGCCCCAATCAGCTATATTTGAGTTTTAGAATTAGAAAGCTTAGTAAACATTTTGTTATCGCTTTCTCATAAAAAATAGAAGTAATGCGTCTTGCATGTAATATACATGCTACAAGCCACTTTGCAGTTCTCTGTAATGACTGTCACGTTCAAATATTCACACTCTATTTTTTCACATGCTACCTCCGTGGGCAATTAAATTCCCCTCATTACCTGACTTCTTATGATATATCCTACCCGTGCCATTTGCTGCCTACGATTTATAATTACTTTGTGATCTGACATGTTTTACATTCCAATTTATTCTCTCCTGGACCAGGTGTGTACATTTTTCTCTGTTTCACGTTTGGCTGCTTTATTTCTACTTCTTTTTCAAAATGGCCATAAAGACTCAAATAGAAATCATGACTATTTCTCTGTAGTCAATCGTACACTAGGTCACAGGACACCAGTGTTATGGGATGTCTTTAAAACTTTGACTGAAGTGAATGCATTTTACCTTTACCAGCAGAGCTCGATGTAAAGCCAACTGAACTGTTCCCTGAGTCACTGATTCTCGAACACCCCAGAGATGGGGCAGTGAGAGTGACTGGCAAGTGGCATAAATAAAGAAATCCTTCAGACTGAGCATGTCTCTACCAGAGATTTATGAGGGAAGGGAAGCTAAGGTCCTGGCCCCTTTGTCTGTGAAAATGGCATGGGGAAAAAATAAAAGCTTCTTGAGGACCATGAACAGAGGTTCTTTGAAGCATTGGGTATCAGAGAATTCTATGCCTTAGCCTCTCCTGTCTCATTGACCAAAGCAAGTCATCTTAGGCTTGCTAACTTTAAAGCCATAAGAATTGCAATCCTCCGTGTGCCTTAAAGGGGAAGATACGTAAATACTTGGTATAGCAGCACTAAAGATCACTCTGTGCATATTTTACCATTGACCAAAATAAATAACAGAATCTGACTCAATACAGAGAATTCTTTACTGTCAAATTACCTTCTCCTCCCAACTTAATTTCTGCGTTTATAATATTAACTCAACTCAAACCAAGAGCTTCCTTCACACACACACATATACACGCATACACATATACACACACACACACACACACACACACACAAAATCAAATGAAGGCCAGTGGGTCATGCCTATAGTGACTGGCTTCTTTTTCCATTCTGTCTACCTCTTCCCTTCCATATGATGTTTCCCTACTTCCACCTCAAGTTTCCTCTGGACCAAACAAACAATCGCAAGTGTACGGACAAGTGAGATTTCACAGCAGATAAACTGCCATGCTTCGCCTGCCCACCTCCTGTTTCTAAGGCTATCATTTCCCTGGGACAGTAGACCAACTCATCAGCTGAATGAGACAGCAGGTCCGTGAAGGAGGAGGGGGCCCAACCAGGGCTGTTTATGGAGGGAGGATTTACAAGCTTGACTTGGCTGCAGGGCTATAAGATAAAGCTGGCTTAAGTATCTGACACAGGTATTTCATCTTTATTTGTTCTGGTTACCCAGGGACCATAAGAAAAAGACTGGCAAGCAATCAAGAGATTTTTCTGACAGCTGAGGAGACATATGTGAGTATAGAGAGACAGGTGGAGGAATTCTTCACAGGATATTTAATGTACTGTATATCCTTGCACAGGATTCAATGGAGGCTCACTAACACAGCTTTGGCTTTTCAAGTAACCTCTGCAGGAAATCTCTCTGTTCTTCGGGGAAGCCTTTATCTCGGGTGAAATACAGCTCCTGTATAGGTGATACTCATATGGGACATATGCACACAATCTCCGTTTGGACTCATTAATCATTTTTATTATGGACAAATTATTCAAGGCTATAAGATATAATGAAAAAGTATCTTGTTAAAACTAAAACGTCCAAGAGAGTACTTAGGGAAATTTAAATAGACTGAAAACATATGTTAGATGTCTTCCAAATTAGAATTTGTAAATAAATGATTCTGGTTTAATCACATGGCAATTTACAGGGACATTTTTGGTAAAAATGATCACATCACAGACTCTGACAAGAATTTAATACAGATTGAGCTATTTCACTTGCTGCTTGAGTAGTTTTAGAGATTTTATTTGTCATTAATCTTTTTAAACACTTGGTTTATGATTTTACACAAGAATTCTGCTTTAAATCAATTATACTGTGAATTTTGAAATATAGCTCAGTGAAAAATCTTAGACACTGAGCTGCATTTCAAAATCTATCACCAGCCTTCAAGCCCACCGCTCTCCATGGTCCTGACACATCCCACTATTGGAGAGCAAGTTAAACTCTTACTTTATGAAGAATGTCTCCAGTCTGTGCTACAATGTTGTGAGTTATTTCGTAGATTTGTTGGCTTTGATGACAAAAGAAAAGCCACAGTTCTGATTCTAGATACTGTAACATACAGAGGCAGATAGGAATTCTTTGACTCACAGTTAGCTTGTCAGTTGCTCCATTCAAGTGAAACCATTAGTGCTGCACGTATGTCAAATGATGATAGATATTTAAATGGGATGGAAGAGGCTGGTAAAAAGGAAGTAATATACAGATGCCATGCTGTGGCGGCAGGCTAATATCCCTCCAAAAAAAGGTTTGTTCCTTCTTCTAAGTTAATTGTCTATCTTTTCCCCCCTTTACCTTGCAGCTGGATAGGATGAAGCAACTAGGTTTGGAACAATGAAATGTGTGTGGAGAAGATGTGAGCAACAAAGCCATCTTAGAATTTTAAAAAAGGCCTCTCCTTGAACTTTGACATTTTTTTCCCTTCCCATGGTCCGAAACATAGATGTTGCAATAGTGCAATTTCTGTCACACAGATAAGAACAACAGTCTAGAGGTTTTTGTGGCAATGTTATGGAAGGAACTTGGGGCCCTAGATAACCTTGTGGAGCAAAACTGCCCAGCTCTTTTTTTTTCTTTTTTTTTTTTTTTTTTTTTTGCCCAGCTCTTTTTTTTACCCAGCTCTTTTTGATGAACTAGACTGCCATGTTAGAGAAACAAACTCCTATTTAAACTACTTTATTCTGTGGACTTCTTTTTCTTTTTTTCATTTCATTTATTTAAAAAAAATTTACAGTGGATCTTTTACCCAACTAATAAAAGCCACTTGATTCAAGGTATTTACAATCTCATTCAGCCTAATAGGGAGCACTTAACTTGGGCATGATATAAAGCCACTTAAGGATGTCATTCTTTTTAATATCCAAGAAGATATCCTACGAATTGCATCTTAGCACCCAGAGGTTGTTTATGGAGCAGGCTTGGCCTCTTCTGTAGATAGAGAAAAAGTAGTTATGAGTCCTGGGTTTGCTCATACAAAACTTAGTCTGAGTTACCTGAACCATTCAACTTTTCTCTGGCTTGTTTCTCCTTCTGACCCTTCTGACAATCTAGACAAATGGACTGAATACCCCTTTCCTTTTTCATGACCTTAACCCGATGGACATTAATGGATTTTACAGAAAGGCTGTCAGGAACAGTAAAAACAGGACATTAGGTGAGGTTTTCAAATATAGGTTCAAGGTTCCAGATGCTGTCAGAACCAACTGACTGGTATTCTTTTCTAACCTATCATTCAAACTAACTTCCTGAAACTTCGCCTGTGCCAAATGTCTTTTCTAATATAATTGTTCAAATATATCACAAAGATATGATAGTAAATATACTCTTGCCATGAAGAGAAATATATATCAACCCACTGTTGGTATTATGTAATTCATGATATATAATAAGTGAGATAAAATTGCATGCACTTTTGTTAAATTACATTGAAACTGTAATTCACTTTTGTAGCCTTTAGTGAGGAGAAAATACAGATGGTGCAAGCTACCAAATACTTAAGATATAACTTAACAACAGAGGAATAATAGGTAGAAAAATACAGTCAAATAAAATGCTTCTTTCTCTACTTTTTGTTTCTTGATTTTCTCAACCAAACACACAAGCAATGAGTACCCAAATGAGAAGCCTGGGTCTCCTAAGTTTTATACTTTTTCAGATTCACTGTTGGGAGGATTTAGCTTCTCTGTAGATTCCTTATTACTCATCTGCATTTAAATTAAGCCCTGACCCCCCTCAGTCTCCTCACTCAATATAATCTTAATAAGGGTAGTTGGGTATATCAGTTTCTGCCAATTCCACAGTACATCACTCATTTGATGTCCAAATTCTTTTTTCATCCTCCACAATTTTTCCAGGGTCCATCATTATCTGTGACCATGATATACTGACCCCAAATTAATATAAAAGGAGAAACACATGAGAACAAAAAGTTATCAGTCTCTTCCTATTCAATTTATAACGTATCATATGGGTTTATTTTTGTGTATATATGATATATTATGTATACACACACTCACACACATATATGTATACACACACACACACACGGATGGCTTGAGTCAAATGCTTGTGCTCTTGAGGCTAAAGAACTATGACCAAGACTCAACATGAATGTGCCCATGACAGAATCTATATAGAAATTCACTGATTAAAAAAATCACCAACATAGACATACTCCAAACACGAAGCCGTGAGGAACTAAACTAATAATTTCAGGTTGAATAGAAAGAGACGGGAGACTACACTGAGGGAGAAAACAAGAGAGAATAAATATGCACTAAATAAAATATCAAGCTAATCTCCCAATTATGCTCTCTAATTAGAAATGAGACATAATGTTAAAGTACACGTGAAAACTGGACTTTGACATGTAAGAGTTGGTGGCCAAAATAGGCATGAAGGTCAGTTCTAAATTCATAGAATGAAAGCCACATTGGCCTCTAATCATTTATTTTACATAATTAACCACTTGGTCAAAAATGTATATTAATCATACCCATTTTTTTCAACTCTTACTAATTATGTTATTGAATAAAGAGATTCTGTTCTCATTTGTGAATCCTTAAACATACACACCAAATACATAGACTTCTTAAGATTTTTTTTTTTACTTTAACTTACTGATAAATATTCATGCTTTGACTAGAGTACCGAAAAATCTGAGGAAATCAAGTGTTTAATTATAGGGAATGCATCAGAACCAATTAAATGTTTTGCATTAATATATTAATACACCAAAAATAAAAAGAGAGTTGAATAATCTATCATTCTTTGGAAATTTAGATTCCTCCTAATAACATCAATTGTTTTACTTGGACTTGATGCCTTTCAGTAAAATTTCATGCTAATGGGAAGACAAAAGTGAGTGAAAAGGCAACATTGTAAAGTCAGAAAATATTTTTAAGCCCTCTATCTGTTTTAATGTGTCTCCAAATAAAGGTAATGCTCTTTCCAGCCTTGGTGTTTGTTTAGTGCATGGCCTGGGGTGAAGAATGTGCTTCCCCTCCCCACCCTTATTTCCTAAGCGTCGTACATGGAGAGTCCTGTGACTAATTCTGGTAATAATATATAGGTATAGAAGGGGGTTTCATAAATCACTTTCACAGATAGCTTTTAAAATAAAACAAAAAAACCTGTGCATTCCTCTAGCCCTGACTTTTCCTACCAAAGCAGGGAAGGCTGTAGACAGATGACAGATGGCATGACCAGGAGGGAAATGGCCTGGATCCCTGAGTCACTGTCCAGAGGAGAACAGCCCTGGGAGTTGCTAAGTCCCATCTGAATGTGATGCGAGCAAGAACTTAGCTCTTACAATATTAACCTATTGGAAATTCAGGGTCTGTCTGTCTGCTGCAATAGCTCCTGCTATTTACTGTGACTTCTGCAAAATTGGCCCTGGAAGTAGAATGTTGTCAAAAAATTAACCTTAAAATATGTTATGATGGCTTCATGGTCAGGTGAAGAACAGTGAAAAAATTATCTTAGAGGCTTGTAAATGTGGCAGATATTTGGATAAAACAACTCAGGTCAACCGTCAGGATAAGCCTGTGGTTTTCCCATTCAAGTCTCCCTGTAGCATCACTAAATTGAAAGAGCGAGGATTGAGTGAGTAGGTGGGGAGGAAGCAAAGAATAAAGGAGATTTGAGAACTGTAATTAAAAAGAATGTATCAGGATATTCCTAGCACAAGACAGGATTTGGACCAACAGATGAGAAGTTTATTAGATACGGGGAGAATATACAGTGCTACAGAAAATAAATAAATAAATAGATACTGATATAAATACATTTTTGAAATCTTTTTTTAGGTACCTGAAAGCTATCAAAGTTACAGAGGATTTAGAAATAAGGATCCCAATAAAAAGGAAAATACCCAACAGTATGTCTTTCATTTTGCCCCATTTTTCCCCCTCGAAACTTTTGCAGATTCATAAGTTCCACAGGCTTAGAAGGTGAAAGAAAGTGCCGTTTAAACGACTGAGAAAAGCTGGTAGCAAAAATATAGAGCTGAAGGGACAAAAAATTAGAATTCAGAGCAATAGGGGTAGCCAAGTCTTGAGGGGTTAGGATACCAGAGAATAGAAGCATGATGTGAGCCCAACATTTTCACAGCATTTCTTCTTGGGAAGAAGCAAATTGGTGGTAATTGGCACAGAAGCTGAAAAGCCAGGCAGGAAGTGGTGACCAAGAGACTAAGAAGCTGACCAGAGACTGTGGCAGTTTGAAGGCACTGGGGGCTTGTTGTGGGGATGGTGCAGGGACAAAAAGTGTATTGATAATCTGAGCTCTGACAAGGAAGCTGGCCCTGGTCCTGCAGCATGAGTATTTCTAAACAGCAGTCAAACTGGCAGCAATAAATACTCTTTCAAAATGTTACTTTGAAATGATGCTATTCTTGATGAATATTTTTCTTGAGGAGATTTGCATTATTTTAGATTTTGGACATAAACAACACGTTAACTTTTATATGGCACCACTGAACGTCTTCATAACTGAAAATGTCATAGCATACAACTTCACTTCCTTGATTATTTGTGTCTTCTTAGTTCTTACTAAGTCCCAAGACCTGTGCCAGATAACAGATACACAAGGTAACTAAGACACCATTCATTTTCTGTAGAAGTTTATAACCTCGTGGGGAGTTATCTCTGAAGTCAGGTGCTACACTAGAGAGTATATACTGTGATAAAAGCAATCAAGGGGAGGCTGTGAAGACAAGTAAGGGGATCAATATCTCAAGGTGTGTCTGCAAGTCATTGCTACCTTATTCTCCCTTCAATAAGGAAAACAGTAGCCTTGAACATCATGTTCCTTATAGGACTGAAGAATCAAATTATTGGCATTTATATTTTAAAATTTCTGATATACATAGATAGATATAGGTAGTACCTTGTTTTATGTACGCTTTATATACAGGAAAGTTTGCTCTGCATTTTTGATGATGGTTTGGAACATTATCTACAGTTTTACTCTAAAATAGTAGAAATTTAAAAAAAAATTATAATACCTGTTGTAAACGTTAAACATGTCATTTGGTGATGGAGGACTCCAAAATAAAAGCTTCAGAATAAACACACACAAAAAAACATATGTATATGTACATATACATATACCTGTATATGTAAATATACTACAGGTATGTTTTCTTTGTATAAATACGCATATCTATATCTCTAGATAATTTTATCTATATATGTATAATATATAATAATATATAATTATCAATAGGTAATTCTATCTATGTATGTATCTAGATATATCTGTAACTATATAAATTGCATAAAATATTGTCCTCACTTTACAGATTAGAAAGTTGAAATTTAAAAGCTAAGTAAGCTCTACGAGGCCATAAAGGTAATAAGTGAAGGAAGCAGAATTCAAAACCAGGTTCCTGTAGCTAGCAGCACACACTCCATAATTCAAGGACCTAAGATAAGTATATAAGGAAAAATTAAGGGACTAAGAGTTTGGTTTCGTTTGTATCTCTCAACAATGACTAGCTCGGGATGACCGCTTCATAATTCTCCAGTTGTTTAAATAATCTTTGTTTCTTCCAATCTCACCAACATTTGGCGTAAAATAAAACTGCAGTAGTGGAAACGAACGATGATCATTTTGGGTTGGTTCTCAGGAAATGGTAGAACACTCAGCCAGCCTTGTACCCCAAATTCATAAATGCCACAGTTGCACCTTGATTATTTATGAGCACCACAAAACATCTTCCTCTGCTGCTTCTAGACATATCTCTTGGGTCTCTGCCCTAACGTTTTTCACCATGACCAATATCTAGGCATATGGTCCAGTACCAAATTTCTGTGGCTACTTTGGGCTCCTGGCATGGATTCTACCCCCGGCAGCTCTCATCTTCAGATGTGCTCTGTTACTTTGCTGAAGAAACTTCTCTCCATGCCTTTTGGGTAATGATCTAGCAAGTGCTCTCGGTTTTACCACACAGGCATGTTACTGACTGCTTGTATAGTAGTTTTAATTGTATTACACAGTCCTATCTTACAGGTACTTGGATGTTAGCCATAGACATTGACTTTGAAATCACACTAAATGACTTATGGCAGGTTCTGGTTACAACTGCTGTACCACTCCCCTCTCTAAGATAGCTAGTATTTGAATTTGCATAATCTATGTATGCCTCCATCTCTTCTACTTAGGGAGAATTTCTTCCTTCATATTTCTTGAAAAAACACAGACTCCCTTTTCCCTGTGAGCTCTTCTTTTATTTACTTTAAAATTTTTTTTTACATCTTTATTGGAGTATAATTGCTCCACGATGGTGTGTTAGCTCCTGCTTTACAACAAAGTGAATCAGTTACACACACACACATGCTCCCATATCTCCTCCCTCCCGTGTCTCCCTCCCTCCCACCCTCCCTATCCCACCCCTCCAGGCGGTCACAAAGCACCGAGCTGATCTCCCTGTGCTATGCGCCTGCTTCCCACTAGCTATCTACCTTACGTTTGGTAGTGTATATATGTCCATGCCTCTCTCTCACTTTGTCACAGCTCACCCTTCCCCCTCCCCATATCCTCAAGTCCATGCTCTAGTAGGTCTGTGTCTTTATTCCTGTCGTACCCCTAGGTTCCTCATGACATTTTTTTCCCTTAAATTCCATATATATGTGTTAGCATACGGTATTTGTCTTTCTCTTTCTGACTTACTTCACTCTGTATGACAGACTCTAGGTCTATCCCCCTCATTACAAATAGCTCAATTTCATTTCTTTTTATGGCTGAGTAATATTCCACTGTATATATGTGCCAAATCTTCCTGTGAGCTTTTCAAATGTGTTTCACTCAAGAGCTGGTCCTGGGCTTCAGTGCTGTCCCTGGGGTCACCTGTTACATTTATTTTCATTGAGTGGCTGATAGAGAGTATAGTTGGGAAAACATCACTACAGACCTCTTGGACCTATATTTCCCATAGCAATTCACCGTGCAATGTGGCTCCTTTTATATGGGTAAGATAATGGTGTTATGAGGAGGCAGTTTTGAGACTGCAGTTGGGTCTCCTCATTGCATTGGATATTCTAATAACACCTGGAACAGCCTGGACTCTTCTAGTGAAAACCACAAATACACCCATTCAGCTTGCTATAATCCAGTGCCCTTACAGCTTCTTTTTCATGCAATTTGATGTAACCAGGCCAAGCTCTGCAGCCTTGACACTTTGACTGCACTTACGACCTGTCAACAGAAATGTGGTCTCTGACTGTGACTGAACAAGAATGGCCAGTGCCCTGTACCCACAGGCTGTTGCAGTATTTCCATTTTATTCCCTTCCTTTGGCATGCATCAGCAGCAACAGGCTGGACGAGGTTGTGGGAAAACCCTGCAGCTGGACATCATGCTTTTCCTCTCTATTTGAGCCGATGTATGTCAGAAGGCAGCCCTAAAAAGCTGGGGCATTATGCTAAGTGAAATAATCCAGACAGAGAAAGACAAATACTGCATAGTATCACTCATAAGTGGAATCCTATAAACAATAGTCAAGCTCATAGAAATAGAGAGTAGAAAAGCAGTTCCCAGAGATTGGAGCGTGGGGGAAATAGGGAGAGGCTGGCGAAAGGGTAAAAACTTTCTTCCATCAGATGCTCAAGGTCTGAAGATCAAATGTAAACCACATACATTGTTCTACATATACATGGTGACTGTAGTTGGTAGCACTGCATTGTATAATGGAAATTTGCTATGAGTAGAAATTAAATGATGGAAATCCTTTCACAATATATATATGTATATCAAATCACTACAATGTACAATTTAAATATCTTACAATTTTATGTCAATTATACTTCAACAGAGCTGAAATGTAAGCTTGCATATAAAACGGTGCCAGTTCTGTATTGTTAGACATAACCAAAAGATAAAATCCAGAGCTGATATGTGACCTAAGGGCAGTCTCTGGCTGTCATAACCCCAAGATGTTATTTAGATGAACAGTCAAACCCTTTAGACAAGAGAAAAACCAGTTAAGGGTAAACAGCAACTAGATTTTACAATGATTATTTTTACTCACTGAATCACCTGCCTCCTTACTTGATGGCATGTGTGAGCAAACTGCCTAGCCCCACTTATTGGGTGAAATTAGTTGGCAGAAGGGAAAGAAGAAATGTGTTAATGACATACAAAATTGGCAAAGAGAGAATGGATTTCTTTTTCCATTCATACTGATAATTGATAGAAGAATATGGAAATGTAAGGAAGAGAGAATTAGGCCTCAGAAAATGATTAACTGCTAATTGTTTACTTTTCCAGATATTCCATAATGGATGCTAAGAGAGAAACTTGCTAATCCCTAAAAATGAGTAAGAAATATATTATATGTGTGCATGCCTCTGTGTTTGTAGTATATTTACTTCAGTGCTGCCTGAAGCAAATATGACTGGGAATGACCTTAGAGTTGATTTCTACTCCTGTGAGTCAAAGGAATTCTTTAGAATATTGTGAAGGAGTTATCATTTTAAATGTGGCTAATGTGTCTTTGGAAGCACTGTGATTGCAGATGGTGGAGAGTTGCATCTCCTATTTGTAATAATAGCAGTGAGAGCAATGCTATTCATCAGAGGTGTTTCATGAGACAGGAAAAGAGTGCTGACTGCAGCCAAATGGAACGAGGAGATAAAGGACACCAGCACAGCACGGGAAAGGATTCCCAGGAAAATTAATGTGTCCCCAAAGGGCTATCTGCTCCTTAATAATAAACATGATTTGAGAAAAATGAAAGCAAACGAATGTGAATACAGGCAAAAGTTAATCAAAGTAACCCTACTCAATGGCCAAAGGCATCAACAAAAGAGGCAAGGAAATATGTGGAATTAAAATGTGGATATTACAAAAGAAGGAATTAAGTCCCCTGCAATGGAGGATTTTATTCTCTCTACATCTGCAAATCTTGTCCCATCTTCAGAGACTTCCTCAAGCCCACTTCTTCCAGGAAGCCTTCCCAGGAAATTCAAACTCACTTTAACTCAGTCTGTGTTGCCCAGGTCTCTCATGTGGCAATAAATCCTCTGTCTGTGTGTCTTAAAGACAGAGTGGAGAATGTCAGGAAAGAAGGGAGAAGCAGTTAACATTTAATTCACAGGACCCCATGTCTCCTCTCCCATAAATGGCCACTGTATTTTTCCAGTTGCTCAGGACATAAAAATTGAAGTCATCATGACTCTCTTTTATTTTTTAATAGAATTTACTGTTTAGAGTGTTTTAATTCACAGGAAAAAAAAAAAGTGAAGATGGTACAGAGTACCCGTACACCCTGAACTCAGTTTTCCCTATTATGAACATTTTAGATTAGCATGGTAAATTTGTGACAATTCTGAATCAATACTGATAAGTTTTTATTACTTCAAGTCCATCCTTCATTCAGCGTTCTTCAGCTTTTAACTAATGCCCTTTTTTCTGTTACAGGGTACCACCTTACATTTCCTTCTCATGTCTCCTTGGAGTCTTATTAGCTGTGCCTGTTTCTTAGACTTTCCTTGTTTTTGATGACTTTGACACCTTTGAGGAGTTGTGGTCAGGTATTTTGTAGGATGTCCCACTATTAAAATTTGTCCAATGATTTTCTTCTGATTAGACACGGTGTATGGATTTTGGGAAAGAAGACACAGAGGTGATGTGCTATTTTCATCGCATCATAACTTTGACTCTTCTTTTTGTTTCCCAGAGCACAGCCGACCCATTAACAAATCCTGTCGGCTTTTCCACTGGTGTATTTCCAGAATCTAATCAGTCACAACACTCCACAACAACCACCCTTAACCACGTCTTCATCACCTTTCTCTCAGATGATTTTTGTAGCTTCTTAATTGATCTCCCTTCTTTCACCTTTCCCCCCACAGAGAAGCTAGAGTTTTAAAACCTAAGTTAAGCCATTTCACTCAACTCAAAACCTCCAGTGAACTCCCATTTCACTCAACGGAAAGGTCCAAAATTCTTTACAATGGCCTGTGGGGCCCTACATGGTCTAGCCCTTGCCATGTCTCAGACCCCATCTCCTCGAAGTTTATACTCACAAGCCACAGCCTTCCTTTTTCATCTACTTCTGTAAAGGTACTCCTGGTTCAGCGTTAAAAGAGTTAATAGTCATCTGTTCTTGTCATCTCCCAAGGGGGCAGTGGAATCCCAATGAGATGGTACACTCCGATACCACTGCTCCTTGTATCTACTATATGTTTTACTGAGACAGCTCATCTGCTGAGGTTAGAAGTACTACACAAGAGCTGCAAACTGTGAAGCCTACCGGATTCCAAACTTGGTTTGAGTCCTATACACCACAAAATAATTTGTATAATCTATGTTAACTTAGCAAGATCCTACGAAAGAATCCACTGTAAAGGTTTTCAGGCCAACCCTATAATCTAGGATAAATAAGAATAATAGTCATCATTTTTTACACTAACCATGAGCCAGACACAGTGCTAACCCCTTTAGATGCCTCATACATTATCACATCCATCAGTCACCTTCTCAGAGAGGCTTTCCCAGTCCCCTTGGAGCAGGAACTCCCATAGTCCTAGATCATCTAGTAATAAGCTAGGAGAGGGTAGAGCCAGAATTTTACCTGGGTCTCTTTTAACTTCAAACTTCTTCACACGGCGATCACTATCCAGTCAATACCTTATCATCTCCTCAGTGACCATTTTTGTTCTCTTTTGTTTTGTTTTGCTTTTTTCCCACAAACCCAGGTTTTTTATGACCATGATGTTTCTCCTGCCCTTCACGTCTCTCTAGAACACTTGTGTTTTCTTCAGCACCGTAAACGACTTGTTTCAACTGTGAACTCACATGAAAACCTCCTATTTGGAAGTGGCCTTCCACTCTTAAGATCTATGCTGCTTACTGTCTGCAGGTGCCTGGTGGGGCTTTTTCAGAACTATGTTATTCAGTAGATCTTTTCATAGTTACTGTACCACCTTACTAGAAGAGATGACTATTGATAAAAGAGACCATGTTTTATGTACATTTGTAACTTTCTCTGTCCTCAAAATTGTTCTAAATATATTGGTTATTTAGTCATATTGCTTGAATTAGAAGCTTTGTGTAATGATGTGGACATTCTCCACAGTATATATATTCAGTGAAAAAAAATTAATAGTATGCTGTGCATAGCATAATTATAGAATGATGTGTTACAAATGTGATTTAAAAGAAGGTAAAGATATATTAGTATTTACTTGTATATGTATGCATAAAATCTCTAGATGGACACATATGAATACAAAAGTATGATTACCCATTTGGGGTGGGGAAGATCTGTTCACATAGAAATAGAAGTGGGAGAAATTTTTTTCATAATTGTTTTTTGAATCTTTAACTATGATAATATATTACCTATTCAGATGAATAAATAGGGAATTCCCTAGCAGTCCAGAGGTTAGGACTTGGCACTCTCACTGCAGTGGCCTGGGTTCCATCCCTAGTTGGGGAATTAAGACCCCGCAAGCCACGTGGCACAGCCAAAAAAAATGAATAAATCAAAGAAGCAGTGAATATAAATATATAGAAACGTGTCTGGGATAAATGGCCTTGCTTACCCTGTAAGCTGAGTGTGCAGACGATAGAAAAACTCTGACTTTAAATCTGCACACTTTATAGTCAGATCTCTTTCAAAGCACCTAATACTTTTGTTGTTAAAATGGACATTTTTTTTTAAAGTATAAGTCCCACACTTATAAATGACCAGACTAAAAATCTGAACGTGAACAACTTGAGCAATATCTAACCTCAAGGGAAATGACCATTCTTTGGACCCTCTGTAGGTTTGTAGCCTATATACGGGTGACCAGGTGATAATTTTCTGCATCTAAATTTCCACTTATTGCCCTATCTCTTTGCTTCAGCATATCAGTTGCCTCCCATTGCTGTGACGATTTACCACAAAATTAGTGACTGAAGATAGCACCCTTTTACTGTATCACCGCCATGTAGCTCAGGAGTCCACATACAGCGGGGTGTGACTTCCTCCTCTAAATATAGAGAATCTCACAGGCCAAAACCAAGGTGCAGGCAGAGCTGCATTCCTTACTAGAGACTGGGAGAGAATCCACTTCCAGGTTCATGCAGGTGCTTGGCAGAATTTGGCCTGCTTTTCCAAGATGGCTGTCCCCTGGGCATCATAATCAACTTCTAGGGGCTACCCCTTTCCTTGGCTTGTGGCCCCAACAATGGTGGGTGGGAGTACCTCTCTCCCTCCCCTTCCTCTGCTTCTGTCTGACTGCAGCCCGAGAAGCTTCTCTGCTTTTAAGGGCCCATGTGATTTTATTGGACCCACCTGAATAATCCAGGATAATCTTCCCATCTCAGTGTCTGCAACCTAATTCACATCTGCAGTGTCCCTGTTGCTATGTTACTTAACATATTCACAGGTTCCGGGGATCAAGATGTGGGCACCTTTCATGGATGGCATTAATCTGCCTACTGCTTTTGTAGGGTTCTCTTGTGATCACCAGGAAACTCAATGGATCTGAGTAGTCCAAGAAAAGGGACTTTCTCTGAAACACAAAAGGTACAGTACCCAGTATAGTGCTCTATGTAAAAGACGACAAAAATATGAGGCAAAAATGATTATAAATATTGATCCTTGGTTTCCTAAGCTGTTTCCTCCAGATTTGTTATGGTGTGAATCATTCTAGAGCATTAATTAAGCAATCAATATTAAAATACCACCTCTGCCACTGAAGAGCTATGACTTTAATTCAATTTCCTGAGTCACTGTTACTTTCATTTCTATTTGTTTTGAAAAATATGTAAATAGTGTGATGATTAGTTGAAAAATCAGACAAAATTTAAAAATTCATACTTGTTCTTTTAAATGTCTCACCTTGGAAATCTGCTTTACATAATGTTATTCTCTAGCCTGCCACTCAGAGCTGCATTCCATTGCAAATACAAGAGTTGAATCATTCTCTAAAATTGTAATCATGGGGGGGCATAGGAAGGAGGCCAAGGGAAGAACTAGAGAGGCAGCGGAGAGGGGCCCTCTGGGAGGAGTGGGAGAGGAGTGGAGGGTGACTGCCCCGCCCACTGGGGCCCAAGGAGCCTGCTGCACTGCCAGGCCAATCCTGTGCCCTCCAAATCCCCCTCCAGGCCACGTGGGTCCTTGGGAGAATAAGAGGGTGACCAGGCAGATCAGGACAGGCAGGTGGGAGGGGCACTGTGGAAGAAGCAGGCGAGGAGAGGAGGGCATTTGCCCCACCCACTCAAGCCCAGAAAACTTGCTAGGCTCCCAGGTGAGGGCCCCTGCCCTCTGAGACTGGGGTGGGGGGCACACCTGAGCCCCTTCTGTTCCATGAGCCTAAGTCCCACCCCCCCCACAGTCCCCAGGGCCTTTTCCAGCCCTGTGGGTCCTCAGCATTGGCCCCACCCACCACCCAAACCTCACCCTTGCTTAGGCCCCACTCTCCACAGCCAAGGCCTTCCCTCCCACCCTCTTTTTTTTTCCCCTTTCCCTATTCCTCTTTTTTACTATTGTGGTACTGATGTACCTTCCAGTTGTTGATTCATCTATATTTTTACTTTTACATTCTTTCTAACATATCTGTTAGTTTCCTAGCCTAATTTTATTTTTTACTTTGTTATTTTTCTCTCTCTCTTTTTTTTTTTTTTTGCAACCCCACATGGCTTGCGGGATTTGACTTCTGAGCCCGGGTTCCTGGGAAAGCTTCTGAAGTGGGATTTCTGAGTCTGAACTACTGGACTAGCAGAGAACCTCAGAACACAGGGAGTATTCATCAGAGTGAGGTCTCACAGAGTTCCTCATCTCAGCACCAAGACCCAGCTCTACCCAAAACCCTACAAACTCCAAGAACACAGTCCAACTCTTTAAAAAAAACAAATGAAATGACAAAAAAATATGTCACAGATGAAAGACCAAGTTAAAAACCTACAAGACCAAATAAATGAAGAGGAAACAGGCAATCTACCTGAAAAAGAATTCAGAGAAATGAGAGTAGAGATGAACCAGAATTTCAGAAATAGAATGGAAGCACAGATTGAGAAAATACAAGAAATGTTTAACAAAGATCTAGAAGAACTAAACAACAAACAAACAGAGAGGAGCAACACAATAAATGAAATTAAAAATATACTAGAGTGCTTCCCTGGTGGCGCAGTGGTTGAGAGTCCGCCTGCCAATGCAGGGAACCTGGGTTCGTGCCCTGGTCTGGGAGGATCCCACATGCCGCGAAGCGGCTGGGCCCGTGAGCCATGGCCACTGAGCCTGTGCGTCCAGAGCCTGTGCTCCCTAACGGGAGAGGCCACAGTGGTGAGAGGCCCGCACAGCAAAAAAAAAAAACCCCAAAAAAACAAACAAAAAAAAACACTAGAAGGAATCAATAACAGAATAACAGACACAGAAGAATGAATAAGTGAGCTGGAAGACAAAATGGTGGAAATAACTGCCAAAGAGCAGAATAAAGAAAAATGAATGAAAAGAATTGAAGACGATCTCAGAGACCTCTGGGACAACACTAAACACATCAACATTTGAATTACAGGGGACCAAGAAGAAGAAGAGGAAAAGAAAGGGTCTGAGAAAATATTTGAAGATATTATAGTGGAAAACTTTCCTAACATGGGAAAGGAAATAGTCAAGTCTAGGAAGCACAGAGAGTCCCATACAGGATACACCCAAGGAAAAACACACCAAGACATATATTAATCAAACTAACAAAAATTAAATTTAAAGAAAAAATATTAAAAGCAGCAAAGGAAAAACAAAAAATAACATACAAAGGAATCCACATAAGGTTATCAGCTGATTTTTCAGTGGAAACTCTGCAGGCCAGAAGGGAGTGACAGGATATACTTAAAGTGATGAAAAAGAAAAACCTACAACCAAGATTACTCTACCCAGCAAGGATCTCATTCAGATTCAATGGAGAAGTCAGAAGCTTTTCAGAGAAACAAAAGCTAAGAGAATTCAGCACCACCAAACCAGCTCTACAACAAATGCTAAAGAAATTTCTCTAAGCGGGAAAGACAAGAGAAGAAAAAGACCCACAAAATCAAACCCAAAACAATTAAGAAAATGGTAATAGGAACATACATATCAATAATAACCTTGAATGTAAATGGATTAAATGCCCCAATCAAAAGACACAGACTAGATGAATGGATACAAAAACAAGACCCATATATATGCAGTCTACAAGAGACTCACTTCAGACCTAAGGACACATACAGACTGAAAGTGAAGGGATGGAAAAAGATATTCCATGCAAATGGAAATCAAAAGAAAGCTGGAGTACTAATACTCGTATCAGATAAAATAGACTTTAAAATAAAGACTGTTAAAAGAGATAAGGAGGGACACTACATAATGATCAAAGGATCAATCCAAGAAGATATAACAATTATACATGTTTATGCACTCAACAGAGGAGCACCTCAATATATAAGGCATATGCTAACAACCATGAAAGGAGAAATCAACAGTAACACAATAATAGTAGGGGACTTTAACACCCCACTTACATCAATGGACAGATCATCCAAACAGAAAAT
Source organism: Stenella coeruleoalba (assembly GCF_951394435.1). Taxonomy (NCBI): domain Eukaryota; kingdom Metazoa; phylum Chordata; class Mammalia; order Artiodactyla; family Delphinidae; genus Stenella; species Stenella coeruleoalba. The sequence goes on from NC_137151.1 coordinate 10,220,835, forward strand.
AACTAAGGAAACACAAGCTTTAAATGACACAATAGACCAGATACATCTAATTGATATTTATAGAACATTCCACCCAAAAGTGGCAGAATACACGTTCTTCTCAAGTGTACATGGAACATTTTCCAGGATAGATCACATCTTGGGTCTTCAGAAAATTTAAGAAAATTGAAATTGTATCAAACATCTTTTCTGACCATAATGCTATGATATTGGAAGTCAATTACAGGAAAAAAAAACTAAAAAACACAAACAATGAGCTACTAAATAACTAAGAGAACACTGAAGAAATCAAAGAATAAATAAAAAAATACATAGAAACAAATGACAACAAAAACACAATGACCCAAAACCTATGGTACACAGCAAAAGCAGTTCTAAGAGGGAAGTTTATAGCAATTCAATATCACCTCAAGAAACAAGAAAATTCTAAAATAAACAATCTAACCCTACACTTAAAACAACTAGAGAAAGAAGAACAAAGAAAACCCAAAGTCAGTAGAAGGAAAGAAATCATAAAGATCAGAGCAGAAATAAATGAAATAGAAATGAAGAAAACAATACCTGTTATTGTACAATACAAATAAAACCTGTTATTTTGAGAAGATAAAATTGTTAAACCCTTAGCCAGACTCATCAAGAAAAAAAGGGAGAGTATGCAAATCAATACAATTAGAAATGAAAAGGGAGAAATCACAACTGATACTGCAGAAATACAAAGGATTATAAAAGACTACTACAAACAACTATATGCCAATAAAATGGACAACCATGAAGAAATGGACAAATTCTTGGAAAGGTACAAGTTTCCAAAACGGAACCAGGAAGAATTAGAAAATATAAACAGACATATCACAAGCAACGAAATTGAAACTGTAATTAAAAATCTTCCAACAAACAAAAGTCCAGGAACAGATGGCTTCACAGGCAAATTCTGTCAAACATTTAGAGAAGAGCTAATACCGATCCTTCTCAAACACTTCCAAAAATTTGTAGAGGGAGAAACTCTCCCAAATTCATTTCACGAAGCCACCATCACCATGATACCAAAACCAGAAAAAGATATCACAAAAAAAGAAAACTACAGGCCAATATCACTGATGATCATAGATGCAAAAATCCTGAACAAAATACTATCAAACAGAATCCAACAGCACATTAAAAGGATCATACACCATGATCAGTTGGTATTCATCCCAGGGATGCAAGGATTCTTCAATATATGTAAATCAATCAATGTGATACACTTATTAACAAATTAAGGAATAAAAAACATATGATCATCTCAATAGATGCAGAAAAAGCTTTTGACAAAATTCAACACCCATTTATGATAAAAACTCTCCAGAAAATGGGCATAGAGGGAACCTACCTCAACATAATAAAGGCCATATATGATGAACCCACAGCAAGCATCATTCTCAATGGTGAAAAACTGAAGGCATTTCCACTAGGATCAGGAACAAGACAAGGATATCTACTCTCACCACTATTATTCAACATAGCTTTGGAAGTCCCAGCCACAGCAGTCATAGAAGAAAAAGAAATAAAAGGAATACAAATTGGAAAAGAAGAAGTAAAACTGTCACCATTTGCCGACGACATGATACTATACATAAAAAATCCTAAAGTTGCCACCAGAAAACTACTAGAACTAATCCGTGAATTTGGTAAGGTTGCAGGATACAAAATTAATGCACAGAAATTGTTGGCATTCCTATACACCAACAATGAAAAATCAGAAAGAGAAATTAAGGAAACACTCCCATTTACCATCACAACTAAAAGAATAAAATACCTAGGAATAAAACTACCTAAGGAGACAAAAGGCCCATATTGCAGGAAACTATAAGACACTGATGAAAGAAAATAAAGGTGACACAAACAGATGGAGACATATACCATGTTCTTGGATAGGAAGAATCAACATTGTGAAGATGAATATACTGCCCAAAGCAATCTACAGATTCAGTGCAATCCCTATCAAACTACAAATGGCATTCTTCACAGAATTAGAACAAAAAAAATCATACAATTCATATGGAAACACAAAAGACCCTGAATAGCCAAAGCAATCTTGAGAAAGAAAAATGGAGGTGGAGGTATCAGGCTCCATGACTTCAAATTATACCACAAAACTACAGTAATCAAGATAGTATGGTACTGGCACAAAAATAGAAATATAGATCAATGGTATAGGATAGAATGCCCAGAGATAAACCCATGTAGATGTGGTCAACTAATTTATGATGAAGGAGGCAAGAACTTACAATGGAGAAAAGACAGCCTCTTCAATAAGTGGTGCTGAGAAAACTGGACAGCTACATGTAAAAGAATGAAATTAGAACACTACCTAACACCATACACAAAAATAAACTCCAAATGGATTAAAGACTTAAATGTAAGACCAGAAACCATAAAACTTGTAGAGCAAAAAATAGGAATAACACTCTTTGACATAAATCACAGCAAGATCTTTTCTGACCCACCTCCTGGAGTAACAGAATTAAAAACAAAAATAAACAAATGGGACTTAATTAAACTTAAAAGCTTTTGCACAGCAAAGGAAACCATAAACAAGACAAAAAGACAACCCTCAGGATGGGAGAAAATATTTGCAAATGAAACAACAGACAAAGGATTACTCTCCAAGATATACAAATAGCTCCTGGAATTTAATATCAAAAAAAACAAACAATCCAGTTAAAAAATAGGTGGAAGGCCTAAATAGACCTTTCACCAAGGAAGATATGCAGATGGCCAAGAGGCACATGAAAAGATGCTCAACATCACTGATTATTAGAGAAATGCAAATCAAAACTACAATGAGGTATCACCTCACGCCAGTCAGAATAGCCATTATCAAAAAAGCTAGAAGCAATAAATGCTGGAAAGGTTGTGGTGAAAAGGGGACCCTCCTACACTGTTGGTGGGAATGTAAGCTGATACAACCACTATGGAAGGTTCCTTAAAAACTAAAAATAGAGCTACCATATGACCCAGCAATCCCAGTACTGGGCCTATACCCTGAGAAAACCATAGTTCAAAAAGAGACATGCACCACACTGTTCATTGCAGCATTATTTACAATAGCCAGGCCATGGATCCAACCTAAATGTCCATCAACAGATGAATGGATAAAGAAGATGTGGCACATATATACAATGGAATATTACTCAGCCATAAAAAGAAACGAAATTGAGTTATTTGTAGTGAGGTGGATGGACCTAGAGTCTGTTATACAGAGTGACAGAAGTCAGAAAGAGAAAAACATACACTGTATGCTAACGCATATATATGGAATCAAAAAAAAAATGGTACTGATGAACCTAGTTGCAGGGCAGGAATAAAGATGTAGACATAAAAAAAGACTTGAGGACATGTGGTGGGAAGGCAAAATTGGGGCGAAGTGAGAGTAGCATCGACATATATACACTACCAAATGTAAAATAGTTGGCTGGTGGGAAGCAGCCGCATAGCACAGGGAGATCGGCTTGGTGCTCTGCGATGACGTAGAGGGGTGGGATAGGGAGGATGGGAGGGAGGCTCAAGAGGGAGGGGATATGGGAACATGTGTATGCATATGGCTGATTCACTTTGTTGTGCAACAGAAATTAACATGGTATTGTGAAGCAATTTACTCCAATAAAGATCTATTTTAAAAAATTGTAATCATGTAAATCCCTTTTAAATGTTAGATTCATAATAAATAGCATGTCCAATATTCCCCAATTTGTTATCATCAGCAAATTGCTTGATGCATTGTTTTCTTCCAAGTTTTGATTATTGATTAAGAGGTTTTGGGTGACTGAACATTGCCCAGCCCTATACACCTCATTAAGAACCTCCTGGCACCACAGCCATTGGGTCATTTATCAGTCCTGATTGCCCTCAGTCTCCCAGCTTACTTACATATGAGAGTCTCATCAAATCTCACTGCAATCAGAGCTGTGGGCCAGGCTCTGAGATGTTGTCAGAGACCACCACAGACATTCAGAGGGCCCACAGTGAAATCAGCACCCTCTGAATTAATAAGAGATTCACTGAGTCAGACCTTTGTCCATAACTAACTATAGTCCACAGAACAATAAATCTGAGGTAGGAATGGAAAAGGAGAGAGTAGATGCGTGTGAGAAATATTTAAGTAATAGTATTGGTATGACTATGGAATAGATGCAGGAAATGAAAGATGCTCAAATTATAATTTTTCTTGCCTTCAATAACTGGATGGATAGGGATGCCATTCCTTTGGAGAATACAGAAGAACAGTAGTTCTTGTGTGTGTGTGTGTCTGTGTGTCTGTGCGTATGTCTGTGTGTGTCTGTGTTTGTGTGCATGTCTGTAGTGTCTGTGTGTGTGTCTGTGTGTATGTCTGTATCTCCGTGTGTGTGTGTGTGTGGTGGCTGTGAACATAATGTGGAGTTGTAAGAAGTCTATTTTTATAAAGTATTTTCGATACATCTCAGTAATATCTAAATAGTTATATCCAGTAGTCATTTCAGTACATGTGTCTGATATCCAGCAGTGTGGTTTGAGTTTAGATAATGGAGTGGTCACAGTTTAGGTGTGCAAAATAGAGTCAGGGGACCATTGAGAATCTGGTCTCAGACACATCCCTGCACCACTGAGAACTGGAATTTTCTGTGAACTGCACCAAACTCAAGGACACCAGCAATTTTTAAAGCACCATCAGCCCCCTGCAACCTAGTGATCTCACCTCCGTTCCCTTTGCAGCTATGTAACCATTTTGTATCCCAACCACTCCTGTTTAACAAGCACCCTTACTTCTTTCTAGGTGCAATTATAATTCTTGATAAACAAGTCATGTAGCTAACTGTGGCCTTGAGGTTTTTGCCTTTATAAGCCTCCTCCATTCTGTGGTCCAGCAGAACACAATTCAAGTGCTTCTTGAAACTCTGTTTCTTGGGCTGCAGTTCTAAAAAAAAGAACCCAAGGAAACACCTCTTTATTTCAATCAGGTCTTTGTTTCTGAAATGTTAATTAACAGATTTGGATTCCATCATAATATACATAGTAATTCACAATACACAGGTAGATGAACTCCATCAGGAAGAAGCTGTATAAAGGGAAAAACAAAGAATGTATTGAGAAGAACCTTAACAACTATAAACAGAGACAGCTGAGTCCAGCCAGGAATGCAAGCCTATAAATCTATTAAACAAGGAAACAGTAGTTTCAAGGGGATGACAGCATTCATCAGCAGCAAATATTGCCAGCTAATCTGGAGCATAATGCAGTATGCTATTATTAAAGTCTTCTTTATAACTTTCAATCAACTTTGTATGTAGACAATGAACACAAAACAAAGACAGCCGGCTTTGAAACTAAGGTGTGCCTGTGATGGAATCACAACTCTGTCACTTGAAGAGTGGCATGGAGCAAGTTATGTCACTTCTCTAAGCCTCACTATATCCACATGTCACATCCAGAGGGTGATGCCTCCCCACAGAATGGTGAGGTTTACTGGTGATGATATATTTTAAGCAGCAAATGTTGCTCCTATGCCAATTTAAATTAATTGGGGTGTGGGGCAAGACTTCGGTCACTTTTGTTCATTGCTACATCCCCAGTTTCCATAAGAGTGTTTTTGACATAGTAGGTATTCTATAAACTTTATTTAATGAATAAGTAGTAGATACTTCCTTTACCAACACTTGCATTGTATGGACCTGTACAATGCATTGTTGATAGATTTTAGTGACCAGTATAAAACCTGTTGAAATGTTTGAAGAGATAAATGGGATGTCTGGAATTTCATCTTGTTCTGGAGGAAAATTGATAATTTAATTATGAGGTGATTTACTAACAATTGAAAAGTGGTCCTGAGTTATCGATGTGTTTCAGTTCAAGTTATTTGGACAAAATATATTAAGGGACTCATGTATTTAAGTAAATGTGCCAGATTCTGAAGGAGATGCAAAGAAAAGTAGGAGAGATACTGCTAACCAATAAATCTGCAATTTATTTCAATAAAAATAAAATGGCTTGCTGTTCCTATAACTTAGAAAAAGTGAAAATGGGAATTTGACAGACAGAGCAAAGACAGCAATTAACCCCTCATACACATTCCTTTCAGGATAACTTTACCCAAGTCAGCAGGACAGACTGTCACTGGGAAAGGGAAATGTAACATCAACCTCTTGTATAGTTTTTTCCTTTTAAAACAATGTCCTTCTCTCACATCTTTTCACTTAATGTCAATAATCATCATGAAAAGTGAAACATTCTACACTTTGATTCCGTTAACTGGTGTTATAAATCATACGCTATCCTAGAGAAAGGAATATGAAAGATCATATAAAATTTCCTCATTTTAATACATGAAGAATGAAGAAACTAGAACTTATTAACATTAAATAATTTCTCCATATGAACTTCTTTTCAGATTTTATAATCTATATTTCTTTGTATAAAATACATGCTTACTATAGAAATTTTTAAAAAGTAAAGAAAAACTAAAGACAGGAAAAAATACTATGAAGTATTTTACAAAAATTTACCTGATGAAAATAAACTTCCATTTCCAAAGTAGTAACAAGATAGAAGTTTATATCTCCCAAAGTGATATTTCTGTTTTTTTATATTTACGTTTTAATTTATGTTTTCAGTTCTCTCCAATTGCATAAGTTTTATTTTTTATTTATTTATTTTTATTGGGGTATAGTTGCTTTACAATGTTGCATTAGTTTCTACTGTACAGCAAAGTGAATCAGCTATATGTATACAGATATCCCTTCCCTCTTGGACCTCCCTCCCCTGCCATCCCACCCATCTATGGAGGTTCCTTAAAAAACTAAGAACAGAACTACCATATGACCCAGCAATCCCACTACTGGAAATATACCCTGAGAAAACCATAATTCAAAAAGACACGTGCACCCCAATGTTCACTGCAGCACTATTTACAATAGCCAGGTCATGGAAGCAACCTAGATGTCCATCGACAGAGGAATGGATAAAAGTGTGGTACGTATATACAATGGAATATCACTCAGCCATAAAAAGGAATGAAATTGGGTCATTTCCAAAGTGATATATTCCTAATTGGGCTTTTCTCCAAGTGTTGGTTCAAGCATCCAAATAGACTTGTCTTTTACAGTGGTTTCAAGGTAACAGAATAAAGACAAAAGCCAAACAAATGCAAGAACATGGAAGAACATGCCTGGGAGCTTTCATGAGCCAAGCTGGTAAGCAGTGCTTCACTTTAGTTCATGTTCTATTATTGGTTAGCATTGAGAACCTGCTTATCCTACCAGCTAATCCCCAACCCCCTTAAGGACCATCATGATAGTTTGCCTGCAAAAAAGCAGCACATATATCTTCACTTGATCCAGGAAATAATCATCCACAGTGAATTATCTTCCTCTTCTTTTTCCAAAATACCCCAAACTGCTTGCTAACACCTTGCAACAAAGCAAAGAGTCCCAAATGTACTGGAAGGCAAATTAGAAACACTTCCTGGCTTCCAAATTCCACACTAATAGGATGCTTGCCAAGCAGAAACTGTCTCATGCGTTTCCTATTTTTAATCTATATTATGGACTGAATATTTTTGTCCCCTGAAAAACTCATAGGTTGAAGCCCTAACTCCTAATGTGATGGTATCAGGAGGTGGGACCATGGGGAGGTAATTAGGTTTAGATGAGGTCATGAGGGTAGAGCCCCCATGATGGGATTAGGGTCTTTATAAGAAATGACACCAGAGAGCTTGCTTTCTCTTCTTCTCTCCATGAACATACACCTAGGAGAAGCCATGTGAGCACAGAGCAAGAAGGCAATGGTATACAAGCCGGGAAGTGGGCCCCCAACCAGCCACCACATCTGCCAGCACCTTGATTTCGGACTTCCTAGCCTCTAGAATCGTGGGAAATAAACGTCTGTTGTTTAAGCCACCTCATTTATGGTATTTTATTATAGCAACATGAGCTAACTAAGACACTCTACTATTGAAACTAAAGTGATGGCAGATGGGTTCTCATACAGCACAAACTCATGACTATATGACTTTTGCCAATTTTGTTGGTGACTTGGTTTTAGTTTTGTCACAACTTAGCCATATAACTTCATACAACTGGAAGGAGATTTGAATATGTTATCTAGCTATGTCCACAAAGTAGAAAAAGGCAATTTCGTCAGAAGCTAAACAGCTCTGCCACATAAATTATAGAGGTATTGTTAGGCGATAATGTTTATTTATTATAGCAATATGTATAGCAGCAAAATATTCAAATAAGCCAAATGCCAAATGCAACAATATGCCTGTCCTTACTAAGTCTTTCAGCTGTATTTGAAGCTATTGAACATTTCTTTGTCCTCAAAACAGTCCTTTCTCTTGACCTCTGTGAAAAGACACTGTCCTTATTTTCCTTCTCCTCAGCTCCTTGGCAGGCTCCTCTTCCCCTACCCATTTGTCAGGGTTGGATTCTGGCCTCAGCATCCTTTTATTATATGGTCCATTCCCCCTGAGCAATCCAATCAACTCTTTTAATTTTAACTATTGTCCAAATCCTGATGATTTTCAAATGTTTTTTCAACTCAAATACACCTCCTGAGTTTTAGGCACATATCTTCAATTCTCTGGTAGACAAATCTGGAAGTTCCACAGGCAATCTTTCTTTCTTTTTTTTAATGAAGAAATAAAGATCATCCCTTTTCTAAGCCACTAACTGGACTCCTTTTCTGACGTGTTTGGTCGTTTTTTTCTCTCATGATGGAGACCTGAGCACCAACTTCTCTCTTCTTCTCTATCACTATTCTTAGCTAATCAATCTCAAACCCTGTCAGTCTAATCTCACTTGTGCTTTTTGAGTTACAGGCGTTTTCCCACTCCTAATGCTGTTGGTTTAATTCTGTTTAATTCACCATCATCTTTATTAAGGACTACAGACAAATTCTCTTAATTGGTCTTCCTCCTGGACTCTCCACCTCTTATTTTTAATACTAGATTCAGAATAATATCACTAGATTCAGAATAATATTGCTAAAGGGTGTGTGACCAAGATGGTGGAATAGGAAGAGCCTGAGCTTCTGAGCTATGAACAGACTAATTTGAGTAATGAAATTGAATCAGTAATAATAATAATAATAACCACAGTAATAGTAATAATAATAGTAAAAGCTCCCAACAAACAAAAGTCCAGAATCAGATTGCTTCATAGGTGAATTCTACCAAACATTTAAAGAAGAATTAACACCTATCCTTCTCAAACTATTCCAAAAAATTAAAGAGAAAGGAATGCTTTTGAACTCCTTCCATGAGGTCAGCATCACCTTAATATCAAAATCTAATAAAGACACCACAAAAAAGAAAATTATAGGCAAATATCACTAATAAACATAAAAGCAAAAATCCTTAAAAAATATTAGCAAACCAAATTCAATAATACATTAAGAGGGTTATACACCATGATCAAATGGGATTTATTCCAGGGATGCAAGGATGGCTCAAGAACTATAGATCAATCAGCATGACACACATTAACAAATTAAAAAATAACATTCTTACGATCATCTCAATAAATGCAAAAACAGCTTTTGACAAAATTCAACATCGATTTAAGATTAAAACTCTCAAGATAAAAAAAAAAAAAAAAAAAAAAAACTCTCAAGATAATAGACATAGAGGGACCATACATCAACATAATGAAAACTGTGTATGATGAAAACACAGCTAACATCATACTCACTGATGAAAAGCTGAAAGCATTTCCTCTAAGATTAGAAACAAGACAAGAACACTCACTCTTGCTATTTTTATTCAACATACTGTTGAAAGTCCTAGCCACAGAAATCAGACAAGGAAAACTAACAAAAGGAATTTAAATTGGAAAAGAAAAAGTAAAGATGACATGATACTATATATACAAATTCCTAACAGTAACACCAAAAAAAGTATTAGAAGTAATAAATGGATTCCATGAAGTTGCAGAATACAAAACTAATATACAGAAATCCATTGTGCATCCATACTATAATAACAAACTATCAGAAAGAGAAATTAAGAAAACAATCCCAGTTATAACTGCAGCAAAAAGAATAAAATACCTAGGAATAAATCTAACCGAGGAGGTAAAAGACTTGTACTCTGAAAAGTATAAAACACTGATGACAGAAATTGAGGACAACACAAACAAATAGAAAAATATACCATGCTCATGGATTGAAAGAATTAACATTGCTAAAATGACCATATTACCCAAGGCAATCTTAAGATTCAAAGACATTCCTATCAAAATACCAATGACTTTTTTCACAGAATTAGAACAAATAATTCTAAAAATTCTACAGAAACATAAATTACCCTGAACAGCCAAAGCAATCTTGAGAAAGAAGAACAAAGTGAACAAAGTCACTTTAAACTATATTACAAAGTTATAGTGATCAAAACAATACGGTACTGGCACAAAATTAGACACATAGATCAATGGAATAGAATAGAGAGCCCATAAATAAACTCATGTTTCTATGGCCAATTATTCTATGAAAAAGGAGGCAAGAACATACAATGGGAAAAAATAGTCCCTTTGATAAATGGTGTTGGGAAAACAGGACTGCTACATGCAAATGAATCCAACTGGACTACTTTCTCAGCTCATAAACAAAAATAAACTCAGTGTAAATTAAAGACTTAAATGTAAGACCTAAAACCATAAAATCCTAGAAGAAAACATAGGCAGTGCACTCTTTGACATAGGTTCTTAGAAATATTTTTTGGACCTCAACCAAGGGAAACAAAAATAAACAAATGGGTCTACATCAAACTAAAAAGCTTTGAACAATGAAGGTAACTATCAACAAAACAAAAAGGCAGCCTACTGAAAGGGGGAAGATATTTGCAAATAATTTATATGATAAAGTGTTAATATCTAAAATATAAAAAGAACTCATGCAACTCAATGTCAAAACAATGAAGTAACCAATTTAAAAATGGGCAGAGGACATGAATAGACATTTTTCTGAAGAAGACATACAGATGGCCAACAGACACATGAAAAGATGTTCAACATCACCAATTAACATGGAAATGCAAATCAAACCACAATGAGATACCACCTCATACCTGTCAGAATGACTGTCATCAAAAAGGCAACAAATAACAAGTGCTGTTGAGAATGTGGAGAAAAGAGAACCCTTCTGCACTGTTGGTGGGATTGTAAATTGGTATAGTCACAATGGAAAAACAGTACATAGATGTCTCAAAAAATTAAAAATAGAACTGCCACAGAATTCAGCAACTTAACTTCTGTGTATTTACCTAAATAAATAGAAACTCTAATTTGAAAAGATATAGTCACCCCAATGTTTACTGCAGCATTAATTACAGTAGCCAAGATATGGAAGCAACATAAATTTGCATTATTAGATGAATGAATAAATCAAATGTTGCACACACACACACACACACACACACACACACACACACTAGAATATTATTTAGCCATAAAAATAAAATTTTGCCCTTTGTGACAACACTGGTGAATCTAGAAGGTATTATACCAAGTGAAATAAGTCAGCAGATGAATACCATATGATCTCACTTATAAAAGGAATGTAAACAAACAAACAAGCAAAATAAAACAAAAACAGATCCATGGATACAGAGAACAAAAGGGTGGTTGTCAGAGGGGTAGGAGGTTGGGGAAGGGTCAAAATAGGCGAAGGGGATTAAGAGGTACAAACCTTCCATTATAAAATAAATACAGCATAAAGAATATGGTCAACAATATCATAATAACTGTGTATGGGACAAATGGTTTCTAAATTTATCGTGGTGATCATTTCTTAAAGTATGTAAATGCCTGATCACTATGTAGTATACCTGAAACTAACATCATATTGTACATCAACTATATTTCAATGACAGTAAAAAAGAAACAATATCACTAAAATATAAACTGAGATATATTATTTTGAGTGTAGGTACCAGTAAATCAGTGTTTTTGCACTGTCAATATTGTTATCCTCATAGCATAATTGTGCCCAAAGAGTCATTTCTCTTCTTATGACATAGACTTATTACCAATGTCCTCTTTAGTTATTTGAAGACTTAGTACGTTCCAGAATCTAGGAAAAAGAAAGAAATTGAGGAAGAGGAGAGAACATTTAATCACAACCCTATGACGAACAGTGATTTAGTTAGTAGGTATAAAAACTTTCTGGACATTTGAACACTCATCTAAGACAATTTAATTGAAATGAGTTCACATAGTGTTTGTTCTCAAATTTATAGGTCTTGGAATTAGGGCCATTCTCCCTGGGTGTTTGAGTGTATTATTTATTTTAATTGATTCTAGTTTGACTTCTAAACTGGGTTTTTTAAAGTTATTAATAGAAACAGTTACCTTATCCAAAGGGAACTACTGCATTTGTGGCCTAGCTGTAAAGCTTTATGACAGGGCCTTCTAAAGCAGTGTGAATTATTTACACAATAATATTTGTGGAGGCTTTAATCAAAGGGGCACAGAAATAGAGGAAGCAAAGCAAGGTAGCAATGGGGCAACTCTGAGGTGGAGAAAATGAAGGTCTATTATTGTGGTTTTAGGATATTAGAAGAAAATGTTTTCCTCTATTTCATCCTTTTCCCATATTCAATATTTGAAGCTTCTATTATCAGCTATATCAAGTTGCAAGCAAATTGTTTGGAAGAAAAAGTGAAAATTAAGTGCAAGTCTCATTTTTTTAGATGAGAAGTGTTAAGCTCAGAGGATGGATAGGATGTGTTCAAAATGCTGTAGTGAGAATAAACATAAACCTTTGCATCTGTGTAAGTTATCCAAGCATTACATTATTATCCTTATTTAGTACATATTAGTTTTCTATTGGGCGTGATAAATTACCTCAAATTTGGTGGCTTAAAGTCACATACATCTATTATCTCCCAGTTTCTGAGGGTCAGGAGTCTGGGTTCAGCTTAGCTGAGTCCTCTACTCAGGGTCTTACAAAGTTTGTGATCAAGGTGGTAGGTAGCCTGGGATATAGTACCATTTGTAGCTTAGAATTTTCTTCTGAGATCCCATGGTTATTGGCAGACTAATTTCTTTGTAACTGTAGAAATCCCTCTGACTAATTTCCAGGACAGATGGAAATCCTCTTAGGCTTTTAGACCCTTTTGTTTAGGATTTATATGATTAGGCCAAGCCTACCCAGGATATCCTTCTCCTGATTACTTCAAAATTGACTGATTGGAGAATTTAAATGCTTTTGTGACATCCTTTCTCTCTTGTGATATAATAATGACCAAGAGATTGATATCCATCATATTCACAAAGTTTTAGATTTCCTTGGGATAGTTTACTAGCATAAATGGACAAAGAGACAATTAAGATTAGATGTCTTGAATCAGACATCCTGACTTCAGATAGTCTCTGGAACTTACTGACCAAATACTCATGCAACTTACTTAGTGCTTCCCCTAGGCTTTTAAGACTTTGTTTCCTCCTTCACAAAGTTAGGATTAAAATACATTCACAAACTAGGTACTTTTTTGAATTGTGTGTCCAGAATAGAAACCAGACACTATTTCTTACTATTTGATCAAGTTCACCACCTCTTGGCTGATTTATTTAAAGTCAATGCTGCTTTGTTTCACTGGGTAATGCATAATATAGTTGTTAATCTTTTTCCTTGGACCCAGAAACTTGAATTTCTTTTGACCAAAAACTTGAAAATTTAAAACTTTACTCATTTTCATTTGTTTATTTTACATGAAGAAGATTATAAAACCAACATGAATTTCAGAGATTGGCATATGCAAGGAAATGAATGTTAACAAAAGGTGCTATGTTCCTTGGCCAAATTTTCTTGCCTCTAAGATATATTTTGAAAAAAAGTAACAAAATGGCAACTGTTAAAGACTGATCTCAGACCAAAAATGAGACTGTTTTGCATTTCTGGGTTTAAATTAAAAGTCTATTAACATTTGTGGGAGCCGGGTGGGAACCAAGCCTTACAAAACAGCCCTTGATTGGCAATTAGCAATTAGAAAGTTTCAGAATGTTCAGAAGGTAATTTTGGATAAGTATCTAAACCCATGGCTGCATGTCTGATCCTTTGCCAAATTTTTCACTTATCAGATTTGCAAAGCTGAGAATAAAATTTCTCAGGTACAGGTTGCCTCTGGGAATATTTTCAATGTTTGCTCCATTTAAGGCAAAACGGATTCCATAGTTTGTTTTTTTTTTCCCCCAAGCTGTGGTACTTTTTGAAGCAAGAGCATGGAGGTACGTGAAAGGTAAATAAGTAATAATGAATTATTTGGTACATACTTTGTACCTGATGTCTTTCTCAAGCCCCCAAATAAAGGACTGTTACTTTAATTTTCCAGATGTTTAGAGATGCTACATAATTTACCCAAAGTCATAAGTGTTTATTCAGCATAAGAACCCAGTTATATCTGACCACATGGTTCACAAAAAGAAAAGCCTGTACAAGGATGTGGAGATGATTCTTTCTTATGGAGACTCTGTCAGGAGGGAAAAGCAACCAGTCAATTTGCAAAATGGGACAATATGGTGAAACAGAACTTGCTTCAGTTGTGATGCTATGTAGGTAGTCTCTGTGAGTTATTCATTTATTTCTTCATTCACTTAACAACATTTCTTAAGCACCTACTTTGTACCAGGAACTGTATTAAGCCTTTAAGATACATCCATGCATAAACTAAACAAAATCTTTGGCCCTTTAGAGCTTAGTTTTACATGGCCCAACAGACACTACACAATACTTATACGAAGAAGTAAATTATATTGTATGTCAACAGATGATGGGAAAATTGAACAGGGTATAGGGATCAGGAGGGTGATATGAAACAGAACAGTCGGAATAGGGGACATGTGGAGGAAACCACTGGTCAAAAATGGAATAAGATCAATTAGATATGAGGGTGTTCAGAGGGAAAGAACTAGAGAAGGATGGGCCAAAAGTTAATCTGGGAGTGAGTCTAACCTCTTTTTCCTTTGCACTACAAAAATCCACAAGTCTATACTTTTTTCATTTCTGCTAGAGACCATGTCCATCCTCTTTCTCCTTTGTCTCTTCCTTCTGTTGTCCCTTCTCTGACCATTTCTAATTCTCCATTCACTTATTCACTTTCTCCTTATTTTTCTTCATTCTCTTTATGTTATGACTCATCTTCAAGAATTTTTCCATAATGTATGATTTCCCGTTTTATATTACTCTTATGATCCTCTACCTCTTCTACCCAAAAGCTTCCTTAGGTGATACTGCACAGAGGACACGTGAGCAACTTTTCTCCCTTCTTTCAAACTTTTATCTATGCCTTATATTTGCTTAATGATTTATTAGGTCTTTGTATTATATATTCTGCATTTGAGTCCTAAGGTTCATTTTTCACCCTTGCTTGGTATCCTCTGTGGACCTATAGAGCCTAGCTGTCTTGCCATGTCAATTCCAATTGGTTTAATCCAGATCATAGGACCAAAAGGGATTCATCATCCTTTCTTCCTTCCTTTTTGACGTGGTTTTGCAGTGGTTTATCAAGATCACAGCTCTTGCTGGGTAGCCCTCTCTTCCCACTGTAGCTCTTATTGGAAACCATGCACTCTCTTGTCCCTTCAGGCAAGGGTAGCAGTGACTTACTTTATGCACCTTTTCTTATGGGTTTTCTTACTTCTATGCACATATTTGTAAACAGTTCCTTCATTGAACCCTTCTTGAATGCCTTCTTGAAATTCATCTATCTATTTGTCTATCTATCTACTCTGGTAGACAAAACATACCATTGCATTTATTTGCTGGTGAGGATAAATGCATTTTCACATATGTCTTTTTAAAACTTTTCACTTTTGTGATAAGTCCTTTAATACTCTCTGTTCATTTTTACTAGTTATTGTCTTTTCTTATTGATTTATAAAATGCTCTAAGTAGAGATATTAATCATTTTGTTTCATATGTGAATCAGTTATCTATTACTTTTGCTAGTTTACTTTCCAGTCTTTAATTTGTTGTCTATGTTTATTATTTTAAAACTACTACCTTTTTAGGTACTTATACCTATCAGTCTTTTATTTTTTCCTCTTTTGTGCTTTTACTTGACTGTCAATCTGAAAAGAAACTTTTCTAATACCATAAACTTGTGTGTGTTTATTTCCACTCTAAATTTTGCCTAGTAGATTTGGAATGTTATTTAGTATTTTTAAATATATAGTCCTTCTACAATTTATTCTGGTGAAAATTATAAAGTAACTATAGAACTTCTTTTTTTTTCAGAATATTGACCTAAATATTTCTAAAGAACATACTTTTTTCTTACTAACTTAAAGTGACATCTGTCTCATATGCTAAAGTCTTTTTGCAGTTGAATCTGTTTCTGAAGTTTGTAATCTGTCCTTTCCTCTGTGTTAATACAACACTGCTATAACTAATATATCTTTATTACATAATTTATTTTTTTAGGGTAAATACTGCCTAATTATTCTTATTTTAAAGTTGTCTTATCTACTTTACAGAATTTGTTCTTCCTGGTGAATTTCAGAATTTTCTTTTCAAAATATCAAGCAAATATCAAAATTCCACTGAGAATCTGAAATAAAACCTTTGATTTAATTATACATCCTATCATCACTGAAGTGAAATACTAGTTTTATCACATACTAAATTCCCACCTACAGGAATTGTGCTTAAAATGTTTGATTTATTCGGGAGAGAATCCAAGAACATAGACTGTTTCTCCGTTACTTCCAATTTTCTTTACGTCCATGAATAAAGTTTAATATTTTCTTCATACAGTTCTTCAAAATTATTGTTTGCTTTCCCATATTAAACTTTTCTTGCTACTGCAATTAGGGTTTTCTTTTTCATTGCATTTTAAATTATTTACTGTTGATATATACACAACCGTTATATACTTATGTAGTTGTATTTATGTGTCTTCTTACATCACACACACACACGTTTGCATACTCATGCAATTATTTATTTATTTTTGACTACTTATACATCTCTTTGATTTGTCAGGGAGATGATTCCCTCCATTACCATTAAGACTTAAGAAATAGAGACTTATTTCTCCTTTTTCCCCCATTTTTGATGCTGACATAGGCATGACCTCCCCATAATGATGAATAATAGTGGTGAGACCAGCTTCTTTTTCAAATTCCTGACTTTAATGCAATGGATTCCACCACTTTCACCTTTAAGAAGGATATTCGTTGTTGTTATTTCTAAAGACAATCATAACTATTCCCACTGTATTAAGACTTAAGGGGATACAAATGAATGGGTCTTAAACCCGATGAAAGTTTCTTAGTTTCTATGTTGACATGATGTTCAACCTGAGACAGTCTCCCACAGGGAACATTTGAACGTGGTGCAAAAAAGGAGAGTCCATATTTTTGGTCGCTCCAGTAACTGGAGAGTGCTAGGGGCATTCACTGGGGAGACACCAGACATGCCAAAGCTTCTGCCATGCATGGCAGTATTTTCCTCAAATGCGATCGATGTCCCTGCTAAGAAACACTGACCCAGCTTAATGTTGTTTTCTTCTGTAACATATTAACATTATGGATTAAATTAATAAATTTTATGCTTTTTAGAAGGAAATTGCATTCCTGTATGATACCATAGTAACTCATGACATGCTGGATTAGTTTGGTAATATTTTATTTTGGAATTTTACATCTACATTCATAAAAGAGATTGAGCTAGATATATTTTTACAAAATTATATATATGAAGAAACTCATGTGTTAGTGTTATTTCTCTTTTTCTATGTTCTATGTTTATTATGTTTTCTTGTAATTTTTCCCTCCTGGTCTTATTAATCATGTCTCCTCTCACTCCCTAATTTATATGAAAGATATGAATCCTATGTTTATTCTGCTAATGGTTTAGTTCTGTGTTTGAATCTAAATTTTTGTCTTAAGGTCAAGAACAGAAAAATTTTATGGAGTCAAAAATTTTGGAATTCCTTTCTTCTGACACACAAATGTCACTGAGAAAATGTTAATTGGAAAGGAGAAAAATAACATTGTGTGGATGGAGACAGGGCTGGGAAGAAACGTCCAGGCAGTTAGCCTATGGGTTTAATCCAAGGTGACTGTTAGGGAAGTTAAGCCTCTAGTCCCACTTTCTCTACGCTCTTCTTTGTCACATCCTGATCAACATCTTTGAGGAGATTCTCTGTTTCCAGCAGTGGTAGAAAGAGTTCTCTTTCACATGAATTGGATCTTTCAACAGGAAATTTGAAGACGAAAGCTGTCATATGTGTAGATTTGTTCCCATGTTTTATCTCATGCAGATTCTAGAAGAGCTTGATCACATAGCTCCTAATAAGGAGAGCATGTGGTAAAATAATGGATAGGGTTTTAAATCAAGGAACATTAATCTATATCTTTTTTGATGTCCATTATTTTTTTAAGTAATACTAATACATGCATATGTTAAAAATTTTAAATGGTAGTAAAAGTTGTGATAAGCAAAAGTCTCTATCCCCACTTATACCGTGCATCTAATTTCCTGAATTAATTGTTAACAGTTTCTTATATAAATTTTTGGATGAAAGCATAGAGACATGTCAGAGACACATACATTTGTATTACAGGACAATAATATACAGTTCACTCTTTTCCTTCTATAATAAAATCTACCTAATTCTTAGTCTCTCCAGAATATTACATCGTTATAGTTGTAGCATAAGGTAGTTAAATTATCCACTACTGTAGGTAAACATTAAACTAATTTTATTTTTTTTCTATTATAAATAATGCTGTTCTGAATGTCTTTCTACAATTATCTGGATAGATCTGGTTAAATTTTATCCATGGAATTGCTGTGTTGAAGCATATGCTTATTTCTGAGTTTAGCAGGTGTTTCCTAAACTTTTCTCAAAAATGTTTGCTCAAAGATTTTATTTATTCACTTTTGTATTCCTAGTTCCCAGCATAACTGTTGGAAAACAGTAAGAATACAATTTAATGAATGGATGCATGAAACATTTTTTATCTATTTCTACCAATAATTATTGATTCTATGTTTCCACACTCCATCCAAATTTGGAATATTACCAAACTTGCAAATTTTCATATGGCTTTCTTGAACTGATCCTCATTAAGATAAAGGATGCATGGTAGATGCAAATCTACTGTAAGGTGAGATAATATTTCCAAATAATCAATGTAAAAGCTTAAACAAAAATAATGCGCTCAGTACTAAATTTAATATATACATATATATATATATATATATATATATATATATATATATATATAAAACCACTTAATCACATTTAAATAATATTTTCCAATTTTTTCCTAAATGAAGTTTACCACATCTACACATGCAGGGGCTTTTCTTTGTCAAACTAGAACATTTAAATTATTCTATCATTTGGCTTCTGTAAAACTCCATCTTCAAATTTTCAGCCTAAGATTCTGTGTATTTATTCTCACTCTCTTCCACTGAATCAATTTTCTAGAAAACAATGAAAGATTTCCCTCACAAGGGTTTAATTATAGCTTGTTGTGAGGTGTGTATCATCTTCATGATGAAAATATTGTTTAAATTCATTACATGCCCAAATCTTACAGGTACTAAGAGAAAGAACTGAGATTCCAATTCAGGTACAAAAACAGACACATAGATCAATGGAACAGAAAAGAGAATCCAGAAGTAAACACACACTTATGGTCAATTAATCTATGACAAAGATGGAGAAAAGACAGCCTCTCCAGTAAGCGGTGCTGGGAAAGCTGGACAGCTACATGTAAAAGAATTAGATTAGGGGCTTCCCTGGTGGTGCAGTGGTTGAGAGTCCACCTGCCGATGCAGGGGACGCGGGTTCATACCCCGGGTCCCAGAAGATCCCACATGCCGCGGAGTGGCTGGGCCTGTGAGCCATGGCCACTGAGCCTGCACATCCGGAGCCTGTGCTCCGCAACAGGAGAGGCCACAGCAGTGAGAGGCCCTCGTATCGCAAAAATAAAAAAATAAAAATAATGAGATTAGGACACTCCCTCACAGCACACAGAAAGTAAACTCAAAATGGATTACAGACCTAAATGTACGACCTGAAGCCATAAGACTCCTAGAGGAGAACATAGGCAGAACACTACTTGACATTAATCATAGCAATATTTTGTTTGGATCTGTCTCCTACGGCAAAAGAAATAAAAGCAAAAATAAGCAAATAGGACCTAATTAAATTTAAAAGCTTTTGCACATCAAAGAAAATCATCCACAAAATGAAAAGACAAACTACTGTATGGGACAAAATATCTGCAAATGATATGATCACCAAGGTGGTAATATCCAAAATAAACAAATGGCTCATACACTCAATATTAAAAAAGAAAAAAAAAAGCAAAAAGTGGGCAGAAGACCTGAATAGACATTTTTCCAAAGAATACAGATGGCCAACAGACACATGAAAAGTTGCTCAATATTACTAATCATCAGAGAAATGCAAATTAACACCACAATGAGAAATCACCTCACACCTATTATAATGGCCATCATCAAAAAAACCACAAATAACAAATGTTGGCGAGGATGTGAAGAAAAGGGGATTTTTGTACACTGTTTGTGGAAATGTAAATTGGTGCAGCCACTATGGAGAACAGTATGGAGGTTCCTCAGCTAAAACTAGAGTTACCATATGATCCAGCAATTCCACTCCTGAGTATATATCTGAAGAAAACTAAAACATAAATCTAAAAGATACATGTACCCAAATGTTCATAGCAGTACCCAAATGCTGTTATGAACATTTATAATATTAGCATTATTTATAATAGCTAAGATATGGAAGCAACATAAATGCCCATTGATAGATGAATGGATAAAGAAGATGTGATACATATATTCATATGAATATATATGAATATTATTTAACCATAAAAAGCATGAAATTTTGCCATTTGCAGCAACATTAAAGGATCTAGGGAGTATTATGCTTAGTGAAATAAGTCAGAGAAAGACAAGTACTCTGTTATTACTTATAGGTGGTATTAAAAAATAAAGCAAATGGGGCTTCCCTGGTGGCGCAGTGGTTGAGAGTCCGCCTGCCGATGCAGGGGACGCGGGTTTGTGCCCTGGTCCGGGAAGATCCCACATGCCGCGGAGCGGCTGGGCCTGTGAGCCATGGCCACTGAGCCTGCGCGTCCGGAGCCTGTGTTCCGCAACGGGAGAGGCCACAGCAGTGAGAGGCCCGCGTACAAGCAAATGAATGTATATAACAAAACAGACTCACAGGTACAGAAAACAAACTAGTGGTTACCAACGGGGAAAGAGATGAGGAGAGGGACAAGGTAGGAGCATGGTATTAAGATATAATAACTACTTTGTATAAAATAGATACACAACAAGAATATATTATACAGCACAGGAAAATATAGCCATTGTTTTGCAATAATTTTAAATGGGATATAATCTAAAAATATTGAATCACTATGTTGTACACCTGAAAATAATATGATATTGTAAAGCAACTATTCTTCAGTAAGAAAAATAAATGAAATCACCTATGTTCGTCCAAAATATCAATGTCAAGATACCCAAGGATAGACGGGATCATTCAGATTAAAAGAGGCTTAAAGACACATAACAACTCAGTGCAGCACATTAAATGTGATCTGCTTTGATTATAATGCACAATATTGGGACAGTTGATAAAATCAGGATACTGTGTGTAGACTAGATAATACTATTCTGTCGACGGCAATTTCTGGATTTTGATAATCATGGTTTTTACGTAGGAAAAGGAATGTCCAATTTCAAGGAAACACAAATATTTATTAGTAAACATCATAGTTGCAACTTACTCTTAAAAAAACAGATGATCAATAATAGATTATATAGATCAACAAACACATATCTATCTATATATACAGATACCTACTGTGTGCATATATCTCTATCTATGTATCTATCTATAATCTATCTATCTGGAGAGAGAGAAAGGGGGAGATGAGCATGACAAAACAAATATAGAAATATACTAATATTAACATTTGGAGAATTTGGGTAAAGAATATATGGTAATTCTTTATATTACTCTAGCAACTTTTAAGTCTGTAATTTTGTCAAAAATGTAAAAAAGAAAGAAAAGCAATGCATCATTTATTTCATAATACATCTTCCATAAAGAGGCTCTTATGTAGCCAGCCAACAGTTTTGCATATTGAAGCCAATCCTGTAGTATAAAAGCATTTGGCATGTTTTTAACAACCTAATGGCTAATGACCTGGGCGAGTCAATGCTCTGTGTGTTTTCAGAGAACTAAATGAAACCTCACAGTTTTCACTGGCATCAACTGATACAAGTTCTGGTGCACCTGAGTATTATCTAGACACACCTAAGGAATCATATTTCCAGCAACTACATTGCTTTCATGTGGCTTTTTGCAACTCTGCTTCAGGGTGTTGGTGCCCCATCGCTTTGGCTGCATTTCAAGGGGAAGCCATCCCTAGCAGAGTAGTGAGAGTCTAGTGAGAGTCTACATATAAGAGGGAAAGAAGAAAATGCCAAGGGGTGCAGAAACACAACCTTCTATCGCCTGAACTTTTAGCTCCAGAGGGCCAGATATATGGAGGAAATGGAAAATTAGGGACTAATATAGGAGGATGAAGGGGTGTTGAGTCTACAAGTCAAGAAAAGGAGCATCCACAATGCAGATGGGTCCCTGGAAACAACTTTTAATCCACTAGTCAGAAAACCTACGCTATGGTCTCACATCTATAATGTAACAATGCGACTTCAGAAAATCACTTCAAAACAACTTTGGATGCACCTACAAGGTTTTATGAGGAAAACATGTGAGCTCATTTGTGAGATCTCAGGAGAGGGCCTCAGTGGCCTTGCTGTTGTGGTGTGTGTGTGTTTTTTTAAATGAATGTTTTTATCAGGGTATAGTTGCTTTTTAAAAATTATTTCTTTTTTTTTTTTTTTTTTTACTGGGGTATAGTGCTGTTAGTTTTTGATATCCCTACTGTCTGAGCAAAAAAGCCTGGACTGGCACTGGGCACTGAACCCAAGCCAAGATAATGAGTCCCTATGGGAATACGGAGTTGGAACTAAGAGAATTTGAACCCAGTCTCTTGGATGGAGAAGATGTAAACATTGGAGCTGTGGGCAAGTGCATTCCAGTATGTCTACACCTCTTCCCCAAACAAAAATAATCAAAAACAATGGCAACAAACAATTAACAATAAAAGGTACTGAAAACTTAGAGTCAGGTGTCAGGTTCATTGATTATTATTATTTTTTTTTTTGGCCATGCCATGCATCATGTGGGACCTTAGTTTCCCTGACCAGGGATCAAACCTGTGCCCCTTGCTGTGGAAGTGTGAAGTTTCAACCACTGGACCATGAGGTAAGTCTCCCAATGACTCTTTCTGACTGGCTTTTTTTTCCCCTAGAGTAGATGGATTATAATAGTAAGGTATTAGAATGATCAGAAGGCTACAGGAACATAAAGGGAATCATGGTTTATAACTTGGAAGGTACCTTTTATAGGAAGATGAAATATTTGGTCACTTTTAGTTTTAATATTTTTAGTATCATTCCCAAACCAGAGATACAATTTGGTTAATGAATATCTGTGGGCCCATCTTCAAGAAGGAAGGTTGTGTAAGACAGAAACCAAACTATCATCAGTTACAAGAACTGAGTACAATGTTGAGAGCAAGAAAAACCACAAAATGTACCTGAAGTTCATGATAAGGCAGAATATAGATTAGGGAAAATGTCCAATGAATGTAAAAGAGATCAAGACAATTGTCAGCTGTACAAGTGGTTGTTCAGCCCTTGTTTTTATTGGATGTTATTCACAAGGTACAGAAGTATTCTGACCTGCTTTAAATATACAAATATTAATAAACAATTGCTATTTAAAAGACACCTTGTTTATTTTTTCTAGTAGGTCTGCACAGATCCACATTAACTACTCCTCTTCAAGACTTGACTACGTTTTATCTTTGTATCTTTTTAAACCTCCCACATGGACAGACCTGAATACAGGCAATGCGTAAGAAAGATCAGCCTCCTGAAGAAAATTTTTGCTAAAATGTTTTAAACTAAACGAAAGAAAATTTCGAAAGGATGAATTTATTAGAATTACATTAAAAATATTATAAGGCAATTATATCTAAAGCAGAGGATGACAAAATTAGAATATAATGTAAACTATTCAAACCATAATCATTAACTTTTTTGCTTCCATATATATTTTTTTTCTGAGTTTGATGCTTTTATTTTGTTTTGTTTACCGATCTTCATTGGAGTATAATTGCTTCACAATACTCTGTTAGCTTCTGTGGCACAACAAAGCAAATCAGCCATATGCATACACATGTCCCCATGTACCCCCTCTTGAGCCTCCCTCCCACCCTCCCTATCCCACCCCTCTAGGTGGTCACAAAGCAGGGATCTTATCTCCCTGTGCTATGCAGCTGCTTCCCACTAGCTATCTGTTTTACATTTGGTAGTGTATATATGTCAACGCTACTTTCTCACTTTGTCCCAGCTTACCCTTCCCCCTCCCCGTGTCCTCAAGTCCATTCTCTGCGTCTTTATTCCTGTCCTGCCCCTAGGTTCCTCAGAACCATTTTTTTTTTTTTTTTTTTTTTTTTTTTAGATTCCATATATATGTGTTAGCATACAGTATTTGTTTTTCTCTTTCTGACTTACTTCACTCTGTACGACAGACTCTATCTAGGTCCATACTCCTCACTACAAATAACTCAATTTTGTTTCTTTTTATGGCTGAGTAATATTCCATTATATATACGTGCCACATCTTCTTTTTTTTTTTTTTGTGGTACGCGGGCCTGTCACTGCTGTGGCCTCTCCCATTGCGGAGCACAGGCTCCGGACGCGCAGGCTCAGCGGCCATGGCTCACGGGCCTAGCCGCTCCGCGGCATGTGGGATCTTCCCGGACCGGGGCACAAACCCATGTCCCCTGCATCGGCAGGCGGACTCTCAACCACTGCGCCACCAGGGAAGCCCATGCCACATCTTCTTTATCCATTCATCTGTCGATGGATACTTAGGTTGCTTCCATGTCCTGACTATACTATGGTTCATACAATTGGCTAAACTAGCAATACAGAAGAAGCAAACTTGTTCTGCTTTGGACAGGAATTATTCAAATGCTTTTAATATTTATCAGCTTCACCTTGTTACCTATATATATTTCACAGGCTCACTTGAGGCAAAGTTTGCAGGAAGATCCAAGTTTTGTTTGATCTCCTACTATTTTTTCCTGCCTGTTAATATAACCTTCCAACCTTGGGTACCCAGTGCATTCATTTCCTCTACTGCCCTCCCTCCTGAGATGCTTCACATGTTGGGCAGCAATGTGTATTTCAGGCTCCCCTGTTCACCCTTCTCATCAAAATAACTGACCAAAAGTCTCTTCCCATCAACACCTGATGGTGTTATTTTCTGATAACCATATACAGGCAGACCTCAGAGATATTGCAGGTTAGGTTCCTGACCACCACAATAAAATGAGTTACATAAATTTTTGGTTTCCCAGGGCACATAAAAGTTATGTTTACACTATACTATAGTCTATTAAGTGTGCGATAGCATTATGTCTAAAAAAAAGTATGTGAAAAACAAATATATCTATATCTATATATGTATTCCTGTTTGTGTATGTGAGATAAACACACAGGCATGAAATACACACATACACAGGAAACAAAAATACTCATACACAGCATATGCATATACATACACAGAAATAAAAAAACTATAGACTATATATAAATTCTATGTATGTAACTACATACAAACACACACACAGAAATACTGAAAAATATGCCAGTGACATACCACGCTGGGGTCTCCTGTGCTGGCTCTGGAGGGCTTATTTTGGAGCAACTTAGGGTCAACAATCTCATTGACAGAGGAGCTACTTTGTTTTATTAAAAGCTCTTTTTACTTCAATTGTTGAGTTTCAAGGATGGCTTTAGAGAGTGCTTTAGAGAGTGTTGGAGGGGTGATGGGAGACAATGACTCTCTCTTCACTGGGTCCTCCATCTAAGAGGAACCCATATAATCATGATTGGGGAAGAGGCTTCGTGAAACATGAGAGCTGCACACACAAAAATCCTCAGAGTGATTTTTTTTTTCCTTTAATGCACATGTTCCTATCTACAGGAACACCACGACCACCAATAAAACCAGAGTAAAAAGCAAGGTATAAAAGAAGGAGGACAGGAGAAAATAACCTGTGTGAAGTGTCTGTGCCTTTTGATTCTGGGCTGGGGTAGACTTCTGGGTGAGGGGTTTATGGAAACACACAGGTTACACAAAGCATCTTACTAATGGCACAGAGCACGCTCTATATTTTTGAGGAGTTTATTCTCACCATTACATTTAGAACTTTTTTAACTAATAAATTTTGCTCTTTTTCTAAATTCCTCCCCTGCAAGGACCTCCTCACATTCCTATTCAAACCCTCTTTTTGTGCTTAGAAGAAAATAAAGAGGAAATTTTGTTTTGTACCCTGGAAGAAGAGGTATGTGTTTAACTTTGCAGAAGGGTCAAATTTTATCTATGATGCCACTGAGAAGAAATCACTGCAAATATATTCTAAGAATCAAGTGTCTGGGGTATGTTCTCTTTTGTTAATATATGTCAGCTCCTTTTTTGTAAATATAAAACACACTTTTTTCAAGGCTTTTAAACATATTAAAAGAATTCAAAATGGCTTAAAGTGCTTGCAAAATGGCATTTTGATGATATTAAGTGTAAATGAACTCAAACTACTTAGCTAAATTTTTTTCTTTAAATTATCTTTGATTCAAAAAAGGTTAAGTGAAAATACATTTGCAAATGTACTTGATGGTTCAAGGATCTTGGAAGTTTTGAAATTCAGCTGGAGTTGGTTGATACATTCAGATATGTCCATTTCCATCCAACCAGTGAGCTGTACCTGGAATTTCAACGAAATCTTTCACCTTCAGAGACCAAAGTAACTTTAATATGTAAATTCATTAAGTATCACTCCCATGTCCTTCACTAGTCTGTGAAATGTCAGGAGAGAGGAGAAAGCACATGCTAAGGCTGTGTCTGCTTGATACAGAAATCCTGATTTTGGAACCACAAACCCCACACCAAAAAAAAAAAAAAAAAAGAAGAAGACTCAGAAAATTGTCACAGGACTTGTTTCTAAGAGCATCTGTAGAAAAAAAGCAGCGAGATAATATTTATTTAATCTAAACCATGTAACCAGAGCTTTAATGCATTACCTATTTAATCCTAGCACAAAATAAGAATCATCATCCACAGAAAACAAAGAGTTTTAAGCTACAGAGATGATGGAAATTGCTCAAAGTCCAAGTGTTCAAAATTGATGAAGACAAGGCTCAGCATGACTCAGTTCTGCATAACTAATGTCCACTTTGAATTACATCATAGTCCTTCTTGTCCGCACACTACCTACAGGAAAGGAATAAAAGTTGGATTCTAGGGCCTTCCGTCTGTCCCATCTTTAGATATTCTAGTCTCTATGACATCCTAACTTTCCCCTCAATGTCCTTTTCTGTTCTGTCCCACTTCTCTGATTGAAACTTGAGCCCAGAATAGGATTTAACATCATCATATCGTAATGTGTTCTATCTGAGAAACCTACAGCTCTCCTCCTGTTTCTTTCTCTACTACCACACAGAATACTTCACTTCTGACACCCTGGTTACCAAATGTGTGGGCGTTTTAGGCACACCACGTGATTCTGTGACACGAGCCAGGTGTCCCTACAATTTAACCTAATTCCTACACTAGCTACCTGGTGATAGCATCAAATCTCACAGGGGGAGGTCTAAGTCACATAAGACTGCCCTGCCCCTCAACTTTACATGACAATTGCAATAGTAGGTCCCCCAGGTTACCTGGAATTTCTGTCCACCTTGGCAAGAAATCAGGGATTCCCATGACCTCCTGCCCCTTGACTATGATTTTTTGCTAGAATAGCTCACAGAACTCAGGGAGGATGTGATACAGGATACATATGAAAAACCAGCTGAAGAGATACGTAGGGCAAGGTCTGGGAGGGTCCTGAGTGCAGGAGGGTTGTCTCCATAGCGTTAGAGTACATTGCCCTGGAACGTGAATATGTTTATCAATCTGGAAGCTCCCAAGTTCCCATATTACTGGGATCTTATGGAAGCTTTCTCATGTAGACAAGATCAATTATTAACTCCACTGCCAGACTCTCTCCCCTCTCTGGAGGACGAGAAGTGAGGCTGAAAGTTCTAAGCTTCTTATCATGGATTGGTTTTCCTGGTGACCATCCCCATGCAGGAGCTCACCCAGAGTCACCTCAACAGAATGAGAGATGCTCCCAGTTCTATCACTTAGCAATTTACAAAGGTTTGACGAGCCCTGTGTCAGGGACTACAGCCAGAGACCAATATATGTATTTCTTATTACTTCACATGTATATTTGACAAAGGGAAGAAATTCATTGCTAAATATGCAATATCTTGGATTAGAAAACCAGGGAAAAAGGAACCTGGGGGAAAAGATCTTCCTGCTTCCCTTAAACCAGTTTATTCCAATTTGTATTGAATGAGCACTTAGCACGGATATTTATTAATAACAACCCTGCAAAATAACATTTTAATCTCTAATGATTTTTCTAACTGATACCACAATTGAACTGAATATTTTAAAACTCAAGTGTGCTAATATGGATCACATTGAGGAATTTTTTTTTTAACTATTTATTTATTTTTGGCTGTGTTGGGTCTTCGTTGCTGCGTGCAGGCTTTCTCTAGTTCTAGTGAGCGGGGCCTACTCTTCGTTGTGATGCACAGGCTTCTTATTGCAGTGGCTTCTCCTGTTGCAGAGCATGGGCTCTAGGTGTGCAGGCTTCAGTAGTGGTGGCACACGGGCTCAGTAGTTGTGGCTCGTAGGCTCTAGAGTGCAGGCTCAGTAGTTGTGGCACACAGGCTCTAGAGGGCAGGCTCAGTAGTTGTGGCACACAGGCTCTAGAGGGCAGGCTCAGTAGTTGTGACTCGCAGGCTCTAGAGTGCAGGCTCAGTAGTTGTGGTGCACGGGCTTAGTTGCTCCATGGCATGTGGATCTTCCCGGACCAGGGCTCAAACCCATGTCCCCTGCATTGGCAGGCAGATTCTTAACCACTGCGCCACTACGGAAGCCCAAGGAATTTCTGAGATTACGTAACTGCCACATCCATATTATTTCAGAAATCTCTGATCTTGGCATTGATCCATGCAAATGTAAAAAGTGTTAGAATCCACAATATTATCACAGTTTAGAGCAATCATTCCTATGTCTAATGACAACACTGGGTAACCAAGGAATATTTGGAAATATTGAATTATGCTAAATATAGTTTATGTAAGTAATCAAAATGTTATGGTACTCAATTTATATTTAACACATGCAAATAATTAACTTTTTAGAAATACAAATGCTTTTAGTCTTACAATTGATTAATGCTTCCACATTGCTTAGTATCTCTGAGCATCTCCCTTGTGATTTTTAGTTTGAACAGAAGAATTTGGACTAAACAATCTTTTAAATATTCTTTAATTCTTAAAAATGCCTTTGGATTAACACTCTATTTTAAAAATTACTTATTCATGGAGGAGACAAATCCATTTATTTATTGACTAATATACTTCATATTAATATCTAGTTCATCCTAGGCACTGTTCTAGGTAACTGGGAAACAGATTGAATAAAATAAAGTCATACTCTTGTCATACATCTTCTCTAGTGTTGGTAAATTTGTAAATAAACAATTACTATTTCAATAACTGCTACACAGACAAATGAAAGTAAGGGAAAAGGGAGTGCAAGGGAGGTGCAGGGGTTAATATTTACTTTTTAATGAGTTAACACTTGAGAAAAGACTGGGTTCCTGGAGAAGTAGGAAATAATAGCATGTGTAAGGACCAGAGATATGACCATGCTTCAAACATTTGAGCAATGGCAAGAAGGCCAGTGTGGCAGGGGTGTAGTTGGCAAGGGGAAAGGGGCAGGAGATGAGGTAAGATAAGAAACAAGGGACAAAGTAATAAAGGCTGAGAGACCATTGTAAGAGTCTTTTACTCTGAGTGAGATGAGTCACCAATGAGGATAAGATGTGGCTTATGTTTTATAACTCCTCTGGCTGCTCAGTGGAGAACCAGCTGTAAAAGATGGAATGGAACTTGTAGCCAATTAAAAACCAGAGAAGAGGGAGGGGATATGGGGATATATGTATACATATAGCTGATGCACTTCGTAATACAGCAGAAACTAACACAACATTGTAAAGCAACTATATGCCAATAAAACTGTTAAAAAAAAAAAACAGCCAAGAAGTCATGGCAGATTAGAAGTGGTTGTACTAATATATGTACGTATACCATTGATATGTATTTGTATGCCACATGCTTTTTCAAGAGAGGCTTCAGGATTTGCTGACGGACTAGAAGTACAGCAATGAGAAAAATAAGAGTTAAAAATGTTGTCAGGATTTGTTTTTTGACATAAGTGATCAAACAGAAAAATAAATCTGCCACTTATTCAAATGGTAGATGACTTTAAAAGATATTGTTTGTGGTAGGCAGAACGAAGTTAGGTTTTGGATATATGATATCGAGATTACACTCATAAACTGCTGATGAGGGTATAAGTTGGTGCCACATTGGAAAACTGTCTAGCTGTGTCTACTAAAGCAAAATATACACATACCGAGGAATTTCACTCTGAGATATATGCCAAATAGTGGTGCGCACAAATTTCGCCAAAAGACACGTACAAGAAATTTTATAGCAGCACTATTATAACACCCCCAAACTAGAAGCAAACTACATAGTGACCAGCAGTAACTTATGATATATGTATACAATATTATACAGCTATGTAACTCTTTGTAACATCAAGAATGCATCCCACAAATAACGTTAAGATAAAATAGGTGCAAAAGAGTACATACTGTAGGATTCCTACGTTTATATAAAGTGTAAAAACAGACAAAACTACCCCATATTATTAAGAATTAGGATATTGTTACCTGGGGAGTTGACACATCAGCAAAGACAAAAGAGGGACTTCTGTGATGCTGGTAAACAGTGCATTGTCTTTTTAGAAATATATTGAAC
The DNA here is from genome assembly GCF_951394435.1 of Stenella coeruleoalba. Taxonomy (NCBI): domain Eukaryota; kingdom Metazoa; phylum Chordata; class Mammalia; order Artiodactyla; family Delphinidae; genus Stenella; species Stenella coeruleoalba. The sequence goes on from NC_137151.1 coordinate 10,251,936, forward strand.
TGTATAATCATATTTTATATGCTCTTAACTATTTATATTTTAAGCCAATAAAGATTTTACTTTAAAATTATTTTTGAGGTACCTAGTTTACTTTCAAAAGAAGATGATGAATGGCCAGTTCCATGTATGCGTCTAGAATTTTAGGGAAGATCTGGGCTGTATATAAAGCTGGGTTAAGCTCAGGAAGGGCTTATGCATAGCAATGGGAACAAAGGTAGAATCTATCTATCTATCTATCTATCTATCTATCTATCTATCTATCTATCTATCTATATTAGTTGGCAAGCACAGGATGAGTGAAGCTGATTTCTCTTATGATGAAAATGCCTCAGTGGAAGAAGGAAGGTCATCACCTAAAAGTGAAAGGTGAATATGGGGGAAGAGGAGATAAAGATTTGAGAGAAGAGAAGGTATCAAAAATTTCCTAGAAAAGAATATTGATGACCACAAGTGTAATAGGATTGCTGTAGTGCACTAATAGTACACTTGTTGTTGGAGTCCATATATGGTAAAACAAATGATTTAGAGCAGGGTATTGTAAACAAATGTATCTTCCATTTACAGAAACATAGATAATGCTATTGAAAAATCAACAATTCTTTTGGAGGAACTGTTAATAAGTGTCCTATTATCAGCAAGGGGATAACTAAATAGAGATTAATCTGGCAAAGATTTACCAGATCAAGAATGAAGGTAGTTTTCTCCTTATGATCCCTGTTTCTTCTATGGTTGTTTTTCCCCTCTTCTTTATCAAAAATAAATAATTACTTAAATAATGGAAACAAATATCAAAAGGTTAAGGGACACCAAGACAAAACCAACTTCTGGCTAATTTTTTCATCTACAGGAAAGTCTCTAATAAAGATGGCAGATGCGTTCCAGTTTCAGGAAACTTGGAATACTGTGATGTGTGTTTATGTGTACGTAAGTTTATCTACACATGTTTTCACACCACCAATTTTAATTGTTTATTTCCTTGACTGTAAAGATGTAAGAGGTAATGAGTTCTTCATTGTTCACCTGTGTACTTAAAATAAGTCTTACTCAGCAATTGTAAATTGCTGCTTTACTCCAGTGCTTGGGTATTTCAGGGCAAATAATCACACATACATCTGTTCTCACATAAAGCAAACTGCTTCTGTTTTGAAAATAAATAGATGCAGTGAGCCTTAAAAATCATCACGGTGAATTTGGTTGATTAGAATTTTCGACTTCTGCTTTTCATATAAAGTATTATTAAAAATTCATATCTATATATCAATATACCTATATGTCTATATTCATAAAATACTGAGGAGAAATATGGAAAACAATACTGCCTACATTGAGTCCCCAAACCATTTCTCCAGGGAAGGATATATTTAGGAAAGGAATGCTTAAAACTAATTTAAAGAGAGAGTGATATCAGGAAAATAATATTGTACATAGCTCCTGATGCCTATACTTCCACAGAAACATCAAAAACAAGCTAAATTGACAGAACCAACTGAGAACTCTGGAAAACAGCCAAAAGCTCACAGCAAACAATCAACCACTGAATCAAGGAAAGACCACTTAAAATAACATTAAAGGTAGGGCTCCCCTGCACCTTGAGCAACCCTGGCCCCGCCATGACCACACCTCACCAGATTTCAGATACTCAGACTTCACCTTTACTTTCACCTACTTTGGCAGCCCCAAAAGATAGGCATGTCTAAAATATCTTGAGGAGGATCTCCAAGATGGAGGAAGAATAAGACATGGAGATCATCTTTCTCCCCACAAATACATCAAAAATACATCTAGGGGCTTCCCTGGTGGCACAGTGGTTGAGAGTCCGCCTGCCGATGCAGGAGACACAGGTTCATGCCCCGGTCCAGGAGTATCCCACATGCTGCGGAGTGGCTGGGCCTGTGAGCCATGGCTGCTAAGCCTGTGTGCCTGGAGCCTGTGCTCCGCAATGGGAGAGGCCGCAGCGGTGAAGGCCCGCATACTGCAAAAAAAACAAAACAAAACAAAAAAACATCTACATGTGGAACAACTCCTACAGAACACCTCCTGAATGCTGGCAGAAGATCTCACACTTCCCAAAAGCCGTGTGGCTGACAGAGTCATGGTGCTCTGGCCAGGTGTCAGGCCTGGGCCTCTGAGGTGGGAGAGCCGAGTTCAGGACATTGGACCAGAATAGACCTCCCAGCCCGATGTGGTATCAGTCAGCAAGAGCTCTCCCAGCTATCTCCATCTCAACACTAAGACCCAGCTCCACTCGATGACCAGCAAGCTCCAGCGCTGGACAACCCATGCGAAAAAACTGGCAAAACAGGAACACAACCCCACCCATTAGCAGAGAGGCTGCCTAAAATCATACTAAGTTCACAGACAGCCCAAAACACACCACTGGACATAGGCCGGCCCACCAAAAAGACAAGATCCAGCCTCATCTGGGAGAACACAGGCACTAGTCACCTCCACTAGGAGCCCACTGAATGAACCTTACCCACTGGAGGCAGACACCAAAAACAACAGGAACTGCAAAACTAAAGCCTGCAAAAAGGAGACCCCAGTAAGTTACGCAAAAAGACAAGACGGAGAAATATGCAGCAGATGAAGGAGTAAAGTAAAAACTCAACGGACCAAAGAAATGAAGAGGAAATAGGCAGTCTACCTGAAAAAGAATTCAGAGTAATGATAGTAAAGATGATCCAAAATCTTGGAAATAGAATGGAGAAAATACAAGAAACGTTTAACAAGGACCTAGAAGAACTAAAGTACAAACAAACAATGATGAACACCAAAATAAATGAAATTAAAAATTCTTTAGAAGGAATCAATAGCAGAATAACTGAGGCAGAAGAACGAATAAGTGACCTGTAAGATAAAATAGTGGAAATAACTATTGCAGAGCAGAATAAAGCAAAAAGAATGTAAAGAATTGAGGACAGTCTCAGAGACCTCTGGGACAACAATAAATGCACCAACATTCAAATTATAGGAGTCCCAAAAGAAGAAGAGAATAAGAAAGGGACTGAGAAAATATTTGAAGAGATTATAGTTGAAAACTTCCCTAATATGGGAAAGGAAATAGTCAATCAAGTCCAGGAAGTGCAGAGGGTCCCATACAGGAGAAATACAAAGAGAAACACGCCAAGATGCATATTAGTCAAACTATCAAACTTTGTATTTAATATCAAAAATTAAATACAAAGAAAATATATTCAAAGCAGCAAGAGAAAAGCAACAAATAACATACAAAGGAATCCCCATAAGGTTAACAGCTGATCTTTCAGCAGAAACTCCACAAGCCAGAAGGGAGTGGCAGGACATATTTAAAGTGATGAAAGGGAAAAACCTACAACCACGATTACTCTACCCAGACAGGATTTCATTCAGTTTCAATGGAGAAATTCAAACCTTTACACACAAGCAAAAGCTAAGAGAATTGAGCACCATCAAACCAGCTTTACAACAAATGCTAAAGGAACTCTTCTAGGAAGGAAACACAAGAGAAGGAAAAGACCTACAAAAACAAACCCCAAACAATTGAGAAAATGGTAATAGGAATATACATGTCAATAATTACCTTAAATGTAAATGGATTAAATGCTCCAACCAAAAGACATAGACTGGCTGAATGGTTACAAAAACAAGACCCATATATATGCTGTCTACAAGAGACCCACTTCAGACCTAGGGACACATACAAACTGAAAGTGATGGGATGGAAAAAGAAATTCCATGCAAATGGAAATCAAAAGAAAGCTGAAGAAGCAATTCTCAAATCATACAAATAGACTTTAAAATAAAGATTATTACCAGAGACAAAGAAGAACACTACATCATGATCAAGGGATCAATGCAAGGATATATAACAATTGTAAATATTTATGCACCCAACATAGGAGCACCTCAATACATAAGGCAAATGTTAACAGCCATAAAAGGGGAACTCAACAGTAATATAATAAGAGTAGGTACTTTAAAACCTCACTTTCACTAATGGACAGATCATCCAAAATTAAAATAAATAAAGAAACACAAGCTTTAAATGATACATTAAACAAGATGGACTTAATGGACTTAATGGATATTAATAGGACACTCTTTCCAAAAACAACCGAATACACTTTCTTCTCAAGTGCTCATGGAACATTCTCCAGGATAGATCATATCATGGGTCACAAATCAAGCCTTGGTGAATTTAAGAAAATTGAAATAATACCAAATACTGTTACTGACCACAATGCTATGAGACTAGATAACAATTACAGGAAAAAAAAACTGTAAAAAATACATTACTAAATAACCAAGAGATCACTGAAGAAATCAAAGAAGAAATCAAAACAATACCTAGAAACAAATGACAATGAGAACACGATGCCCCAATATCTATGGGATGCAGCAAAAGCAGTTCTAAGATGGAAGTTTATAGCAATACAATGCTGCCTCAAGAAAGAAGAAACACCTAAAATAAACAATCTAACCTTACAACTAAAGCAATTAGAGAAAGAAGAACAAAAAACCCCTAAAGTTAGCAGAAGGAAAGAAATCATAAAGATCAAATCAGAAATAAATGAAAAAGAAATGAAGTAAACAATAGCAAAGATCAATAAAATTAAAAGCTGCTTCTTTGAGAAGATAAACAAAATTGATAAACCACTAGCCAGACTCATCAAGAAAAACAGGGAAAATACTCAAATCAACAGTATTAGAAATGAAAAAGGAGAAGTAACAACTGACACTGCAGAAACACAAAGGATCATGAGAGATTGCTGCAAGCAACTATATGCCATTAAAATGAACAACCTGGGAGAAATGGACAAATTCTTTGAAAAGCACAACTTTCCAAGATGAACAAGGAAGAAATAGAAAAAAATAAATAGACCAGTCACAAGCACTGAAATTGAAACTGTGATTAAAAATCTTCCAGCAAACAAAAGCCTAGGACCAGATGTATTCACAAGCGAATTCTATCAAACATTTAGAGAAGAGCTAACCCCCATCCTTCTCAAACTCTTGCAAAACACAGCAGAGGGAGGAACACTCCCAAACTCATTCTACGAGGCCACCATCACCCTGACACCAAAACCAGACAAGGATGTCACAAAGAAAGAAAACTACAGGCCAATATCACTGATGAACATACATGCAAAAATCCTCAACAAAATACTAGCAAACATAATCCAACAGCACATTAAAAGGATCATACACCATGATCAAATGGGGTTTATCCCAGGAATGCAAGGATTCTTCAATATACGCAAATCAATCAATGTGATACACCATATTAACAAACTGAAGGATAAAAACCATATGATCACCTCAATAGATGCAGAAAAAGCTTTTGACAAAATTCAACACCCATTTATGATAAAAACCTCAAGGAAGTAGGAATAGAGGGAACTTACCTCAACATAATAAAGGCCATATATGACAAACCCACAGGCAACATCATTCTCAATGGTGAAAAACTGAAACCATTTCCACTAAGACCAGGAACAAGACAAGGTTGCCCACTTTTACCACTATTATTCAACATAGTTTTGGAAGTTTTAGCCACAGCAATCAGAGAAGAAAAATAAATAAATAGAATCCAAATCAGAAAAGAAGTAAAACTGACACTGCAGATGACATGATACTCTACAGACAGAATCCTAAAGATGCTACCAGAAAACTACTAGAGCTAATCAACAAATTTGGTAAAGTAGTGGGATACAAAATTAATGCATAGAAATCTCTTGCATTCCTATACACTAATGATGAAAAATGTGAAAGAGAAATTAAGGAAACACTTCCATTTACCCTTGCAACAAAAAGAATAAAGTACCTAGGGATAAACCTACCTAAGGAGACAAAAGACCCGTATGCAGGAAACTATAAGACACTGATGAAAGAAATTAAAAGTGACACAAATAGATGGAGACATATACCATGTTCTTGGATTGGAAGAATCAACACTGTGAAGATGAATACACTACCCACAGCAATCTACAGATTCAGTGCAATCCCTATCAAACTACCAATGGCATTTTTCACAGAACTAGACCAAAATTTTCACAATTTGTATGGAAACACAAAAGAGCCCGAATAGCCACAGCAGTCTTGAGAAAGAAAAATGGAGCTGGAGGAATCAGGCTCCCAGACGTCAGACTATAGTACAAAGCTACAGTAATCAAGAGAGTATGATACTGGCACAAAAGCAGAAATATAGATCAATGGAACAGGACAGAAAGCCTAGAGAAAAACACACGCACATATGGTCACCTTATCTTTGATAAAGGAGGCAAGAATATACAATGAAGAAAAGGCAGCCTCTTCAATAAGTGGTGCTGGGAAAACTAGAGAGCTACATGTAAAAGAATGAAATTAGCATACTCCCTAACACCGTAAAATAAAATAAACTCAAAATGGATTAAAGACCTAAATGTAAGGCCAGACAATATAAAACTCTTAGAGGAAAACATAGGCAGAACACTCTATGACATAAATCAGAGCAAGATCCTTTTTGACCCACCTCCTAGAGAAATGGAAATAAAAACCAAAATAAACAAATGGGACCTTATGAAACTTACAAGCTATTGCACAGCAAAGGAAACCATAAACAAGATGAAAAGACAACCCTCAGAATGGGAGAAAATATTTCCAAATGAAGCAACTGACAAAGGATTAATCTCCAAAATATACAAGCAGCTCATGCAGCTCAATATCAAAAAGCAAAAAATCCAATCCAAAAGTGGGCAGAAGTCCTAAGTAGACATTTCTCCAAAGAAGATATACATGAAAGCATGCTCAACATCACTAACCATTAGAGAAATGCAAATGAAAACTACAATGAGGTATCACTTCACACCAGTCAGACTGGCCATCATCAAAATATCTACAAACAATAAATGCTGGAGAGGGTGTGGAGAAAAGGGAACCCTCCTGCACTGTTGGTGGAAATGTAAATTGATACAGCCACTATGGAAAACTGTATGGAGTTTCCTTAAAAACTAAAAATAGAACTACCATATCACCCAGCAATCTCACTACGGGGCATACACCCTGAGAAAACCGTAATTCAAAAATAGTCATGTGTGGGGCTTCCCTGGTGGCGCAGTGGTTGAGAGTCCACCTGCCGATGCAGGGGACGCGGGTTCGTGCCCCGGTCTGGGAGGATCCCGCATGGCGCGGAGCGGCTGGGCCCGTGAGCCATGGCCGCTGAGGCTGCGCGTCCGGAGCCTGTGCTCCCTAACGGGAGAGGCCACAGCAGTGAGAGGCCCGCGTACCGCAAAAAAAAAAAAAAAAAAAAAAAAAAAAAAAAAAAATAGTCATGTGCACTAATTAGAGAAATGCAAATCAAAAGTGCAATGAGGTATCACATCACACAGGTCAGAATGGCCATCATCAAAAAATCTACAAACAATAAATGCTGGAGAGGGTGTGGTGAAAAGGGAACCCTCCTGCACTGTTGGTGGGAATGTAAATTGATACAACTGTTTTGAAGAACAGTATGGAGGTTCCTTAAAAAACTAAATATAGAACTACCATATGATCCAGCAATCCCACTCCTGGGCTTATATCTGGAAAAACTATAATTCAAAAAGATACATGCACCCCAATGTTCATTGCAGCAGTTTATACAATAGCCAGGACATGGAAGCAACCTAAATGTCCATCGACAGAAGAGTGGGTAAAGAAGATGTGGCATATATATACAATGGAACCTTACTCAGCCATAAAAAAGAATGAAATAATTCCAGTTGCAGCAACATGGATGGACCTAGAGACTGTCATATTCAGTGAAGGAAATCAGACAAAGACAAATATCTTACGATAATGTTTGTATGTGGAATCTAAAATAATGACACAAATTAACTTATTTACAAAACAGAAGTAGAGTCACAGATGTAGAAAACAAACTTATGGTTACCAGGCTGGAGAGAGGGGAGAGGGATAAATTGGGAGATTGGGATTGACATTTACATACTACTATATATACAATGGATAATTAATAAGGACCTACTGTATAGCACAGGGAGCTCTACTCAATACTCTGTAATGACCTATATGGGAAAATAATCTAAAAAATAGGGGAGATATATATATATATATATATATATATATATATATATATGTATATGTATAACTGATTCACTTTACTGTACACCTGAAACTAACACAACATCGTAAATCAGCTGTAATCCAATAAAAAATTTTTTTCAAAAAGGAAAAAATGAATAAATAAATTAAAAAAAAAAAAAATGTCATGCACCACAATGTTCATTGCAGCACTATTTACAATAGCCAGGATACAGAAGCAACCTAAGTGTCCATCAACAAATGAATGGATAAAGAGTATGTGGCACATATACACAATGGAATATTACTCAGCCATAAAAAGAAATGAAATTGAGTTATTTGTAGTGAGGTGGATGGACCTAGAGTCTGTCATACAGAGTGAAGTAAGTCCAAAACAGTAAAACAAATACTGTATGCTAACACATATATATGGAATCTAAAAAAAAAAAATGGTCCTGAAGAACCTAGGGGCAGGACAGGAATAAAGATGCAGACGTAAAGAATGGACTTAAGGACATGGGGAGGGGGAAGGGTAAGCTGCGAAGAAGTGAGAGAGTGGGATGGACATATATACACTATCAAATGTAAAACAGATAGCTAGTGGGAAGCAGCCGCATAGCACAGGGAGATCAGCTCCGTGCTTTGTGATCACCTAGAGGTGTGGGATAGGAAGGGTGGGAGGCAGACACAAGAGGGAGGGGATATGGGGATATATATATACGTATCGCTGATTCACTTTGTTATACAGCAGAAAATGACACAACATTGTAAAGCAATTATACTCCAATAAATAAAGATGTAAATAAATAAATAAAATATTTTAAAAAGCATTAAAACTTTTTCCCATTTTTGCTTGACCTTTCCCTGCCCTTATCCCCTTTCAATAATGGGTAGAACATTTAGAATAAGATTTGGTTACAAAAGAGTGGACTTCAACAACCCTATATACCAATTAGACCTAACTGACATAAATTGAACACTCTACCCAACAACCGCAGAATGTACGCTCCAATCTTGTGATAGGGAACAGTCTCCTGAATGGACCAGATGTTAGGCAACGAAACAAGTTTCAATAAATCTAAGAAAAATAAATTATTGAAATATCTTTTCTGACCACATTTTAATAAATCTAGAAATTAAAAAAAAAAAACACAGAAAGAAAACTGGAAATTCACAAAGTTGTGAAATTTACACCATACACTGAATCACCCAGTAGGACAAAGAAGGTATAAGGGCAATTAGAAAATAGTTAGAGATGAATGGAAATGAGAATATGACATGCTGAAACTTATGAGATGCAGTGAAGTCAATACTCAGAGGGAAATTTACACCACTAACCAACTAGGCTTAAAAGAAAAAAGTCAAATCTGTAACCTAATTTTAAACTGTAGCAACAGGAAAAAAGAAGAGCAAACTAAACCCAAAGTCAACAAAAGAAAGAGAACAGTAAAGATTAGAGCAGAGATGAATGACATAGAGATTTTTAAATGACAGAAATGACATAGAGATTTTCAATGAAACAAAAATTTGACTCTTTGAAAAGATCAACAAAACTGACAAGTCTTTAATTAGACTATCAAATAATAAAAGATAAGACACAGGGGATCAATCCAGATTGTGGAGCAAGTGGACGCAGACCTCACCTCCCCGCAGGAGAACGTCAAAAATACTTCTACATGTGGAATAATTCTCACTGAAGACTATCTGGAAACTTGCAAAAGGACTCCTGTACATCCAAGGCTGTAAGAAAGATATATGTGTAACTGGGTAGGAAGGGAAGAAAAGTGATCAAGTCAGGACCTGTGCCCCTGGCAGGGGACTCAGAGGAAAAGGAAGAATACACAGGCAGACACCCACCCTGGGGAGTGAGCAGTGAGAGCCATGAATTGGGCACCTGGTCCTGGAGACCTATACAAGGGGATGAGTCCCCCTGGCTGGATGGAGGACAACAGGGACTGACAGGAAGGCTGCGGGAAGCCTGGACGCCATTCATGAGGAGCACCGGCATGCTGACTCACCTTGGAGGGTGGACAGAGGTCCGCTCTAGCTGCTGCCGAGCTTCCTGTGACACCCTAGGCACATGCCCCTGCCTGAACCAAGTAAACGCTCTGGGCCTGCTCACACCAAACCACAGCATGGCAATGAATCTGTGGGGGCCACAACCAGGGAGAAGACTCGACCTTGGGACTAGAGGCTACCCACTCCCAGGGCAGAGCCTGGGTGGGGTGACAGTGGTCATTATTGGCACTTATTCAAGCAGCTCATTGAAGCAGCCTGAACCTCTGACAGCAGCTGCTCCACCACAGCACACACCCCGAGATACACTGAGAATACCCACAAGCCCGGCCTGCCCTGCTGTGTGGCTGCACAACAGGGTGAGGGTGGCAGAGGCTGGGGGCAGTGGTCCACTGTGAGGGACAAAGGGGACTTGCACCCGAGGCTGGACCTGAGTGGAATGAGGGAAACAGCTGTGGAAGCCTGAACAGGCAGCATACCACAGTTGGAACCGCTGTGGCTGACATGAGCCGAGAGCCTACAGGGGCCCCATTTGCTTCAGCACTTCCCTGCTCTGGGACAAGGTTCCCAGTGTGGGAAGGGGGAAAACAAAACAGAAAGAAAACAGAACAGAGCCAGCTCAGTCCAACATTCAGGGCTTCTGCTCCAGCAACTTGGGATAAGATCCCACCCCAAATAAAGTGCCAATAGTCACTTAGCAGAGAAGGAGTCCCACTCACACAGGCTCCAGCTCTAGCTCCTCCATCTCCAGCCCCACCCCTACCAAGGTGATAGCCGCCAGCACATCCTGAAGAAAGATGTCACTGCATCCACATCACATCCAGCTCTCTCACCAAAGGCACTGGGTACATGAGTCTGTATAAGAACAGTCCCAATAAGAATGCCACTTCAACCACAAACAGGTAACAGTTTTACCTAAATTCATAGAGGCAGAAAAAGTTAAATAAAACGAAAAGGCAGAGGAACTGTTCTCCACTGAAAGACAAAACCCCAGAAAAAATAATGAAACAGAAATAAACAATTTTCCAAATAAAGAATTCAAAGCATTGAAAATAAAAATGTTAACTGAATTAGGTAAAAAACTACATGAACACAGTGAATGTGTTAACATCTTCATAGAAATATTAACATAGTTTATAGAAACTATAAAAAAGACGCAATCAAAAATGAAGAATTTAATAGCCAAAATAAAATACAGTCTAGAAAGAATGAATACCAGACTAAGTAATACAGACGAATGCGTAAGTTATCTGGAAAACAGAATATTGGAAATCACCCAATCAGAACAGCAAAAAGAAAATTAAAAAAAAAAAATGAAGACAGTCTAAGAGATCTTTTTGATAACATTAAGTGTACCAACATTTGCATAATAGGGGTCCCAAAGGGAGAACAGAGAGAGAAGGAGATCAAAAATGTATTTGAAGAAATTATGACCCAAAACTTCCCAAACCTGAAGAGGGAAAGATATCCAGGTGCAGGAATCACAGATGGTCCCACAAAATTGACCCAACTCAACCCACACCAAAATATACCAAAATTAAAGTGGAAAAATTTAGAGAATTCTAATAGCAGCCAGGGAAAAAGAAAGAGTCCTATACAAAGGAATTCCCATAAGGATATCAGCAGGCTTCTCTGCAGAAACTTTGCAGGCCAGAAGGGAGTGAAATGATAGATTCAGAGTGCTGAAAAGGAAAAACCTGCAACCTAGGATACTCTACCCAGCAAGATTATTATATGGAATAGAAGGAAAAATAAAGAATCTTTCAAACAAGCAATCCATAACATATGAGAATAGAATAATTAAATTAGTTTTAAGAAAACTTTTTGTATTTATATTCTCCCTCACTAAATTTAAGCGTATTTTGGTTAAATGAAAAGAGCTGTGATCTTTGTACCTTACTTTTTAAAGATACTATATAGGAATACCTGTTCAAGGGGGCAAAAAAAGACCATCTATAACTAGAGTAGGATTTTTCTACCAACCAATCGCAGACACCAAAAAAAGATTTATTGTGGAGTGTACATTTACCTCTGATATTCTGAGTACAATTATAGAAAAAGTAAGAGGAATACTAAATTATATAAAAGGTTTTGCTACATTATACATGGTACTTGAGCAAATAAATTCTATGTGTCTCAATTTTATCATCTAGCATATGAAATGAATGTTCTAGATTATCTCTGATTATGTAAACAGTTGAGTTCCATAAGTATTCTTAGAGTTTATCAAGTACAATCTCAAACTCAAGTTCACTTAATATTTTTCCCTACTTGTGTAGATATTTATTAGAATTCAAGTGGATAAATTGTGTAAAGAATTATTTAGAGATGTCAAGAACACATATACATATACACATCACTTTCTGAACAAACTAGTCAAAATATATCTAGGTTCACAGATTTAAGATGACTACAGAATGACTGAGGGTAGAAAGGAGGTACAGCTACAAATGAATTACTAAGTAATACAACAACCTGAACCAGACAAATCGAATGCAATTCTTCTTTTCCATTCATTGTATTTGCATACAGCACAATTCAAAAGGATGAAAAAAGGGCATTCTTTCACTTCAGACAAATCTCTACTGCTTCCTCGACAGATAGGTTGTTCTAGGTAATGATGCTTATGTACTGCAATGTGCTCATAGACTTTTAGACTTTTTTCATGTACACACAAAATCAAAGAATTTTTTTGTGTGTCTAGTACTATTCGGCTTCAATTTCTCAGTTCATAGGAACCTGAGATTTATTTTATGGATGAAGTAGTGTTATCCTAATTGAAAGAAAGAATGGACAGAGTGCTTCTGGGTTTATATTAGAGTTTGAGTTTTAGGCATAGCCTATGATGTCATGAGAAGCTGGCAAGTCACATTGAGCACCCTTTGTAGGGACTGTCCTATAAGGGCAATTTGTCCTTCTGCCTCAGTTGGAATTTTAGCCATAAGCATTGTTTAGCTGAATTAGACAATAAAGGTGTTTTATGTTTTTGTTTTATTTTCAGAAGACCCCGGAGGATATGTGCAAACACCCTTTTTCTGCAGGATAAGTGACAGTAAAAGGGGACTAAAAGAGTCAAAATGGAAAACATACACACACACACACACACACATACACACACACACAAATAGGGATGGAGGAGAGTAAATAAAAGGGAAGTTAAGTGAGCAAATCACAGAGAAAGGAAATGTTGTAAAAAGCGAGGAGAAGAGAAATTATAGAAAGAGATTGAAAAGTGAAACATGTCAATGTATGGTGGCTATTCCACATTCTCCCCTATTTTCAGCTGATTTTTCTTTACTGGTTCTTTCTTTCCAGAATTTTTCTTGCTTCGTTTTTCTTACTTTTTTTCTTTGAATATTTCTTTTCTTTTACAAATGTCCCCTAGAATGAAAATGCAATCAGTAGTTTAATAGAGAATGCCTATATTTTTGCCCAACTCATTTATTCACTAATTTGCTTGTTTTTTTGGTAATAAAGCCAGACTCTGTTTTCCTGTTTTATTTACAGTCAATATGGACCAATGACTGAATTCTAGCCAATGGAGTGTGGGAGAAATTTTGTGCATCACTTCTGGGCCAAAGTGGTAAAAAGTATCTGTAATTTCTCTACTTATTCTTTTCAAAACAACACAGAGAGCAGAGGACACTAATACCATAAGCCCATAGGATCAAACAAGGCACAAAATGTGAAAAAAATGGGTTCCCCAAACACTACAAAACCAGGAGTATATATGAGATGAATTGTTATGTGATTAAGAAATAAAATCCCATCTCTCTTGGGATGTGGGGGTTTATAGCACAGCTAGAACTATCCAAAAATGCAGAGAAGCAGACAAGTCAAAATCTCTCCCTCTAGCTATTAACAGTCCTCTTTCTCTGCTCTTTTTCTCATTTAGAGGAATTGTCTTTGTTTATACTTCGCATCTATAAGACCTCAGACTGGGAAAAGTTAACTTAAACACTCTAGCAAGTTAACATTTTCATGCTTTCCCCTCTGTCTTCTGAGCTTCATACACGCATCAGTTGACTTCCTTTTGAGTTTTCCATTAACATATACAGACACACACAATCAATCAACAGTCAATATATTGTGGATTAGCTGACTTGACTTCTTTCATTGATTGCATCACATATCTAATTAACTTGTCTAAATCAATATTTATCTTGGTGCTATACAAACCCAAACATTTGTTTTTTACTTTGATTTATGTTGATTAGATTGGATTTTTGGCACCTTGATGAGAAGAAATTCAATAAGAAAATTCCATTATATAAATATTTATCCATTTCAGAAAATTCTGTGAGGTAAATATATCAGAAATTCAGTTAAAAAGACTCTTTTTATTCACTCTCACTGTGAAAGAAAAATAACAATGTGGACTAAAAATATTAAAACAACTTAGTTCTAGCATTCTAAAAGACTGGAGTCATATGTACTTTATTTTATATTGCATTTGTACTACTTATAGTTATGGATGAGGCTTAGTAAAAATAAATGTCACTGCTTAAAATTATTTCATAACAAAATAATCTTAAATGAATTAATGTTTTGAAACATTTCAATAAAAATATATTTCATTAGAACAGATAAAATATTAACTCAAGTTCATTCCAACAAACACAGTAAGTGACTATTATAGGCCAATATTTGGGGTTGGAGATTTAGTTTATATAAAACAACGTATCTGTGGAGAGTGAAAGGCAGGTAAACAGAAAATTTCTTTACAACATATTAAATGTAAAGAATAAGTTAAATTATCAGGGTTCACCTAAAATTTTATCATATATAAATAAAAATATATTTTTTTCTTAACTGTTTATTTCAGCCACCACATTAATCCCTGCACATGATTTGAGCTCCAAACAAGGAAAATTTTAGGGAGAGGTGATTTACTGATAGTCTAAGTAGTGTCTTATATTGATAGTAGACTATCAATAAATAGCCTAGCTAAAAATGTCTGACATCATATACAGTTTATCTATATGAGACCATATTTTCTAAGGGATATATCACAGGGCTCAATCATACACTTTGCCTTCCTTTTCCTTTGTTATACATTGCATGGCAAATTACTATAAAAATAAGATCTTTGTTTCTCTAGAGCTTATTTTCTCCTGCTGCTTCATTCAGTCCTGAACTTGTCATCTTCTATTTCTGACAGCACTGCAGTCATTGGGGACTGGACTTTGATGTTACAAATACAAGATAGAGACTTCAAATAAGAAAAAAAAAAAAAAGCAGAGCTTGAGAATGAACAAAAGCAGCAAAAAATCCTCTTGTTCTCTATTAACATAAAAAAAGTTCTCTTAACAAATGGGAGTCTATTTTATATATAGTCTGTCAAAGTTAATTTATAGTAGGATTGTTGATAGACGTTTTGGGCAAACTATTTTCTTGAGGCTAGTCAGGAGGTAGCACCATACTGGAATGAATAATGCATCAGAATCGGAAACATTTGGGTTCTCATCCCAAAACACTCTTACTTCAATTATCTGTGTTCTGAGCCTTAACTTCATCACCTGAATAACTGAATTAAAAAAACTCTTACTGTGTCATTGAGATGATTTGTATAAGAAAATTACCTTATAAAATGATGACGATTACAAACAGGGTTCCTTCCTGCCATGGAGATGTTGGTAAAATACTGTATTCTTTTCCCTCTCTAGTTTGTTGCCAGAGCTGCTCCGGGTCTTTGTTCAAAATCCTCCAACCCCCACCATTAGCAGCAGTGTCCTTGCTCCAAACCTGCCAACACCCCCCCACACCCCAACCTTTAGCAGGAGTGAACCTAAATCTTTAAGTTAAAGGGTCCAGAGATAAGAAAGGAAGCTACAAACAAAAAACGACTAGATGGAACCAGCTGGGACCACGAAGGTGATGAATCTGACCTCCAACAGGCCCTGAGTCTCATTATACGCTGATTTTACATTAGCAAATTAAATGACACACCTACTTGTGGTAAAATAAACGGGGTGGTACTTCACTCCCTTGGGAACAGTCCTGCCCCTTCCCCAGTGAACAAATGCATATGCCTCCCCAGCATTAGCCTCACTGCTCCTCCTTTTGTCTTTACTCTTTAAAATAAAATCGCTCTCACCAGGTGGGCAAGAACTTGATCTGTGAACTTAGCTCCTGCTTCTCCATTCTTTGGCCACTGAATAAAGCTTGAGCTGTGACCATCTCAGCCTATTCAAACTTGAATGGGAAAAGAACCCTCCCCGCACTGAGGCAGAAAGCCTCAGCCAGGCTTGGGCCAAGCAGGGTCCACATGGCTTAATTCGCTAACAGTTTCAAGTAAAGGAAAGATGATAAAAAAAATCATAACCTAAGAGTGTTCTGTTTAGAAAGTGATTTTGTTGATATGTCCAACAACCGTCTATTAATAAACACTATAAACCATTATGGCCAGGTGTTCTTTGAAAACAAGAAAAATAAAGTAATAGTATCATCATAGTCTTGCTAAAAAGCCATAATGCCAGTTTTCTGTCCATTACAAAAATAAACCAAGGAGGGGGCTTCCCTAGTGGCGCAGTGGTTGGGAGTCCGCCTGCCGATGCGGGGACGCGGGTTCGTGCCCCGGTCTGGGAGGATCCCGCGTGCCGCGGAGCGGCTGGGCCCGTGAGCCATGGCTGCTGGGCCTGCGCATCCGGAGCCTGTGCTCCGCAGCGGGAGAGGCCACAGCAGGGAGAGGCCCGCGTACCACAAAAGAATAAAAATAAAAATAAGCCAAGGATAGGGAATGTCAGGGTATGATCTGTTTTTTTTGTTGTTGTTGTTTTTGCGGTACGTGGGCCTCTCACTGTTGTGGCCTCTCCCGTTGCGGAGCATAGGCTCCGGACACGCAGGCTCAGCGGCCATGGTCACGGGCCCAGCCGCTCTGCGGCGTGTGGGATCTTCCTGGACCAGGGCACGAACCCGTGTCCCCTACATCGGCAGGTGGACTCTCAACCACTGCGCCACCAGGGAAGCCCTATAATCTGTTTTTTTCCCCTGCATTTTCATTTCCCATCTAATGCTATTAAATTAAGTAAATGTTGAAGCTAAATCTGTAAAGTTTGAGTCTTAATTTGTACTATTCAATCAATCAGCAAATATTTGTTCTACTCTGGCTGTGTGTGAGGCATAGTGATGGTTGAAAGAGGGGATTAAAAAAGGGTTTATTTTAAGAAAATGCCCTGTAATATGACGTAGGACATTTCACTTGACAAACACAGGTATCATCATCCCCGTATGACAAGCATAGATACCTAGTCCCAGAGGTATTAAGTATTCAATAACATGACCAAGAAACATCTTACAGAGAATGAAACGTTCTTGAATTCAAAACCAAGGTTATCTGAGCCCAAACTCTGTCCTCTTATTCAAACCACTTATATTTTAGGTATAAAGCAAAATATATGTCCTAAATAAGTTTATAGTTTAGCAGATAAGATGAAATATTTACCCCCCCAGAAGATAAATAACATTGCTACGTGCCAAAAGAATGGCTTGAACAATTGAGAAACATCAGAGGAAAGAGAAACAGAGATGATTTTAAGCCTGGACAATTAGGTAAAACTTTATAGATAAAGACTTGAAGAATGTGTAGAATTTTTCATTGCATAGGATGTGGGTCTGAAAATATTCCAGGTGGGGAGAGTAGTTACAGAAATGAGGCCTAGCAACGAACAAGGCAGTTGACAGTGAATAGAACAATTTGATTGCAACAGCTATATAACTTGAAAACGAGTACAAAATAAGGCTGGAAATAAAAAGCACTTACTGGAATGTTCCTATTTTATTTTAGGACTTTTGGGCACTAATTTCTCATTTAAAAGTTCTTGTTTGAGTCTTCAAATAGTGTGTGATTTATTTAAAAAATCAAATATTACTAAAACAAGTGACATAAATACAAAGCAGAACACAATAATTTGTTCTTGTGTGGCCGGGATTTGTTTGTTCCCCCAAACAATTGCATATGGTGGTCATAAGGCTCAGGCCAACATAATCATAAAACCCAATCCTTTTAATATACTAGTTATTTTGGGGTGGCTACAGGAAATAGCAAATATGATAAAATGACTTCCCTGAAACTGCTATGTAGAGAGTGGATGTCCTCTAACCACTAAGACTTCTATCAGCCTTATAATTGTAGGAGGATAAAATGAGGCCAATTCAGGGGGAAGAGAGGAAGCAGAGTCAGGAAATGTCAATAAAGTGGGAGGGAGAAAGAGAGACACAGAGAAAGACAGAGAGAAGTATTCATTCAGGGTCCCTGGACCGAAAAGTATTTAAAACGCAAAATTCAAATGCTTACATAAACATTTTTTCCCCTTGATATGGTTTGAGCTGGGTTTCTGTTATTTATAATTGACAGCTAGGAAAGTTCTATCCCATTAAGACATATAAGTTCAATTGTGTGAATCAAGTAAGCATTTTAAGATATTTCAAAAGGAGAAAATTAAACTGAATAGTATGGGAATTCAAATATAGATGGGAGAGTGAGCCTCACAATCTGCACAAATCTGCTCTAAACACAGAATGAAGGGCGTAATATTTTAAAATATGCTTAACAGAATACATAATCATTATTAAAAAGGAAAGGAAAACACAGGAGGATTTCTGCTCTTTAGCCAGGAAGAAATAAGATATTCTAAAATTACCCGTGCCCTACACAACTAGACAACTAGAGAAAATAAAGGAAATAACTATTTTTAGACATTATACCACAGGCAGCACAGGTCTGTAATTCACAAGGAAAGGGAAGCAAGCTGAATGAGCAGCTCCCTAGACTTTCTGACTAGAGGTAATTTCCATATGACAGCACAAGGCAGGAGGAACTCATAGCACACTTGGCAATCTCAGTGAGTTGAGGATATAGATATTGGAATTTTCAGAGCCCAAGACAACAAGAAATTGTTCAGAAAGGTAGTGAGTGCTAGGGAACTAAAGATGCAGCAATATAAAGCTCTAGAAGTCTACAGAGGGGCCCACAAACCTTTCACTGAATATAGTAGGCACATGGGTAGTGTGAAACCCTGAAAGACTGAAGACAATAACTTCCAAGGAAAGAATAAGTACAGAGTGATACGATGATCAATTCTCAAAGGTGACACAGGGCCAAGGACTGTTGAGGTTTCCTTCACCCAGAGTGTAGGACTTCACTGAATATACTAGACCTTCAGTTCATGCTTTAAAAGGGAATTGCATTAGCTCTAGAATATAGTCTACACTAGTTCTGCCCAAAACAATCTGAAAATAAACCTCAAAATGATTAAACTAATTCAAAAGTAACTTGACTACCTGCTAGAAAGAATCAAATATTCTTTCACTCCTTAGAGGAATACAAAGAATACAGGATTCAAAAAAATAGGACATTTTTAATGTCTAACATCCTATCCAAAAGTACTTAAAAGAATGAAAAATGATACTCAAAACCAGGAGGAAATTTGATCAATAGAAACTGGCTTAGAAATCACAGACATGATAAAATTAGCAGAAGAGAACATTAACACAGTTTTATAAAACTTATCAATATGCTTAATAATATAAAAAAGAACACAAAAAGTAGAGAAATAAATCATATAAAAGATAACTGAATGGAACTTTAGAGATAAAAACACAATACCTGAAATTAAAAAATCTGCTAGAAGTGATTAATAGCAGAGTAGACACTGCAGAAGAAAAGAACAGTGAATTTTGAGTTTCTTCTTTTTTTTTGTATCCCCAAATGGTAACGATACAATCTGAATAAAGGTCAGGGAGAAACAAAAACAAAGCAAAACAAAAGGACACAGCATTATTGACCTGTAGGGGGGATATTAATAAGTGATGTAACACATCTTTAGCATGTCTAATTGCTATCGACTGAATGTTTATGTCTCCCCAAAATTCATACGTTGAAGTGTAAATCCCCAGTGTGATTTGTGATTTGGAGGTGAAGCCTTTGTGAGGTAATTAGGTCATGAGGGTGGAGCCCTGACGAATGGGATTAGTGACCTGATAAGGAGATGAAGAGACCAGAGCTTGCTCTCTCCACCATATGAGGATACTCCCCCCTCCTCATAAAAGAGGACTGTCTACAAACTAGGAAGTGGACCCCTACCCCCACCACCAGACACTGGATCTGCCTGTACTTTGATCTTCAAATTCCCAGACT
The DNA here is from genome assembly GCF_951394435.1 of Stenella coeruleoalba. Classification (NCBI taxonomy): domain Eukaryota; kingdom Metazoa; phylum Chordata; class Mammalia; order Artiodactyla; family Delphinidae; genus Stenella; species Stenella coeruleoalba. The sequence continues at coordinate 10,272,127 of NC_137151.1, forward strand.
GCAGAACTATGAGAAATAAATGCAATAAGTCTCCTACATACAAATGAGTTCCATTCCAAGAGTGCGTTCGTAAGTCCAATTTATTCAAAAGTCCAACAAAGTTAGCCTAGGTACCCAACTAACACAATCAGCTATATAGTACTGTACTGTAATAAGTTTAAAATACTTTTCACACAAATAATACATAAGAAACAAACAAACACAAAAAATAAAGAAAACCTTTTTAATCTTACAGTACAGTACCTTGAAAACTAGAGTAGTACAGTACAACAACTGGCATACAGGGGCTGGCATCGAGTGAACAGGCAGGAAGAGTTACTGACTGGAGGAGGGATGGGAGATGGGAGATGGTAGAGCTGAAGGATTGTCACCAATAGGAGATGGAAGGCAAGCTGCAATTTCACTCATGTCTGATGTGGATAGCACAGGTTCTTCTTCCTTGCTGGATTCAATTCCATCTATGCTCTTGAAAAAAATGATCCAGTGATGCCTGAGTAGTAGCTCTTTGTTTCTCATCATAGATAACACGATAGCACTGGATTGCATTCTGAATAGCTGCTGCAACCTTCTTGTACTGTACTATGTTCAGGCCCTGTGTGTCAGAATCTAACAGTGCCTCCTCAAATAAAGAAAATCCTCTTGCTATTTCCTGCATCATGAATCTCTTTGGTTCTTCAGTTACTTCTTCCTCTTGTCTCTGTTTGTCCTTTCTCTGGGCCTCCAATTCCATTAGGTCTTCATTAGTAAGCTCCTCATGCCATACAGCAACAGTACTGTACAGTAAAGTACACAAAAGCACGACCCTTTGTAGAGGATACACGCACATGATAATGTATGCCAGACATGTGAACTAACTTACGTGATTGGACATGGGAACACACATTCGCAACTTTGAAAGTTCGCAACTTGAAGGTTCGTATGTAGGGGACTTACGGTGTTTGTTGTTTAAGCCACCCAGTCCATGGTATTTTTGGTATAGCATCCCTAACTGTCAAAGACACTTATATATATATATTCAGAGTCCCAAAAAGAGAAGGCAGTATGATATATATATATATATATATCATATATATATATATCAATCATATATATATATATATATCATATATATATATATCATATATATATATGATATATATATATATATATATATATACACACACGTATATGTTTACGAACTTATCCATTTATTGTCTCTATATCTCTACTACCTATCTGAAAGAGTAATGAATGGAACTTTCCTAAATTTGGTGAAAACTATAGCACCATATGCCAGAGAAAGTTCAAAACCCACAAACACACACACACACAAACATTTCTTTTTAAGATTTACTTATTTATTTATTTCGGCTGCACCAGGTCTTAATTGCGGCACGCAGGATCTTCATTGCTGCATGCGGGATCTTGTTTAGTTGCAGCATGCGGACTTCTTAGTTGCAGCATGCAGGATCTAGTTCAATCCCTGATCAGGGATTGAACCCAGGCTCCCTGCATTGGGTGCACGGAGTCTTATCCACTGGACCACCAGGGAAGTCCCCACACAAACATTTTTAAATCCACACAAGGTGCGTGTCATAATCAAATTTCTAAGAAACTGTGATAGAGAATGTTTCAAAATATACAAATTGCTTTTATAAAACATGACTATTGAATGCAAAACTCAATTCAAAAAGCGTGAATCAAAGGGAACACATATGTTGGCTACAATGCAATGAAATTATAAATAGTAAAACAGAGACCCAAAACTTCCAATATTTGGAAAATAAATAATGCCATTCTAAATATCTCATAGATTAATGAGGAACTTGCAATAAAAAATAAGTAAGTTTAGAATTTAACAACTATGAAATCAACACATACATATAGTCTCTCACACCTAAACTGCCTTTTGAAATAAATTTTAGCTTTATACATAATTTGGAATAAGAAAGACTGAGATTAAATGACTTAAGAAATTACTTCAAACATCGTACAGAGGAAAAATTATCTGGAATTGAAGGAAATAGACCTTGCTATTTCCATAGTTTACTAATTAATAGATGGACATTATCTTTTAAAAATCTATAAAATCCATGTAACACAGCTCTGATTAAAAATTCCAGCAAAATTTTGAATATTCAAGAACAGCAAAGCAATTTGAAAACTAAGAACACAGAAAGGGATGAAGAATTATAAAGATATAGTAATTTAAACACAGTATTGATACAGAAATAGATCAATAAAAGAATAAAGAGTCCCCTCTCCCAAATTTCACAAATTTGTGGGGACTAAAGGAGTTTTAAGGACCCATACTGAAAACAAAACAATGTCCACTCCTGTTGCTGATTTGAATATAACTGGGAAGTGTGAACACAGAGAGATGGATGTCAAAATGCAAGTTTAGCTGTTTTGGACCTAATGAAAGAACATAATTCGTCACAACCATATAGGGGAACAATATGTCTGCTCCAGCAAAACAGAAAATATGTAAACCCTACAAGCAAACCCTACTCCTATCCCAGAGAAATTCTCATATGTTCGCTCAAATGTACATGAGCAAGAGTGTTCATCACACCATAAAATGACAATTTAGATATGTTATAGTTGAGCCTAAATATTCCATATGCATAGCTACATTTTCCAGAATCCCTTACAATTAGGTTAGGTTCACGTGACTAATTCTGACCATCAAATATAAGCAGAAGTGATAAAACAACGAGTGTGCTTCCTCTATCCCTTTCTTGCCCTACCATAGTGGATTTGGAGAACACGTCTTCCAGATTGAGGAGTTAAAGGATGTGGAAGAAGGCTTATTCCCTGACCCACATTACAGTTTAGATCAGCCAGAAATAAAGGTTTGTTATGTTAAGAAATTCCATTTCAAGACTCACACTATTGCAGCAGACCTGAGATTATCTTCACTAATATGCACCTCAATGTCCAACAAGAGATATAAATTAAATGTAGTGTATTTATATATTAAAGATAAAACATGAACAATGTTCTAGTTGCATGTAATGTATAAATATTAAATTGATAGATGAGCAAATAAGGTGTTGACCACACAAATGCATAAAATCAACTTTAAATATTGTTTCTTGAATATATAAAATGAATATTAAAATACAAACTACATTAATCCAAGTCGTTGGCTCTGGGAGTGAAGTTTTATAGTAGGAGTCCGTAGTAATTTTAACATTTGAAGAAGATATGGAAATAATAATATTTTTACTTAGAGGTGGTAAAACCCATAAGAATGTATTAAAATTAACATTTTACTTCTAGGTTTCTGTTACATTAGTCTATGTACTTTCTGGAGTCACTCTTATGGATGACTTTGAGGACTTTAAGACTTCAGTGGAGGACTTCCCTGGTGGTGCAGTGGTTAAGAATCTGCCTGCCAATGCAGGGGACACAGGTTCGAGTCCTGGTCCAGGAAAATCCCACATGCCACGGAGCAACTAAGCCCATGCACCACAACTACTGAGCCTGCACTCTAGAGCCCGCGAGCCACAACTACTGAAGTGTGTGTGCCTAGAGCCCGTGCTCCACAACAAGGGAAGCCACCGCAAGAGAAGCCAGTGCACCACAACAAAGTGTAGCCCCCCACTTGCCGCAACTAGAGAAAGCCCGTGCAAAGCCATGAAGACCCAATGCAGCCAAAAATAAATAAATAAATAAATAAATAAATAAATAAATAAATCAGACTTCAGTAGAGAAAGTAACTGCATATGTAGTGGAAAAAGAAAGTGAAGTAGAATTAGAAGCGGAGGCTGAAGATGAGACTGAATTGCTGTAATTTCATGATAAAATTTTAATGGATGAGCAGTTGCTTCTTATGGATGAGCAAAGAAAGTGGTTTCTTGAGATGGCGTCTACTCCTGGTGAAGATGCTGCAAAGATTGTTGAAATAACAACAAAGGATTTAGAATATTACATAAACTTAGTTGATAAAGAAGCAGCAGGATTTGAAAATATTGACTCCAATTCTTTTCTGCTTTTTAAATTAATTAATTAATTTTTGGCTGTGTTGGGTCTTTGTTGCTGAGCACGAGCTATCTCTAGTCGTGGAGAGCAGGGGCTACTCTTTGTTGTGGTGCATGGACTTCTCATTGCGGTGGCTTCTCTTGTGGCAGAGTATGGGTTCTAGGTGCACGGGCTTCAGTAGTTGTGGCTCATGAACTCAGTAGTTGTGGCACACGGGCTTAGTGGCTCTGTGGCATTTAAGATCTTCCTGGACCAGGGCTCAAACCCATATCCCCTGCAGTGGCAGGCAGATTCTTAACCACTGCACCACCAGGGAAGTCCCTGACTCCAATTTTGAAAGAAGTTCTACTGTGGGTAAAATGCTATCAACAAAATTGCTTGCTACAGAGAAATAATTCATGAAAGGAAGAGTCAATGGATGTGGCAAACTTCACTGTTGTCTTATTTTAAGAAATTGTCACAGCCTCCTCAACCTTCAGCAACCATCACCCTGATCAGTCAGCAGCCATCAATACTGAGGCAAGACCCTGGCCCAACGAAAAACATTATGACTTACTGAAGTCTCAGGTGATGGTTAGCATTTTTTACCAATAAAGTAATGTTTAATTAAGGCATGTACATTGTTTTTTAGACATTATTATGCTATTGCACACAATAAACTACAGCATAATGTAAACATAACTTTCATATGCACTAGGAAACCAAAAAATTTGTGTGACTCACTTCATTGCAGTATTTGTTTTATTGCTGTGATCTGGAGCAGAAACTACAATATCTTCGAGGTATAGAGGCCTTAACTGGGTTTGGTCACATACACAGGAGGCCTTTTTGGGGTTGAGCCATGTACCAAAGTCCAGATAATCTCAACACCACTGTTCTATCTCAAGACTTTATTCTTGGAGCAATTTCTAGAAGCAGGAAGGCAAGCAGAATGCATATTCCAAGGACAGGGGAGGAGGGGGGGAGCCTCCATCTGCCTGAGTCCAGCTTTCGGGCCACCTGGTGGTCATGTAGTTTTGATGCCCTCCTCCAAAAGTCATGAATCTTTGGGGTAAATTATTTAAGATATTCCGAGTCATCCAGCATGGCAAGTGATAACAGTATGCATGGGAGCAGAAAGTTATTGTCCCTAAAATCGTTGGAAAGCATGCTACTCCCAACTTACCCAACTGATATGATCACAGTCTTTCCTAATAAAACTGCAGACTTTTCAAATAAATATTCATTATAAATCTTATCCCACTTCATTGACGTAGTTTGTTCCCATGTCTCTATTTCCTGCTGGATGGTGAGCTTCCTTGGGGACACAAGCATTGTCTGTCATATGTCTGTCCTCTGTGCCTAGCACAGAATTCAAGGTGCTCCACAAAAATTGCCCCAATACCTAATAAAGAATTCAATTACATTGTTCAGCCACTATGGAGAACAGTATGGAGGTTCCTTAAAAAACTAAAAATAGAGCTACCATGTGATCCAGCAATCCCACTCCTGGGCATACATCTGGAGAAAGCTCTAAATTGAAGACATACATGAACTTCAATGTTCACAGCAGCACTATTTACAATAGCCAAGACATGGAAGCAACCTAAGTGTCCATCAACAGATGAATGGATAAAGATGTGGTATATCTACAATGGAATACTATTCAGCCATAAAAAAGAATGAAATAATGCCATTTACAGCAACATGGATGGATCTAGACATTATCATACTAAATGAACTAAGCCAGACAAAGACAAATATCATATAATATCACTTATATGTAAAATCTAAAACGATGATAGAAATTAACTTATTTACAAAACAGAAATAGACTCACAGACATAGAGAACAGACTTATGGTTACCAAAGGGGAAGAGAAGGGAGGGATAAATTAGGAGGTTGGGATTAACATATACACACTACTATACACGAAATAGATAAACAACAAAGCCCTATTGTAGAGCACAGAAAACTATATTCAATATCTTATAATAATCTATAAGGGAAAAAAATCTAAAAAAGAATATATATATATGCATATATATACATATATATGTAAACTGAATTACTTTGCTGTACACCTGAAACTAACATAAATTTATAAATCAACTATACTGCAATAAAAAAGAATTTAACTACAAAATGTCCTTCTAAGTAAAATTATTCAGTCTAGCATAAATGGAAATTATTTGATGGTATTTATACATGAGATATTCAGCAATATGAGTTCATTGGTGTGGGCTGGGTAGTGAAAAGGCTAAGAAGAAGATGAATTTGGTTTTATATCTTTCTTCAGGCCACTTACTCCCTCTATAGTACTAGTCAGGTTATTTAATTTTGGAATCTCAAATATGTGATCCACAAAATTTAGATTAATCATATCTACCTTTTAGCATGAATAATGAGATTATGTGAAATAAACTGTATAGCATTAGGTGTCTAGTAAATAAAGGTAATGAAAAATGTGAGCTAACTCAGAGCAAACTTGTCCCAACTTTTACTAGAGGATGGTTAATTCTCCTCAGTAAGTGTAGATAAAATAACAGTTGAACTACACAATGCATACTTACAGGCCAGTCAGGAAGAACATCTGATCAAAGTAGAGATTTTTTAAGGAGGAGAAAGTAGAAATTGATAAACTCTGAGCTTCAGCTTCCTCACAAGTCATGGGATGCTAACAATGTTGCCTATGCTATTTAAGGATTAAACTAGACAACCCATATCACACACCTAGGTACCTTTCAGACTTTGTGTTCAGTCATTGCTACCTGATCCAATTTAGACACAAACAAAGGAACACTGCTACTTGTTGACTGGCTTCCTTGTCTGTTTTGTGGTTTTATTTATGTAGTTACTTCTTTCTTTTTTTTTTTTAATTATTTATTTATTTTTATCTTTGGCTGTGTTGGGTCTTCGTTTCTATGCGAGGGCTTTCTCTAGTTGAGGCGAGCGGGGGCCACTCTTCATTGCGGTGCGCGGGCCTCTCCCTGTCGTGGCCTCTCTCGTTGTGGAGCGCAGGCTCCAGATGTGCAGGCTCAGTAGCTGTGGCTCATGGGCCCAGTTGCTCTGCGGCATGTGGGATCTTCCCAGACCAGGGCTTGAACCCATGTCCCCTGCATTGGCAGGCAGATTCTCAACCACTGCACCACCAGGGAAGCCTGTTACTTATTTCTTTTTGTATTAATGGTAAAGAATAGCTTTAAGGTTGTTTTTAAATGTTATTTCATGAGAAGACCATTCATGTAACTTGTTTTTCTATAATCTGATGCTGTAAGAAGGTGATGTGTCTCTTTTTGAGAGTTACCAATGCCAATGGCATAAATGACATCCTGTTCTCTAATTAAACATGTTCTGTGCACTTCTCATTTCTGGTAGCCAGGAAGACAGGCTTTTTTGGTTACCATGTTGATTAAACAAACCACAGACTCTGATGCCTGGCTGCTGCTGTCCACAGGCACTGGGGAGAAGAACAATTGTTTTGCCAACAGGATTGAACATTTGGCCTTGTTTATTCCCAGCACAGCACTACCTCCCTTGTAGAGGAAATGAGTTAAAGCTTATTAGGAAAACTCGATTCTCCAACATCTGATAACTCCTAAACAGCTTTTCTAAGAGAGAGGTAGATTAATCCAATATGATTATCAAATAGAAATGAATGGCTTAAAAAACCTAGGATATGTGCAGGCTTGTTGCTTTCTAAAGAGAAAATATGGAAAAAATAGAGAATGAATATTGAGGAAGGTAAACTTATTTCAAGAGATATTTTGAGAGAGAACTCACAGGGCTTCTGATATAATTATCAGATGCTTGAGAAAACTTGCTATTGAGTTTATTGAATACCAATTCATTGAGTTTCATAACTGAGAAGATGAAGAGATGCTAGAAGGAGCTATCAAGACACAAAAGACATGGAGGAACCTTAAACGCATATTTCTAAGTGAACTAAGCCACTCTGAAAGAGCTCTATACTATGATTACAACCATATGAAATTCTAGAAAAGGCAAAACTATGGAGACAGTAAAAAGATCAGAGCTTCCCAGGGGTCCAGAGGAGGAAAGGCGGGATCAACAGGTGGAGCGCAGGTGATTTTCAAGGTAGTAAAAGTAGTTTATATCACACTGCAGTGGTAGAAACATGTCATACATTTGTCAAATCTCATAGAATGTACAACACAAAGGGTAAACTATGGACTTTAGCTAATAATAATGTATTATCAATATATCATTGTTATTATAATACAATATCAGATCAGATATCATTCAATATCAGGTACATATATATTATACAATTGTCAGATACATTATTATTATCATTATACAATATCAGATCAGATATTATACGATATCATATCATCAGTTGTAACAAATATACTACACTAATACAAGATGTTGTGTAGGGGAAATGGGGAGATGGAATATGTGGGAACTCTGTATTTTCCATTCAATGTTTCTGTAAACCTAAAACTGCTCCAAAATTGCCTACCTTAAAAACAAAAACAAAAAAAAATGGTACCGGAGGAGTATATAGATCTGCAGATGTTATGATGATGGTGATGATGATGATTTATAAAATAATTTGCAAATACAAACCTGTATATTAGATCTGAGGAAAAAACTAAAACAAGAGAAAGAATTCAAACAGCAAGAGGTTAGAAGGTATAAAACCTAGGAAAGGGGGCTTCCCTGGTGGCGCAGTGCTTGAGCATCTGCCTGCTGATGCAGGGGATGTGGGTTTGTGCCCCGGTGCGGGAGGATCCCACGTGCCGCGGAGCGGCTGGGCCCTGAGCCATGGCCGCTGAGCCTGCACCTCCGGAGCCTGTGCTCCGCAACGGGAGAGGCCACAACAGTGAGAGGACCACGTACCGCAAAAAAAAAAAAAAAAAAAAAAAAATCTAGCAAAGAACTGATATAAAAAAATATATATATCAAAGAGAACATATGGGCACCTGGAAGTTGGAACAGTCATCAAAGGCCAATGAAAAAGATCAAATGAAGAACAAATGAACTACAATTAATCCTTGACAAGCTCACTTAACCTGATTAACCTGAAATAAGATGTTACATGTAATATTTTTCAGTTTTAAGGAATTTTCCAAAATCTTTTATGATAATTTATACTTTTCAAGATCCAGAATTGGGTAGATTAATTACCAGAAGGGTTAATAGCTAACAGGTTTATAGTCAATTGATATATGGCAACTCTCTGACTTCAGTTCTATCATTCATGGAACAAATGAAGAAAATGGCATTAACATATATGGAACATCAAATATATTGGACAACAAACATCAATCTAAATAGATACTAAAGTATCTAGACTCATGTAAGTAGTCTTACCACACACATCTAATAAAATAATATTTATCAGAGATAAAAAGGAAGTATCACACCTGCATTCAAAATTCAGCTTTATTAGCAAAAATGGGAGAGATGGGCTCCATAGAAATTCCAGTTTAAGATGTGTGTATGTAATATATTTCAATAATAGATGTCAACAAAATATAAAACATACCAAAATGGTATCCTATGCCCGCCGAAAAACCAACGTGATTTTTAGTTCATATTATAATACATATTTCTAGAATGAGAGTCTAGGAGAGACAGAATCCAGAGAAACCAAAATTTTATAAAAAATATTTAGGTGTACTAGAAAATAATTTGTTCAACCTCTATAGCTATAATATGTCCACCTGTAGCTATTGCGATTTTAGTTTATATTAAAGGACATATTTCTAGACATGAGAGAAGAGCCTCTCTCAAATGGCCTGTTTGTCCACACTCTTGAAATTCTGAATTCTGTTCTGGAACTACACCATAAAGTAAATATAGTCCAATTCAAAATGTTCAAGGAAGAGTAACACAGTAATGAAAGTGCTCACGATATGTCATAATAAGAAAAGTTAAATGAATTAGAGATGTTTACCCTAGTAAGAAACATTTCTGAGAAAAATATGTCCTCAAATATCTGCAGTTTTTACTTGGGATAGGGATAATTCATCCTTTTGATTCTACATACGAAAAGAAAATAAAACTTCTACTTAAGTTAGAATAAGAACATCTCACATTCTATAGTATGGAATTAGTCGTACTTAAGCAAATGAGGATTTTTCAGAGACTTTTCCTCCTAACGTAAAGAAACACTCCATATTTCTCAGTGTCCACCAACATCTATCAAAGCTCTTTGTTACCCTTCTGGATCAAAATGTAGTAGTAAAGTTAAAAATAATAACTAGGATTTCATCAGTGGTTAGAAAATACTCTAGGCCCAGGGATAGAAAATGTGGTTGGCTCTAGAAAGTATTATAAAGTTACAAAGGATGGGGAGTGGATGGAGAAAAGAAAATAGTTACGTGGCCAATGAAACCAGTTAAAGATTTTTTAACTTTGTGATAAACTGTAAGATTTACGGACAGGAGACAGAAAAAGCAGGAAAAAGAATATTGTAAAATCTATCCAGCCTTCAACAGCTTATCCAAATTTAAGATTCAGGTTTTCCTATGGTTTATATTAGGCTTCTGAAAGTTTAACCTTCATTAGCATTCTCAAGCCATTCAATTTAATTTAAACCCATGGGGTTTTCTGATCTTTACTCAGATTTCTGAAGATGCATTTCATTGGTTCTGCCACAGACATACTTGTATTCTATGCATCAAAGCAGAGGGTAATGAAGGATGGTTTTTCAAGGTCGCTAACCTGATTAATATCTTTAATGTGGCCAATCTCCCCAGTCTGTTGGTGGAGGTAAATCACAGTGACCTGAGGAATTGCACAGTTCACTCTATTTCATCACTATTTCAGCATTTTGCCAATTAGTCCCTGGCCCAGTGATCCCAAATCATCAACAATCCCATTGTGTTCTTCAATCACTTGACCTACCTGGGTTTCCAGCAACTACATCTATAGAGAATTTACATGGAATCTAGTATCTTCTAATACTTTTTAAATGACTGATATAAGATCATCCTCCTCTCCCCAAAACCAACAAAGATGTCACAATATTACAATTAAGTTTTATTTTATGAATTGAACTCATAGACCAAAGAAAATTCTAGTGAATGTGTGTGTGTATAAAAATTTTTCCTGGATCAAAGTCTAGAGGAAAGGGACTTCCCTAGTGGCACAGTGGTTAAGGATCTGCCTGCCAATGCAGGGGACACAGGTTTGATCCCTGGTCCGGGAAGAACCCACACGCCGCGGAGCAACAAAGCCCATGCACCACAACTACAGAGCCTGCATTCTAGAGACGACGAGCCACAACTACTGAGCCCACGTGCTGCAACTACTGAAGCCTGTGTGCCTAGAGCCCATGCTCTGCAACAAGAGAAGCCACTGCAATGAAAAGCATGCATGCTGCAACGAAGAGTAGCTCCCTCTCTCTGTAGCTAGGGAGAGCCTGCGCACAGCAACAAAGACCCAATGCAGCCAAAAATAAATAAATAAAATAAATAAATTTATAAAAAAAAACTAGAGGAAAATTAAAACTAAATGGTAATAATCTTTTTTAGAGATTTAAGTATATGGGATTTGTGTTTTGTTTTATATAATTTTCATCATTTTATAAATATTTTGCAATGAGCATCCATTATTTGTGTAATGAAATAAAAAGGCCAACTACTTTAAAACAGAAGCACTGATATGTATATGTATGTCTCTATCTATACGACATAAATACATTCAAATCAGTAACAGCAAAAATTTTAGGGAGTTGGAATTTGGTTGTTTTTTAACATGTCTAACTTTGCTAAAATGTGACTATATTGGTATTATAATCTAAATATACATATTTGTATAGATATACACATATATGTTCAATAAGAGAAATGAGCTGCAACTGTGGGTCAATTTAACAAATAGAGATTTTTTTTTTTTACCAAGCCCAGGCTTCTTCAATGTGACTTTTCCATCAGGACACACATTCCTGATCCCAGCACAGGTTTTGACCCTTCGTGAAGCATCTGCAGAATACCTTCAGACTGAGACAAATGACTCGTCCTTGGCACACTGAAGGAGAGACTGAAGTCAGAGGTTTAACAGTGGGATGCAGCTATATCCATTTATGTTTAACATACTTTCATTAGCACTTGCTGCATGCTTAAAACTGTATGCCAGATACACAAAGAAGAGGACATTCCCTTCCTGAGGCTCTGACGATGAAAAAGCCAGATAAGCCAATAATTACACAGCATTGGTAATTAGGTGCTATATATGCACACAGAGCTGTATGAGCACAGAGGGAGAGACACTGTTTTACCAGTGATAGTTAAACCAACATGGCAACATCTGGAATGGGTCTTGATGGATGTCTATGAATCTACCAAGGACACAAGAGAATTGTGCCTCTATCAGGCAAGGGGTCACTAAGTGCAAAATGTATGAACATTGAAAAAAACTGTAAAGAATATTTCCTCTTTTCAAGATCATCTATTGAGTCTTGTCAAGAAATATATATACTTACCGAGTCTATCTACATGATCTACAGAAGTGGAGCTGGAGCAGTTGTGTTTTTCTCATAGAGAATTTAAAAATGTACATCTAGGGCTTCCCTAGTGGTGAAGTGGATAAGAATCTGGCTGCCAATGCAGGGGACACAGGTTCGAGCCCTGGTCCGGGAAGATCCCACATGCCATGGAACAAATAAGCCCGTGCGACACAACTATTGATCCTGCACTCTAGAGCCTGAGAGCCACAACTACTGAGCCCACGTGCCACAACTACTGAACCCATGCGCCTAGAGTCCATGCTCTGAAACAAGAGAAGCCACCACAATGAGAAGCCCGTGCACCGCAACGAAGAGTAGCCCCCGCTCACTGCAACTAGAGAAAGCCCACGCACAGTAACAAAGACCCAACTCAGCCAAAAATAAATTAATAAATTATTATTTTTTTTAAATGTACATCTATTCTGATGCTGCCTTCTGTTCCTCACCAGAGGAGGAAGGAGAAGATGGATAGGCTAGAAACAGCACTTAGATTTTGAGATTCTCACCCATTCCTGGCAGGTTTTAGAAATGCTGAAGGTGGAGAAAGAGGTTCTTCAGAAGGCTGAGACAAAGGTGAACCAACATGTCCATCAGTGGGTCCCAGGAGGATAATACAACACTGACTTACTGCACATCTATTGGCCTAAGGCTTGATCAGAAAATCAGACTTGGGGCCTTATAAGGGGAGTGACCCTGAAGGAAGGACCAGACAGCCTAACCTCACTGAAGATGCCAGGTGCTCAGGGAAGGCCTGCTCAGGCTCTTAAGCTGAGTCACAGAGTCCTGTCCGAACTAGCACTGCCTCAATTTCATTGCTACAAATAATTTCCATTAGCCAACAGGAAGACTAAAGCCTTTGGTCTCTAACTACTTTAGGGAAGATTCTGCCCCAAAGAATGTGAATCTTCTTACAAGATACATATTACCTATAAGGGTCTGGGCCCTGGGAAGGAGGTTATCTCAGCAATTCTCAAAACAAATAGGAGAGGGGTACACACAGGTTTGGGCATCAAAGTACAATAGTGGATAGATGTGTGGAGAGACAAGAGAGAAATGAGAGATAGTTCTGTCAATTTCCTCAAAGATATAAATGATGACTTGTCCATCAAGGTGTATAACCGGGTAACAGGGGCCACAGGATTATATTCAAGACTGTGTGTGTGTGGGGGGGGGGTAGTCTTAGGTTCAAATGGTATCCTTATATCAGACCATTGCCCAATTCAAACTTCAGAAAATATGACAGCTCTGCAATATAGATGCAATATAGTTCACAGGTGATTATGAACTGAGTGTGTGCATTCTGAGACTCAATAAGAGTACTTTAGTTCTAGCAATAAGTATCACATGTAAAGCATTTCTAAAATCTCTCACAAAGTTTTCATTTATTATATTTAGCAAAACCAAGGTCAGGTTTGCTGTGTAAAATATACAGCAAAGAGACGGTTTAAGTGAAGCAAAGTATTTTTTTAGTACTTAATACTTTTTGGAAGTATATGATTCTGCTACCCTAAGATGTGACTTTTCAAGTCCAATCATTGTATTAATTCCTTAAAGTTTTAGTAGTGGGTTAATATACTCCAAAAACATGGCTGATTATAAACATTAAACACACAAACAAGCACAAATAAATAACAGAATAAAAGAATTTCACATCTTGTGCCATGCACAGCAGATATGAAAAATGTTTTGGAAACTTAACTTCCCAAGTATATTAAATAAAAGAAAAAAAATAGTTGCTTTTTTTTATAATGTAATACTACTAAGAAAAAATAGGTTTTTTGTTTTCTTTTTTTTTTTTTTAATAGAAACAATTACTTTCAAGAGTCAAACTGGATAAAAAGAAATACTTTTTAACCACTCAGTCCCCAGATAAAAGTGTTGCCAGGGGCTCCTCCAAACCTCATAGCAGCAAGCCTGTATTCACAAAGAACTTTTGTTTCCAGTGGGAAGAGGAATATAAAATTTAAACACATCTATATGATATATGTGCTCCAAAGATTTTCCAAAAGGACTGTGGGTCTACAAAGCTAAAGCCTTTTGGAAAAGAAAGAATATATTGCTACCAGGAAAGAAAAAACAAGACAGATGGGAGTAAGTGAAGATAATGATGCTCTGATTCTACTGACCTCACAGTCACCTCTGTAGTGATTGTATTAATTTCCTGTTGTGGCTGAAGCAAATTACCACTAATTCATTGGTTTGAAACAACACAAGTTTACTATGTTGCAGCTCTGCATGTTAGAAGTCCACTGCTAGCCTCACTGGATTAAAATTGAAGTGTCTGGACGACAGAACTGCACTCTCTCTCAAGACTCTGGGGACAATCTGTTTCCTTACCTAGTCTAGCTTCTAGAGGCTGCCTGCATTCCTTGGCTTATAGTCCCTTCTCTCCATCTTCAAAACCAGCAACAACAGTTTGAGTCCTTCTCATGCTGCCATCCGTATGACCCTGCATCTGTTGTCATATCTCTTTTTCTGACCACAGCCAGGAAAGGTTCTCCACTTTTAAGGATTCATACAATTAGATTGAGCCTATCCAGATAACCCAGAATAATCTCCCTATCTGAAGGTCCTTAACCTTAATCACATCTGCAGAGTCCCTTTTGCCGTGGAAGAAAACATATTCACGAGTTCCTAGGTCCTGGTCACCTTTGGGGGCCATTATTCTGCCCCCTACAGTAACATTACTACCATCTAATTTCAACCCCATATTGACTTAACCTCCATTTATTATTATTATTTTTATTACCCAATAGGAGCTAAAGGGTAATCTGTTTTACCTCATGCAGGCTTATTTAGATAATAGTTCACTTATTTAGATATTCAGTACATGACATGTTACCAAACTTCCTGTATATGCTCCCATGGCACGTAGCAACCCTCATTCATTTATACATTAATTTCCTTAATATCTGTCTCCCCCAATAGGATTTAGAGAGTGAAAACCTTGTTTCTTTCATTTAGTGTTTTATCCTCAGTGACTAAAACAATACATAGCAAAAAGTGGATCTCACTAAATATTCATCAAAAAAAAAAAAGAATGAATGGGTAAGCAAATATTTATCATGCAACACCATTTGTCAGGACTCAATGGTTATATACATGAAGACCGACAGGTGGAAAGATCGTCAAAACAGAAGAATGTTTGAGACCCAGATATCGTTGCTACAAAGTTATATACACAATGTCAGCATCATCCATTCTCCTTGCCCAGGTCACCTTAAGACCACTGGCCAAAAATGACCACGCAGAATGCCTCATTATACTTACAGTAATCAAGAACAAAATGGATTCCTGTAGCCAGAGGTAAATGCAAACAAACTTCAACTAGAGATTAGCAAACATAGGGTCCAGTTTTAACTCTGCTACTTAGCTGTTTTGTCACCTAGGATATGGGTTAGAGGTTAACCACTCTAGAAAAGCCATGAACTGGAAATGTCTAAGTGATTCCTGATCTTTAATCCTTTTAGAAGATTGATTCCGTGACATTGTGTCTAAGTGATTCCTGATCTTTAATCCTTTTAGAAGATTGATTCCGTGACATTGGGCACAGTGACATAGCACTCTGAACAGCCCTGAGGTTTGCCTTTCAGCAGGAATGCAGAAGTGAAATTATTCCTCTTGGAGGTCAGAAAGGCATAAATAGCCATGGCAAGACCCAAGCCAGGGAGATGATAAAAGATAGCTTGGGGGCATAATCTTTCTCTGGATTGTGCATCTGTCTCTTCACATAATATACATGTGTTCTTGCATCCTATGGATAGTAAAACTTTATTTTGCATGACATCTCTCATCCTGCACTCTTAAATATTTCATAGAGCTAAATAATACAGTTACTAAGGAAAGCAATAGGAGGTAGCAGGGGAAAATTAAAAGGCAGTGACAGACAGTAAGAGTTATGTTTTGGAAGGATTCTAAGAATGATCTCTTCTTTCTTACACTGACTTCCCAGAAAACAGTCCTGAAGCCAGGACAAGTCAAAGATATTAATACTTCAAGAACATAAGGAGCATTTCCTAGGGGTCAATTCTGTTTCTAATAACCTATAGGACCTTGGGTGGGACACTTGAGCCCTATGAGCTGCACTTTCCCCATTTGGAAAGTGCAGCAATATGTCAGTGGCGGTTGTGAGGATACAATTTGCTGAGATAGGTAAAACGGTTTCGAAATGTGTATTACACTAAACAAATTCCTTCATGGGTAAAAGGAAATTAGATGAGGAAGAGAGAACAAGATATATACATAAGACATGAAGAGACTAGCATGATGGCTTTAGAGATTAGGGGGATGTGGATTAAGATCTATTTACATGACAGCAAACCAGGAAATCAATTCCAAAGGACTTAGAGTCATTTTGTGAAACGAGGGGTTAGAAGACAGGCCATTCGTGTGTGCTCAGCAGATAAACTGGCCTCCCCATTTTCCTCCACAGCCTTTATTTTCTCCTACTGCCCAGTAGCACCTTGTTATCAGAATAGTGTATCTCTTTTTATTCTCATTGATTTCTTACCATCCTAATAGTTCACACCTTCTTAACTCTAATCATGTAGGTTTTAACTGGCTTGTAATCCTCTTACTACCTACTATTTCTTAAAAAAAAAAAAATCCTCCTTAAATTTACTTCTTTGAAGACTCCCGCAGATCTCTGCTCCTCCAGGAAGCTTCCCTGACCTCATATAAAGACACTTTTTGTCTCTAATCATATAATACTCTGTTTTCAATGTGTGGTGTCCCATCCAGCAGCATCAGCATTCCATGGGGATTTATCATAATATAAATCCTTAAGTGCCACCTTGTACCTACAACACATAATAGAAAACTAAACCTTCAAGAATGGAAAATGAGGGCTTCCCTGGGGGCGCAGTGGTTGAGAATCCACCTGCAGATGCAGGGGTCGGGGGTTAGTGCCCCGGGCCGGGAAGATCCCACATGCCGCGGAGCGGCTGGGCCCGTGAGCCATGGCCGCTGAGCCTGCCCGTCCAGAGCCTGTGCTCCACAACTGGAGAGGCCACAGCAGTGAGAGGCCAGCGTACCGCAAAAAAAAAAAAAAAAAAAAAAAAAAAAAAAAGAATGGAACATGAACCCACTGGAAGGAGGTGCTGTAACCTTGACGATTTCCCCCTGAGAATAGTCTTTTCCTTGAGCACCATCTCTCAAATCTCAGTGTACATCAGAGTCCCTTTGAGAGCTATGTTTAAAACACAAATGACCACACATGCCATTTCTGCCTCTGCAGACCTGAGTTGTGACTTGAGACTTTGTATTTCTAACAAGCTCCCAGCTGATGCTGACCCTTTACTTCTTGGGACCACACTCTGAGAACACATCCACTGAGCACCTTCTTCACATGTCACATCTTCCAATCCTTGTTCAGGCCTCCTGTGGACACTGTCATCAGGTTCATGCAAGGATAAAGAAGTGTCTCAGGGCTTCCCTGGTGGCGCAGTGGTTGAGAGTCCGCCTGCTGATGCAGGGGACACGGGTTCGTGCCCCGGGCTGGGAAGATCCCACATGCCGCGGAGCGGCTGGGCCCGTGAGCCATGGCTGCTGAGCCTGCGCGTCCGGAGCCTGTGCTCCGCAACGGGAGAGGCCACAACAGTGAGAGGCCTGCGTAACAGAAAGAAAAAAAAGAAAGAAAGAAGTGTCTCTATTTCCCTTTGGCACAAATGAGAATAAACTGGAACAATTTAAAAGGTCAAGGCAAGGAATTTTTTAAAAGGAAAGGAAAAGAACACCTAGATCAACAGTTTGACTTTCCCACTTTTAGCTTAGTTTCCCTATGGTGTGACACCCAGCTTGGCTCCTGGTCTAGGCTCTTTCACAAAAAGGCCATGTCATCCCTATGAACTGGGACAGCTCCATTACCAGCACGCCTGTGCTGAGTGCCTCTTCTATGTTTGCTTCAGCTCCCCATCCCTGCCTTCACAGAACATATCATGCTGTATTTTTATTTTATTTATTTTAAATTTATTTATTTATTTATTTTTCACTGTGTTGGGTCTTGGTTACTGAGCGCAGGCTTTGTCTAGTTGCGGAGAGCGGGGGCTACTCTTCATTGTGGTGCGTGAGCTTCTCATTGCGGTGGCTTATCTTGTTGTGGAGCACAGGCCCTAGGCGTGTGGGCTTCAGTAGTTGTGGCTTGTGGGCTCTAGAGCGTAGGCTCAGTACTTGTGGTGCATGGGCTTAGTTGCTCTGCGGCACGTGGGATCTTCCCGGACCAGGGCTTGAACCCATGTCCTCTGCATTGGCAGGCAGATTGTTAACCACTGCGCCACCAGGGAAGTCCTGCTGTATTTTTAAATTGAGATACAACTAACATAAACTAAATTACACAGATCTTAAATGTTTTACATTCAATGAGTTTAGTCCATTGTATAAAATTCCGTAACCACTACCAAAAAAAGTAAAGAGAATATTTCTGTAAACTTCCTTCTCCTACAACTGACTATCTGATATTCATTACCACTGATTAGTTTTGCTTGTAATTGTATTTAATATGAATGATATCATATACCATATTATATATATTCTATTATCCTGAACAAGCTAATTTCACTTAATATATTTTCATATTCATCATGTGATAAGGTGACTTGGGAGATTTTCTTAAATTGCTACGAAATATTCAATTGTATGGTTATGAAATCATTTGTTTATCATTAACAAGCAGAGGGACATTTTCTTTTCTTTTCTTTTTTTTCCAGTTTGAGTCTGTTACAATTAAACTTGCTATGAACATTCTCAGGCCAGTCTTTGGTGAACATCTGCTTGTATTTTTGTTGAGTCAGTACTTGAGAGAAAAATCACTGTATCACAAAGTAGATTCACTTTTAACTTTATAATTAACTTCTGCATAGTTCTTCAAAATGATTAAATTATTTTTAGCCCCCATCAGCAATGTGTCAAAGTTCTAGCTATGCCATATCCCTATAAATATTTGTCAGAAATTTTTTTTTTTTTTTTTTTTTTTTTTTTTTTGCGGTACGCGGGCCTCTCACTGTTTTGGCCTCTCCCTTTGCGGAGCATAGGCTTCGGACGCGCAGGCTCAGTGGCCATGGCTCACAGGCCCAGCCGCTCCGCGGCATGTGGGATCTTCCCGGACCTGGGCACGAACCCGTGTTCCCTGCATCGGCAGGTGGACTCTCAACCACTGCGCCACCAGGGAAGCCCCTGTCAGAACTTTCTATTTAAACTTTTATCCATTCTAGTGGATGTGAAATGGATTATTGTGGTTGTAATTTACATTTCCCTGATTACTAGTGAGACTGAGTATCTTTTCATGTGCTTTTAGGCCATTTGAATATTGTTTGTCACAATTCTGTTTAAGAATTTTGCCTATTAATTATTGTGCTGTCATTTATTATTGACAGATAAAGTTTCTGTATATATCCTAGATAAAAGCTTTTTTTTCATATATTGCTGCAAATATTTTCCCAGATACTAATTTGTCTATTCACATTCTTAACTGGTATCTTTTGATTAAGCAGAATTTTTAATTTTGATAAAATCCAATTTAAATTTTCTTCTTTCATGTTTTGTCTTTTTTGTGTCCTATCCATAAAAACAAACTTCACTTAACATAAAACTACAATTATCCTATGTCAATATCCAGAAACTTTATAAATCTGGATTTTATTTCCATTTCAAAATAATTCTTGTGTATGGAAGGAAAAATGTGTCCATGTTCAAATGAAAACACAAAGCACATTTTTTTCTAGCAATATTTATAAACATATTTTTATTTTTCCCATTGAATTACCCTGACAAAACACAACATCCTTTTATAATAAAAACCCTCAAGAAATTGGGTATAAAAGGAACATACCTCAACGTAATAAAGGTCAGATACAACAAAGCCACAGCTAACATTATACTCAATGGTGAAAAGATGAAAGCTTTTCCTCAAAGATCAGGAAGAGGACAAGGGTATCCACTTTCATTACTCTTATTCAATATAGTACTGGAAGTCCAAGCTAGAGCAATAATACAATATAAAAAATAAAAGGCACCCAAATCAGAAAGGAGAAAGTAAAACTGTATCTACAGATGACATGATCTTGTACATAGAAAATCCTAAAGACTCAACAAAATATTGTTGAAACTAATCAACAAATTCAGTAAAGTTGCTGCATAAAAATCAACATACAAAAATCAGTTATGTTTCTCTATACAAACAATAAAATATCTGGAAAAAAAGAAAACAATCCCACTCACTATAGCATCAAAAAAATAAAATACTTAGAAATGTATTTAACCAAAAAAGAGAAATATCTGTACAATGAAAACTACAACACTTTGATGAAAAAAATTGAAAAAGACAGAAACAGGAAGACAACCAATGTTCATTGTTCAGAAGAATTAATGTTGTTAAAATGTCCATACTACCCAAAACCATATATAAATTTAATGTAATCTTTATCAAAATTCCAAAGGCATTTTTCACAGAATTAGAAAAAAAAATCCTAAACATTGTATGAAACCACAAGTGACCCCAAATAGCCAAGACAATCCTTAGAAAGAAGAACAAAGCTAGAAGCATCACATTTCCTGATTTAAAACTATACTACAAAACTATAATAATCAAAACAGTAATAGTATCGTACTCACATAAAAATAAATGCCTAGACCAATGAAACAGAACAGAGAGCCCAAGATAAACGCCTGCATATATAGTCAACTAATATTTGACAAGGGAGCCAAGAATGCTCAATGGGGAAAGAATAGCTTCTTCAGTATATAATGTTGGGGAAAACTGGATAACCACATGCAGAAAAATGCAATTGAACACCTATCTTATACCACTAACAAAATTAACTCAAAATGGATCAAAGAGTTAGACATAAGACCTGAAACAGTAAAACTCCTAGAAGAAAACATGTAAAAGCTACTGGACATTGGTCTTGACAACAATTTTTTGGATACACCACCTAAAGCAAAAGCAACAAAAGCAAAAATCAACAAGTTGAACTACAGCAAACAAAAAAGCCTCTGTACAGCAAAATAATCAAGAAAATGAAAAGGTAACCTACAGAAGAGGAGTAAATATTTGTAAACTGTGTATCTGATATGGGGTTAGTATTCTAAATATATGAAGAATCCATACAACTCAAAAATAAACAAACAATCCATTTAACAAGTGGGCAGAGGAACTAAAGAGAAAATTTTCCCAAGAAGACGTACAAATAATAAAGGCACATGAAAGATGTTCAATGTTACTAATCATCAGAGAAATGTAAATCAAAACCACAATGCAGTATCTCCTCACACCTGTTACAATGGCTGTCATCTAAATGACAGGAGACAACAAGTTTTGGCAAGGATGTGGAGGAAAGAAAATCCTTATAGCTGTTGGAGGAAATGTACACTGGTGCCGCCACGATGGAAACCAGCAGGAGGCTCCCCCAAAAACCAGAAAGAGAGCTACCATATGACTCAGCTATCCTGTTCTTAGGTATATAACTAAATGAACTTAAAATGGGATATTGAAAAGATAGCTGTACTTCTAAGTTTAATATAGCATTATTTACAATGGCCAAAATATGGAAACAACCTAAGTGTCAGTCAGAGGATGAACAGAAAAAGAAGATGTGGTAGTATGTAGAATGTAATATTACTCAACTATGAGAAGAAAGGAAATTCTGCCATTTTCAACAACATGGAAGTAACTTGAGGGTAATATGCTAAGTGAGATAAGTCGCCTGAGAAAGACAAACACTGTATGATACCACATATGTGGGGGGGAAAAAAAAAAAGCTGCACTTGTAGAAACAGAAAAATGCTGTTTTCCATAGGGTGGAGTGGGGAAACTGGGGAGAAGTTGGTCAAAGGATACAAATGCACATTTAGAAGATGGGTAAGTTCTGGGGATTTAATACACAGCATTGTGATTATAATTAACAATAATGTATTATATACTTGAAAGTTGCTAGGATATTGGATCTTAAATGTTTTCACCACAAAAAATAATAATCTTCTGAATTCATGGAGGTGTTAGCTAATGCTAAGGTGGTAATCATATTGCAATATATGAGCATCAAATCAACACATACAATTTAAACTTACACAGTATTACATGTCAAATATATCTCAATAAAAAGAGTGCTTTGTCAAATTTCTAATTTTTGAGAACATACAAAATTACAGAATGTAATATTTATGGGGACAGGACAGTACTAACTTCATAGCTGGTATCCAGAAGTCCTCATCTAAGTTTTTAGAGTAACCACACATATCTTAAAATAAATAATCCACTAAAAATCACTTTCCTTAATAACTTCTTCCACCCTAATTCTTATTAACATTTTCTGTAAGCTTTCTCCTCCTCTGTAAGATAATATAATTTCTTCCTGTAATCTCCTCAAAGGAGAAAGAGAATAATAACACCCTATAGGCATCTCTCCATTAGACATGAAATAGATGAGAGAATTTTAAAGTTAGATTAATGTTCGGAATGAAAAAAAAGTTGATAATTACACCCCTTCTTGGATCAGAAAAATCACTGCTGTCAGATGACTTCAGTAATTCTAATAAGGAATATGAAAAAGAGAATGATCCTGGGATGTTTTTGTTTGCTTTTTTATTCTGTAAATTAAACAAAAATTGCAATGAATCAGAATTCTTACATAGTCTATATGTAATACACAATTTCTGACCTGAAACATATATATATATGTCAAGCCTAGGTACAGCAAACATCAAAGCAAATCATTTTTCTCTAATCAATAATCTTTCCCATTGCCACTTAGATTTCAACAAATTCCAAAATTACTTTCTCCACTGAAAATGATACCCACGTGTGGTAACTATACAATATCCTTATGAGGAAGTAAATATTTTATTTTCTGAGACAAATATGCTCAGCTTTAATTCTTACCCTACTGATAAAAAATAAAAACCTTCTTTTGGGAGAAAATAATACTGATCTTCAGGTGTCAGATTATCTTTAAACCTATTTTCTTATGTCACATAACATCAAGATTCAACTGCTATCAAGTCATGTACATTACCAGGACTCCAACCAATTCCACTCAGTAAGAGTGACAATGTGAATCCAATGAGACCAATATGAGCCAGCTGTCTACCCAAAGCAGTCTGCACTGAGCAAGCCAGTGATACAGTCCAGAGCAAGTCCTTTAGGGGAGAGGTGACTTGTTGCAGCTGATTGCATCAAAAGAAGCAAACCCCATGGAGAACCAGGACCAATAGAAAAACTGTCCAGAAGAAGAGCTTCTTAAAAAATGTAGCAAGGGGCTTCCCTGGTGGCACAGAGGTTCAAAGTCCACCTGCTGGTGCAGGGGACGTGGGTTCGAGCCCTGGTCCAGGAGGATGCCACGGAGCAGCTGGGCCCGTGTGCTACAACTGCTGAGCCTGTGCTCTGGAGCCCAGGAGCCGCAACTACTGAGCCCGTGTGCTGCAACTACTGAAGCCCACGCACCTGGAGCCCATGCTCCACAACGGGAGAGGCTGCCGCAGTGAGAGGCCCACACGGCAAAG
This sequence comes from Stenella coeruleoalba, assembly GCF_951394435.1. Classification (NCBI taxonomy): domain Eukaryota; kingdom Metazoa; phylum Chordata; class Mammalia; order Artiodactyla; family Delphinidae; genus Stenella; species Stenella coeruleoalba. The sequence goes on from NC_137151.1 coordinate 10,296,047, forward strand.
AGTGGCCCTGGATTGCCACAACTAGAGAAAGCTCGCATGCAGCATCGAAGACCCAATGCAGCCAAAAATAAATAAATAAATTTATTTTTAAAAATGTAGCAAGGATAATGCATATTTCCCTGCCTTTATTTTTGATAAAATTCTAACTCCTCATTATAGCAAAGTAGCCGTTTATTATATTCTTTTCTCTTCAGCTTCAACTCCTATCAAAAATCTGGAAATTATTACTGAACACACTCTCAAAACTCCATAGACAGCCTGGAACTCCATTTGCCCATCCTCATATTCTGGACATCCTAATTCTTATTTATCTTTCCAAACTCAGCTCATTCTTATTTATTCTAGGAAGTTCTACCTGGTTCCCTCATTTGGATCTTTCTTCTCTATATCACTCCATGATTTTGCTGCTGTTGTTTTTTCTATCACTTATTATATGATATGGTAATAATCTTGGATGAACCAAAGCATACAGAGAGCTCACCTTTAATATAGCATCAAGGTTACTTCTTTCTAGCATTGTTGCTGACACCTCCCTGGATTTTCCAACTCTTGATTCTGAGCCAGTTTTTTTCTTTACTGAACCAGCTGTCTGAGACTTACTAGACATGCTTTTCTCATAACTATCTTCAGCCTCAATGTACCATTAACTCTTAGGATAAAGAAGAAAAATTTGGAATCAAATATAAAAAGACAAAATAGAGAAATCAAAGTTTAAAAGCATAAATGTAATGAACTATCTAGTTTTTCAATTGCCAGAAACAAGTTATGAATTCACCTCCCAGAGATACCAAGCAACAAGAAAACACTACGTGGTTAATCTATTCTCACAGCCATTTGCAATGATCTACCCTTGAAAATCATATTTAAGTTTCTTTTTAAAAGAGTTTTTAAGAGTGTATTGCATTCTTCCAGGGAAAATTTAAATACACAAACAACAATGGGAATATGTGTGATGTGCCTAAAGCTCGCTGCTATTCTTTAAGAGAGATGCAATTGAACTACTGAAGGCTTAGTTTACTAACGTAGACTCCTGTATAACAAAAATTGTTGAATTCTAAGTTGAAATTTGAATTAGCAAAAAACAATTTCTAGTATTTTTTTCTTAAACAATGTCCAAATTTTTTAATCTTTTTTTAAGTAGAAAATAATGCTTTACTTGTCCTGCATGTATCTCTCAAGGTTTGTTGTGAAAATGAATAAATAATGATTTGGGCTGTTTCTTTGTAAAATAAAATTCACAACAGTATCTTATCCTCTCCCTTGGCTTTGGGAAGACAATAAAATATTTCAGTGAACTGGGGAACAGGCAATAAAATTATGAATAAATTGAAACCGTGTCTTTAAACAATCAGAAACTAGCAAACGATCAAAGTTGACAAGTTAGACTTTTAAAATATCTTACTAAATTCATTGATTAATTTTTTTTTCCCTTGGATCTGAGTTGGGTGGATCTTCTCAAAATTTCAGATGTATTGTGGACATTCTTAATAGCATTTCTACATCTGAGTGTTTGCTAATTCCAAAACCTAGTTTTCTATTCTAATCCTTTGTAGCAGGATGTAAAGCAGGGGTAGAAAATGAAAATGGTTCAGAGTTAAGTGAGGATTTCATGTCATCTCTAGAAACTTGAGGTTGAATTGTACCAAGAACAAAGGTATGTTGCAACTTCCCTAAATTATTCTTTCCTATCTTTAAAAGTCACTTCACAAAATAACTGCATCTTCTCCTTAAATTTGATCCCTTTGTCTGAAAATATAGAGTTATTAATGAATGACTCTAGATTGAGAAACAAAGGACACAAATATTTGGAGAACAAATACTTGAGACAGAGAATTACCTGCTCCCTCAATAATATCAGCCACAATAATAAAAATAATATGTGTTCTGAGGTTTCCCATGTCAAGTAGCTCAGCATGAAGTGCCACATGCCTAGCTGGTGGAGACGGACAGAAAAAAAGTAGAAGGAGGGCAATGTGGATAAATATCCAAATTCAATATAAATTAGTTCATGTTGAAATGATAAAAGTCGTGTGTGTGTGCATGCGTGCATGTGTAAGAAAGGCAACAACTCAATTAATTGTTCAATATTTAGACCCCCGTAGTATTGAAAACCAACACTGTGAACTAAACTTTACACTGAACATTTTTTTTCTTTTGAAACAAATAATTTCCACTCAGCTCAGCAAGTTTCTGGAAATCAGTAAAGCAAGCAAAGTATCTCCACGAAATTGACTTATACCTTCCAGGATTTGCCTACCATTCTTCAAATGCCAGCTCAAATGCCATTTGTTCTTCAATATTTTCTTGGCATCTACCATTCTCTTAGAAAAGTTAATTGCCTGAACACTTGTACTTCAACAATACCTATTGATTAGTAATATTACTACACGTATCATTAGAGTTATCTGTTTATGTGTAAATCTCCCATGCATATCTAACTTCAGTAAGACCGCCTGTCAAATCGGTTTATTTCTTTATCCTTTGCACTGAGTAGAGGGCCTGTCATATAACTGAACTAAACAAAATGTAAGGAAGATAGGAAAACAAAGTAAGAAAGGAACTACAAAAGGAAGAAAGGTAGGGGAGAAGAAATTAGAGAAAGAAAAAGATTTTTAAACAGAACTTAGATATTGATGTATTGCCATATTGTCTATTAAAAGCATTTGATCCATTGATTCATTTATGTTTTAATTCTCTCCTTCTCTGATAGAAATATACTATGCAGAAAAGATGAAAACTTCTTATGACAAAGGACAAGAAAAGAGAAAAATTAACCCAGGTTGTCATGCCATTCTTCTGTGACACATATAAATAATACCTTAAGAATATAACTACCCAAAGCTATGGATACAATTTATCTAATGAAGAAAGAATAGTTAAATAGCAAATGCTGAAGAAACCTGGCCTGTGGAGGAAGGATTTTCTAAATGTCATTACTAAAAGGGTTTGTTCATTATATTTACTTTTTCCTAAACTATATGGTTTATTTTCCTTGTTTTACACATGGTACAACTTAAGGTATATTATAAAGTATAAAGCATGTCTCACATAACAATAAACAGGTTGCAGGGGCTAGGATTCCAATCCAAGTCATCTGATTCCAGAGTACTAATTCTTACCCATTAGGCTGCATAATAAGCAATCAAAATGTTAACTATTAACATTTAATTAACTATTTAATTAACTATTTAATTAACTATTAATTACCAACATTTAATTAACATTACCAACATTAATTAATTACCAACATTTAATTAACTATTAATTACCACTGTTTATATGTAAGGACATTAAAAATAGAGAGATTCGTTAATGCATCCAAAGTCTCACAACTGAAATGTGCTGGAACTAACATTAAAATCAATTCTAGGGTCTTTACCCTGAGCTCACATTGTCCCACAGCACACTAAAACTACAACTATTTACAGAGCAAATATTGATGAGCATGGTCTGAAGACTAGAAGAAAATATCTTCTACAACTAAATATATAAAGAAGGAACCACAAGGAGTTGCAAAGGAGGTTGATATAGTCAAGGTCCACACCCCCAGCTAGGCAACCCACAAATGGGGGGATAATCAGAATTGCAGAGGTTCTCCCCAAGGAGTGAGGAGTCCAAACCCCATATAGGGGTAACCAGCCCAATGGTCCTGCACCAGGAAGATGAGCCCCCAGAAATTTGGTTTTGAAGACCAGTTGTGTGTGCTTTCAGGAGAGCCAGGGGCTGTGGGAAACAGAGACTCCACTCTTAAAAGTGTATGCAAAAATCTCACATGCTCTGAAATGCAGGGCAAAAGCAATATTTTGAAAGGAGCCTGGGTCAGACTCTTTTGCTGATCTCAGAGAGCCTCCAGGAGAGGCAGGAAGCAACCGGGACTCATCCTGGAGACATAGACATTGGTGGCAGCCATTTTTAAGAGCTCATTCTATAACAAGGACACTGGTGGTAGAATGGCAAGGCCATTTTGGAACACTCCCTTTAGCTTATTGGCACTGGTACCAGGCCCCACTCAGCAGCCAATCTACACCAGTCCTGGGGCTCCCGAAGGCAAGTGGTGAGCTATATCCACCAGTAGGCTGGCAGCAACCATAGGCCCCCTTGAGGCCCCTGGCCAATGTGGGACCCAGAACCCCATCAGGGGGTCCAGGAACCATCCCCACTCACCAGTGGGCTGGCACTAGCCCAGGGACCCATCCTCATTTGCCAGTGGGCAGGCTAAAACCCCTGGGTCACCACCCCACTCACCAGCAGGCAGAAACAAGCTCTGAGACACCTTGGACCCTTAGCCAGTTTCCTGGGATCTGGTCCCACCCACTAGTGGGCCAGCACTAGCCCCAGGAACTGGCCCCAGCAATCATCAGGCTGAGATCAGCTCCTGGATTCCCAGCCTCTGAAGCCAGGTGTCCTGTGAATTAGCCTGCCCACCAGCAACCAGCACCACTCCTGGAACCTTCCTGTCCATGGCCATGTGCACCTGCAGGCAAGAACCAGCTCCAGGGCCCTGATCTGCAGGAGTCACCCCAGGACCCAGCTCCACCCACTAGTGGGCCAGCACTAGTCCCAGACCACCTCCAGGGAACTCCTCAGTCAGCTGCCTGTGATCCAGCCCTGAACACTACTGAGCTGGCACCAGGACCTAAACTCCCTATGCCATTCACCAGCTGCATCAGGATCTGGTCCTGCCCACCAGGAGCCTGCAAACTCCACACTCGACAGGGCCTGGGAACCAAATAGGCCAGAGGCCAGCCATGCATACTAGCATGCCCACAGCCATTGGCCCCCTCACAACAGAAGGGCACACACAACCCACTTAGTGGGCATTCCTAGAGCATGTAGATCTGGGTGAGTGCTGCTGGGCCTCATAGGACATCTCCTACATAAGGTCACTTCTCCAAGATCTATAAACATAACTGACCTCCCTAATACATATAGATAAAAACAGAGAATCTGGTAAAATGATGAGACAGAGTAATACTTTTGAAACAAAGGAAAAAAGATTAAAACCCAGAAGAAGAGCTAAGCAAAGTGGAGATATAAAATCTACCCAATAAAGAGTTCAAGGTAGTGATCATAAAAATGATCAATGAACTCCGGAGAGGAATGGACAAATATAGAAAGAAGTTTAACGAAGAGTTAGAAAACAAGAAGAAGAATGAAACAGAGATGAACAATATAATAACTGAAATAAAAAATACACTATAAAAGATCAAGAGTAGATTAGATGAAATAGAGGAATGCATCAGTGAACTGGAAGATAGAGTAGTGAAAATCACTAAAACCAAAAAAAAAAAAAAGAATTAAAAAAATGAGGACAGTTTAAGACACCTCTGGATAACATTAAGTGTACTAACATTCACAATACAGGGGTCCCACAAAGAGAGGAGAAAAAGGAAGGAGCAGAGAACATATTTGAAGAGGTCATAGCTGAAAACTTTCCTATCCTGGGAAAGGAAACGGTCATCCAGGTCCAGGAAGCACAGGAAGTCCCAAACAAGAACACCCCAAAACGGTCCACATTGAGAAACATTCTAATTAAAATGGCAAAAACTAAAGATAAAGTGAGAATATTAAAAGCAATTAGTTATGTACAAGGGAACTCCCATATGCTAAGTTTTCAACAGAAACTCTGCAGACCAGAAGGGAGTGGCACAATATGTTTAAAGTGACAAAAGGAAAAAAGAAATCTACAACCAAGAGTACTTTATCTGGCAAGGATATAATTCTTATTTGAAGGAGAGAGAAAGAGTTTTACAGACAAGAAAAATCTAAAAGAGTTCAGCAACACTAGTGAGGCTTTACAAGAAATATTAAAAAGACTTCTCTAAGCAGAAAATAAAAAGATCACAACTAAAAATATAAAATTACAGGAAAAATCTCATTGGTAAAGGCAAGTATACAGTAAAGGTAGTAGATCAACAACTTATAAAGCTAGTAGGAGGGTTAAATGACAAAATCACTTATATCTATAATAAATTGATAAGGAATATGCAACATAAATATACGCAAACTATATAGTCAAAAACATTAAACAAGTGGGGAGTAAAAGTGCAGAGTTGATAAAATGTGTTTGAACTTACCAGGACATCAACTTAAAAAATCATATATATACTTCATGGTAACCACAGTCCAAAAATCTATGAGATACACACCAAAAAAAGAAAAGAATCCAAACATAACACTAAAGGTAGTCATCAAATCACAAGGGAAGAGAGCAAAAGAAGAAAAGAACAAAAAAGAACTACAAAAACAACCCCCAAACAATTAACAAAATGCCAATAAGCACATACCTATTAATAATTGGAATGAAAATAATGAAGATATATATATATATATATATATATATATATATATATATATATATAAAATTTTAAGTGAAGCCTCTGGAAATCATCCTAAGGGCACACAGCAAATGAAGAAAGAAATAGATTCAAGAAAATCTATAAAGATTCAATAAAAAAAGTGAGAGTATACTATTTAACCAAAACTGGTCCCTAAAGTTTCCAACTGTGGAATAGGAGCTCTATTTGGGGTATGACAATACTGGGGCCCCAATCACTCGTCCCTAGCTTGTACGTCAGTGCTTCCATGTCAGGAGAAGCGAACTGCTCCCCTCTTCACTAAGCACTTAGTTACTAAAATAGGACAGTAACACAGAGAGGCTTGCCATTGTCCCCAGCTCAGCTCCAAAACCTTGGCTCAGAGATTTTGCCTGGGATGAAAAGCAGGCTGTAAAACAGATATTTCCAATC